>NC_134181.1:15363826-16109660 GCF_964188355.1 Buteo buteo | reverse complement strand
TTTGAAAATTTCACCCTAAATTAGTTGCTCAACCTTGCTAAAACTATTGTCCTTTGTGTTATTTCTCAGGAGCCCCTCGTCAAGCTGACACTGCCAAGTCACTAACATATTTCCTGAGATAATGTCTTAATGTTTTGGGCTTAAAAAAAGGAGAGGGTGGAAAGACATCTATTCATATCTATAGCCAGCAAGTATTTCAGAGCATGTTCAAGAAGAGAAGAATGTTTATGATCATTAAGGATATTGGGAAGCTCCTTTACAAAGAAGGAAACTTGGAATTTCAAACAAATTCAGATCCAAGAAAAGTTTGTCTGATAAAGTGACAAAACTATTTGAAGGTTGCTTTTCCACTGAATGCTCTAAATTAAAGGGCCTTCCCTATGCATTTGTGTTTTAATTGTGAGTCTGATGGCCAGGCAGGCTCCTGCAGGATCAGTGGAAGACTCCGCTGGTTTAAACAGGGGAATGACTGAGCCAGAAAATATTTTTAGGCGAATTTGTTTTCTTCAGTTCATGTTTGTTTGCAAGAACTAAGACCCTGGACATACGAGGTGGTGTCTGCCTTCAATTTCCAGTGAGCTGGTGTTTGAGATGCTGTGCTGGAAGCCAATGAGGATCTTCATACAGGGCTCCTTGTTTAAGCCTTTTCGCAGGAGCTGTGGACTGAGAAACAAAACCACTTCAGTGCTGGCCTGCTTGTGGCGTCTCTCACATTCAGTGAATTTCAATAACCAGGCATTTAAAATGAAAAGGTGATGACAAACTGTGTCAATGAATGAAACCCAATTGTTTATAACACTTGATTATGGCTCTGGAAATATTACTCCAAGCCTTCTCCTGGTGACATGTCACATTTAGATCAAAAACTCTATGTGGCAGTTCACATTTTTTTAAGCTGGGTGCAAGCGTGCCAGATTCTATTTTGATTGAGCGGCTGGCATTCAGAAAGCCACATTTAATAGGATCGAAAGAAAAGAAATGTTACTTTTCATCACACAAGACAACAAAGAGAACCCAGGAAACGAAAATATTATTTCGTTTGAACAAATTACAGTAAGACTCTCAGGGGCTCTTTCAGGGAGTAGATGAGGAAAAGCACTTAAATATCATTCCATCAAACTAAATTTTTAACTACAATTTTTTACAGATAAAATGTGTTGGGAGGATTCAAAGAAGATTAGAGCTCACCTAAGAAACAGTATTCAAATTTGAACAGCTAATGGAAGCCTGCAAAAACTGTTAATGTCTATATCTTTCCTCTAAGGGACTTAGATTTCAGTATTCTTATAAAAACACATTGAGCTGATTTCATTTCTGTGTCTCCACAGACTTCATTCTTGTAATTTCAGTAAGTGTTATAAATGTCATTTTAAGTATTATAATGCTAATCCCTACTGACAATAAGGTTCTAAAGCTCAGCTTCCATTACTAAGGTAATGTTTACCTCAGATAGCATATAATTGTTTGCTTTTTTCACAGTAAATTCTCTGTTCCCAGCTGCTTAATCAGCCATGGAAAAGAGAGAAGACTTTCGCACTGTTTAATGTTCTTGTGATTACATTAGAGTACCGTGTAAACCCACATCAGTGGATCTTGGGAAACAATTTTTTTTTGTTTGTCCACAATGTTGAAGGCAAAGTATTTTGAGCAGTGGTCCTTGCAATAACATGAATCATTTATTAATATAAATATCACGGATATGGTATAAATCTTCTCTGCTCCTGAACTCTCAGGACATTTCTTCATTGCCTGAGTCGGAATCAGCAAGGACTTCGTAGTGCCTTGCTGTAGTTCAAATAATGTACCATATTCCAGTCACAGTCAGTGTATTCCCTGCTCTCAACAACAGGAGACCAGCATATACTTTCCGTATGAGCTTTCTGCTGCATCACATCAACCTAAACAATATTTTATTATGCTTTATGAAAGTTAAAAACTTCTCTTCCTTCTAACGCTCTGCAGAGAACGCAGATTATTGTTGGCTCAAGGATAAAATTTGACTGTCCTGTCTTTTCTGCCAGAAACTAAATGCACTCACAAATTAAGTTGTGAAGGAAGCTGGTTTCAGTCAATGACGGCAGAGGGTGTGTTTAGTAGCGTGCCCATTTATAACCTCACTTAGGCAGCAGGGGTCGGTACGTAGGAGGCAGAGCGGGAGCCCGTGGTGGTTGGTGCTGGGGGACCACGTGGGGATGCTGCTCAGCACAGGGCTGCAGGTGGGCATGGTTTTTGGTACAGCGATGATAAAATGGGTAACCCACAGTTTTGGAGAGTGGCAGGTGCACTGTGAGTTCTCTCTCTGTTACTGGTTTTAAATTTTGGCGTGGCAATGGACTGATCTTAGCATTGCACTCTGATATGTATTATCCTTGAGCAGGGTCAAAACCCACAACCCTGAACCTCTCCCCGAGGTGAAAACTACACCATTGCTTCAAACTTCACTGCAGAGGTTCATCACCAGCTTTCCATTCCTTCGTGTTAGTTGCATCATTGGATAGCTTGTGTTTTTGCAGAATTTTTTACTTGACTGAATTCCTCAATGCATTTACAGGTGAGCTAAAAATAAGAGCTTCACAGGTACAATAGCATATCACTTAACCAGAAATGCAAATGCCTACAAGGGCTGATGATAAACATAAATTGATTGACAAATAATGTAGTTAAATACATTTTTACTTTGGACAAAGAGCACTGAAATCCATAGGAGTTTTGCCTGTTCAATTGTATGGTATCATGAGATGATTAGTGGATGAACAGATGTGAACCTGGAAGCTCAAGTATAATCTTGGTGAGAACACTGCCTTTGGGTTTCAGATCGTTTTAGTACTTGGGGACTTGGAAGGATCACAGTATGTGCCCAGGCCTCGTGGCCTTGTTATTTTCAGCCCAAAAGCTTGCACTGCTGTCAGCCCGCAGCAAAGCAGGGAATCGCAGGTGGTCAGCTGGCTGCTGAATAACTTGGTGTACGTCTGCCAGGTTTGGGCCACGAAGTCCAAATTACCTACGCAGAGTCCCAGCCGCTCACTGTATCCCAACAGCACGTCTCATTCAGCCTTGTTTCTGGGTTTGAACTCTAGACTAAGCAATTGCCTTTCCTTCATAAACATGGATGAGGAATTACAGCTGCCCATGGTTTTGTAACTCTGTGCACTTATGAATTGCATGGGGCTGGAGGGTGCATTGTGTGCCGGGCTGGTGGGAGGCTGAGGAGGAGGAGGCTGATGGTGAAAAGGGGCCAAGTGCAGCCTGGCCCAGGGCATCCATCCTGCTAGCAGGCATGCAAGAGGATACCTCTTCAGTATTTTTTTTAGAAATAGGTTAATATTTTAATGATAGATGGTTTGTTTTGATGAGTTTTGAAATGAAGCGCCAATCTTGGCTCTTTGAAGGGAAGTGACTGACCTTAAAGATTCTGCTTTTTTGTGAACAAAAGGGCTGAGGTTTTATTTTTCTTTGCATGATCTCTATAAGGGGTCATTTTAAGGATGCACAAAGCACACTTGCAGAAGACAGGAGCAGGGGTTTTTTTCTCCAGTAAAATATTCAGCCAGCGCTCTTTGTCTCTCCCTGAGAACATTGCAGGATCCAGGAGCATTAAGTGAGCCACAGATGCCAAACCAGGGGGATAAAAAAAAAGAAACAAACTATATTTTCTGCTCATCTGTGGAGTGAGGATAACACAGGCCCAGAAGCGCACGTTGTGAAGCAATTTCAGTCGTAGCTGAGTGCCTGTTTTCCCCTGGAGCACAGACTGTAAAAACCTTAAAACCCCTGGTTTCTATTTCCTTAATATTCTAGTTTTGAAGATGATATTGTGATGAAGGAAGGAAGAGGAATGTCCTTTTTAAAGCTCTGCTCCCTGTTTATAATTAGGAGGTTTGGGCAGCTTGAAGTAGGAGAACCATGCACTAGCTTTTCCTACCTATTTGTAATGCATAGATAAATATTTCATTTAGAGAGAACGAGACGTGAACACAATAGCTTATATTTTAATCTGTTACACCCAATGCAAATCTGGAGTAACTCCAACATTCAGAAGTCAGCATTGTTAGTCTGGGTTTATCTCTCTGTAATTGAGATGGGAATCCGGCCCACTCTCTGCAACAGACTGCAAAGAGCTTTTTACCTTTAAATCTATCACATTTAAATTACATGGGGCCACAACGCGTCACCTACATCCTTGACTATTTTAATACAGAAATATAGTTTAAATCTCCCTGGATTTGCTGATCATCTTGGGATTTCTAAAGATACTGTTAGGCTGTAAGAGATAATGAATAGCAACAAAGAAAAAGGTCTATATTCAGTTTTTCTGTATTAGAATAAATAATTTGATTGTGGTATAGTTTGAGACTTAGCACTATGCAGCATGCAGTGTGTTACTGGCAGCCACACCTTTGGGTGCATGTAGCCTGTGCTCCTGTGGCACAAGGGCATCACCTCCAACACCACTGCAGGCTTGCAGGAAGCGCTTGCTTTGGACCAAGTTTGTGAACTTACAGCCTGTGGCAAGAGTAATGCTCTTAGATGTCTTTTATTTTTATTTTTTTATTGCACCTTGATTGCTTGCATTCTTTACTAAAGCATAAGGAAGGTTAACAACAAATAGTGGTAAAGACAAATTAGAGATATTTGGCTCTCTTAGTGGGTCGTCTCCCGGCTGAGTTAAGCAAGGGCAGGGTACAGAGGCTCCATCTGCGGAGGCCAGCGCTTCCGCTCCTCCATCTGCTGGGTGGACACCAGCCTCGGCTCACTGCACAACAGACGAAACACGTACGAGCAGATTTTTCCAGACCAACCGAAATGAATTTGACTAACCAACAAATGGTTCGCTCAGCTAATGGGGAGGGGGCAGCCTGCAGATCTATAGGCTGGGTGACCGTAGATAATTCATACAACAACCCGGTGCCTTGCTTAACTCAGCTGTAAAATTGAGTAAAAAGAGCGCATTGCTTACAATGAGATGTCGCATCTTGGCCAGTAATGTTCTTTGGGCAGAACAGACCAACCCTCTTACAGAATGGATGTGAGCAGAAACACTGCTGTGGTACTGCAAGCCCCTCAGCTGGCAGTACAGGGTGTTTTTCTAAACTATTATCCAAATTAATAAACTCTTTAAAGAATCTATTTAAAAATCTATTTCTCTTTCCCAAGAATATCACTAGATATTTACTATTGTGAGAGGGGATAAAATCCTGATCCCATCAAAGTCAACTGGAAGAGCTTAGTGCAGCTAGGACTTCATTTGGAGAGCTACGAAGACAGTATCTAAAGTTTTTCTTTTCCATAGCAGATCCTCGTGTTCAGAGAAATAAAAGCCTTGCCATACCTGCTTCAGACTTGCAAGGAACTGCAGTGTGAGATACAGTGGACAAAGATGAGTGGACATATATTTGCTTTTTTTTTTTTCAAAAAAGGCAGCAGTTCAGAAAAATCTGTGAGGGAGGAGATGTGGATAAACTCATCACTTTCCTAATTGCTGTCATTAAAATTTACGTTGAGAATAAACGTTTGCCCAACTCCAGTAACAATGGTATGAAAAGAAATGTTAAAAAGTGGGAAATGGGAAGGAAAGTTTGCTGAATAAATGGCTTATTTACTGAGGAGAAATCACAGCATTGTTTCAACGTGCATTCACCTTTTACTCCAGAGTTTGTATAGAAAAGTTAACTTGGCAGCTAAATACTAGTTTGGAGTCCCTTTAGAATTTATTTTACAAAGCAAGAAATGGTTCAGTTGTGAAGGTAGTAAAAAAGGAAACTAATGCTTGTTGTAGAAAATCTTTTTTTTTTTTTTTTTTTTAAGTGTTAAAAGCAAGTAAACCCCTAGTGATCTTAAATAATTTGCTTAAGTACACTTAGCACATTCACTTCCTTGGGAGTGCTGAGTGGGTACCAATGTATTAGTCCCTTTAAAAATAAAAAAAAAAGAAGATAATGAGAGGCAGGAATGCTACCTTCATGATAATTTCCTGGTCGTCTTCTTTCCTCGGAGGTCTGGTGTGTGGGAGCGCTGACCACCTTGATACTCGCACAGATAATAAAGTCACTTAGGAAATGAGAGACAGCAAATGGCAATTTGAGGTGGGAGGGATGGCTCCAGCAGGCACGAATTAGGACAGTCTAATCGCTTAAATGCAGCCTATTAGTAAGTTTAGCTGAAGATGTTAAAAGAATCCTTGCAGCCTCTCCGCTAGCAGGTTTGGAAGGGAGTTCAGTTATGAGACTATTAAAATGTTATTTTGATAATTAAGCCCACAGCTGTTGTGAGGGCGTTGGGGGGAAGGAGCTGGCGAAGCAGCCGGCTGCACAGCACACCGCCGGCGCAGGAGGCAGGCAGGGGAGAGGAGAGCAGCCCCGGGGAGCTCCCCAGCACGTGGGAGAGCCGGGATGGCCACCTCCGCTGCGCAGCAGGCACGGCTTCCCGGGGGAAAGGTGCGAAGCCAGGAGGGGCTGCTCCCCTGGTCTGCCAGGGATTTGGTCTCTGATTTCTGCAGCGTGGGCAGCTGCAGGTGGCCGGGGGAGAAGAACAGATCTTCCAGGACGTGTGGAGTTGGTTTGCTTTTGCGTAGGGAAGCGTGCCTGGGTAGAAGAAAACTTGCCTCGGAGAGAGAGGGGCTGTAGTGAGCAGCGCTGTGGCCGATGCTGGGGAGGTGGAGCGGAGCTGCGTTAACCTGCGTGCGGGCAGCAGCACCCGGGTTATGCATGGGCCCCGTGTGTCTGCCAAGTTGTGTACTGGGACCAAAGGTGCCGTGGCATGACTGTAGTGATAATATTTAGCACACAACACTGTGCAGTGTTGCTCTGTCCTGTGATTAATTCTGATCCTTCACAGATGCTTAACTGGATTAGTTCTTGCGGCATTGCCGAAGCTACTATCCTGTGTACTTCTGTGCAAATATGCCTTCAAACTTTCCTGTTACAATTAATGGCAAAATTTCTGCTGTTGTTGGAAGTGGAATCAGGCCATAATTGTGTTCAGATGGCAAGTACCTCTATCAAACAAACGAACCCAGAAGAGGCTCAGTATTTTAGCAGGCTCTGGTCCCTGGGAGTGACCGATGGTTTGGTTTAGTGCTTGAAGTGCTTACTAAGTATGCAATAACAAAACCACAGCCAATTTCGATGTGACAGCCGACCTAAACTCTTTTGCAAGCATATAGATAGCATTTGTATTGTATGTATACTGCTACATAGCGAAACATATATTGTGCTATATGCATAGATAAATAATTTATCCATGCTACCCTAATCTCCTCTTCTGAGTTAAAATTAGGATGATTTACAGTGTTTATCCATATTGAGCAGGGTATAATTGCCCAAATTAAGGCTGTCCATCAGGACAACTGGTAAATTCAATCTCTTGTCTCTGTGTGTCAGTGGTAACCTTTCCACAATTGCTCCTCTACCCATACTGCAATGTCAGTTGTGGTCCCTTGTTGACTCCCTGCCTGCACATGCTCACTGAATACAGAATCAGAAAACGGTACATGGGATTTTGTAAAATAGACCACATAAACAGAATGTAAAATGGGGGAAATTAGCCTTTTGATGAAAAGGGAATGAAACCCAAGTAGAGCTCCTGCCCCCTGTGTCAAAAATCATTGCACTTGCATAATCTTTTCAACTTTTCAGCCATCTCCTGCTTCCCACAATCGCAAAAATGTCTTCAGTGGCATCTGTCTTCTTTCTCAATTGATACATCCCTGAAGAGGGCCGACTTTTAAAATATTGTATATAGCATCAACTATGTATCTAAATTCAATTATTTGTGAGCTCAGTTTTTAATTATCAGCTGTTTTATATATAATTACAGCTACTGTCAATGTCGATCTTTATTAACATCCAAATAACATTCGTTTTTTTAGAAAATACAACAAAATAAAGGAAGCAGCTCTTTAAAGTCTTGCCAGAACAGACAGGTATAACCTCACCTTCCTGGGAGGTCCATGCTGAAAATTAACTGATAGTTTCTGCTCTAGCTGTGAGTGATCCACATTAAAAAACGCTCTGTAATCAGAGTATATACTTTGAAGTACATTGAGCATTTCTGTATTTTATATTTTCACACAGCACCATAAACATCCTCTGCTTTGTGCAAAGCATGTCAGATAAGGCCAGCCATTTAACTTGGGCAACCAGAGTACCTGGGACACCAGGTGCAGCATCTGAAGGTGCAGAGCTGTGCTCAGTTTGCAGAGGTTTACGGAAGGTGATGGAAAGCTTTGCATGGGCAGTCGTCGGCTGCCTACAAGTGCAGCAGCATCTGTTGGGGCAGGTGACCCATCCTGCTGAGTCTTACCCTGATTTCATACAGATTTGATCTTCTCCACTTCATTGGGATTATTTTTGCTGAAGACTAGTGTCAGTGGGATCTGATCCAAGTCCTAAGGAAGTCAAGCTGGAACCTAGTACCAACATATGCAGTTGTGGCCGAGGTGTGCTTTAGCAAGAAATTGTTTGCACCTGCAAAGTTTCAAAGAATCTGAACTTGAAATGTGTGAGGCAAAACAAATCTGGGAAAGGATTACTGGGTAGGAGGATCTCGGAGTTAGAGCCACAGGACAGTGAGGTGGTCTTAGTGTGAGCACCTTGACCCCACTAGGGACTGGAAAGCCAAGATGTAAGGAGGCCAAGGCAAAGGAAAATGCTGTAGTTAAGGCAGGAGATGGTTACGGTGTGGGTCAGGGATTTCACAGTCAAGACGAAGTGGAAAGGATAGATTTTTGTTGAGGAATAAGGAGGCTTAACACTACAATAGTATGTTATTACAAGCCTGTTGAACTTGCTTTTGCTTTAGGGTGTTTTGATTCCTGAAAAGCGAATTAATTACATAGTAACTCTGAAATCCTGGCTTCCTTACCACTAGGAAAAGGTTACTCTTCCCTTGTGGCTATTTCTTATTACCACCTTGTGATGATAAAGTATTTGGCACATGAAAGTCGGATGCTTTGGAGATTACTACACAAGTTATTAGCCTATCTATGTACCTGAAGTATTTATAACAGTATTAATGTCTTCCACTGTTCAACCTTTCTAACAGGGAGTATCACTTGGCAATTGAGAGGAGAGGCATCCTTTTCCCAGAGCCAAGGCCAAAATGTGACCTTCCAGCAACCTTGCAAACAGACATCTTCACACGCATGGGTCAGACTCATCTGTGTTGTGCATTATAACACCTAGGCAGGTACTCACCCACTCTCACTGATTTCTGTTGCTGTCATTCCAAGTTAAAGGAGGCGTAAGTGAGAGATGAGCCAAGGAAAAAAAAACATGAAGAATTTTTTGGGAAAAAAAACCCCTCTAGGATAGTAATGGCATTGGGGCAGCAGACCTAAAGGTAGTGAGTGTTGTCAAGAAAAGAAATTGAATGTTCTCATTAGATCTCTTTCTACACCACTTTCCTCTTAATATCATATGTCCTTTAGGCAACACTTCAAAAGCACCTTCTCATTTTTCCAGATACTGTAATTAAAAGCCATTCGTTTGTTACCTAAATTAAGAATCACCTTTCTCTATGTTAATTAAAGGCTATAGCTCACTAGGGCTGCCAAGTGCCTAGGTCTTGGTGACTTTGGGGGGTTTCAGGAAGAGTCACGGTCAGAAGTGCTGGAAGACCTTTGAAGCAGTTGCTTAGATAACAAATGTCTACTGTACTGCCTTTTTTAGGGATGATTCTAAGCGTTTGATCTGGAGGGTGTGCCATCGTATGTTGCTCATGTAATAGCTGATGGCAATTCATTTTAAGTTAGATAACTTGTCCTACTTATTGTGTCCATAGATGCAACATTTATGTCTTCATAGGTTTTTTGCTGATTTTTGTGTGTGTGTGTATATATATCTATATATATATAAAATATATATAAAAAGCACACACCCCCCTCTGGTGTACAAGTCCTGGGCCCTCAGCCCTATCCATTCATTTTGAGGAGGCAGTTGTGCCTTTCGAAGGGAGGAGGGCTAACTGTGTATTCTGCCTCCACCCATAGCCATGACCCCTTAGACTGCCTGAAGCCATTAATCCTCCATTCCAGTGTACTGTGTGCACTGCATTTGTTGCAGTTTCATGGCAATTGTGTTTTCTGACACAAAGGGATTCTTCAGTGAAATACCAGCCAAATATCTGTTGGGTTTCTTGGTTGTTTTTCAACTTTTAAAATACCAGTGTAAATAAAGAAAAGAGTTGAAAAGTTGTGCTGAATATCCCCAGCCTGACGATGCACTGAGGCTGTGTCCGTGTTCTTGCTGTGGAGGATGCCATCAGCCCACGGCAGGAGACAGAGCCGCCCGAGGGCCTGGCTTGGTGTATCCCCAGAGGCTGGTCCTGCAGTAAGAATGCAGGAGGACATCTCTGGTCTAGAAATGTCCCCAAAATTGTCGCAGCACCTGGGGATCTGCAGGGATTTGGCACAAGCCCAGCTCCTGTACTGCCTATGGATCTCTCTTAGGCTAAGGCAAGGTCCACTCCTGGCTTATTTATGCAAACAGAAATGACATGCTGGAGAAACGTGAATAGGCTTTTCTGTACTTTAGAAAATAATTTTAATATAACACCTTTTTTTCAGGGAAGTGCAAACAGTTTGCCCTCAAATTCCAAGAGCTAGACTTTGTAGTGTCAAGGATTTCTTCTGTCAGGTGTCTAATTATGAAAATGCCTTGAGTAGAGATCTCTGGTTATCTGGTTTATTTGAATTGCTGAAAGTTCTATCCTGCAAACTGCTGACTGAGCTTGGATGAAGCTAAATTTGGGTACTGAAAGATGACCCACTGTAAAGAAAATGCTGGGAATGGCTCTTCTGTTCAGCTTTCTGTAAGATTCTTAATAAGACGTTTCCATTTTTAATTCTTCCTATGCATCTGTGAGATAAAACATTACCTTTTAGCTCGGAGATTTCTTTCTCCTTTTCTCTTTTGCTTTCGGTACTTCAGTGTGCAATTTCTAAGGATCAGTTGCTAGATTTAAAGAATCAAAGGTAATTTTCCTCCCCAGCAGAAGATTTCCAAAATTCTGATGCCTTCTCTAAGCTACAGCAGAATAATGGGAGGCTGGTGGTACTGTCGTGTTGCCATTAGCTTCACTGCTCGGTAGCTGCACATCAGCACAGTAATCATTTTCAGATTTACAAGCATTAAATATTTTAATTTAATGCCTTGGCTCTCTTGTAATTCATGCACTTAATTATATGATAATTACTCAAATGAAAGAGATACAGCTGCTGTTGTATCAATTCTTCTAGGAATCTGAGATTCTGGAACTGGCCTTTGATTTCAGGGTGGGTTTTTTCCGGCCCTTTCCAAAAGCTAGTGAGCACTTAAAGGTAATTTTTTGAGTATATGGAACAGAGGTGAGTTTCAGGTAATGGTACCTTCCTAGCTTCTTTTCCTGGAGTGTGGCGTACATTTGGCAGCTAAGGGACTGGGCACCATGCTGGCTGTTTTTACTGCTCCTTGTGGATTATAGTCATTAAAACAGAGGAGCTAAGGCAAAGCTTCCACAGCGCAGGACCCTGCTCCATTACAGATGGCTGTGGAAGGAAGTAAACTGCAGGAAAGAGGTGTGTGTTTGTGTACACGTGCACATAACTGTATAGAATTTAATACCTTCATAATGGGCCAGTTGGCCAGTCTGCAAGCACTCCACAATGAAATCATACAATAAATTAAAGTCAAGTATAAAGGTTCAACCAGGCCAAATAGACCACCAACTGGAACAAAAGGATTTGGCACAAAGGCAAACCCAAATGACCTCAGCAGAGAAGGGCAATTAACACACGGGGTGAGGAAGAAAAGAAGTTAGCAAATACAAAAAAAGCAGTGTCAGTTCAAAGAAGGGGGCCCCTAGAATTCATGGGGGATAACGCTGCCAAAATACACGGAGCGTCCATGAGGACCACACAGCTGCCAACCCAGGGCTGTGGCACCTCCTCTCCAGGAGGAGAGTTCCTTACGGGCATTGTGCAGCAGGTAATGCCCCAGACTCCTGGTTTCTACTTTCCAGCCCACAGTGGCTATGTGCTTAATGATTTAAAATACATAGCAACAGACTTTTTCTTAGGAGAAGCAGTAATTATAAGCTGGTGGAATAGGTCTTCTGATTTTTAGTATTTTGGTTTTATTGTATGCCTCCAGTGCTCGAAGGTGGAAAATTAGCATAAGAATACTCTTCAGTTAGGAGATGTGCTTGTGAAAGTCTCCATAAAGTTACTTGCAACATAAATTACTTAAGACCTTTGAAAACTGTTCCACATGTATGTGCAGCTCACTCTGTGGGAGGGTTAGTAGCACATCCCTGCAAGCCTCTGCTGGGTAGGGTCTGGCAAGAGGGCCATGCTGAATGGCAGCCTTATGAAATTGCTTGTGCTCTGTACAAATACTTGAACCCTTCCATACTGAGCCCCTTGCAGTGTATCAGAAAAGGAGGAACAGTTTCAGGCCTTGCGTATTCAAAGGAAATGTGCTTGTGAGCAGGCGGGAAAGAGGCTGTTCCCCCCAGTGGGGCTGATGGAGCTCTCTGGGATTGCTTTCTGCAGAGCTCTGTGTTGCGCATTTTCATTTCTGGTTGTTTGCTGCTGCCCTATCTTCTGGCCCCAAGTTGATTAAAATGTTAGGTGAGCCTTCAGTGCTTAACGGCGGGGCCTGCCCTGCTCGAAGCGTAGGGGATCACAGCTGCAGGGCCAGCGAGCAGCATCACTGCAGCAGAGGGGCTATTGCTGAGCCCAAGCTTCTGGGCAGGTGTGGAGGAACATGCCTGGCAGCAACTGGCACCCGGCACTGGCAGATCAGCAGCGGTGCCACGCTTTTTGAGGGGAGGAGGTTCTTTGCTGCCTCTTTACTAAAAAAATGGAAAAAGCAAGAGACTTTTTAGCAGCAAGCACAGTAAATTTTTGTGAAAACATGTTGCAGCCATATTTAAAGTTTTTGTTGGTGGTGGTTGTTGACATGTGAGATTATGCTTAATCCCTCGGGGACTCAGGATGTTTTGTAAGAATTGTAAGTGTAAATATTTGGCAATAGTTTCATATCCGTCCTCTCTGAGTCCCACTGGAATAGATGACGCTGGGTTACTGTACTGTGTGTAGTTTCTGTTGATGGCAGTAGCAGATTTAACACTTCTACACAGTTGCATTTTACTTTACGAGTATTTGAAGTTTGTTTTGCGTATGTGAAGTAATTGGTCTGCAGCATGCTTTCTTGGAAGAGGATATAATGTTTGTTCAGTTTCTTAAAAGCTGTAAACGAGAGGCAGAGCAAACTACAGGCCAATCACTATTAAAAATACACAGATATGTTTTTAATTGCTAAAGGCATCTAGCGTAAAGCAGAAATATTTATTTGCCTGGCTTGTAGTCAGATTGTCAGACTTACAACAAGGCTAAATCCATTCAAACAGTTACTGGAAATTGGTATTTGAACTTGTGAACTCAGGAAAACTCCTAATCTGCTCAGAGGTCTCTGGCGTGCCCTCCGAGCCCCGCAGACTGTTGTCCTGAGCTTTCCTTTAACTCTCCAGAGGCCTTGGTGGCTGCATTTCTGAGTTCCTGCCTAAATGCAAGTTGCACCAAAAGGGTTACAAAATTTTAAACCCTGTGTATGCAGACAATTTTCAGCTAGCTTACAGCAGCTGTGGAGTCGTGCTGATAGATTAAAAGCAGCTCCCAGCCCCAGAATGAAGTACATTAGAGCTCCTGCTGAGCCGAGCTGGGGTGAGGCCTACACAGCTGTCATTTAGGCCAAGTTTCCAACTGAAAACTGAAGAAAAGGATGCAACTTAAAGAAAAGTTATATTTTAAAATAAGGCATCTGGTTATTAATCAAATATAGGCAGGAGTTCTCTTGTGCAGTGGGTTTCAGCCTCAACAACCTGACACTTGGGAAGGTAGGGAGGTAATTTTCAAGGATCAAGAAGGGGCATGTCCAGTCAAAGGCTGTTACTCAGTGGCACTGTAAAAATAACCCTTTTTTCCTGTACTTGTCTCTCTGCTGAAAAATAAACAGAATACCAGTATTCTTGAACTGTTGCACGTCTGAGTGAGAGAGACTGATCAGCTCACACAATTGCCTTTCGCTGATATTGACCTTAAAGCATAGCTGATTCCCTAGGGACCGTACTCATATAAATCTGCAGTTATCAGAGAGGTATTTATAAGAACAGAAATCTTTATGGCCTGTCCTCTATTTTCTGGTATGTCTTTACCATGGGAGAGGCGGTCCCCATTAGCATGGCAAGCTCAAGAAATCTTGTGAGGACAGCTCATCCTTTGCCTAGCCACCGTTCTACCCCATGGATAGCAATGCCGCATTCAACACCATGCTGATGCTTGCCCCTACGCCAAATTCTGTTACTTCTCTGCAGGAGCACATTTGTTTGACGATGTCTCATCCTACTAACATAAATGAACTGGTGCCTTTTGATTGCCTCTTCACTTCCATGACCAAGAGTAGGTTTCTTGTCCTTGGTGCATGCCAGCTTCCAAGTGGCTTCTCAATTTTTAATGCAGAGGGTCATTCATGAAAAACTGAGCAAAGAATATGAATTAGTTATATTATCACATTGACACACTTTGGCTTCCGGGGACTTTTGTACCCATTTTTCATTTAATTCACCTGTACAGTTGCAACAGATCTAGCCCTGATCCTCACTTCTAATTAACTGACTGCTTATCTCGCAGTATCGCCTGCAAGTATGCAAACCAGATTTATCTCTGGTTTATTTAAAATAAAATATTCAAAAATATTTGTTTAAAATACTGACTTTTGTCTGTATATAGTGTGTGGTTTGAATAATTTGTTGGAGTTCAGATACAGTGTTTCATTTCTTATCAGAAATGTATGATATGAATTTGAAAGTATGCCCTCTCACTTGCTTTCTCATGTATAGTGCATAATGAATTTCCAGCTTGGCAGAAAGGAAAGGATCAGAGTGGGAAGCAGAGTATACCATGAGGATTTATCATGATACCATTGAAAACAATATGACAACTCTGGGTAGTTTCTTGGTTACTGAAGTAACAGTCTCATTTGGGAAACGACCTTATAAAATAAAGAACTTATGTTCTTCGGCTGAAAAATAACTATCAGTAATTAATTAGGTTAATGTCATAGGTGCCTGGCTCTAGTTTCCTTGCTTATTCGAAACTATCCAATGTTTTTCAGCATCATCCAACATTAACGTTAGCATACATAAACCTATTTTTTGTATATAAATTGGGGAAAACTTTGGATATAAATTAATGTATATAATGAGCTGAAAGGCATAGTAAAGCTAGTGAGATCTATTTGTAGTGTGTACAGTAAACATTGGTGTTCCAGTAGTGTAGATGGATCAAATCAGTGATCTTCCCAGAATACTCAAAGGAGAAATAGTAATTTTATTTGGGACCTTAGATCTAAAGTTTGACACATGAACTCATTCTAGTGTGGTGGTACATTTCGGAGGTGATACTCCTCTATGGGAGCGTGCATGTGTGTACATATTCGCATATATCCTGTTATTTATTTATTCATATTGACAGTAGTGAAAGATGGTTTTTACTTGTGTAGCAGAATAGAGCTAATGTAAATTCAGTAAACATCCCTCAAGTAGAGAGGAAGTAACTCAAAGAGAAAGCACTCCACTTGGCTATTGCTGTGAATCATCAAACAGTGGCAAATAAGAAATGTGTATGTTGAACTTTCTATTCTATGTGGAATAAGTGATAACTCAGTATTCTCTCACCTGGTGAACGCAGGGCACATATGTGCATTTGGCCTCTAGTAGAGTCAAATAAGTCACCCTTACCAGCCCTTGAAAAATTCCTGGACTAGCAAGACTTCCTGCTGTTTGTAGAACAAGGTTAGTAAGTTAGTCCAGTGTCGGCATAAAAACATGTAAAGTACTTGCAAAGAGCTAAATATCTAAATTTACTAAGTGCTAAATATTGAGCATTATTTTCTACTTGTGATTTTGAAACCAGTGTGATGAATGTTCTTAGTAAACGTAGTTGCCACAAATGTATACATTACAAAGTTTCTTGGTAGGAAAATTAAATTATATATAGTGCAGTTAAAATCCATTATAGGCCTGAACCACAGAATGTATCACAGTTAGTAGAAATGAAGCTTGCTACCATTCTGTTGCTCTTCCAGAAAGGACCGTTGTACTGTATTATTAGCAATAATAACAAGAAAAAAAAAACGCCTAACAAAAAATTTCATTTTTAGCAGCTGTTACTTCAAGTAATAGCTTGAATTCTTAAGGATTTTTTCTCACTCAGTTTAGGAATGATACACAGTAATCTGCATCACTATGAGATTTTCTTTTAACTTGTTCCTGCCATAGAACAATTCCTAACATAGACGGTTGTAGGTGAATGAATTGGTGTGCAAACAGAATTAATGTGTTTGGGTTTTTAGGGGGGAGGTGTTTTGGGTTTTTTTGGTGGGTGGTGTTGGTGGCGATAGTTTGTTTTGGTTTTTTGGTTGTTTGTTGTTCTGGGTTTTTTTTTTGTTTGTTTTTTGTTTTGTTTTGTGGGTTTTTTTAAGGCTTGGAGTATTTCTAACTATCTAATCTCATCTGAACACAAGGGGCTGAATATTATATATTTAAGTTTTGGAGACCTGCATCAATTTTTATAAGTTAACATGGCAATTTTATATTTGCTAGTATGCAGAAGCCTTCTCCACTTCTAAAAGGTTTTATTTTCATTAAGCTATGAATGCAGAAGAATGTCTGTCAGGTTTTTTTTGCATTAGCTCGGCTGGTTTATCTTAAGCATACTCAGTAGACTTGCCTCAGTTTTTCTCAAGCTATTGTTCTTTTTTACACTGCGTTTGCACACTGCAGTGCATCTAGGGAATTTCAGCAGTCGGAATATACATGAAAAGAGACCCGCTCTACTTTCATAAGGTCCCTGGATGAATTGGACGAAACCTCAAGGCCCCATGGTGGAGCCAGAGCTGCATTCATATTCCTTGCCATCACCACACATATGATAGCATGAAGCCCAGACCAATCGAAAACTTGACAGTAAGCCTTTTGATTTTGCGGGGAAGCCTTCATCAAGCTGAGAGAGGGAAGGGAATGTAGCCCAAACTGGACTTCATACTGTGGCAAGTTTGAAATCCCAGCCCAACCACAGAGCTGCTTGATTGGAATAGTTGGAAACTGTGTCCAGGAATTCGGCAGCAAGAACTTGGCTTTCAGTAACTCCTGCCTTTTTAAAGGAAAATTCACCATACGGGTCACTTAGGAGCCTTATTTATTCTGTCAGAATTCTAAATATGTACATACTTGTAAAGCATAGGTGTAACACGTGCTGTGTAGTGATTGCTGCTGTACATTTCTATTCCACAGCTGCTTTGTTTCTTAGCCTCATGGTGGAAGACTCTTGGCTAAAGCTGCCACGCTTTGACATTGCATTCTAGGCTGTTTAATTATTTGGTCGTTAGTCTACTTAAGAAACAGGAAGAAACAAAAGAAACCCTCCTTTACGCTGTATGTGTTAGCATTAGCTTCTCCTTTAAACATTATGCTCGAACATGTATTGTAGGTGTGTTATGAAACTGATTTCTACTTACTTGTGTAGACATTTTAGTGGCATGTCAAAATTACCATCGAATTCACTAATGACATGTCATCGAGTTATGCCATTGATTAACTAATGTTCTTGTTCATCCTTTCCCGGCTCACGTGGCTGGGTGCTGGCACACGTCAATAGCTGTAGCGCGTTACTGCTAGTGGTGCCTTTGGGTCTGCAGATGGAAGAGCTAAGAATTTCCTCCTGGGGGAGATGGCAGAGCCTCTGCTGCAGCTCCCCCACAGAATGCTTAATTTTAAGACTCCAAAGATTCTGCGGTTTTGGTGCCTATCTAGAACTGCATTTTATTCTTTGTTACTCCTGGAATTGTGGTCCAATTATGCTTCAACCCAGCTCTCAGTCAGACAAAACTCTTGTTGACTTTCATGAGAGTTTGTCTAATTAAAAGATGAGTTGGGAGTGCAGAAGAGATAAATACCAGAAGCATGTAAAAAGTGGCAAACTGGTAGATTTGTGCTTTGTGTCAGAAGGTCATCCCTGTGACACACTTTCCTGATTGCGATGGGAGACTTTTTTTCCATGGAGTGGTACACAGTCCCCCCTTCAGTGCAGTGGTGCCTTTTATAGCCTGCAATTCCTTATGGCTGAAGCACAGTGCAAAACATTTAATATTGTCTCATGGCAAGTAGATGGGAGTGCTGCTACTTTACAATTTTTTTATTTATTTATTATTGGTTTTTTTAACTGGAGCAGGACTTTTGGCTGGCGGCTTCCCACCGCCAGAAAGGTAGGGAGAGGTTGGTGGGGTGTGTGGGACATAGCCAGCAGTCCAGCCTGGAGCTTGGGAGGGTTTGTCTGCAAGTCCTCCCCTCTTCTCCTCCAGGGCACACAAGAGTGCAGCTGGGAAGAGGTGCCAGGGTTTGCAGTGCCCGCTGCTCACACACTCTCCAAGGACTGTGTTGGCCGTGAAGCAGAGTGGAGGCTTGGTGCAGATTCCTCCCCATGGCGTGTTAAGGCTCTGTTAGATCGGCTATTCAGCAATGTTTCCTCAGCCAACATTTTGGGTTTGGTTGGTTAGATTATTTCTTAATACCACAACACTGTATAAGAGCATTTACTTGAGCTAATAAGTTTTAATGTGAGCTTGCAAGGTTCAAATGGGTCAATTTTAAGCACAAAAAAGCTTTGGAAAATTATTAGCTTATGAAGCTTAATGTTAAGGAGGAATCAAAACCAGAACTTTTAAGGTTGAATTGTAGAGCGTTCACATGTCTTTATAGTTTGAAGAATCGTCTCCAAGAAACGCCAAATTTGAAACTATAAAATTGAACTAGTCTACATCTTGACCCCATATCTATATTAAATGTGAATATGTGAAAATTGCATCTTATAAAACCATATGCAAGGTCACAGGATGGTGTCTTTGTTGAGTTGTATTTAAATGGCTGCAGAGTGTAGACATCCCAGGCTCTGTATGTATCCAAAATCTAGGCAATTTTCTGAAGGTCTACGGAGAGAAAAGCTCTGAGCGATTCTTACCGAGAGCTCTCTGCATTGGTTCCCAGTGGGTGCTGAGTGGCCAAAGCACTCACCGCGTCCCTGCGAGAGCAGGGTGCTCCCACCTCTAGAGGGGATGACTCTGTAGCCCCTTCCTCTTCTGTTTCTTTTCGCTCTGGGGTAATTAGTGCCAACAGCTCCAGTCATTCTCACTGTGGTACACCCAATTGCTTCAAAGGAATTTTTGTGAAACAGAAGTATCCATGTTACCAAGAGTTAATAATTATAACAAATATATGCTTTGTGATTAAATAACACACAGCTGGAAAAATTAATCACATCTTGCATTAAGCAATGCTTAAGACTTTTAAAGCAGCAATAGGTGCAGAATTTAACATTTAAACATCCCTTGAAATGCCAGGGAATGAATATAAATGACTTGGTGCTCTATAGTGTCTTGATATAGTGATGCCAGCCAATGAAGGTGCAGGATTCGATCCTGCTATTTTATAATAGGCTAGTAAATATTTTATCTTGTGCCATGTTCCTTTTACATTAAATTTTGGTCCAAGCCCACCACTCCTTTAGTCAAGCAAAAGTTTAAATTCATTCATTTTTTAAAGGGCTGATACTGTCTGTTTAGCCCACTGCCTGGGCACATGAGAGGAGAGGTGCTCTTTTCCTCTTTCCTCAGCCTGTCCTGCATTTTAGGATTTAAGCCTTTATTTTTCAGGAACCTTGTCCCACTGGAAAAGAAAAAAAAAAAATCAAAATATAGTGCCATTTTGTTTGCTTTGCTGAAGGCGCAGACCTGGAGAATCAGTGCTGTGCATAAGCTGCCTGACCCTGCAGTTTCTCTTACCAGGGGCTCATTTGTATGCAGAGGGGATTAGTCAGAATTTACTGTAGCTTCGCCCTGGGGAGCTGTGAACTCCCTAGGAATATGCTCTGACGAAAGCGTGCAGTTGGTAAGATTAGAACAAACCCTTCTGCTACAGAAAGTGCCTTGGTCACTCACTGGGCCTCCAACATTGAAATCATTTTCATTTATAACCTTTTTGATCATTCAACCTCAAAGAAGCCTTGGCTTTTATGACAGCTTGCACCAAAATTGCCCAATTATTTGGGGGGTTGGGGGGTGGGGAGGAGAAGAGTGAGGGAGAATCTGAAAACAGTCAGATGTGAGAGACAGGGCACTTGATCTGTGTTCATGGCTTTTTCTTCCCTTCTCCTACCAATATTTTTACAGCTGTTGACATATATTGAGTTACATGTGGCTGTGCCATATCCCCGTGGTATAGTTTCAAAGATCTGTTCACCATAAAGTGTGCTGTTCTCAAGTAAATGACTCTGACTTCAAGAAAGCACAGTAGTTTAAATGTTACTATAAATACAGGAGCTAAGACATTTTAATTATAATTTTTGAGTTATACAGTGCTCTGTACGTACACTAGGCATTTACAAAAGGCTGGGGATGTGCTCAGGTTACTGTGCTCTCTTGTGGATAAGGCAGTAACTGCAAGCAGCTCATTTTGCTGATCCCCTTTATTTACGTGTTATTTGCACAGTGTTTATTGACAATGAACATCTTAGGTTTGGGAGTTCAGCTGTGGGAGCTAAAGAAGAGAGAAAAACAGGCAGTTGGGCAAAAAAATATATTCAAACTCGGATTCCAGAGAATTTTTTGCTTTGAGATATCCTAGAAATGTTACTTTTGTCAGAATATGTTATAACTTTAGTTAGGAAATATCAGCACATCTATTGTCCTTTCAATGCCCTTCCAACTCACATCTGGTAACTAGGGCAGATTGAGAATTCAGTACTAACAGATCTGTCAAATTTTTGAGAAAATCCCAGGGTGTGAGTTCATTGCTGATTAATTTTTTCATCAGTGTAGCAGTGTTGGCTTTAGTGAGGTTATTCCTAATTTGCTCTGATGAAAGGAGGAAAAAAATCATTCTTAAAGTGGGTGCTGCTATCTTGGGAATAAATAGGTTCAGGGTGCGGGGGAAGCACAGATGAGCAGCAGTATGTGCCAGGAGGTTAATTTTTAGCTATCGGTGGGTTGACAGTGGGGTGGGGTTTTGTTTGGGTTTTTTGTTTGTTTGGTTGGTTTTTTTTGTTTTTTGGGGTTTTTGTTTGTTTGTTTTAAGCTTGAAAACAAAACATAGATAAAAAGCTTTTACAGGATTTTGTCTTGTACATCAGTACCAGTTATGCACGGTAAAGGTTTCCACCCTGGAAATGGAGATCTGATCCTTTGCATTTGGGCCGATACATACAGTAGAACAGTGACTATAAGCTTAAACGATTTTGTAGTATGGTAACATTGCCCTTTGGAGAGCTCAGCAATTGAGATCTAACAAATCAAGTATCAATAGGGCTCCCTAAATGAATTTGTCTTCCTGCAGTACCTGTGACAGAGCCATTGTAATGGAGATTTCAGCTATCTCTGCTGTGACTACTGCAGTAAAAGCAGCTCCTCTCAGTGCCTTCAGGGCTTGAACCAAGATTCACTGGAATCAGTAAAAAAAATAATCTTTCGATGACTGAAACCAATTTTGGATCAAACATTTACTGCAGGCTTGGATGCCCATCATTGCTGATGGCATGGTTTTGGTCGTGCAGTCTACTAATCTACATAAATTAATAAATAATATGCATAATAAATAGCACACGTACAGTAAACCGCATCTCATGGTTGCCCTGAAAGACTGCCGTGGTTTCTAGCAGCATTCCCCACGGCCTTGACAAGAAATGCTGCTGAAGTCGGAGGACTTTGGGCACTGTGGAAGTTCTCAGTGCCATTGCCGGCAGATCCTGCTTGGCCCTTAAGCGGTGCCCCTGTGTCACTCAGCCAGGGAATGCTATGTACTTCTATTTGAAAACAGTTGTGAAGTCTCCTGAGTAGGAACTGAAAACCCTGGACCACCACCAGAGCTACGTCCTCTGGCCTTTCCCCTCCAAAATTGTAACAGATATTTTTTAAGGTTTTTTTGAGTAGCAGTGGGAATGCATGCAGGCCGTGGAGGTTGTATGAAGGTACTGAGAGCATTTGACGAACTCTTAACGTCTTTTCCTGGATTTGAACTCAAATCATTGTGTGCTTCCTTTGCTTATAACTTCACCTGTTTTGTGAATCAAACCTAGCTTTTCTGTCGTGCAAATTGTACAGGAGAGTGAGGTCCAGAGAAAGATTTGTTTCTCCCTCTAAGCACTGCTACAAACTCTTACTTAAGAGGACAAGACCATTTGTCTTGAGCACCTTGCAGGTTGTTTTTTCTTTCAAAAACTTCTTTCAAAGTTGGAGCATAGGCAAGTGATCTGAATTACAAGAATATGCTGTAAGCCCCGTACTGATGTACCTGGTCCCTGGGCAACATTTCAGATGGCAAAGGCCGTCTGTTTGCATTTGCCTTATGGACATTTCTGTATGTGATACCTTCTATTATCCATGCTAGTTAAGCAGGCTTCTTCCTGAGAGGGGGATTAGGATGCTTTGATAACACTGTATTAATACATAGTTAGCCATATACAAATCAAGTGTTCAATTAATTAATTTTGTGGATATTTTTGGTTATGTAAATCAAGCCCAAGCAATAATAAGTCCTGTTGCTGGAGGTAGCTAGCGGGCCAGCTACCTTGCAAGCCGATGTCTGGCTGTGAATTCATCAAAGGATCGCCTGTGTGATTCTTAGCATTTCTTCTCATTATCACATTTATCAGGGAGTGCAGATGAGCTGGCTTTTCCCTACATCCTGTTGGATGGTTGCTTTCGAGGGAGGAGTCTGGGTGCAGGCGGTGTTGAGGATGCAGTATCTTCCTTGCCCATACAACCGCCAGGGATGCAGCGGCTCTGGCAGGCTGGGGCTGGCCCCAGGGCTCCGGCAGAGAAGGGCAGGAGTATCTCAGGCACTCCTGGGGCAGCCAAGCAAGACAGACTCCCCCCTGCAGCCTGAAAAGCTGGGGCACGTTCATCTCCTTCTCTGTCTTTTAAATGACTTGCATTTGTCCAATCTGCTTAAGATAAATTTTAAGATTTGTATTCAAAGGTGCTGACTGACATGTTTCCTTTATGAATTCTTATGGATTACTATTGATTTTTGACTGTGGTTTTTGAAATCCTAGTTCTAGGACTCCGGAGATTTCCCTGCTGCAATAATAATGTATTGTCATTCTTAATATCTCAGATCCTTGACACAATATTCATATTAAAACCACAAAAAAGCTACATTAGAGTAACACCGAGGGTCTGACTGGAATCCACCAAGGCAGGGGAAATCAAAGTCGAGGCTGAAAATTAGGGCTGACACTGTGAAACGTATCCCATTGTACTTAAGTGCTGGAGTTCATCTGTGATTGCAAGATCACTTGTGTTTGAAAGATGGATTCCTCCGTACAGCAGGAATGAGTTATGATGTGTTGTAAATCATCAGGATTAACTATTGTAGTGGAGAGTGCCTATTTTTGTGGAGAGCTACATAAACCAGCATTATGGAAGTCACTTTAACATATTTTATGAACTTTTGTTCTCTTTCACACACAGTGCTATTAAAAATTCATTTTGCATTTCTGCTACTTGCATAATAATTCTGGATTAAATTGTTCAGGTCAATAAGGAGAGAATGAAAATGTCACAGCATTTTCTGCGTGAGCTTGTAGGCATTTTTCCTTTAACTATGTCACTCCAAAAACATTACACAGACATGCACAGTCCTTTGCATGAGTGTACTAGATGGTTTGATTTATTCACCTGTATGATGCAAATGTGTTGTCTGAATGCTTGTAGCACGACTGATGTATTGGAAGGCCTTCCATTTGACCGTGTCTTTTGACTTTTCTCATTCCATCTCTTCGGGAGTAAAATTTTTCCAGTCAAAATTTTTTCTTGCTAAGTTAGAGAGCTCACTTGAGTTGTTCATTGGTTTCTCAGTGTGCAATGTGAAACCCTGTAGAGCGTCAGGAGTGGGAGTTGAGAAATAAGAGGGAGATTTCCCATGGCTGAGGAGAGGCTGGGAGGGCATTGCACACTGGTGGAAACCTCCGAGGCATGCAGGCTTCTCGCTTGCATGGGGTGCACACGGTTCTCCACTGCTGCCACCCACGTTAGCACCACGAGGGGAGCAGAAGTGTTCTGACAAAATTAAACAAATCAATTAAATATGTGAGTTTAGATTTTAGAGCAAGGTGTTTTAACCATATTTTTATTAATTATTTTAGAAATAGCTGTTCATCCCCCTTTTTATCTTCTTCTCTCTTCTGTTTTTAATGCTCATGTGAGAGTCCATCTGACGTTACCCCCCTAATTCATTGAGGCAATGTGAAAGGGTTTCTTTATAAATGAGGATTATGGGTCATTTGCATATATCTAGGGTATCTGGTTTTGGTGCTATTTTTAGCAGTGAAGAGAGAGGGACAGAAAGTAGATGCATGGATTCCCGTCAGAGAGGAGCATTCAAAACTTGGTGAGCTAAAGCATCCGAGGAACTCCACACATGCAGATATGCACAGTTTGAGCAATGTGACTTATTAGTCACCAGTCTCGATGATGGCCAAGTGTCATGTGAACGTGTATTATTTTGACATAGATGCTTACCAGCTTTACTTGTTATCAGCCTCTGAAGACACCAATGGACTAAACTGAGGTTTGGTGTAATTAAGTGGGACTCGTCAAACACCAGAACTGTGCTATGGTGCACATGTCCCGCTAAATTTGGATATTCAGCAGCACTTGTAGCATTTGCATATGTTGTTTGCTGTTACAGACGTTCTGGCATTGGAAAGTGCAGTGTTACCACAGCTGCTTTCAAAGATGTGGCAATTTCTAGATGCAATTATTTTTGGAAAGGCCAGATGAAGTTACAGGTTTACCTGGAAAGCTTGTTTTCCTCTGGAGACATGGCTAATGCCTTTCCCTGATCACACTGCTGGCACTTTGCATTGGTTAACATGATTTGAAGGGTAAATATTGGTAACTTACTGATTCAGCATGCAACTATTCCTTCTTGAACCTACTGCAAATTGCAGTTTTTATCATATCCACCAACATCCCCGAAGTGTAGTGTAAGTGTTTGGAAACAATGTGCAGTTACTGCATGCATGTACGATCAGGGTAAGGTATTTCACTTGAAAATACCAAGAACTAGTCAACTTTAAACAACATTGGGTCACAAAACTCTTAAATGGAGAAAATCATTAAAGCAGGCTTTAAAAACACACACATGCCCTAACATTATCACAGCTGATCAGTTTAAAGTAAATTCAGTATTTCTGAGAAAAAAAATTGGTTTTCTTCCTTTTGAAATTATGTATGCCTAAATTAATCTTTCAAGTGAGTTATAAATCCCTGTAAATAGGGTTAGCATTGGAATGAATTATAGTTACAAAAATTGGAATGAAGATAAATCATGTTTCCTTGATGAAAATCTAATAATAGCTGTCAGGTCCATACAACACTGATCAGGTATAGATCCCCTGTTCTGTGACCGTGATGCGCTCCGAGGAGCTCATGCTGCCTACCCACGAGATCAGGGTCTACGAGTCTCAATACTGGGCGCTTTCAGTATTTTAAGAGTTTTATTAAAATAATGATACTTGAAACTGGTGCAAGCAGATGTGCAGCTAAACTGAGGAAACAAAAGAACTGGATTGCTTAATTTTGGAAGAAGCAAGATGAGATTTTTTTAGTTTAAGGATGTTGATAATCCTGAGTCTATTTAAGCATCACAAGGCCAACTGCTGCTTTGTTAACCTGTGTCAGAACAAGGCTTTTTTGGGGCGATGGGGGTGGATTGGCAGTACAAAAGTGCTGTGTAGCAGTGCAGGCAAGGCGGAGCGGTGCAGCTCCTGTGAGGTGTGCTGACCTCCCTGACCTGGTACCCTTCACAGGAATTAAGTTCATAGTTTTACAGAGACAGACCTTAAAAAAAAAAAAAAAAAAATCCTTTGAGGCCCTCCCCATCCTTATCTAGGAGGGGTGTTGGGGAGCCCTCAGTAACAAAGATCTTGGAGAACTGTTAGGATTAAACTGCTGTCAGATTACTAAAGTGTAACAATGTACAGGACGTGCACTTTCAGCCACTGTCTCTTCAGTGTATGGATGAATGTCAAAGGCAATATTTTGTGATGGTTCCTTGTGACCCAGATTCCACAGAAGTCTCTTATAAAATAATCTTTGAGTGAACACTACTCACGCATCCTAAGGACACCTCATCCCCGTGAACCCAAAGGTAGGACTGAAGCTGCTGTGCACTGCGAGATCTGTGACTTTCTATCTGAGAATTTCGGTCTTGTTTGATAGTTCAGCCTTTGTGCCCTGCAGATCCATTTTAAATTGTCTGAAGCAGGAATAAATCTATTACAATGACCACCATTTTTATTTTTTTTAATAATACAAGATAGGTTTGTGAAGAGGTGTTAAAAAGTAAAAATGAAAGGCAGAAGTTGTAAGGAAAACCTGTTCATTGGACAAACCTGCAATGCAGTAAATAATAACCCCAGAGGTGAAAGACAGCCTGTTCTAGAAAAAAGGCAGTGGAAAAGACTTTTTTTCTCTCTCTTTCTCTCTTCTTTTTTTTTTTTTTTTTTTTTTCTGTGGGTCTAGGGGAGAAAAGGTCCTTTATTCTTTAGTAACTTTTCTGATTTTAAATATGTGCTTGTCTGGTCATAAGGAGCAAGGTCATTCCTACTGCTCAGGGCCTAGGCTTTGTGCTGGCGTTGGCGGGAGCTTCTCTTCTCTCTCCTTTTCCTCCCTCCCTCTATCTCTCCTTTTCTTTTTCTCCTGAGGTGCAGATGGCCACATTTGCAGGTTAACTGGAACAGCTGGAGGCACATTATTAGCTTCCTGCTGCTAACTCATATTTGCTTAGATTTTTTTTTTTTTTAACAGCAACATAATTTACAAGTAGTAGGCCAGTGACAAAGCTGGCATGTTCTAAATCCACATCTGATTTATATAATGCTGTTGCTTATCAGTGAATGAAGTCATAATTATTGCTTTGTACCATTAAATAGCATAAATATATAAACTGTTATACAAATTGCAGCAAATGTTTCCTCTAGGGAGCTCTAGACAAAATTTTAATGTAGTGCATTTGTCTGTGGTGGCAGTTTCTATGGTATATAATAATGTTGATAAATTTTACTGTAGCAAGTGACATTTTATAACATTAATCCTGGTGGTAAAAATCTGATTAATACTACAGCTGTACTGGTGAGTGCAAGAAGAATGAGAGTTTTTGACACCAAGTGAATTGATTTTAATAGTGCTTTAAGGCTCCAAAGCACAAGGACAGTGCAGAAATGGCAGATCCTTCACTGGAAGGGCAAAGGACTCCGGCAGGTGCTGGGCAGCAAGGCACCGGGGAGCTTGACTTGGTGACGGTGATAATTAATTCTTCTAAAAATCTTTATTGATTGATACATCCTTTGCTTTGAAAAGCAAAAGGAAACCAAATGGTGTGATGAAAACACTTAAAATCCTCACCGGTTGTTTAAACACTGCGCATGTGAGCGAAGACCCTGTAATAATTAGAGATGCAGCACCTGGCCTCAAATATTGTTTCAGATGTCAGACATGCGGGCGCACGGCCCACTCGTGCCATGCCTGCCTGTGCCGCTTGCTGCCGAAGCTGCCCGCTGCCGAGGTGCGCTGCCGCACGGGATGAACGCGCACCCAAGTGCAGCCCTGTGCGTGCTAAATGGGAACGCGCCAGCAGAGTAAACGAACTGGCAACACGAGGACTGCAAGGAGAAGTTCTTCCCCCGACTTCACTTGCGTATAGCAGGAATAGGGCGATACTGGTGGGTTTTAGCACCTGCCAAATAACAGCGTAAATTATGTTGCAGGTTTTGCGATCCTTTTGAAATTGCTTTTTGCATTGCTTTGTGATCCAGGTCCCAATGCCTGGGCTGGGGTTTACCCCTGCTCGCTGTGCAGGCAGCGGGGTAGCACAGCACCGCCAACGATGCAGGGCCCAGCAAAGTCCCCACCAGCAAGCCCTGCGGTTGGCACCACTCAGCACCACTCATGGCTGAGGTGCCCGGCTTTGGTCACAGCCGAAAGCAGCTGATGCACTCCCCTCCTCGGGCAGAGCGGCTGTGGAGGCAGGGGGCAGCCCCAGTGTGAGACTGTGCTGTGGAGGCAGGGGGCAGCCCCAGCACAAGACTGGGCTGTGCCCTGCCTGTCCTGCCGGCTGTTTGAGGATTGGTTTGTTTTGCTTTTATTCCTGGACATAAGGAGTGCTTAAGGCGGGCTGCCCAGGAATGGTGGGCACAGCCCGGCTGTCTGGCGGGGCACATGTGCAGACTGTATCAGCTTATGCACTTCCCCCTGTTGCTGCAGAAGGATGGTGCAGGCAGGCAAGGGGACGGGTTTGCCCCAGGCCAGGGCAGCGGGCAGGGGCTAGCTCCAAGCTACTGCTGGCAGACCTGCTTCCTTGGGAGAGCTGCAGCCCCACCACCCAGGGCTGTCCCGGCTGCTCCTTCTTCCTGTACAAGGTGGCCTTCACAAAGTGCAGGTGTACCTGGATCTTGCATATGTCAACCAAAGCAAGTATACTACTGCGCAGGGTACTGGCTCTTGCCAAAGGCAGGAGGAAGAGGTGTAGGAGGCCAGGAGAAAAGTTTTATGCTGTTTGTGCACAAGTTGTGTTTCTGAAACAGGAATGGTATTTCAGGTGCTCAGTTGCCTGTGTATTAATTATCCACGTGATTTCACTGTTAAACAGAACTGATGAGGTGCTTCAGCTGCCACGTGGTCTTGATGGCTGCCAAGCACAGGTGAATCCCTCCCATCTACATCAGATGCAGCACAGAAAATAATTGAATGCTTGAAATGAAATTATCCTTTGAGGCAACAATTTATGGTAGAGACAGTCTTGGCAGAAGTATTTGGTATAAAATCTTGATGAAATAGACGTTTTTTCTCCTCTGTGATTCATCTTAAAACTAGCAATGGCTTCTCACCCAATCACAAAACATAGTGACATATGAGAAAGGCACTTGTGTTTCATTAACACACTCACCTGTACTTATTACTTACTGCTGTTACTGGATTTCCAAACTGGTCTCAGAAATGTCATGTATTTACAGAAAAAGAATACCAGAAATGTTCCTGCTTCACAACTAATTTGTTAAGGAGCATATTTTTTCCAGAGAAGCTTTCAAAAATAAATGGATAACAAAGGAGAATCCTGGAGGACACTGTACTTGGGACACTTTTGTAAAAATGAAGAGCAATGCACTTTTTGTACTTGGTCATTTAGACTGCCATGACCTTCCCCACCTGAAAGTGTATTTTTCTGTTTTGTTCATGACGTGACTTCTTTCCTTTTCAAATTCATGCTCCTGTTTCAATAGTGTCAAAGATGGAGCTACAGTGTTCAAATTGCAACCCCATGGCCCTAAGGAAAATCCCAGTGACTTCAGGCTGAACATCAAGGAGATGTCTAACACACACCATGGCATCTTGTCAGGATTTCGCAAGGAAAACACAGGCATGTCCGGTATGGGTTTTCCCTCAGTTGTTTGTTTCCTGTGTCATTAGCACTTCACATACCCACAATAATTGTATTCCTCTCTCAGAAATCATATGGTTTTTTCCTGGCACGCTTTTGGACACAAAGTTTGAGTAGTTGAGGATTAGTCTATTCTTCTCTCTCTCTCCGGGCTGAAGTGCTGATGTTTGAACAATGTATAAGGAATGGCCCCCTGTGGACGCCGTGTTTCCCTACCCCTCCACACCACCTGGGGAATGAAGAGCAGGGATCTGAGCAGCCCTCCTTGCCTGGTGGTATGTGGGGTGTTGGTCTTTAAGCTCAGCCCCAGAGACACATGGGTACAAGCTATAAACCTCGCTACTGGCTTATGTGGTTGAAGTTTTGGACACTAGCAGTGCTTTTAAAATGCAGACATGCCCGAGAGACCTGAACCTCACAGCTGTGGTGCTGGAGGCATTGCATTATAGTCAGCAATGGGAAGCCCATGGCAAAGGCAGTTTTGCATAGGAGCGGTATGGAAGTGCAGGGAATGGCAGCGGACGGCGTTGTGCCGGGAGAGCCTCCCTCTGCCTTCCTTTGCCCAGGCTTTCTCCGTCAGACTTCTCACTCACACAGTGGAGCAGCATCTCCAGGATGCTCCATCTGCAGGCATTCCCTTTGCTCCAGTTGCTGGCCAGAGTGGTGAGGGAAGGAGCTGAGCTCCATGAGTGGTGGCCTCTGTCCCTTCGGAGGATCACAGAAGGTGCTGTAGGAATGCCACATGGCAATGGATTTGGAGCCCCAAGTTTTATTTTCCAGGATTGGCAGATTTTGAAAGCATATCGCTTGTCAACTTTGCACTTCTTAGTAAATTCCTGTACAATGCTTTATGGATTGTGCACTAGTTAAAAAATAATATTATTCTCATGGCTGCCATTAAAATTTCTAGAAATAAAAGCATCTTATAATGTACTCTGGAAATGTGAATCCTAAACTGTAAGATATGTATGTTTGTAATGATTAATCGGCTCAGCTCAATACATACCTGAATCATGTTTAGTAATAGCAGGGGCTGTGCTAATTCAGGCAACCTTTGTTGATGTATTCTGCAATACTGCAGTGATTCATGGCATCCTGTGGAGACCACCAGGCCAGCCATGGCACTAGGCAGGTTACAGAAACCGCCTCAAAATCTTACGAGAAGCTGCTGTGGTCTACCACAACAGGAGCCGGGTGAGCAGCCGCAAGCTCGCGCCATCGCTCCTGAGTTTACAGCCTCACCCTCCGGCAGTGCCAGTGGATGATGAGGCTGTGGGTAGGCCTGGCTGTGTTTATTCGCTTCAGCATCTTAATGCAATTACAAAGCTGATGTGTGTCCAGCCAGCTCGGCCTGTGGCAGCATTTGGTTCATCTTTAAAGGATGGTGAAGATGCATTTGGTGCCTGTGTGTGAAGCAACAGGGCCATCTAGAACAAAAGCCTACCTTACATTTACTTCTGCGAAGTTATTCTGCATTTGTGTCTACTGCAAGCACTTATGCTTGAGTGTGGTGTGTGATTTTTCAGCTACCGTAAATAGATCATCTTTACAGACCACAATAAAACGTTTGTGTAATGCTTAACTGTATGTTAAGTAAAAACCTGCATTAGAATATCCCCCTATTCTTTCTGTCGGGTAAATAAGAGCATAAAGCTGAGCATCCCTACCACTCCCATTACTGTGCACAGCACTTAGTTACATTAGAAAAATGAGGCATTGTTCTGCCAACTTTTGTTTCCCTCCATTTGTGTTACTTACTGCTTATGAATCCAGCATGCCGACCTATGAAGCAACTACTTCTGAAATCCAGCTGTCACGACACACACAGGTACCACAGCACAGCTACTGCCAGGAGTCGATGGCTAGCACTGGTCTCCTGTGCTTGCAACTAGAGCATTATTGGTTTGAGCTGGTGTATAACTAACAGCATCTGGAAGGTGTAGATGTTACTTTGTCCACTGAAGCATAACTTGTATTGCATTAAAGCATCCCACTGTTTTTAAACAGGCTAAAAGGGGGTTTCAGCTGTGGTCAATTATTGGGCTGTTTCACTGACAGTGTGCAGGGTGTTTGGGTGGTAGGTAGTAGGGGCCTGTATTGTATTGGCACCTCACCCGCGCCTTTGCAGACCAACTGAAGCAGTTGATGTGTTTTGCAGTTCATACAGCTGTTTGGGACCGTTGCAGTTTTATAAGTATATGCAGAATCTCTTTTTGTATGCTTTTGCTCTGCTGTCTTGTGCGTTGCTCCAGGAGGCATGCATGTCTTCTCCTATTCCTCTTAAGACTGAGCACTTGGACTGCAGCTTCACTGCTGCGTAAAGACCTGCTCCCCTTGCCGCCCCTCCAGGCAGCACGAGGGCAGGAGGCAACTCCAGCTACTGCAGTTCAGCTCCAGACCAGGGCAACTATTTTACAGGGGGCTTGGGGGCAGGAACCAAGGTTCAAAACTGTCTCTGCTCCTACGGAGAAATCAATATTTAGCCATAAAACCAGGAGGGGCATGGCTGGGAATCACAGCCTGAATGAGAGGGTTTCAGTATTGTCATAGAAGATAAAACAAGAGGAAAACATTTTGAATTTACTCTTTGTGTATTGAGGCCTTTTATTATTCATCAGTAAGTAAATATAAGCTGAGGGAGTGATTTGTTTCTAACAAGCTTATAAAATACTAGAGTCATTTGTGAGTTTATTGGAGTGCTGATTATAAACATTCCCTCATGCACACTCCTTTGTGTCAAATTAACATTCAAAATACAAATATTGTATCTTTGAATATTTCTGTAATCTCTTCCCAAGTATTTGAGATCTTCGATGAGAGATGATTGACAGTGTCACATGAAAAGTAGCCAAGCACTCTGTCACAGTTTGGACATATCTTTCATTTCTTTGGCATTTGCTTTGCTCATGCTGCTTCTTTGAATTGCCTGCTCCATGCTCTAGCTTTTTGGGTTTTGATACAATGCATAATTGATGCTCATCTAGCTGCAAAGATTCAACTGTTGTGCATGCCATGCTGCCTGCGCACGGCTTCCCGGGATGTGTCCCGCGACCCTGTGGTGCCGTTGCGTGATGGAAGGAGTGGCTGGTCACCCTGGGGCTGGGTGGGTTCGGCACAGCTCCCTGCAGCCTGCCGGGGCGGTTCAGGTGCACGGGTAGCACCGCGGGCTTCCTGGGTCTCCCAAAGCACTCCCTCGAGGAGCTGGGCTTTGTGGCCTCACGAGCCTCAGGTGTGATAAGAAAGGGAGCCCTGTTCTTGCACTTGCTTTTGTGCACTAATGCATTTTCTGTTGGTAATCATAAGGAATAGAAATGTGAAGAATAGGCATGGTCTGCCACACATCCCTTAGGTCACTGGTTTAGACCCGTCCCCTGTAGGCAGTTTTTGCAAAGGAAGTGCTGTGTGTGGAAGGCATCCCGAGGCCAGGGCTCACGGGGTGCTGCTGGTAAGGCCCGGGGAGCTTTGGGGAACAGATCTTGGTTGAGCTCCATGCTGCCTCTGTGGCTACAGAAGTGCCATTTTACCCCCTACGTGCTGGTACAGCAGGTGTACCTATAGTTTAATCAGACTGACCTTTATGTTTACTTGACGATTTTGTTTTCACCCCTTCCCACTAAAACATTCTCCATATCATCATTGTCAGTGCCCAAATTCCTTGCCTTTACTGTCATTGTATAACTTGTTTTTACTAAGCAGAGGAAAATCCTGCAAGGGCGGGTCTTAGCCTAACATTATTATAGCAGCTGCCATTTAAAAAGTCAATTTTTGCCTACAGGCAAAGTATTGTTATCAGAGTTTGTACCTATTTTGCATATATACGATTGTATCTTCCCTACCTCTCTGGGGTGACAGGAGCAAATGCCGACTTCTTAATGCCGATCGTTGAATCCGAGCTTAAAATAAGAGCTCACAAGAAAAATGAAGAATTAAATGGTGGGTAGCAGGTCTCTGACAGACCTTTATTGTTTCCTCCTTTTTGGTTCAAGCAGGGACTCCATGACAGCTTGATTTAGGATCTTATTTTATTTGAGGGAGCAGCTGAAAAGCAGCTTGATTTTTCCTCTCATTTTTCACTCTTCCTCAGTAACTTTTGCAGGGCTGTGGAATATGTTCCCTCTCATCTGGGCTTATTAGCTAGATACCTGTAAATCTATTTCAAGTTCAATGAATGCACACCAGGCCCTTCTCTATAGCGATCCTGCTGCACCTTTGGACCTGTTTCGAAGTCATCTTGGCTACTTCTGCGTGGCTCCAGTCCGTTACTGCACCCACGCCCTCAAGGCACCGTCCTGCTTGGCCCCATCTACCCTCTGTGGCTGGGACCTTCTTCGTGCTTCTTTGTGGACAGGGGCTTGGGACTTGGCTTTTTTTTAAAAAAGCAACTTCTGGACTTGTGGGAATGAGTGGAGTTGCAGAGAGCCCAAGAAACCTGTACAATGCCATGAGCCTGAGATCTGGGTGAGTTTAAACAAAAGTAGCTGTGTAGGAGTCCTGCTGTTAATGAGCCATCAGATCTTCCTGGTTGTCATCATGTTTTGATACAGTGGCATGCTCACGCTTTCCTGTGGCTGGAATAGGGCTTCTTCGGCACCATTGTAGTATCAGCATTTCCAGATCCCTCTATCTGAGCAAAAATACAGGCTTTCCTTATATCTTACACTAAGTTTTCTGTCACAGCCCACATATGTTCTTTGGAGTCTGTCTACAGCGTAAAAGTTTGCACATGGCTTTCCTTTATGGATTAAAAAGCAAATGACATATAAAATGAAGAAAATGTGTTTCTAAAAAATAAATAAAACCAAGCTGGCCATCTTGTGCACTGACAGCGTATCTGCCAACAGCCATATGCCTGACTGAGCTACTTACATAATAAAATAGAAGGGCCAAAGCCAAAGTACTTCGAGTTTAGGAGCCTGGAAGAAGATTTCTGCCCATGCTGCCAACCCACTGATGCCTCACGTGGCTGCGCAGGCTGTGTGCACTGGCCCTCTGCAGTGAGCTCAGAGCAACTGTTTCATTGCTGCCTGTCCAGCTCCTTGTGCTGGACGAATCCAGCTCTAGGTCATATGTGAAGGGTGCAAAGGTGGCTGGCTCATGTGCAGGACAAAGGACAAATGTAAAGGTGACATTAGTTTGATATTAGGTTTTATATATTATATTCAATGTTTGTATGTTAGATAAGTGTTACCAAGAGTAACTTTACAGTCTATGCTATGCAGAGTCATTGCTTGGCAGTGAGATCTCTTCCAAAAGGTCGCTGGGTTACAGCTTTTCTTCTTAGTTGAGATGAAGCTGCTACAGGGTATGATTTCCACCTGGACTATGGAGTGTTAATCGAGCAAATCCCATCAACATCAATGGAGGATGCTTTGTACATTCACTTGTGCATATTCCCACAGTACAAGAATATATGTCTGCATAATGCAGAGATGCTTAAGATATTTTCTTGTTTTCATGCAGATTCTTCTTTTTGACTGCCTTAAGGAATATTGTGCATTACTGCACCTTAGGATTCCTGGCTTAAAATATGTCTGATAGGGTTTTTTTCATTATTTTGGGTATATTTGCACTTAACGAGCTTTGAGAGATATTCATGCCATGCAAAATCAGTCACCTATCTTAGCCAGACAGACCTGAGTTAGTCACCCTTGGTTCCTTCTGTTCTCAATGGCATCTCATTTCATCAGCTGCGATAACTGGTTTCTGTCCCCAAGCTCCTGCCCTTGTCCGTGGGGACAGGGAGTGAGGGAGGCGCCTCTGGATAGGGGTTGGGGACAGGAGCCTCTCCAGGGCTGGGCCATGATGTGTATTCAGCCCTTGTATGAACAAGTAAGCTCCAGTGTAGTTGTGCTAAGTGATCATGTAAAGATAGCTGGGTAACTACCTTCTTTTTTTTTTTTTTTCCTCCAAGAAAAAGCTGAGAGATGTTTCTGTTCTTTTGCTTGTCTTGCATGTATTTTAAAGAAGAATTTTAGAATTTTGGTCCGTAAGCTGATAATAATGCTGTAAGAGATTGCTTTTTAACCAGAGGTTTTTCCCTAACAGTACTATTTCTTAATAAGAAAAGAAGGTGAATTCATATTTAAAAGAAATGCTTTTGTTTAATCTGAATAAGTGGGTACAAACTGCCCCGACGTTACAGGAGTGGAGCATTTGGCCAGTCTCTGAGATGTTTGGTGATCTGCAACAGAAATAATGCTCACGGTTGGTTTTCACTTGCACTTATAACTTTATGCCCACTGCATCATTTCCTAGATATCTATACTAATATAAGCTTTAATTTGACCATAGCTGATACTGCTATAAAGTTTACATTACTGGATAAGTATTTCCATGTTTATGTGGAATTTTGCAATATCAGAATAAGGCTTCTCCTGCCAGTTCACCTGTACTCACTCAAGAGGCATTGCACTAATGCTGGGATAACTGATTTTTTCTTTGCTAATGCAAATGAAGCTCTACACCCTCTCCCCCCCCCAAAAGTTTGACATTTATCATACTTTGATGCTTGAAAGAACCTTCAGTATTTCTCAGTTAAACTGTACATTTAGAAGTGTTTTCATTTTGTTACGGGTTATGTTTTTCTCTCTCCTTTTACCAGTTTTTCTGCTTCCCTGATGCCATCATGGAAGTGGTTTACGGCTTTCTCCTACTCTGTGCATCGCTGAGTGTAGTTGGCAACTGACTTGTAGCCTGTCTGTCATGTTAATTATATACTATTAGAGACCATTAATCTGATGATTATTTACGCAATAGATTTATAGTCTATCATGTCAATGTGTACTTGGGAAACTGTAATCTGAAGACCAGTGACACACATCAGCGGGAGATTGCGTGTTTAAAAAATACCGCGTGCTATCCTGAGCGTGCCCAGCTAGTGCAGGGGGCTGGCAGCCAGGGCTGAATGCCGTCGTGATTTGGATCCTCATCCCCAGAACCTGCCTTTGGGCAGACAAAATGCACCCAGAGTTTGGCTTTTAAGCAGTAGCTGCAGGATGCGGCTGCCACCCCGTGTGCAGGTGCCCGGGCAGGGGAGGGGGCTACCGGTAAGAGGGAAGGCTTTGCCTTTGGCAACTCTTGCTGGAGTCCTGGCAGCTCTGGGAGCCTCCGTGTGACCACAGTCGATGCGCACTGAGGCTGAGGTCTGGGTGGGACGTGGGGGAGAGGGGGCACCTTGTGGCTCTGGTGGCCCTGGTACTAAGGCTGAGGAACATGCCAGGCCTGTAAAATGAGTAAAAAGGGCTTTACACCTGTTTAAACTCAGTTTAAAGCTTTGCATGTTTTAAAAGCACTTGGCATATTTCAGTGGGATGTTTAATAAGAGTATAATGATGTTTTAATTTTAATTTTTAATTTCACAAGAAGAATAGATGCCAAGTAGATACTAGTTATTGCTGTTTGTCTGTATTGAGCTCTTCGGTGTGATATTGTCAGTAGGATCAGAGGATGGACGTATTCTTGCTGTGTAGCAATGCAGGGAGCTGCTTCCAGGGAAGAGAAGAGAGTGGAGAAGAGACCAGGAGGAATAAGGGATATCCAGGCTTAAGCAGCATGATGGCACGAGGGAGCCCAGTGCAGGGAATGGGCTGTGTGGCCATCACCCTGGATGCAGGGTTGTGTTACTTCAGTTCCACCAGGTATCTACATTACATTTGAAATAATACAGCTGTGAGCATATCAAAACATTGAAATACTCGACTAGGGTTGAGTTGTGTGGGAATGTGGTGTTTTTATTAACCTCTAGCCGTTCTTAGGGGTTCATTAGCTTTATCCAGACTCATTCTGTGTGTGTGTGTATGGGCTTGCACAGTCAAAGGCAGCATGTGTTTCTTTTCCTGTATGGGTTTTGCATTTCCATGGAAGCCACTGGAGTTATTCCTTAATGAACTATTGTGAAGAAACAGCCAGACCTATCAGACTTTAGTGCACAAGAAGTTTTAATGTAGGCTATTAAAAAAAGGCATCTTCAGAGAAAGGCTGATAGAGAGTGAAGTTACTGTGCTAAAGTGTAGTGCGTTTCTATAAATTATCTTTATGCAGTTTCCGAGATTAATATCTAAATCTAAAATAAAGCTCTGCAGGCGGGGTCCCTCTGGGGCTCTGCAGTCAGCAGATAGATGATGCACAACTTCATGAACTCCTTTGAACTTTCAGATTTTATTTTTCTTGTAAACCAAAAATTAAGCTGGTGAAGACAGGCTCGGCAGACCCATCTCTTGTGTCTGAGGTTCAGCCTTCCCTTAGGAAAGCGGTGCACTGGGGGAGCACGCAGCCTGCAGCCGGGAGGGAGGCAGGGGCTCTGGAGCCATGCAGGAACTGCCATCACAGTCAGTAGGAAACTCCCTGCAATCTCATCCCCAGTCCCTCTGGGACCATGCTTCTTTTTAATGGTCATTTTAATATTGCAGTGTACTGACATGTACTGGAGGCAGTGAACTTACAAGCTACCTTATAAATAATTTGGCATCTAATTCTGCATATTTTGAGCTTGAGGCCCCCTGAGATGGTGAAAAGAGTTTAAAGCCTGTTGTGTGGTTAGGCTAATTTAGCCTGAAAAAGAATACCTTTTCAAGGCCACAGATGCGTGCAAGAAGTACATCACAAGAAGCCTTGGAGTTTGTTACCAGGAGTCCATAGGTGCTCCCTGTAGCACCTGTGTTTACCAGCAGGTCCTGTGGCTTCTGTCTCCTAATATCTTACCCTATTTCCCAGATCCCATTCCCCTGGAGAGCTTCCCCAGCTGGAGAACAGCAGCAGCCCCTTCGTGCTGTCAGACCCTTGTTTGGGCTGCCCATCCCTTGGAAAAATGATGAAAACTAGGACTGATTTTAATGAGTCTCATCCAAAAGCAAATGTGAGGAAAACCAACAAAAATACACAGAAATGCACGTTGGGAACTCTCTGTATTTTTGTTGGTTTTCCGTACATAGTTTCTAGAAAAATCCAAGTCCCTGTGTTATCATTTTTCATTAAAGTGATGTTTTTAACCACGGTGGACAGCTCTCATATCCCTTGAAAACTTATAATAGTAAAATTGTCATAAGGATGAAGCAGGAATGCAAGATTTTATTAAACAATCTCAGGCTCATAAAAGACATCAGTGTTGTGCCATTCTAGATCATATAAATACATTTCAAAGCAGAATCATATTTCGGCAGAGAGATAAAGCACAAAAGAGTATGAGTAGCGGATACCAACATAAAATATTAAACTGTCCAAGAAGGGGTGTGGGTGTGTGTTTATCCGCACAGGCAAGTCAGAGGCTGTGAGGAAGGCAAGATTTTGGCAATATATCAGTAAAGCCATGAGCACAGATATCCGTGGCAGTTTGTGTGTGTGTTTTGCAGTGGCGGAGGGGGGTTTGGCATGGTTTCTTGCAGCGCAGAGCCGGGCGTTTCTGCACAACCACGTGAAACGCTGCAGGAACACGACAGGTGTCTTTAATCTGGCAGAGTCGTCAAAGGGAGATAGGAGCTCTACCTGGATAAATAAGTATAAATAGTTTTCTTTCTGATATGTGACCAGATTATTTTCCAGTTGATTTCCAGCCAAGGTCCCAAGTGGGCCACAGATCAAAAAAAGATAAGGGTCAGTTACAAGGTTGAGCTCATTCGGCGTTGCCATAGTAACTGACCTCCAGCATCCCTGGGAGGACGGCACCCAGCTCCCCAGGTGACATTTCTACTGCCACACCATCAATCCGCTGCCTTTCACCGCCCAGGCTGCCTAATCGCCGGTGCGCCGCACCGCAGAGCAGCTCTGTGCCGCCGGCCCACGCCGGGGCAGAAGCATGGGGTCCCCTCGCCCTGCAGCTGCCCCACCAGTGAGGGAGGGGCTCAGCTACATCCTCTGGGATTAATTACTAAAATGTAATGGAGCGATGTGGTCCAAATGGTTTGTATACCAGGTCAGGGGCTTAGACGGCAATGGCGATGAAGGAATGTCATCTGTACAGCAGACGTCATCTTCATCCGATGCGAGCGTCTGCAAATTTGTCATCCCCTCGTAGCAGTTTCATCATGTTCTCAGACCTTGGTTTTACCTTCATCCATGGATTGTTTGTAATGAAAACCAGTGGTGAAGTGGTACCAGCCAGGCGAGGGGCTGAAGTGGTTCTCTGCAGGCTTTGTTTTGGAGGGGGGTGTCCATCACTGTCATCCTACCCTGGTCCCAGCCCCTTGCTCCTTCACAGCCACACGGAAAAAATTACTGGGGAAGCTCCTGCTTTTCTTGGGTTATAAATTTTCCCCTTTGCTTACTTGTTTACTAGGAAATGAATTGCATAAACAGAATAGTTCCATGCAGTTTTCATTTTATTTCCCTGTGTTCATTCCAATTTCTATTATAATTAGAGCACATGGCCCATTTAATTTTACCAAATTTATGATATAATGGACAGGAGAAGGTTCTCTGTGAACACAGTATATTAATGCTTTGTTACACTGAATTACAGTATTTCAAAGTTCATTAGAAGTGCGGTTAACTCATGGATGTGTACCTCTGAGTACAGGAAATATATTCCCCTTTATTGCCTTAATTTGCTGCAGTGGAGTAGAAATACACTGGTCTGGGAAGCTATAGTGTGGGATGTACGTGTTGTTGTCAGGAGCGAGCATCAGATTGTCTGACACGATCTCTCAAATTAGGACTATTGCGATTATTACATAAGGGAAAATTTTGCTTTATTAAATCAAGTTGAAGAGAGAAGTTTTAACTAACAGTAAAGACAATGCCATCTTGATTTTTATTGTTCCAATCTCCTATTTGTTATTGGTGTGATAACGTGTCAGTACATGACAGTGTTAATGCGTACTTTTATATTGCCATTAATATAGTTATAATTAGAAATGCAGCTGATACAGTACATGGGTTTAATACAGCATTATTAATTATACTGCATCCTCGCCAGGAGGCTGCTAGTGTCGGTTCTCTTAGAGGCTTAGAGACTCATTGTAATATGTATTAAATGCACATTGCTGCAGCAGAAATAGCTTTATGGAGAAGCATATTCCCACTCTAAAATGGGCAGAACGACAGCGTAAGTGCTACTAAGCACCCTATCAACATATTTAAAACTATCCTGCAAATGCATCCGAACTTGGGAACAATGAGCAACGTGCTTTGCCACCGCAGTTCAGCTGGGTCTGCGCAACCCGCTAATCCTCGCTAACAGGCAGTAAATTATGTACCTCCAAATTTATACAAATGCCTGCCTTTGACATCAGTGGGCACCACCCAGGTTTCACCTTCAGGATTCAGATAATCAGCTCTCATTCCTACCGGCTTCCCTCAAGACCAGTATGGAAATAAGTATGTGTCTGCCAGGGATCAAATGCTTTTGGAGACAAAAGTAGGTACTGAAAACATTACAGGATACTATCATCTCCCCATGATACTTTTACACAAAGCGCTCTGTTCCTCTTTTGGCCTGACATAGTTTCAGCCTGACAGAATCCAGCAGGCCTGCTTGTTTTAAAAAAGAGCACATCCTATTATTTTTTTGAGAAATGAAGTGTAAAATTAATGCTTATTATTTTGAGCTCAGGAAAAAAAAAAGGCAAGAAACCCAAGATTCTCATTTGCTGTGCATTGCTCATTTAGTTCTGTAATCAATTGATCCCTGCACAGATACACTTATGGAGAAATGGGAGAAGATCTAGCACAGCAAGCTGTAAAAATCTGCATTTTATTTTACAAATGAGAGGGGCTGCATAATTCACTTGAGTTATGTAGATCTCTCATAGATGCTTGTCATGTTAAAAAAAAAAAGAGGGGGTAAAAATGAGGGAGATGATTATATGTTTTCTGTTGCTAACGCCCAGTGTCACACGTTTGACTGGAGCGTTGGCTGTCACGCTGCATTGTCAAAAAGCTGCCTTGCATGTACCTATACGATCTTATATAATTCAAGGAAGTTATTCTCCAAAGGTGGCTGAGTATCCCTATACATGAGCCATGTTTCTGTGTAAAATAATATGCTGTAAAATGCCATAGAGGAGAGAGTGATTATAGCACCAATTCTATCTATATCTTTGGGCATTTTCATATTTTGAATACACATGCATGAAAAGAGAAACGTTTGTCATGCTAACCATGGTACTTTTTTCCCCCTTTTTTCTTCCTGGATGGTTTTATAGACACAAGAAATACATAATGGACTCCTGTGGGAGTGGAATAAAAACCCCCACTGGTGAGGAGAAGGCCTTATAATTCAGAAGTGGATTTGCAAATCAAAAGGTCTTGCCTCGAGTGGGATAAATTTCCAGATCTGCAGGAACCCATTATGTTTTATTATTTTTCATTCGAGTTTTAGTTTGTTTGTTATGGGTTTAACTATTTAAAATACTGCAGGGATCAGCCAAGAAAATACACAATCTCTGTTACCTAATTAAACATAGCAAGCTTGTAAAAATATACTTCAATTGAAATGCTGAGCATTGTTGGTTTTTTTAATTTTACTGAAATTATAGGTATTTAGGCTGCAAAAGGAGCAGTCATCTAATCAGCAGTATGTGTCTGTCCGTATTTATGAACACACGTGCTCACACAGGACCATAGGCTGTACATGAATCACTGTTTTCCAAATACCCAGTATGTGGAGGGTAGAATATTAATGTCAAACATGATTTCTCTGATTTACTTGTAGAAGGAATTTGTTCCATTCCCCCCAGTACCTGCTTTGTCCTTGCCAGGTTTATTGCAGCTGTACACAGCTGTGTGGCTGGGCATGCTCAGGATGCTCGGCACAAGGCATGTATCCCTTCTCCACCTTTTCTCCCCTCCGGAGCAGATTGCAAAGGTCGCACAAAGCCAAAACTTTTCAGGCAAGTGTCTGATGGGAGAAGCCAGCCTTATGCTGCAGCGAGGGGAGAAGGTCAGGTTTTGCGACCCATCCGTCAGAGAGGGCGATGTGCCCATCTGTGGTGGCTGCCCAAACAGAGGATTCAAACCTCCTTGCATCCTAGAAATATCCCAGTCCCTGGTTATGGCTGCCCAGGGAGTTCGTGGAGCTGCTGCTGTGGAGCCACCAGCCCTTTCATCTTTCTATTCCCGGCTCTTTCCTCCCTTTCCTTTTCTCTTTTTATCTCCTTCCCAACCCGCCTGTTTACTTCTCCCTATCCCGCCTCCCCCTTCCCCACCGCACCTCCCATGCCAGTGCTCGCCATCAGCGCCCTGCTCTCGCCCTGCGCGCACCACTGCTGTGCAGGGCAGAGCACCCACTGCCACGCGTGTTTCCAGAGCCCACCCACCCGCAAGGCCTCACGGGCAGCTCACTGCCCGCATGGGCGGCTCGCTGCCGGCACGTGCTGCCACACAAGGCGCAAAGTGGAGATTTTTATTTTTTTTTTTTTATTGTTATTTTTCACACTGCATGGAGGGCCCTTCAAGGCCTGCATGCTCTGGGGATTGCCTCTAGCTGCGAACGTTCCAGGGCGCAAACGTGCAAGAGCCACCACGCACCCAGGCATGGGCTGTGCCCAGCGTCCCGCACGCAGAGCCCTGCTCTTTGCTTGCCCTGGCATGTAACTCCCCACCTTGTAAAAGGGCTTTGGGATCCTGAGAGTACCAAAGGCCATAGAAAACAATAATTTCCCTCTGTTTAGACCCTTTAAAGATATAAAAAGCTAATTTAAAGCAATTGTAAGTAAAGACTATGCTTCTGAAGGCTCCCATTATTCACAAGATCCAAATGCATTTGGCAAGAGATTAGTTCATGGTATAACGTAGTCATTTCTTAGCTATCTTGGAAATAAAAACTGAAGTCGGTGATATCTGAAGATATAAAAATAAAGCTGAGTCTATATCAAAAGACAGAATTTCTTTGGTCTTTAAAATATGTTTACATGAGGAGTTCATGTGCTGCCACAGTGAAGGAAAGACATATTTTCAGGAAGTATTTACAGAAACCATCCACAATTTTTTAAAATTTTAGGTGTTTTCTGATTTGTATAAACTGTACATTGTGTTGTCTAAATTTCTACAACTCCCTCCCTCCCTTCAAGAAAACCAAAGGATTGTTTAATTTTATGTGCGAAAATTGCTTTAATATGGCTTCATAGTAAGGCTCAACTGCACCCAGAACCACAAACTTCAGTAAACAGAGAAACATACCATCTTACAAAAGCAGTATGCTCGAAACAATAGTAATAATTATTGTTATTTCCCTATGAGTTCAGCTAGAATATAGGGGCACTTAAAGTGAGTCCTGTGTATTCAACACTTAAGATATATGACATGGAAATTACACTTTCAAATGACATTTAAATACCTTCGATGGTCTCTCTTCACCTTGGAAAAAGCCAAGAGATATAAAATTAAGGCTGACACTCTGCTTGGGGCTCCTGCTAGTCTCTGATAGTTTCTTCCTCTCCTGTATGTTAGCAGCGTAGTCTGAGGTGAAGATAGTGTTTCAGCCCACTTTCAGTGTTGTTGGTTGAGTTCACACTGTTAAATTCATTTTAAATGCTGTTTGACTATTTAATAATCTATACCCAGAGCAGGGATGCTCTCCCTTTGTGGTAGGATGTGAGGTGGAGCGGTGCAGTGTTGTCACGAGCCTGGGAGCAGGTGCGTGGGTTCCCGGCAGGTTGATCGCAGCACCACTTTCATTGCAGCTGAAAATCAACACCCCTAAATGCGACTGGGGGCTGTACACCTGAACAACCCGCGCAAGCGGCTCGGCCTGCTTTTCTGATGAGGCTGGAGCCGTGGCAATGTCTGCGGGTCCTTGAAGTCGTGCGCGCCGGCCCGGGCGTTTCTTGCCGACTGCTGCTGCATCCCCGACGCTAATCTGCTGTGTCACTAACAAGTTGTATCATTTGAACCTTGCAGAGGAAGGCATCAATCATGAGTGCAAGCTGTGTAACCAGATGTTTGACTCTCCAGCAAAGCTCCTGTGTCACCTGATTGAGCACAGCTTTGAGGGGATGGGAGGCACATTCAAATGCCCTGTTTGTTTCACAGGTAAGACAGGGAGGCCAAGACAAGCCTCAGCGTGCATGGCTTGATCCAGAAATGACACTCGGGGGATTTGTAAAATACTGTAGTCCTTTCCTTGGGAAAAAGAAATACCGTGCTTGGAAATGTTCAAAATATTGTCTGTCTGAAACTGGGGCTCACTCTGAAAAGAAGCACTGTGGCGTTTGACACCAAGCAGTGCTGCTGCATGGGGTGGGCTCTGCATCTTCGCCCCACCCCCCCAATTCGAAGCCTTTTAAATTATACCTTGTGGCTCACAGGTGTGATGCGTTTCCAAGTGCAGGACTTGCAAGGTACGGACCTGCTCTTGCAAGCCCTTATTCACCTGAGCAAGGACCCTTTAAAAGGCTAGGTGACTCATAGTCCTCTCATGGTGGAGAGGCTCACGTGAGTAAAGGTTTGATAAGACCAAATTGTACAACTGTATAGTTTTGCCAGGTGCCCTCTCAGAGGTTTCTTTAAGCCCAGTTTTTTTGTGGTGGTACATTTCTAACTCCTGTCTGAGGGCCTGCTAGGTATTCCTTCCCTGTAGTTCATTTTAAGCTGTCTCATCAGCGCAAACGATCTTGGGTGATCTTGCTTTTAAAGAATCTCCAGGATGCATGTTAAAGGCTGCCTTTTATACTCTCCTCAAGACCATGGTTAACATCTGCATTTCCAATGTGTTTGAGAGATGAGGATCAAATAGGTGTGATGGTGGACCTGTTGTCAGTAAAGGGGCATGGCAGCACCAGCGATTCCTTTAACTTCAGGAGGAGTAAGGTGAATCCATGCTCCTTAGGGTTTGGCCCACAATTTGAGAACGTGCTTTTTGTGTGAGCTCGGAGTTAATTTATCCTTTCCTGAAACATGCTGCAAAATAACTCTTTGAGTGCATGTGTTTAATTCTGCTGAAGAAGCTATTTTCAATACTGATGATCATTCATATAAAATGAGGCAAAAATTAAATAAGATATATTTTTAACCAGCTAAAGCCTGCAGTTCAGTATGTTTCTCTTCCAAATTTTACTTGATAAAGTCAGAATAGTTGTCAATTCAAAATCATAATGTAGATGCTGTGATATTTGTGATGTTAAATCATAATCTTTTTTTTATACTGAATGGACAACCCATTTAAAAGGTCTAAATATTGTGACGAACCTGCCCTTTCAGATTCACATGTCTGCCAGAAATGCTGTTCCTGGCCATGTGTCTTCCAGACCAGCCATCAAGGCTTCTCCTGGCCCAGTTGTCCTGCATTAAAAATGCATCTGATGCACCTGCCGTGGGCCCAAGGCTCCCCGCAGAGCGGTGATGTCCCCTCTTTGGTCTGATGATTGAATTCTTCCAGTTACCCGTGGACAGTGTTAGCTTTGTGTGAAATATCAAAAATCCATACAGGATTTAGAGTCTGTTAGAAGTAAGCTGACTGTCAGCCTGGAGACTCTAAATTGACTACTTGTAAGGAAATTCTGCTGAACTGAGTGTATTGGCACTTGTCTGGCAGATATCCTTGGACTTTTCAGAGTCTTTGCAATTGTAGAAGTGTAGTTCGAGACAAGATGCCTTATATGAAGCAATCTTAACTAATCATAGTATGTTGTTTCAGTTTTTGTACAGGCAAACAAACTGCAGCAGCACATCTTTGCAGTCCACGGGCAGGAAGATAAAATTTATGACTGTTCCCAGTGCCCACAGAAGTTCTTCTTTCAAACAGAGCTTCAGGTATGTTTACAACAGGAGTAAAAGGAAAGCTAAAGCTGTTGATTTCTCTGTGCAGCCGTCACCCTTGTGCAGCACTTAAAAAAGGTGCATACCCTCGGTATGGTCTCTTCTGCCCTTAAACAGCCTCTCACTCTCCTCCTGCCTCCCTGAGTGCTATCAGGAGAAAGGGGTCTCTGAGCATGGCTGGAATAAATAAATAAGACAAGACAGATATCATGATTCTTTATGAGTATTTCTCTTGACAGTAGTCTTGCTACATCCTGACATGTCTACGTCAAACACCTTGTAAATAATTTCTTTTTCTCTATTAATAATTTAGGGACTGATTAACATACAAAGACTAAGCAAATGGTAGCTGCCCCCTCCCCTTCCTCACTGTTAAGTCAGAAGTAAAGGAATTTTCCCTACCGAGGTATGAGAGCAAAGCATGGGTGCAGCTCAACACGATGCTTAATTAGAGGCTCCACCAAGGCACTAGCACATTAATAAGCTGCAGGTTCTGCAAACCATTTTCCCCATTACGTACCATTTTCCCCAGCAGCACTGGGGGTCACAGCCACAGCAGTTTTAGCCTCCACAAAGCCTGGGTGCAGCAAGCGTTTCAGAGGGGCTGGACCCTGACCTGGGCATGTTGCTGCAGCCCCTCTTGGGGCCCTGGTCCCAGGGGCCGCCTTGGAGCGGTGCTGGTGAGGCTGGGGTTTAAATCACACTGATACCTTTGCTGCTAAACCCACATAGATGCTGAAACCTCCATGGCGTGTGTGCCTGATACCTCGTGGGGAATGGACGACCAGAGCTTGCCCTTCTAAAGAGCTTACAGGGAGGTGCCTGCCCTGGCTGTCCTCCCTGGGCATATCTTACCTGTGTAGCACGGCCACCAAAATACTGCTACCGTCCCCAGGCAAATGCAGTCTTTTTATAGAATGGTACCGTATGCCTCATTTAAATCTATTAGCTTTATAAATCATGATTTACTTAAACTTTGGAGGGTTTTTATTTATCTTGCTGAATTCCCAAGCTGCTGCCTCTTGTGTCGTGCTGTCATGCTGTGGAAGGATGGTTGATCTTTTCACTTTGTTGATTTTATTTTTTTTTTCTCCCAGGGGAATCTCTTCTTTCCCTTGTTCTAGCAATCTGATTTGCATAAGTGTACAAAAGTTTTAACTATACCTTGTTAATATTTTAATAAAGTCAGCAACTTTTGGGTTTGTGTGTTCTCACTATGAACGTTTTATGAAGGCAGCAGTGGCTTGCAAAGCTGGCTTTGATTTTTCCTCCCATTTTTCCCTTAAAGTGGTGGTTGGTCAATATGCCAGCACAATTAAAATGGGCACACTGGCTTCCTAGGTCACTGCATTAACCTTTAAAATCAGATGGTCAAATAAAGAGAACCTTGTTAAATTATAGTCTTAACAGCAGCCCGTTTTTTGCAATTAACAGTTTTAATTACATAGTGTTTAAATTCTGAAGTGTTGTGCATTGCAAAATTGCTGCAAATAGCAGCTTTAATCAGATAAATTATGATTGTAATTTTCCAGTTTTTATGCAGGATTTGTGTGCACTTCAAATTTCTGTGCTCATAATAATTACACGAGTAGTTTTGAATGGTGTTGGCTGAATGAAAATTCAGTACTTAGCTGCACAGTTTTAGTCTTTATTTCAGCGGTGACTCAGAAATACGTGTTTACTTGATGCCAGGGATTTTACTAATCCAAATACCTGAGCCAAAGAGGACACAAAACATGTTTATAAATCAGTTAGAAACGCTCAAGACTTTTGAACCAGTCTGCCTTGGCATGGTTATCTCATCAGTTTCTGATGTGTAAGCTGTGTGCTCTAAATTCCTCAACTGTTTGTTATATTTTTGTTGAGTAATGAAGATGCAATATTATTTTAGTAAACCAGTTGTTCAGCTGCTACTTAGGGTTAAATCTGCATAAACCTTTCAGTCTCTTAACTGTGCAGTTGTTCTTATGTGGGCAAATTGCCATCCATCAAGGGGTTCCGCTTGATGACTTCGACTTTTCAGTTCTGATCTGGCTTTCCCACTGGCGTAAAATAACTAGTGTCAAAATCTGAACCTATGCTTTGTTTTACTTCTTTGTATTTTTAAGTGAAACCACTGAAAATACTTTTTTAAAAAATTGAACATTCAACTATTTCAAGAAGAAATTCAGAGTGGAGTGCTTACAGAAAAGCAAGAAAAACAAGGAGGGTAGAGAAAATGACAGGCAGCACAGGGAAGAGGTAACTTTTAGAGATGACATGGAGCTGCATGAATTAGCCCCACTGATTTGTGAACATTTCTTTAAACAGTTAGGGTAAACACCAAGTAAGTCCAGAAGGGCACATGTGCCATGTGATGAAAAACATTGCCACTGTAAACGTACTTTTAGTGTTTGGTGCAAATACTGCTTTGGCAATGTAACACTCGGGAAGCAATCAAAACCTCTTTGCACTTCTGAACTAGTAGTTGTATTTTAATATAGGTTTATGCTTTGAAGTTTACACCATCTGATGGAGCCATAAAACCACAGCTTAAGAAAGCTCCGAGGAACTGAGCTCATTTTATAAACGGTGGAAATTCTGGTGTGAATCTGGAGCAATGAGCCAGTGAGGTTACCTTGATGATATTGCCAGAAGAAAAGAAAACAATGTTACTTAACTGCTTACATTATCTCATTGGAAATGAGGAAAAGAAAACATGGTAAGGTTAAGTATGAAACACAAAGGAAACAGTATGTGTGATAACCCCATGTACCCTTAGGGCAGAAGAGGAAAGGCTGGAAGCTCAGTGTTCTTCACATCCTCAGTTTGTAAGATTGACAGCTATGAATATGATGCAAATCTCCTGGAAAAAAGTAAATTTATAGCTAATGTATAGAAGACCAAGGCTATGGCATTTCGTTTCCCTACTGAAACACGCTTACTGAAACAAGTGTAGAGGTGGAGGTTTGGGGGGTTCCTCACGTGCAGGGCAAAAGGAGCCCTTTCAAACAGAGCCCCGTTTCTGGGACCTGTGTCAGGAGCTGCTGGCCACCGCCGGCATGCCTGCTTCTCACAGGTAGCTGAAGCCACAGTGGCACACAGGGCATTCAGACGTGGGAGATGAGCTAGCTCTTTGACAACTGAAATTTTGGTCTTTACTATTTAAAACATAGCAGGGAGCCCTGCCAACACCGAAGATGGGTCAGCAATTATGACACATAAAGGGTGCTGAGAGTTGTATTTGTGGTGTGATTCACAGCAGGGAAAGGTACCTCTTCAGTTGCTTGCATGGAGAATTACATTAAGCAATTTGTGACTGAGCAGTGATTTTCAGAGGAAACTTAAGGAGGATTTTCATATGTACTCTTTTGCCACACTGCTTTTTCCAAGGAGTTATCACATAACCAATGAAGTATTTGTATTTAAAGGATTAATTCCTGCTGTTTGCTTGTGTACTGTTAATCATACTGTTTCCTCCTAAATGATTACAATTGATGAAAACTAAGGCAAGGGATATAATAAACAATGCACAAATAATCCAGATACCAAGGGAGCAGGGTACCTGCCAGGTCTTTCCTAGCACAGGTGTTCAGGTGTTTTATTGCCTGCTATGAATAAAGGGCTTTCTTTTCTGTTCAGATTTGGAGATATGTCAAACCACTAAATTAAGGGAGCTTCACTGGAGGAATTTGCTGTCATTTTAAGTGCCCAGTTTCTTTAAACATACACATATCGGAAGGAGAATGGCTACTATGGCTCATTGGCTAACACTGTGATCTGTCTCCCTCCTCATTTTATTTTATGTGAAAAGCTGGCAATTTTCATATATCCATAAACAGGCATAAGCTGCTGCACAGAAATTGCACTCATTATATTAATAATGATTTACCATGAACGTCCTCCAGGGGCTTGATTTGGTCCACATCAAAGTCCTTGGGATTCTTTCTGCTGATTACAGCAGATCAAGCCCTAAGCAGGTTTTCTTTTTTTAAGTCTGCTTTTAATGTCAGCTCCGATGTTAGAGGTGTCTCCTACAGAGGGCTGCATCCTGCCCAGGCAAGGGGGGCACCGCAGCGAGGCACCGCGTAGCCTGACGTGGCCCAATGGGGGACATTAAGATGCTGCTCTGTACCTGTGATGGCTTCCCTGGGTGGGGCAATGAGGAGCAACATGTCCAGCTGCTCATGCCAGTGGTCCTTGGGGCCATCTGGGTACAACAGTGTCACCTGAACCACATGGGGAGAACGAGAGCCTCTTGGCTTGTACATGACCCACCTGCAACCAGGTGAGTCTACAGGGCTACATCTAAGGGCTTAGTTTGCCATCAGTCATCAGAACACTGAAGAAAGACTTAAGCAACTTGGGGTCTGTACCCAGCTATTCAAAATCTTTTAGTGGTTAGTGTCTTCAGCTCCTACTTGAAAAATGGGCTTTAACTACTTCCTGGGGGTACAAGAAATGAAACCTTACTTAAATAGGAGTAAAATTTTTCTTCCAAACAGCCCTATGTGCTTGCGACACTGAAATATCTCAGTGCTTCTGGGCTCCAGTGTCGATACAGTCAGTGAGAGAAAAGCAAATCTACGGTATTTTGATGAAGTTGCAGAAAATATTTTTCCCCGGGGGAGTGTGTGGATGGCAGGACAAATGGGACCTGAAATGTGGCTCTATCTCAAGGCGGTACTTTCACTTAACGTAACTTTTGCTGTATTTGAGAACTTTGGTGTGACTTAGATGTTAAACATCAGGAGCTTCTTGCTGGAAACAAACCACAAGCTCTTTCTAAGTTTCATATGAAGCACCCACAAAATCATGTGTAGAATTAATTTTCTGCAAGTAAATCCATTTTTTCTTTTAAACAGGATTTATATCTTTGCATTTTGGTTGTTGATAGCCTCTTAAGAGTCTGTTATCTATCTTCCCTCCCTTTTTTTTTTTTTAATGTTAGTCCTCCTTTAAAATCCTGAAAATGACCTAGTCAGTTATCCTAGCAGATTTGGCTAGCGTTTCTTAAAAAACGTTGCTGTGGTGCTTGGAGTATTGTTAAATTTTAATTATTAGTAGTTACAAAGCTAATAAATTACAAGAATACCAAAATCTATTTCAGCCATATTGCTGGGTTTCATTCAGATGCAGTCAGATAATTATAACTAACAATAATTAAAAATTAAAAGTGCTGTAGGCATATACCCATCGTGTTGAGTCTGTCTGCCTGAACGTTCTTTATGGACTGCAAAACCATAAGTTTTATCTCTGATCTGTTGTCACAGTAGGGAAGAGTTTTACCTATTAGGTCTCTGGTTTTCAATACATATGATTAAATTCAGGGGAGGAGGAATATACGGCTGTTTAAAAATTTGGGGTTAGGAACAGGCTCTCATAAGGGCCAAAGCTAAGAAACACCATCACAGACTATGTGGGGCTGTCGCTGGGCTCTGCTGCAGCTGAGGTTCTGTGTGGGGGATGCTGGAGGTTTCCTGGGCCTGACATCCACAGAGGTTAATGCTTTGTGTAAGAGCCAGAGATATTCATGCTCGTGCACCTCTGTGAGTCTTTGGCACCTTCTTCCCTAGCACAAAATGAGGTGGAGTTCCCTGCGTCTGGGGCTGGGGATGCTGTTGGAACAGCCATGTAATCCAGACCACATGGCCTCTTTGTGTGGCCAATTCTGTTGAAACAGAGGATGGTGCAGAAATATTGAATTGCCCTGTGTTTGATGTAGTGACAAGGTGTAGCATTTTTTCATTTGGAAAAATGATTCTGATCAATATATTGCTGCATCTTTATCATCCCTGAGGTCTCTTCAGTGAGACACAGAAAGATCTCTCAAGTCTGTAAAGACTCACGTGAGATGAAGCTTGGAAAAGCCTGGCACTGGAGCAGCGTGTCCCATAACAAAAAAGCCTTCTTCATTTCTTACACCATTAACGCTGTTCTGTGGCTGGCCCTGGCTAGCAAAGTATGTGCAACTTCACATTAAGATGTGCAGAAAGCCCAGCAGTGATGCAGAGCGGGGGGAAAAAAGAAGGGAGCCAGGTGAAAGACATCGTTTCAGTCATTAATGCACTTAAGCGCACCCAAGTGTCAACATGTGTGATCAAGTGTAAGGAGGCATGTCGTTCCAATGTGGCAGTGCTGGCACACAGAAGGGGCTTCCTACAGCAGAGATGGCACTTGGATTCGGTGCTCAGGCTGCCCAGCTAAACCCGTTGTTGCCTGTCATCTATGCCTTAGGGCAAGGGTCCAACCAACTTTTGCATAGGCACCATGCCATCCCAACAGATGGGAAGGAGTATAAGCTGCCAAGAGACAATGTATATGCATCAATTGTGTTTATTGAAAGCACAATTCCTGGCTGGAAATGTCCAAATGTCTATTTATTCTGAGATAGGATGCCTTTAGTTAATCGATATGGAAATGCAGCCTAGCTTTGAACTAATTACTTTATATACGTTACAAAACATAATGCAGACACACAAATGTAAGATGTGCTGATTATGGGGAGCCCAGTTAAAGGTCTGTCATGACACAGAGTCCTTCCTTAAATTGACTCAAAGTGCCAAGGTACTACTTGCCTCTAAGTACTGGAGACCAAATTTTGTAGGAGCTGCACATAACTACAAATCACCGGCGCAATATATAATGGTATGCAAGGAGCCAACCTTTTACACTTGCAGGTTTTCCTTTGCACATGGATGTCTAAGCTCACCTCCCCTCTTAGTGGTGGAAACCATTTTTACTTGCATGGGTAAATGAGGGTGATACGTTAATCCAGAGCAAAGGTAGACCAGTTTACACATCTCACTGAAGAGTTTTGTTTTCCATGTGACAGAGAGAAAAATCATATAATACGCTTTTATATTTGACAACATTGTTGCCCACCAAAAAGAGTAATTTATGGAAGCATCCAGAGAGGAGTCTGTATGCACAGATTAAAGGGTCTTTCTTTCCCTTGCTTGTTAGCTTTATTCAATTAAGGCTTGTTAGTGTTCTTGAAAGATGTGTTTTAAAGACCCTTCTGAATATACAATTTGGTATTCATAAAGATCCAGGCATACTATATGTAAATAAATAAAGCAGGAATGTTTTACTTCCAGATATGTTAATGCATTCCCATCTTCCTGGAAGCAGAGCACACAGGCGGTGTTAAACATCCATCCTTGACCAAAAGGAGGAAGCAAAGGAGAAGAAATGAGAAATGGATTTTCTTTCAGAAAGACCAGATTGCACTCTCTGGTCTGGCAATAACAATTACTAATGACATTTAGAGAGAAATTAAGGATGAGAAATGCAAGTTGGCATTTCAGCAGTGCCAGTCAGTAACATTGCATCAGAGCTCACGGGAGAGATGAGAAAAAGTTTAGGGATGGAAAATTAATTTTGTTATGTCAACAATTAACAAATACCTTTTCTTCATTCTTTACCACACTATCACTATACCATTGTGCTAGTATTTAGCAGCTCTTCAGGTGAATGAAATAGCACTTTGAAATCCTTATTTCTGGAGTCAAATGCACACTTCTGTGTTTTGCTCTGTTTTGTTGAACAATGAATGATAGGAAGAGGTTCAAACTGATCAAGGAGGGAGAAAATGAGCTCTTGAATGTGTGGTAGCAAGAATATTCTGTGTGGCTTCTCTCTGCAGATCTCTGTGGTTTTTATAACTGCGAATGAATTAAGTTTACCAGCACTTTTTCTGAGGTGGTTTTTTTTCTCTTCTACAAATTTGGAAAGGCAGAAGTTGAGCAATATACGCAAATCAATGCAGGAGAAATTTGGAGGAGCCAGACATAAAGCCCTGGAAGCCTTAGACCTTTTATTCAGAAGTCCTTCATATGTTCACAAGGTGAAATTCCTGTCCCCATAGGAAGGTGGTAAGAAGCCCAATTCCCTCCTGCTCTGTGTAGAGCCACAGAGCAAAAGGGCAGTAAGCTGTAGGTCCACAAGTGTGGCCGTCGGCACAGCCGGCTGCGTGGGGATGGTGTCCTCGGGGACAGCGGATCTGGGTACCACTGCTTGGCCCTGCCGGGCTTGGTAGCACATGCCTTTCTAAGCAGGACATAGTCCTTAAAATAGAAACAGAACATTTGTGTAGTATCTAGGCAAATAAAAATTTTTTGTATTGTTTTCTTTCTAAAAAGTCTTGTCACAATTTTTCTTTGCTGGTGGGAAGAGATCTCTAATACAGCCCCTTTGATTTTCTGCTGCTGTGGAACATAATTTGGGGTCTGAGCACAGATTAGCTCTGTTTCCTCCTGTAAGTGTCGCTAGCATCCAAAGGAACTGACTTCATTTTTCAAAGGAAGAGGGATACTGCCCTGGAAAGGGCAGAGCCATAAGCATTATTTAAGGCAAATAGTGGAGCTTGACTGGCCTCCGTTTTAAACAGGTCATCAAAGGTGGTGTACAGCATGCTTTTAAAAGTTCAGTGTCTTCATCTGCTTGCTGCTAAGGCAAAACGGGGATGCTTGTCCAGACATAACAGTATATGCCTGAGTGTTTTCACAAGAAATGTCTAGATCATTAAATATAATAGGTCTCAGCTGCAGTTTTGATCACTGAAGCGTGCACACAATTCATCACAGCAAATTAGGTACGTCTTTGTAACTTATCTTTCTGCAATTTGCTGGCACTTTTAGAGAGCTGAAACTTATATTGTATGTGCTGCAGAAGCCATTTCAGATAACATATTCTGTGTTTATTGTTGGAGAACAAGGATTCACTAATAACAAAAACATGGAGCAGTGTATGTTTCTGCTCCTGCATCTTGCAGAACCAGCAGTAGTACCAGCAGAGATCCCCAGCCACATTCATTATTTATATATTTTTAGTGAATTTCTTGTCTGCAGTAAAAGAGATATAAGCTTCAACATCTGACTGTACCAAATTCTATCCTACAGCCCATTCAGGAAACCTGAGGCAGCCGTGGTTCTCAATCATTACACAGTCCATTTATCTGATTGGAGTTTTGTCCTCTCTGCCTTGCTGAAATGTTGCTGGTTCTTTAAAAGCTTAGTTTGACCTTTGGAAAGAAAAGGCATTTGCTATTTTAATTTTTTGGAGAGAGAGAGAGGGAGAGAGAGAGAACCCGAACCTACTTAAATGGAAATTGGCATTCAAAAGCAGCACAGTTATTGAAAAGCATTTACTTTATTACTAGAAGAGAACAGACGCTAGTGGGCTCGAAAATTACATTTCAGTGGATTCATCAGTTTCAGTCACTAGTTAGTCTGTGAACAGATGGATATATTTGTAGCAGTTAACATGAATTTATACCCTGGATTTTTACATTTGCCTTAAGAGCACTGCTGTCTTAACTGCTGACTAGAAGGCTTTGGAGTTGTATTTTATTTGTTTTATTTTTTTTGAAAGAGGATATGATTGTTTCTAATTGCAGAGATTTCTTACATCATAGAAAGCGCCTCAGTTTTCAGAAGTGTGAATGATACATAGCTACTGTGTAAGCAAAATGTTGTAAAAGAATCCCCCAGTACAGCTGCTGCAGAAAAAATAAACATCTCGGCCTAAACCTAGATAAACCCCCATGGACTGAGAAAATAATTTTCAATAACCAGATATTTTTAACTCAGTATGAAGGTAGTAATCACAGTCGCCTGCATTTGCATCTAGGGTCTGCCACAGTCTAATTGCTTGTCTCTCCCGCACCTCCTCTCCTCCCTCCGCCCTCCCAGCCAAAATTTAAGGCTACTGGTTAACAAAGCAATGCATTAAGCACTCCATCTCCAAAATAGAAAGAAATACTGCCCTAGCCTCTACCATGTGGCATCTTTAGGTTTCGGGGATTTCGTTTAAATCTGAAATTTATGTCTAGGAGAAATAAATTATTAGATTGTAAAAGCAGCTGGGGAGGGAGTAAATATAGTCTCTTTTGCCCTCTATATCATTTCCCTAGGAAGATAATAAATGTGTGGCAAGCGTCTTGTGTTTCCTCAGTCGTACAAGTGTTGCGTGTGTGTTGTATTTCAGATGTGAAGCCTAAATTCCAGACAGGAAATCCTGGAGTGATACTGTACTGCTGTTGCCCACTGCTGTGGTGCTGGCAGAGCCCCCATCACTTTTACCGTTAAAAGGAATTTGAAAAATAGTTTCATGAAGAAATTTAAAAGGCCTTGGGTGTACCTCTGATTTGCTGAGTAAGAGATTTAGGGTGTAATCCTAGGGTTTATCTCCTTGGCCAGTGAAAGGCAGCAGGAGCAGCGGTTCCAGCCCTGGCTGCTGGACTGAGCTGAGGACAGGGGTCCTGCCTGTGGCCAGATCCCAAGGGTCAGTTTTCCCAGGGTGATTTTAAAAAGCACGAGAGAGACTCCTGCTAATTCTTCACTGCCTTACCTGTTCTTAGACACATGGAGCAAGCATGATGAGTCGTCAGGAAAAAATGGGACCTGATAACAACAAAAGGAGAAGGAATAGTTAGAAAGTCAGTCGGTAACTTGCCTTTCTGCACCTGGGCTTGTGTATAGGGCTGTCACCGCCTGCACCTCTGTGCTCTCGTCAGGAAGGTTGTTCGTATTTTCAACCCAGCCTACTTTCAGGGACCTGAAAACAGCCCTCAGCCTTGCTGTTCGCTCTTTCTGAAGTTACTTTCAGAGAAGTATATTCAATCATATACTGATGTTTGTGTAATTAATAGTCTGCTTTATCATCATATTTTGAGAGTAGTTTTATATCTCCCTTTGACCAGAGGGGAAAGGAAGAAAGGTAAAATAATTTAGAATACAGCTTGTTTCCAGATTGTGCCTGTTCTGCAGTTTCTGCTTATGTTAAATGAAAATGGGACAGGAATGTTTGATGCACAGGCTGGGTGCGCATGTGCAGTGACCTGACTTGTGCAGTAACCTCTAGTTGAAGGATTGCTAATGCTCTCTTCTTTCTTCATGTTTCATGTTAATAGAATAACTTCCAAGATACTAAACAGTGTGTCCTTAATGAGGTGACGTGGCTTTGTTGGAAAAATCTAGATGATAGAAGTAAGACTGCGTGTGCTGATAGGATCAGTGTAGAGACGGCTCATAGCTTTGTGTTAGGTCAGCTTGGGTTCAGCGAGGCTCCATCACCCCAACTCCGCATGAGCTAGCCCAGATTTGGCAGTAGCAGTCCTGAGCTTATCAACTCAGCCGTGCTTGAGCTGATTCACTGCAGAGCATCTCGTGTGTCTTCTGTGCCATGTCCTGGGCAGGCAGTACAGACCCCCCAAGGTCGCCTACGCGCAGAGCATGTACACAGAACCAAATTGCCTCGGCTTTGCACCATGCAGAAACGGCCAAAGCACTGCCCGCTGCGCCAGCCCTGGGGGAGAGCTCCTGCCTGACCACTGAGCCTCCTCATTTGTTTCTGTTGCACAGTTAAACCTGAATAAATTGCCATGGGCATTGAGGTTTGACTGCATGTAGTGTATCTGTCATTGGTGCATTACATTATTGTGTCTCCAAAAGAACTAGAGAAGAGGTTTAGAACATATTTACTTCTGAAAATTTTCTCCTCCTTTGGGGCCAACACATGCTCTTAGTCTTTGCGTGAAATCACAATTGTTTAAGAGGTAGCATTTTGCTGTTTAGAAGGCAGATTTTCCTGAGACCAGCAGATTTTCCAGTGACACTGTTGTAATGGAGTAGCACTGGCTGGGAAATCCCATTTTTTAACAGTTACAGTTGTTTCAGCGACATTGCCTCACTATTTTGTCCTGTGACGTCTTGGAGGAGATGGCTCCTGTTGGTGTTGTTTTGACCCCTCTTTTACTTATGGGAACAAATCCTGCTTGGCTCTTTCACACTACTAGCTCCTCTGGGGTTAATTCCTCAAGGCGGTGGGCAGTGGGCTGAGCACAATCCTGTCTGCAGATTTCTGCTCTGCTGGTGGCATGTACACTAATGGGACGGCATGTAAAGTACTTCTATAAACTGTGGCCTTGCTATTTTATAGCAGAGAGACTTGCATTGGAGGATTTTTATGCCCCTTTTGAAATTAGAAACCAGCAGTAACAGCCATTACATCCAAGGCAACAGGTCACTGACCAGCCATTTTGTCAGCCCGAGCGGTATGTGGGTGCCATGTGACAGGAATATTTATCTGCCTCTAAGAAAAATGTATCTATAACACAAGGCAATACAATTTGTCAGATCAGTATTCCATTAGAGGGAATTTTACTTTAGTTGTCGCATTTTAAAAGAATGACTGATAGAAGGACTGTGATGTGCTGTAGCCTCGCAGCGGGTAGGCACGGCATGAAGTCCAGCTGTCCGGACTTGCTTATTTGGTCCAAGCAACTTGGTTCAGCTGCAACTCCCATCACTCAATGGAGGATGTTGTCCAAGTGAAAAGTGCAACATGTGCCCGGGCTACTGTTTGCATTAAAATTCACAGTTAAGGCTGAAACTGTCTTATAGCTGGTCCTTAACACCAGGAATACCTAACTGGTGCAGGAAAAAAAGCTACAAAAAATCAGATGGTGACCCTTGCCATACTGAAGAACACCAGAGCAAGTTAAGGAGCTAGTTTTTGGTTCAACTTTGAATTTCCTGGCTTTTGTTGGGTTATATTCCCATGGAAATGGTCACTCAATGAAGCTTTTGTCTATGCATTTTGACTGGTGAGTGCTAAAGGTGCTATGTAAAGCATTTCCCTTTTGTTCTAAGTACTTTTTGAGAAAAAGAGTGCAAGAGGATGCTGTCCTGGTCCTATAATAAAGACCCAATCAGGAAATCATTTAGTGTTTATAGAACAGTCACAAAGGGTCTCATAATGATGATGCCATCCCTCACAGAAACAAACAATTAACTGGCTTCTGCAATGTGATTTACCATAGATCAAGGAGGGATTAATGAGATATGCTTCAGATAGGCTTCAAATAAATCAACAAATCATGTTTTTGAGAGGAATACCTAAAAAGGATTCTTGGAAAATGGTTCTCCTCTTGCAAATTGTTTTGAAACATCATTGCTTCCCTGAGTAGGACCCATAAGTAGATAAAAACAGGTCAGCACTGGGTCGTGCATTGAAGTTTTTGGTGTAGCACAGACAAAGGAGTGTATCTGTGGGCAGTAGGTGCTTTCTATGGTTGGCGTGTGGCTTAGATTTGAAAATGGAGTGGAAGCGGGATGTTTGCATTCCTTAGGAAAGCTTTGCAAGGTTGCTTCAAAGTCAGGCAAAGGGCACGCATGCTGCTGCATACTGGGTGGGTGACCATGTCCGTGGAGGCGCAGGGGTGGCCTTGGCCCTGAGCGCTGGGGTGGCTGCAGGACCAGCTCCCCTGAAAAACGGGCTGACCAAACCGAGGTTAAAGCACCAAGTGTTGTCAGGAGAGTGGCATACTGGGACCCGCAAGCCCTTTTCTGCTCTTGGGATCAGCAACGGCTCTGGGATCCAGTCAGGGAGAAATGGTGGGGCTGTGGGAAGAGTGGAGGAATTCTAAAAATATTCTGGCTTTATGCACTTCTGACAACAGTAATTAAATTTGTCCCTCTCCATTTACATTGAGGAAGTGTAAGGTTCTTCCCTCAGCTTATTTTGTTCTTGCGCATGGCATACTGTAGACTACAAATCACAAGGACACTGACAAATTTGCATTTCTGAGTGAAATTCTCTGGAGTGTGCAGTCCCTCAGGACAGGTATTATTAGCTCCCTGGTTTCATTGGGTGCCTCAGTGAATTGTGGTGTGTTTACGGCTAGTTTCTCTAACAGAAGACTCCGGTTATCTCTTAATAATGTATTCTCCTGTGGTTTTTATTTCCAAAGTGCTGTGGTAAGGAGATTTTCCCAAAGGCTTCGGTTTGCTTTTGTGCTTCAGCATTTTACCCAGTGTTTTTGGAAGAAGCATATAGACTTTTCAGTGAGGCATTTAATTGAATATGAGAGGCTATGCCAGGCTTAGGCTCACATTTGGAGTTTACTTGTGATAGGTTCACCTTGGTTTATTCTGAGTTTTTAGGCAAGAAGAGAAAGCGATGGCTGGTCTACAAGACTGATGATACAGAATTATTAGTCTCAAGTGGAAAGGGGAAAGCATGTTAGGTGAGTTGTCAAAGTCTGATTAGGACTAAGCAACCTGAATTAGAAGAGAAATTAAATTCATAAATCATCTAAAAAATCCTTAGCTGGTGTGAGAAAAGGCTGGTGCTGGGAAAAATAACTCTAAGAAAGGTATCTGTATAAAAAGATAATTTTTCAAACCCAGAATAACACAGAAATGCTTATCAAAATTCAAGAATACATTAAAATTAACAGAAGTGGTGTAAGTAATAGAGATAAAACTGAGCAAGTATATTGTTGGGACGATGCAGCATGGCAGCAGAGCACACAGCCCCTGGGGTGCAGAACAAAGGCAGGCAGCAGGGTGGGGGAGTGCTTCTGGGTCTGCCTGGATTTTACAGACCAACACCTGAGCAGTTGCATTTCAATATAGAAACACGCCAGCCACAAAAAAAGATTTATATTAAAAAAAAAAAAAAAAAAGCAAACAGCTTTTAGTCGGTCATGTGTGGAGTGGCTTTTTTTTCCCTGTAAATAATTTACAAGTTCTGAATCTTCCCATCAACTCCAGATGAAGTGCCAGGTCCTGGTCACCAGAGGAGCCAGGCAGGTTCCTGGGGGTGGCTCAGGGTGTCCCCTGGGTGAGTGGGTACTGAAGGCGGCTGCTCAACCTCCCCAGCGGGTACAGAAACCCCAGGGGTGCCAGGGCCAGCTCTGTCCTGGCGCAGACAAGTATTTCTGTGTCCCAGGACTGGTGAAAGGTGCATTTGGCCCTGTAGTAATCAAGTATATGCAAGCATTAGAGTAACTCAGATACAGATATTTTCATTGGAAACAGGCAACTTAGCTTCTCAGCTGACACCAAACCTCCAGGTGTATTTTCTTAGACACTCGAAGTGATTTTTTTTTTTTCTTGGTTCAATAACTTGTAAAGGACAGCTTCCTAACTGCATTTGTTGAAGTGCCATCTCAAAGTGTGCTGACACGGGGACTGACTGACGCACGGCAAGTTATCAGATGCTCAGAGATGAAGGAAGCAGTAACACAGGCAGCCGTTTCCTTTCACAAAGGATGTGCCACCTTTCGTTTGCCTCTACCTCCATTTCAAGGGATTCTTCAAATAGAGAAGGGACATGTGAACCTGTCTTGCCTGACAATTTTTTTTTTTATTGAGTACCATGATAACTTGGAGTTCACTTGTTACAAGCATTTTATGTAGTGGGTGAAATACCAGGGGAAAGGAAAGAAGTAATACTCTATTTCCTGAAAAACTGTGATCTAAACATATAAATGTCATCAGGTAAGAGTTACCTGAAACAACTGGAAGAGCAATTAACACCAGGTTTTATGGGAAACATTGGTTACCACTATCAGTTTTAATGAAGTGTATTAACTAAATTGTGTTCTGAGTATTCATTCAGCCCTGTTTATGGCACACTCTTGAGTACATTTACTGTTTGTCAGAAGTGCAAACTAGTGAACATATGAGGCTTTAAGACAGGCCATCTGTTAGTCTTAGACCCTTGGATAATTGTCAAACAGTTCTAAAAATAAGCACATACAAACTGGAAGGGGGTGCAAAGGTGATTTTTCTTTAGAGTCTCATAGCAAAGGGAGAGTAGCAACCAGAAATTAAAAATAAAAAGGTTTATCCTGTAAAGCAAGCTCACTCTCCTTTTTTCCCCTCTCTCCCTTTTTTCGCCTCCCTCCCCTTCAGTGTGCTGGGGTTGGTTTTTTTGTTTTGTTTTGTTTTGTTTTTAATTTAGGTTTTTTCCTCTTGCTCTTCTGGGTCATGGCATCCCTTGAATGCCTCTCCAGTTTAGGATTAGAGCAGCACCAATTTAAGGCTCACAGCTTTCTGTAGAGAGCATAATCTCCAGTGGCTAAAGCAAGGGTCATCTTGTGTCCTCTGCCTAAAGTAATCCCTTTATAAAGTCAAGGCATAAAGATTTTCATCTTTTTGGATTGCTGTTAGAGGGAAATAGTACGTGTGCACGTATGTGTCTGCGCTTATGGATGTATAATGAGGAATAATGGTTGAGAGATTTTTGGACCAGTTTGAATTCAAAAGATGCAAAACATTGTTTGAAAAAAGAATGCTGCAGATGGTATTTTGTAAATATTTAGACACTCTAACTTCTGTTTGTAGCAATTTGGAGGTTTTGTTTTGTCTTTTTTTATATATATGTTCAAATGTGAGACTTGAACCTTTGCTTCAAGTCAATGCCTGAATCTGAGGTTTAGTTTTTGTCTGGCAAGCTGTGTGTGTTGCCAGTCAGTGGAGGGATCGCTTCTCTTGTTCCCCCCAGCCCCACTCCGTAAGGGGCAAAGGAGAGAGAATGGGGAGGAGGGGGCGCAGCCCCAAGGAGTCCCCAGCCAAGACCCTGATCCCTGGGCTTGGAGCTGGACGGGACCCGAAGGGGTGGTGGAAACCTGAACAGGGAGGTGGGGATGAGGCAGGGAGAGAAACTACCTGGGCTCTCGCCTGGGTCTGGAGGACCACCTGCATGTTGGGAAAAATGTAGGCATTAATAGGAATTACTTTCCGTGTCACAAGATCAGGCAGCTGTGTTCAGGCATCACCCCTGGGGTCGGTGTTTTCAGTCCGGGTGGTTTTGCAGTGCCACAGCAACCCCAGTGTCCCCAGGCACTGAGCCGTGGGGGCAGCCAGGGAGGCATGGGCTGAGCAGCCGGCTCTGGAGAAGCAATGTGCGGGCAGCAAGTACTGCATGCTCCCTCTCCTAAACACCCAGCGTGCTCATGTGCACGGGTCACCCAATGGCTAATCACCAGTTAAGTTTCACGTTGGCTGTTTGTCGCATGAATCTATTATCTCCATAATTCCTATTGAAATGGTTTGAGGAATGGTTTCTGTTCATTTTAATGGGGTTTGGAAGGGGAGAGAGAGGCTTTATAACCTTTCATCAGAGTTCCAATCTCTATGTAACACTGCAGAAGGCTTCTGAATTTCACTTGAGGGTGGTGGGCATCACCAGCCTTGTTGTGCCATTTCTTAACCTCTGTATAACATGCGGTCTTTTAGGTGTATATGATCACTCACACAGACAGTATACTTCTAAGCGGCTGGTACAAAATATCTAAATACATAACAGATGCACAATGGCACTATAGACTGGATGTATTATGGCCCCAAACCATTATCACACCCCTCGCAGTTGCATTTTATTTTTTTCACCTGCTCCTGTGTAGTACACCTGTGACTTGTTGGCAGTGAACGTCATTGCAGTGTGGGAGACTCCCAGCTTGACTGCCTGGCTTGGAGCTTTGCTCTATCATGTGCTGCTTTTTTGTGTGCGTTTTTTCTCTCGATCTTTATATAGCTTGTAAGAGTTCTTTGAACTGCTGTAAGTGATCATCTTTCAAGCCTGACGCTTTCCTTCTTGACACAGTGCTCTGAAAATGGAGATTGTCGTGCTAGTGTTTTCATAATAATGCATGTAGAAAAACAGAGAAATACTCGTTGTAGATGTCCTGCACAAATGGCTTGATCCGCATCCAGAGGGCAGGCAGGGGGTGTCCCCAGGGAAGATCTGGAGAGCAATCAGTATCTACACGGACAATAATCAACCATTCTTTGAAATCTTTTTATTTCCTGCAAAACCCGTCACCCAGTTCCTTGGTCACAGACACTTCTGCAAATGGTTCATTTGGGGATTGTGCAGCCAGTAGAAAATTCCACTTAAACACTGCGACAGCCCTGAGGCTCGGGGTAGTTGCATTTTTCCCACTGACGTGGCTAACAGAATTGCTATCCATTTTGCATGATTATTAAGAAAAGAAAAGAAGAAATTTTCCAACCTTGTCCTACAAATAAGCTATGACTTACTTGATCTTGACAGGTGACTTAGTGCTGCTGTACAGTTTTCCAGCTGCAATAATGTCTCAGAATGATGTATTCAGTGGGGTATCAGCTGTGAGCCGTGCATAAACCAGGGGGCCCAACAGGAGCTGTGAAGAACCATTTTTACTGTTCAGCTTCCAAATTATGTCCTGCCTCCTGCCGGCCCCCAAATGCATACGTGTATGGATGGCCTTGTAAGCAGGTAGGCATGTGCAGACACACACACAAGCATGCCTGGAGAGGCTTCATTTTTGTGGCTGCTCTATTTTCCTTTGGAAATCACCATTAAGATTTTTTTTTTAAACTCTAACTTCTAGAGTTGAAAAATCACGCCCAAGCTGTTTCCTGCCAGCCCACCCTCCTGCTGGAAAAGGGGTGAAGTTTCCTTAGGCAACTTGGGTAGAAGCGTTCCCGTAGTATTGCACGTTTCAAAATGCTCGCTCCCTTCTGGCCTTTATGGTTTCATTCTGCTGCCTGGAACAGCCCAGTGTAGCACTGGAGTGCAAGCTGTTTCTGCTGAGACACAGGGCATTCTCAATGCTAGGATTTACTTATTTTTCAATTGCTCTGAAAGTCTGGTCAGCCAGGGGAATTTTCTTTGTCTGTGGGCACACACAGAGGTGCCTAATAAAGTTATTTGATAAAGCATGGGTCAAATATGCAAAACACACATGCGAGAGAAGAGATATAAGCACTGAACGTCTCAGACACTTTCTGACATCTGCAAAGCACAATTCCAATAAGCTGCACACACACGGGGCAGAGAGAGTAGAAGCAAGAAGATAAGACATGGCAGTTGCTAGTAATAGGAGACAGGTTGCCAGACTTTTTTTGGAAAGCATGTCTGTGTGGTCTGAAATACATTTTAATGGGTGAGAAACCTATACTGGTTGCAGAGGATACGGACAGGCTTTTGTGGGTCTTCTGAATACACACCAGTGGTGGTTATGCGGTATTTGCACATGGAGGAACCTGGTGGTCTGGTGTTCACAAGCACTTGGGCATGCAGGACTTAAGCATTTGTCCACGTGGCTTGTGCAGGATCTGCTCTCTGAAAGGCAGGGGGAGGATTCGGTGCATACAGGCTCTTGTGTCCGTAGGCATTACAGATGTGTTTGTGAGGTCCTGTATAAAATGTGGTTCTATTTATTAACTGTTCGGTCTGGAGACTAGTCAGCATATTGATTGCCAGGAATGCATGCAAAGGGAATAAATGGTACGTTCCCAAGATATTAAGACAAAATCAAGATTTGCATATGAAAAAATGTATTTATTTATTTTTTTTTAACTGATAGCCCTATGGCATGGCTAGTTTCTCAGCTTCTACCTGACCCAGCTCTGAACAGCTGCAGATCTGAGTAGAACCTGTTTGTTTCTTTGTGTAAACTCTGGTCACAAACCCAGTATATTCGTTGTATTAAGAGTGTTCAGAACATATTATTAACCCATGTTTGATGAGGGAGGGCTCACAATGAAAGCTTCATTATCAGATTTAGAGCCACATACCATTCCTTTATTGACCTGCCTGGTGTAATCAATGCAGGAGCCACACAAGTTTGAAATCATGTTCCCTGACTGTAGACCATGCATCATGCATCTAGTGCTGATTGTGCATTATCTTTTAAATGACACTGCCTAAATAAGTATGGATTTGTCTACCACGAATAGCCCTTCTTTCGATTTGAAGATGCTAAACCTTTTGCTTTTTTTATTGATACTCAGGATGATCTAAAAATAGAACTGTAATGAAGTGCACAAGAAATGGCCATTGTTAAATGCTGAGGAGCGTGTCTGAGCACAGAGTGGCCTGTGTATTCTTTCATGTTTCATGCTTTCCCAGTTAGGTTTAGCAGACAAGCTTCTTGTCAGTCCTGCCATTGTGTTTGTAGGGCTCCATCCATCCTCTTCATAAAGCCATTATTTGACTTGAGAATAACATCCAGCACTGCAAAGGTCTTTCCTTCTTAAGGCCAGGAAAATTTGCACGTATAGCGAAGTAAAAAGCCGTGGGATTTTATGTTTGGTGATGTTAAATTGTCTAAAAGCAAAGTAGTTTCAACTGTCAATTCACTTGACATTATGTGAGTGTAATGCTTTATCCCCGATAAGCTTTCCAAGTCTTTGCACAGTACTGCTGTTTTTTGATTCTGAAATATTTAGCGTCACAGACCTGGGGGTGCTCAGAGGGCTAGTGTTAAGCTAAACAAGGGACAGTTATTTTGTGTTTTCACCAGTTGATTGTATTTAATTTCACAAGGGCTCCTTCTGTGCGTGTGGCAGCTACGATGCTTCTGCCGCCTCTGTCACCTTCTGGCACGTTAAAGCCTGACCATTGTGCTGCGGAGTTTCCTCACAGCCCGCCTGCCACAATCTTGCAAATAACTTTTGCCGTGATTTAGGAACTCAGCAGCACTTCTGACACCTGGTGGTCACTTTTTGGGAGTGCACAGTCCAGAAATGTTCTTGCCTGCAAATGGGGTCACCAGCGCCTGCCCGCCTGGCCACGCGCATCGCGGGCTGCCCATTAGCTCTTTCCACAGTTTTCATCAGGGAGATGTCATCCCTGGATAAAGCAGAGGATCATTCTTTTTCCTCATCAAGATGTAACTGTGGATAGTGTAGAAAGACCAGATGATTTATGAAAAGTTAAAATATCTTTATTTCAGAGCTTCGTCATTGTAAATAAATAATTAGATTCAAAATTCATTTCGTGTTTAAAAAATTACACTTCAAGCTGGTGGACTTGCCCAGCTCTGTTATTAGGCAGATGGAGACTAGTAAAATTGCTTAGGCTTGAAATAATGCAAATTAATTTTTATATTTGGGGATGCTGGGGACTCAGCTCAAGAAAAGCTCACCATGAAGCACAACTCTAGTTGCTCAAACAGTTGAATAACCATACAAATAAAGCTGAGCTTATATGTGGGACTGGGGTTTCAGTCTGCACAGAAAATGTAGGTGAATTGGTACTGCTCTAAAAATACGCTTCCAAGGTTGCCTTTACGATTTATTGGCTCCTGCACAAAATGGCAAGACAGGTCAGCATCCTCTGATGTGAGATACTGCATGATGTGATGACATGAGGCTATTACAAATTTACCAAAAGGAAAAAACGCAACAAAAAAGACTCTAAACTGCTGAAAGAAACATGTAGAGCAAAGTCTATTCTTTAAAGAGATTTAACTTCTGGGTTATATGTCCAGCCTTTTTTCTGCTGGGTATATTACCCTGGTGCCTGAATGGGCGGTTCAGCTGTTATTGCTGAAGTATTTCTTGGACTGAGAAGTGTGTGTCACAATCTGGTGTCTCTTGCTGCCAGTACTTGCACCCGGTACTAGTGAGAATAAAAGAGTAAAATATGGCAACGGTTCCCCCCGCGATTCAGTTTCGGGTTTGGTTTGGGGTTGGTTTTTTTTAATTGTTACAGTTAAGGGAATCCCTAAAGGCAGTTTTTGCCCATGAAGTGTTACCACTTTCTTTATATGTATTGAAAGGAAAAAAAAAAAAAAACCAAAACACCCTCATGGCTGTACTTGGCTTGTAGCATTTTATTTCTAAGTTCATGCCAGCATTAACAGATCTGTCAGAACAAAGCAAATGTGTCATATTGGCAGCTGTTACTTATGAGTACTTTTTCTTTATTGCATTTTGTTTTGTAATAATTGAGAAGCTTTTATGTCGAGCTCTGCATAAATGGTACTGAGTAGGAGGGTATGGGCATGCTTTCTATTATTCTGCCCCTCATGCATGTCTCCTTTTTTCGTCTTTCCAGAACCACACATTGAGCCAGCACGCACAGTGAGCCACTGGCACTACAGGACACCTCTCTGCAGAAGACTTGACGGTGGCACAGTGGGGAGGACCATTTGAACATTACATCCAATCAAAGTGTCATTTGCAACCCAGATGTAAAACTCTAATGATTTGGCCATGAGGCGCTGCTATTATAAGCAGCTGGAAATGAATATTAATGGAAGAGATTAAAAGTATTCCATGCTCAGTATTTTTTATTGTCCTGCTTCAGCTAGTGTACTTTAGAGCTTCTGCTTCTGACTGAATTTATAGTGTTAGATAAATCTGCTTTGATGCTGTTGCCCTTTGTTTCTTCTTGTATTATATTGATAGTTAAAGATTAGGTGTGATATTTTTCTTTTTTGTTAACTGCTTTTTAATTGCAATTTTAGGTTACTGTGCATTGTGATGTGATTGCTTGGCTATTGTCTGAATATTTCTTTTTAATTTTTTAATTAAAGACTAATGCTTTGATTGGATTTGCCAGTTCACCGGACAGTGATTAAAACTATGTAATGAATATAATCGGTTTCAGTGCAACTGGATGGTCTGCTTTATAAATGTGACTTAATCTGATTGCAATAACTAGTACAGTTCAATAAAGGGAATACATGAGCTTAGCGTCAGAGGTTGTCTGTCTGTCAGTGCATGCTGCATCACCACTGCTGGCTGATGTGTGTATATCACAAAGTGATGGCTCACCCGACGGCAGAGAGCATTCTGCGCCCCAGGAGAAAGGAAGATTAGGAGAAAGCGAAAGGCACGTTCCTGCGTCTGGCGTTTTGTTTGCTTCTGGATGCACCTCCCAGGCTCCCATGGTAGGTTGAGGTGAGGTAAGAACATCTAACTTGAATCTGGGCATGAAAAGGCATTGCTAGCTTATAATACTCTTAACTTTTACTCAAGTCAGCAAGAATGGAGGGGACCTGGTCTATAGCTGCCTTGACCCTATCTCTGTGCTTCTTTGTTTCAATTAAAAAAAAATAGCCTTCTGGATTGTATACAAATGCACAAATATTGGATCAGGGCTCAGGGACCTTGGTAGGAGACTGTATATTTCAAGCCTGTGGACTTCTAGGCCCACAGGTATTGTAGCTCTATGTAACTGCCATACTTCTGATGCTTGAAACTGCCATCATGCAGCCTAACAGCTAATTAGCAGACTTTTTTTTTTTTTTTTTTTCTTTTTAAACATATCATATGGTAATGAGATAATTTATATCTCCAGTCAGAGAAACAGTCATTTGAAAGACCATGGACACCTTTGGAAAGTAGTGAGATGCAGTTCTCATGGTATCTCCTGCTTGAATGAATCATAATCATCATGAAAGATGTTTAGCAGTTGTGACAGCTGTAATGATGTGGTTACCCATTCCTACCATGTACAAGGCTTTGCAAGACTGTGGCATAGGAACATGCACAGTTAGAGCCTTTCAAAGTCGCTGCACTGAACTAGCGCACAACTGGTTGTCATTGTACTGTGTCTGGGCTTGCAGCGTGTAAGTGATACTTTGTAGGAAAAATGTTTTCAAGGACATGTAGGCAATGCCCAAATTAGTTTATATAGTGGGTTTATTAACAAGTGCAAGGGCACAGCTTGTTGACACTGCAGATGATGTTTTCAACATTTAGATTCCTGCTGATGTTGATAGTCATGTTGCACACACATAGCTCCTTCAAGACAGTGGGACACACCGCAGGTAAGGGAAGGCTACTGGGCATAACCGAAGTAGGGTCATCCCTACAGCAGGAAGCACCAGAGCAGGTACAAGTTCTAGCTTGAGAAAAGTTTCAACTTTCTCAAAAAAATGAAGTAATGTCCCATTTGGTGTAAATGATAGGAATGTTATTCATTCTGCCAGTTATTCTGCTGAAATAGCATTGCGTGGACAGTCAGAAAGAGTTTAGGCTCATAATTTTGATTTGTGATAAAATTACGAATACTAGTATAACAAAACTAGGAATGACTTTTCTTAATTCCAAAGAGGACAGTTCTGTTTTCATCTAGATAATTCTCAGCTCACTGTTTGTGCAACAAAATCACTGTACTAAAATGATCCATTTCTAGAAAAAGTATTAGCTTTCTACCTGATTATTTCTCCATAAGCCATGGCACAGATGTTTATGGGCTGAAAAATTAGCTAATGTAATCACCAATTAATTATTCTCATTCATAATGTATGCATACTCCTAACTCACAGGGAACATTTTAAGATGGGAAAAAGAAGGGTGTCTTGCAGTACAGGCTCATAGGCGACAGGCCGTTGCAAGAAAAGCTAGCTGGGAACGTAGATCAGCTTCTCTGATAACAGCTCCTGTGCCATCTTCTCCAGGCTAAAAGCAAGACAGCAGGTTCTCACTACAGAGATACTGAAAAGGGAGGCTCTTTGCCTGGCACTGGGTTTGGAATGATGCTTGATCTCTTCTGGGCAGGCCTTCAGAAATGAAAAGGAAGGTGTAGGTTTCTGTCTTCAGCAAAAGGTTCTGTGCTGGGAATCCCAAGAGTGAACTGATGTTTCCACGCAACTCTGAGAGCTGCTTTAGTAGTGCCGTACTGAAGCACATGCCTTTGTCTTGCATCTCCCTGCTGACTAGTTAAAACTAGGTGTATATTCACTGTGCTGAGATGGGGAACTCCCCATGTGAGAATCCTATTCTGAGTTGCACAATTTTCCCCACCTGTACTGGAAACGTGGGCATGGGGCCAGGTTGCTGGGGTCCATGCTCAGCTTGGCAGTGCTAAGCAGGCTGGTATCTAAGCTACGTGTTGCATCTGCCTTGAACCCTGACCAGACCATGGGCAGGGGTGGACAAAAGAAATAGTTTCGTTTTCCACCAAACCTTGAAAAGCTAGGGGACCCCAAAGCATGAAAGTGAGGGCTGTGGTCCTGCTCCATCTTCTTCATCCCTTCTGGTATTTGAGCTTCATTCCTGAGCAGCACAAGTCAGGCCAGAGAGAGAGGTTGGACTGTGCCCCTAGGGCTGGGACAAAATTGAGCTGTGGTCATCTTCTGCAGGTGCTCTGGTATCTTACAGTACTTGGGTAATATTTGAACACCAATGGACAAATTCTGCTTTTAAAAATTTTCTAAGACCTTATGTTCAACAGTGCAGGGACTTGCCATGAATCTGCTGGGTTGCTTTGCAGTATTTTTGATACAACCAGGCCCATATGAACAGTCATTGTTATAGTCAAAGCACACACCATGCCAAGGGATGGTGCTGTCTTGGTATCTGCTTTCTTAGGGGCCAAAGAAATCCAGTTTGGGTGTGGGGGTGAAAGCTACTGCAAGGAAGCAGAGGGAAAGCCATCCGCCCTTCTGCTCCTGCCGTGGAGCTGCATCGGCGATGCTCTGGACTCCTGCAGCTCCCAGGGCTGGTCCTTAGCCTATGCCAGGGTGCAGCGCCGTTGCCTGACCCTTTTTTCCAAGGCCTGAGCCTCCCCAGGCAGGGCTGCACCAGCTAGGGCACTGGGTGGCAGAGCTCTGCAGCGCAATGTGGGGCCCTTTTCTGGTGGTTCCCCTGCGACTGCTTTTTCTGTGCCGCTTGTCCCACTTGGGAGTGGGGGCAGAGCAGCCCTGCACTGGTACAAAACACAGCTTTGCTGGCATAGCTGCAATCACACCAGGGAGTGCTTCGCCAGCGCATAGTATATAGTTCCTGTATCTGTTAAAAGCTCCTAGGGAAAACAGAGCCTAACTGCAGGTGGAGAGAGATAATATCACAGCTTCTGGTACCTGTTTGAGGTTTCACCCCCGTTTTCTTAGTGGCCAAGAAGTGCTACAGAAGGCATTTGGAAAACAGTCAGAAATGTTGGCTCCAAAGGCACCTATATGTCAACGGCTACAACAGGTTGAAAATGGGATGGAGATCCTTTCTGTAATTCCCATAATGTTTCCCTGCCTATCTGTGTAACTCGCAGCTCCTGTGCAGTGGTGTTGCCGACACGGGCTGGCACAGGCTGCTCAAGGCGTGGGCAACACGGATGACTCACAGGTAAGTGCAAACCAGAATTGCTGAAATTCTTGCTGAGGATGGGCTTTAGGCAAAAAGTCGCTTTATGATCTGAGTGGCATTAGGGCCAGTACAGTGTTGGAAATGATGAAAAAAGTTTTAAATGTGTAAAGAAATGTTGTATAGACAATTTCTATCTTCCAAGTTTAGGCAAATTCTGAAATATAAACTCATATTAATAACGGATTAACAAAGGACTTGTATTTGTAGCAGTCCAGTCTGTTAGCCCTTACGCATTGAATGGTCTTTGCATTTAGCGTCACTACAACCCACACATCCAAAAAACATTGAAATATTTAAAGAAGTAGCAACCAGTACCTACAGTTGATATATTGTCTGCGTAGTCAGCTTTACACATTTGTGTTTTATTCAGTGCTTCTGTAGATATTTGTCTGATCTATCACCTTCAGCAAGGGGTCACCACCTTCGGTCAAGTACCTTAGAGTTTTGGAAAAAGCAAGTACTTAGCCCATTGCCTCCAAAAAGGAGAGAAAAGAAGGTTGGGGACCATTTGAGGGAGTGAGTGACTGATCATTTTGTACTGGAGCATCTTTGAGTGTGCTGGCGAAGGTCACCCTGCTGAGCAGCAGCTCAGAATGTGAAAGGGAAAAATCAGCAGGGTGAGGGGCCCAAGGAGGGTATCCCTCCACAACCTTCCTGCCCTCCAGAGGAACTAATGGAAAATCCACCCTCTGGCAGCCATTTCCATTGCAGTAAATCTGCACATCCCATGTCCCAAGTGCACATCTCACTTTCTCCTACCAATGTGTAAGAGCAGATTGGCTTTTGGTGTGTTTGGCTTTTAACGTGTGTAAATCACTCTCTGGTACGTACAGTGAAGGCTTTTCCCCTGGTCTACAAGCAGTCTCTGCATTTTGGCCGACACTTTAAGGCGGTGAGGTTTCTGCAATCCCCTCTCCACCACGTTAGAACAGCCAACCAGCTTTAGCTACGTTTGACAGAGGTGCAGAGGTCTGGGGATACTGTATCCCCGCAGTACACTTGCAGTAGTTAGCCAGGATAAGAACAACGCCCTGCAAGTGCTGTCATGGAGGACAGCGTGTGAGCTTAACACAGGTATGGCCACAGAAACCCAGGTGGTGGGAGCTGCAGCAGCCACCAGGCTTTGGAGCTGATGGGAGCTTGACCTGTTATTATTCATCGCTGTGTCTTTTTTCTTTTCTCCCCATTTTTGCCTCTTGTGAAATTTGTTTGTTCTTAGTTTTACCTGTCTTCATGAAATTGCTGTCATCCTCACAACTTTAAGATCCCTCTCCTGCAAATGGCAGCCAGGGCTTGCCTTTTGATCTATTTACCCATGAATTATTGTTACTTTCCTGAGGCTTAGCAGACTAGGTGACAGAGGGAGACAGGAAGTGTCCAAAGGAGAGACACCGAGCACCCCCAAGAGAAAGACAAGCCGCTTGCTGCATCACCTACAAGATTGCCAACAAAGTACGGCCTTCACTGCCCCAATAGCGACCCGCAACTTAACCACGCGAGATTGTCCTCTTCTGAGGAAAAAAGCGAAGCATCTCCACCCCGTCCCGGGGTGCCAGGGAAGAGGGGAGGGGGCCGGGGGAGCCTTCCGCCGGTGCAGCAGCTCGCACGGGGCCCTGGTCCCTCAGCAGGGCCGGCCCTGCCCTCCGGCAGCTCTGCCCGTCCTGCTGGCTGCTTCTCCCCGAGCCGGTGGCGCGCTGCCCCGCTGCTCTCCGCGGCTGTCCCCTGCCTTCTGCCATCCCCGGCCATCTGCGTCCCCGCGGCAGGCGACCGCTCCGCCCCGCAGCGCCGCTGACCCGGCCCGCGCCCCCCGCAGCCCCGCGGCCTCGGGCCAGCGGGGAGGACGGAGCGGGGGACGCGGGGGCTCCTGGCCTGCGAGCGGGGCTGCGCGCCTGGGGACGCTGCCGCAACGGCTGTAGCCGGCGCTGGGGCCTGGCTGCGCCTCGCCCGCCACCTCGGTGGAGGAGGGAGAGGGCCCGGGGCCCGCGCCGGGCTCTGCTGCCTCAGCGGGCCGGGGAGGGCAGGGGGGGAGGCCCGGCTGCGGCCACGAGCAGACCTGGCTGAGCTCTGCCGAGACGCCCTCCTTCCCGCCCTGCGCAGGGAGGCGGGCGCCCGCCCTCCCCCAGGCTGAGCCGTGGCGGGGGCTCCCCGACCTGCCCGCGGGCTGCCGGGCCTGTCCGGCCTGTGGGGCCGTCTGCCTCGGCCGCCTCTCGACAGCGGGGAGGCTGATGTGCCGCTGAGTCTCTTCGGGGCCTTTTGGGGGGCCGAGACTTTTTTGTTTGTCTTCTGAAGAGGGCGAGTTTTCTGCTGGATGAGGGAGCTGAGCTGACCCGCAGGTGGGCCGGAGGCGGGAGCCGGGCGGGGGCTGGGCCACCGCTTGGCCCCAGCGGCAGCCTTGCCTGTTGGGGGGATTTGCCACCCCGTTTGTGCGTGGATGTCACAAGCTGCTCTGTGAGAAGCGTCACGCTTCAAGCCTGGTTCTGAGGGCTTCAGGGACGGGGATGTCAAAGCCCCCAGGTACAGAAATGTCATGAAAGTATTTTTACTGTTTCACCCACACCTGGTTTTTACTAGTTTGTCTGCATTTAGAGCGCGGTGGTGTCAACCTGGTCCAGGAGGTTGGAGGGGCAATGCAGAGTATTTACTGAATTGTGGAAGAACATACAGACTAGGCTTTCTGGATTTTTTGCTTCTCCTGACGTTCCCAAATGTGTGTTGGCGTTTAAAGCCCCGTAGAGTGCAGACGGTATCCTCAGGAAGTGGGGACTAGAGAGCTACTGCATTGCGGGACTCCTCCGTGTGTGAGAAATCCTCCTAAAAGGGGCATCGCCTTCTGAAAAAATCTAGCCCCAAAATCTTTTAGTACCAACTAAAATTTTGCTTCAAACTTAAAAAAAAAATATATTTATCTATGTCTTCAGTTTTGCGTGACTGGAAGAGGTACCTGGCCCCCAGCGTGATCCTTCCCTCACAATAAACGAGCGAGGAAACGAGCCCTCCAAGCTGTGCATGCCGAAGCTGTGTCCCTGAGGTGCTGGGCTCTTCTTTACCCGGCCTTTAATTTAAAGGGGAGGGAGAGAGAAAGAACATCTTTTTTCCTGGTTGAAAGCAACGCAATAAATAAGTGCATCTTCTTCTTCTTCCAGTTGCAATTTATAGTCACTGTTCCTCAAGAAATTGGCTTCTGTGCGTGAAAGCTATAAAATATACATGCCATTTGCAAAAGATACAGCTTCTACTGTACATTTTCTGGTTTATTCACAAAATATCTCGGTGTAAGCCTGCCATAGAGGGAGGGTTAAGGAAGTGTGCAAATGAGCTCAGCTAATGCTTTTGTGAAAGTGCTAAAGAAATGGTCAGGGGCTTCCATTAGTCTCGTGTAGCAGAAACAATTTGGGTTGCTAATGGGGAACGACAGGTTTTCACCCAAAGTAGGACCCAGAAACATTTTTCTTCATGAGGACTCTTGTGGCTTAAGACTTGATCAAGTGTTGCGTAGTTCCTAATAAATATGCAATACATTATATTACAGTGATATCCTCGATGCTTAAACACTCAAACCTGGAAGATGAGGCCTCACCTGAAAGGAGAATGAGGGCTGGTGCACAGACAGTGGAAAAAGAAGTGGATAGACTGAAAGAAGGTGAGCAATACCCGACTGTGACAGGGCCAGTGGGTGCAGTCCATGAGCTTAATTAGTTGTGCTTCACTCTCCCTAACCGGCCTGGTAATGTCTGTGACGGTGCCAAGAGCACTTGTGTTTAAATAAAATCCCATCTTTTGCTCTGGTTTCAGCATTGATGCTGAGGGGGTGTGTGGATGCAAAGCAGTGCCAGGGAGGCTCTCCAGTGAGCGAAACCACATACGTGATTTTGTGGCTGTTGTAGGTTTGTACTGGCTGTTCCTATTACTAGATAAACCCGGACTTTTGGCGATAGCCGTCTGCCATGTATACTTCTCATCTGCTCCCTGGCTAGTTGGGATTTTTTTTTTTCAAATTCCAGATCTCTCTTTTTGCTTTTTGTACATTCCCCTCCTTCGACTCTCACGACTTTCAGCAGTGGCACCTGCATGGGCCACCAGATTTACAGTTTGCCAGTGGTCGTACAGCAACTGTGTGGTAAGAGTAAGTCTGACACAGAAGAATCTGCTGGTTTTGGTGTGGCTTGAGAAGGGTTACCTGACAGTGGGCAGAGGCACAAGAGGAATGCAAAGTCCTGCACTTGTAAGCTTTTTTAAGGCTGCAGATTGATTATTTGATGAAAGGACATAAGAAAAGGGGAAGCTGAGATACCTGGCACCCCGCTTGGGAGCGGAGGCAACCTTTGCTCGTAGATGAGATGTGTTTGTACTAGCAAACAGGAGTGCCAACTCACCTTCTCTTATTAAGGGGTTTAGCACCCTAACAGAACATAAAATGCAAATTAAGTCTAGAGTCATCCCTGCCTCCCGTTTTTCATTTTGCAAAGTAATTCCAGTTATTGATACATGACATCAAAGAATACACTAACCTTCTTTGCCTTCTGGGAACTGCCAGAAAAGTGTGTTTTCTTTCATGTTGCACTGCAAATGTGTACACAACCATTTCCCTTGACTTCAAGGAGTTAAATATTCACACATGTAAGGCACACTAGGATCAGAGCCCTAGGTAGTCTAATGATACTGGATAACTTGACTGTGCATCATTAGCTCAATGATGCACCAAGCTCAGGGAGAGGAAAAAAAACCTACAAACCAACCCCCAAACCCTGAAATATATTTGTGTGTGAGAGAGAAATCTGGAGGGAGGGGAGAGGAAAACACTTAATATGTCTACAGTTCATTTAAGATGCTGAAAAAACTATTTTTTTTGGTCAAAAATGTTACCGAGAATAGAAACACAAAATGAGAGAAGAACCAGTGATGAATCCAGAATACCCCCATGGCACGTGAACCCCAATTGGAACAAATGGAGAAGAAGTAGGTGCTGGAAAATATATATTCAAAGCAATATGGATACATGTAAGCACCAGAACTGCAAATTGGGTCTGAAAAAACCCCTCTTTTTTTGCAAAGCTCTGTGTTATTCCTTTTCCAAGACCTATCGGTCCATCCTATTCAGCCAGAGCTCCCTAGCTCAGCTGTATGTTGCTTTGCCCGTAAGGGTGTTGAACAAATATTTTGTATCCAAGAGAGACTCATTAATGTCTTTCAAACCGGATGCAAGTTTCTCATTATTCTTCTGCATAGGTCTAGTAATGGGAGCCTCCTCTAGAGATGCCCTATGCAGATGTCTTTAGGCAATGTTGATGGCATGAAGCAGGAATTCTTTTCACTGAAAGATTTATAACCTTATAGCCTTTCCAAGCCTAGGCAGTGCATGTGGACTGAGAACCAGCAGCAAGGGTTTTCTGACTTCTGCACTATTCTCTAATACTGACTAGCCTGGAGAAATCATTTTGGTCTAAATTTTTGCTGTTCTGGGTTCTCAGTGTGAGGAATGAAATATCAAGGGTTTTTCAAAGGTACTGAATGTTTCTGACTCCTATTTGAATCAAAGCTGCAGGTTTTGAGTCCTTATTAAAACAAAAACCAAAAAACCCCCAAAGCCCCAAGCCCATGGATCTTAATTCAGGGCTCCCCAAATCAGAAGCCACTTTGAAATACATGCAGAAGCACAGAACAACCAATAGATTTCCATATCCTGCAGGGTTTTGGCATGAATCCCCTTCTTTGGTTCCAGGCAGAAAAAAACAAAGAGACGTCTGTGAATAGGACCTCGCTGGGTGTCCAACCCTCTGAGTGAAATTTCCTGTGTAGAGGATGGTCTCGGCCTACATTTTCTAGTTATTACATAGAATTTGTTTCCTGCTAAGCTAGAAAAAAAATGTATAAAAATATAAAACCTTCAGTGAATTCCCACCTTACAGAGCTACTTCAAGCTGTACAGGCAGAATTTGTATGAGGGGAGTTGACATTGAATAGGGTAGTTCAAGAGAGACACCAAAGCTCAGCAGAGACATCCTTTAAAAATTATTTGTCTCATCTGCAATATTTTGTAAGTTGATCCAAATCAGATTTTGGAGTAATACCATTAAAGTCAACAACCAACACCCAGGATGAATCTAGCTCTTAAAGTGCCATCCAGGCTCCTTGAGAGACACACATCCCAATGACTCCTTTAGCAGTCATTAAACCAATTATCATCCCAGTCTATTTCCAACAATTATCATCATAGACTTTTGGGGTTTAATCAGCTTTTTAATTGACCTGTGAATAACATAGGAGATACAAAAATCTCCCCTGATACCTCAGGTGTAACTGTTACACACTTAGCATTGCTGTGCACATGAAATAATTTACACCACAATACTGATCTGAGGCTGGGATATGAACAACGATATTCCTATAAATTAAAGACAATAAAGAAGAAGGAGAGGAAGTAGTAATCCATAAGTAGAATGTTACCATGATTGGTGACATTGCTTCTGGGACTTCCTTGGCCAGCAAATTTTGGAGCTGGAAAAAGACTTTTTTTTTCTAAAACTGTATGCAACACACAGAATAAATTGTGAGTGGCACAAAAAGTTTTGACCATCTCTTAAGTGCTACAATTACTGAATCGAGTTGCAGAAATGTCTTCAGACAATTGCTTAGGACTTTAAAAAGAAATCGGCCATTTAGGCATATGTCCCTCCTGCAAGCAACTAACTTTTTTAATACCACTTACCTTGGTACAGCCTTGCAAAGTGGCCTGAATGCAGCAATTTGCGGGATTTGGCACTGTGAGCCCCGCAAGCACTTAGCAAAAGCAATTGTGTAGCTCTATTGAAAATCCCGCATATCATGCTGTGGGGAGCCAGCACTTTTTATCTGTCGGCACTGTTGGTGACAAATATTAAAATAAAAAGTATGACACTATAGGTGCTTCAAAATTCAAACTGCAAGTTTCCTACTGTGGGACTTCTAACCATGTAATAAAGTGCAGGGAAGAAAGCAGAGTTCAGACCCCATGCTGTAATAAAGGGAAGGAAATCTTAAGTGTTCCAATACATAATTCATTCTCTTCTGAGACTTTCTACCAGGTTTCTACCAGTAAAGATTTTAATTTGTGCCTAGATGATACAATCTATAATTTCTCCTTTACCTCCAGAGACAGCTGGGAGAGCGCTGGGGCAGACCTGCTCTTTGCGGTGGGTGAAAGCAAATGGTCACGACAGGTCAGAGAGCTCCTCTGCAGCTGGTGAGGGTGTGATGGCCCCGCAGGGCCAGCCTGGGCAGAGAAGCAGGAACCCCCCATCTTCTGCTTGCTGTGAAAGTGCCTGCAAGAAAGTCACCACAACAGTCAGTGAGTTTTGTTTGTTTTAGAAATACTTGCACCTTAAATAATATCTTACTCCAAGGATCTCAAAGCACATAGAAAACGTGGCTGAGCCTCGGCTTTCTGTGGGGAGGTAAGTCCCTGTTCCCACTTCTCATTTTCCTGTATTTCCTGATGACTTGGAAGTCTTTATGGCTTTAACATTTTCTTATTAGCTATGATATTGAGCATTTATGGCTTTGTTGTATAACTATTTTTAACTGTACTTTAATAACATTTTATGTAAATAACAGCACAATAATCACAAGAAAAAACTAATGAGAAATTAAAAACACCTTTGTGTGTGTGTGGGTACACATTGCATCTGCATAAGCAACAAGTTACTGGGAAGGTATTGCCCATATAAATGTATCCCTGCTAAAAGTCCAGTAAAATTACTGCATTTGTATCAGGGATAAATTTGGCTCAACTGTGAGAAGAATGCATGCATCTCACTCTGCAGTGGTCATTTAACCTAAATTATATACATTGATTTGTGCACCCCCCTGGTGTTAGCATACAAAACTGACTGGATTACATATTCAGATGTAAAGCTACAGCAAAATTGGCTTTGACCTATTTACATTTTCTAATCCAGCCTCTTAAGTCTAGTTATTTTCTTTCTAAACCCTGATCTTATTTCATTCCTTCTCAAATGCCTTCTTAGGGACTGACATCCATCTCATCCCAAAACGTGATGCCTGGTACAGTGCTTGGCATTCAACACTTTAGAGACTGTTGCCTTAGATGTGGCTTGGTCCTCCCAGACGTGGTTATTCTGGCAGCAGTGCTTGAAATCATGGGATCTGTGCACCCTTGCTATCTTTTCTAGGAGGAAGTCCAGGAATAGTTTGCATATTCAGTCTTTAAAACATTTTTATTTTATTTTAATAATTATTTTTTAACAGAACAGTGCTAGAAACTGGCACTGTGTCCTGCCCCCTTAGTCTTTACTGGTGTTACAGTTTTGCTCTTGCCAATCCCATTTTCTACCCATGCTTACAATATGTTTAATTTGGTCTCTAACCCACACTTATTTAGAATATCCCTTCATTTGATACCATCTGAGGGGTGCCTTAGTGTGGCGTTTAGCTTTTCAAGTCATGCTGTTGCATTAGTGATGATCTGAAGATATGAGGCAGAGTTTACAACAAAGAACCAACATTACTTCTCTAAGTGAAGTAATAATAAAAAAATTAAAAAAGGACAAACTTTCAGGTGTTAAAGCTATCTCCTGTGGGTTTTTTTCCCACAGTCATTAACAAAGCTTTCAAATCCTGTCCCCCTCCTTGTGTAATACTAATCTTTGCAGCTCCCCTGGCCTCTTTATGGAGCCAATGTCCTTCACTGCATCAAGACTGCCATCCCTGCTTCTTAGGACAGCATCCCGTCTGTATGTGTCACTGTCCTCACCCTGAGTGGTGTGCAGCAGCTTGTGCAGACTGCTGCAGCACAGTTCTGCCATGTCAGTTATGTTGTGCTGATTGTGTGTGGCACCATCTTGCTGAAAAGAGCAGTTGTGTCAATCTGCTCTGCTTTGAGTAAGAAAAATTATGCCGCCAGTGAACTTGCTGAGAAGGCTCCTATCAATGTCAGGGAAGTCAGGGCTTTGGACTGCAGATATAGGCAGTTGCTATGATAGAGGACATCACATTTCCATTTGGGTCTCCAACAACATAGGATACTGCATCAGAAGCTAAAGCAGGGTGCCAGGGTACAGGCTCCCTGCGCTGTTCCCCATGGTAGCACAGCAGTGCTGTCACACAGCAGTGCTGTCACACAGCAGAACAGGGTGCCACTGTAGCATTCGCTACATATCAAGGTGCCACGCTTAGATCACTGGTCGGCCCGGACCAGGGAAAGAGACAGATAACACACGCAGTGTGAGCGCCAACTTCCGGCTTTTATTGCGCAGTTAATTCCTTTTATACTAACAAGGGGAGGTGGGGTTACAGGTACATCACAAGGCTGCGACTAACCCTCTAACTTTCCGTGACAACGCGAGATCTTCCGAACGCCGACCCCTACATGCCACCAAAGCAGGGTCTGGCCCTGTTAACAAACCTTCGCTAGAGTGCCAGCTGCTCTGAGAAAGCGCGGGTCCTCAGTTCCTGTGCCTAGGCTTGCTCTTTCAAGAAAATATTAACATTATTCCATGCTGCTTTTTAACAGCTCTTCAGGGTTGGGAGAGAGCTAGCTCTGATACCTTAGTACAACAAAGATTAGTAATTAGAAGTATGAACCTGGTGCAGCTGGGTTGAAATGTGTTAAACAATTAAAAATAAAAAAAATGGAGCACCCTCTGCCTACTTCAGTTTAGGGGAAAGGCCTCTCTGACTCTACCTGCTCTGAGGCTACATTGAGGCTCTTTGACTCTGCTCTGAGACTTGCTGACACTACTGATTCAACACTGTATCAAGACACTCCAACTGTGATCTGAGACCTGGAGCAGAGCAGGAGCATCTTGACACAGTGTCAAAACAGTAGTCAGAGCGCATGGACGCAGCACTGAAAGGCTTTTGTCTCCCAAATGAAAAGAAGCTGGATTATTTTCATCTTTTTTTCCTTTTTTTTTCCCTTTCTTTTTTGTAATAATGGTACCTTTCTCTTAAATAAAAAACCCCACAGTTTATTTGCAGGAAGAAAGAATGACATGTTCCCCCCACCCCTTCTTATTTGATAAAGCAATGTGACAGACAATGGCTTCAGTGCACAATGGACTTCACTAAGGCAAAGTTCTTTGGCTTTGGAGAAGTAAAAGGCTACATTTGGAAATCATGCCAACTTAGGAACCAAAAGGGGTTAATCCTTTCATGATACTGCACTTCAATCATCTGTATCTTTGTGCATGTTTCTGTTTGCTGTGTATTTTGGAATTGCATCTTTGTACAGTAACATTCATTTAATCTGACTAACAATTTGGGACATAGTGTTGCTCACCACTCTGGCCACAAAATTCAAGCTATGGCTTTTGGTAAGAATACCTAGGAATTCAGATATTTGAGTGTTGACCAATATTCATCAACAAAAGAAATCAGTTCAATTGTCAGAATGTGGCAATGCCTGCTGAGACAGGTTTCTTTTCTGCAGATGAAGTGGTCTTAATGTTACACAGACTGTGACTTTATAACAGGTTAAACTCATTTACTTAAAAAATGAGAATATAGTTGAATTTATTTTTCCTTGCTGGGGTCACAGGTGCCAAGGAATTAGCAAAACCATCTACTGAATGTTTTATAGATGGTGGTGGTTTTGCTGAATGTTAAATGAAAACAATCCATTAAAATAAAAAATGAAAATTCTTTTTGTTTCCTTTTCCTCTTGGGCCTTCCCAAAAGGAGGTCGACACCGACCCAGTTTGAAAAATACTTACCTAAGCCAATCACTGCCCAGCATGTATTCCCTTGAGCAACTTAAGTGGGCATGATGCCATCTGAACAGATGGGCATTACTGTAGGCAACCAAGAGACCATGCATGTGAATCAAGTATGGGTGTTTACAGCATCATTTCCCTGATGAGAATGTCAAAATGGCAGCCCAGTCCGAGCCTTTGGCTCAGTTCAATTGCATTTCACTCATTCAGCTCTAAAATGGACAACTTCATAAAATAAATAATTAACGTTAAGTTGGATGGTCATGATTTTACTTCATAGAATTGGGCAGAGTGAGTGGGTAATGGACTCACTGAAAATAATGTGCCTGACTCCTGTCTGTACCAAGAAGGCTTGCTATTTTGTAAAATGAGGGCAGAGAAGACCCCACGTCTGTGCTAAGTATAACATAACAAACAGGCAGGCATACGAGTACTACAGATGTACTCCAAACTGAAAGAAAGAAACGTTTTCACATTTTTTTACGAAGGCATCTTATGTCAGATCAAAATTAAAACAGTATAAAATGGGACTTAGATGTATAATGTATTTGAATAATATACCAGTGCAAGGTCAGATCCTTAAAGTTACACATATTGAAATGGGATTTCATTGCTGTCCTGAAGAGACATGCACAAAAATGTTTGCAATAGTTTTGAGCCCAGTACTAAGTGTAACTCCTGTATCTGTTGAATGAAGTGATTTCTACTAAATTATCATTGGAAGTTCTCTACCATCTGTTACAAAGATTTTAAGTACAGAAATAAAGACTGGAATTTGAATACTAAATCAACAACTTTACCTACTTTAACAAAAAAGACTATAATATATGTATCCTGGAAGCTTGATTTAAAGTATGTTTCTGAAATGCTGCAATTATTTTATTTTTCTTTTGATGATCAGTTGTATTTTCTTTGCACTGACTTCTGTGTGGTTGTGTAATACTGCCTGCTTATGTAGCCTTCAGATTTAGATTTGATAATCTACCTAACTTCTTGCTTTCCTGAGTGGCTAGTCAGCCTGAATTTGAAGAATTGGGATGCTGAACCATCAATATCAGGTATGAAATACTTGAATATGTGTTTCTTTCAGGAATAATGCAACATCTTATTGATAATAGCTAAAACTCCCTGTGTTTTAGATTTGAATTATTTCTTCCTGGTTTTGGTTTTTTTTTTTTTTGAAAAGTAATCTAATTTCTGTTTGGGAGATTTCTAGGAAGTACCTAGTGAGTTTTACATCTAGTCCTATCCCTTAGTTGGGAAATTCAGGAAAAAATTAAAAAAAAGGCAGCTTTTGAAAAACAGAAGATTAAACTGAAAATAAAAGTAGTGCTTTTCTAACACTTGGTTGGAACAAAGAGTATCTAGAGTGTGTCTTTTTCGTTATGCAAAATATTTCAATATTTTTCTTATTTCAAGCTATCAAAATCAACCCTTTCATTTGTCTTCTATAATGTGTTATGATGGCTCCAACTTCTGCCATTAGACTTGCTAAAATGCTGTTACCTTGTATTTAATTTTCTAGGGAGTGTAATGTTTATTTTCTTGCTTGATGTCATGGTAACAGAAACACTTCCTTTATATGATATCTAAGTTTGTGTTTTAAATACAAGCAGGGCAGGTTGGAGATTGCTGTATATCCCATGTGGAAAGACAGCACTAGCTTTCTGGGTGCCAGCACATACTCCCAGCTGTTGCTGTTGCTCTAGGGTCACAGATGCATCTCACACTGAATCAGTTAAAAATGCAGTAGCTCTGCTTGGGGACACAAGCTCAAATTTTCAGGGCCTGATTATTCTGTTAGTTTCATATGTACAATTCCCACTGAAGTCAGCAGAAGTAGTACATGCAAACCTGACAGGCTAATTTGGAGCCCAGAACTGCGAAGGATGTAATCATACATTTGATTTCTGTGGGTACTCAAGGTCTACTTCTCACCCATCTCCATGATGTTAGGATTTACCACAGCTTTTAAGGATTTGAATGGATCCAAAAATATTAGGTTACTTGTGATATTTTATTTTCAATGATCAGGGGAAGAAAAAGAGATCTGAAGTATATGAGGTCATGTTGGATAAGCCCAGAAAGAAAAATGTGTTCTACAGTGCTCTAAAACTGAGCTAAGAGTAATACAATGTATGGCATATTATGTACGGAAAAGAAATGTGAGACCCTGAGGGATGAAGGCAAACTAATCAAAGGAATAGCTAATGGCCTAGAAGGAGAACAGGGAACAACCTGGTTCTTATGGAGCCCACTCAGTTCTCAGTTCAGAGGGCCAGTGTACAGACTGTTGGGACCTGAGCCCAAGGTCTCAATGATTTTATCCAAAAGGGGTCAAATTCAAGGCAAATTCTTTATGTCTATATATTTTATTCTTTTATCAGAAATGGACAATTTCTTCCACACAGGGAACAGAGCCAAGTATTGGGGCTGGACCACTACTGCCACATTTGCCCAGGCTTCTACAAAATGACTTATGCCTGCACTCCCACAACACACCAGTAGTGCTGCTGGTCCAGCAGGCCTGCTGACTGATCAGCATCTCGGGGGAAAAAAAATTATCAAGTAAACTGGATTTGGCACCTGGATCATTAGTAGGTGATCTGAGAAGATGACCAGTAAGGTCTAAGCAAGCTGCCACTTGTTCCAATAAGCAAATGGAGGTCAAAGACACCTTTAATATGATGCTCCCAGTGTCAGTGTTAACTCTGTTTCTCATCTGTTTTCAGATTAACAGGACTGTGAAACCCAAGAAAGAAAGGAGGCTGGAGTGACGCTGATTACACTGGAAGGTATGGCAGTTGGATGAACTAATGGAGAACAGAATTACAGACGTTCATAGAAATTGAAGGAGCCTTACAATAAAAAGGAAGGGCAGGCAATGCAGTCTGCAAAATGGAGAACGTCAGGGTTTGTTGTGCCCTCTCTCTTGAAGCCTATAGCTTTGGGAAACGGTGAAGATGTAGTCTTAGGAATCCTGAATTTCTCTGGCATCCCCAAATACTCTAATTAATACTTGCAGAAGGAGGTGAAAAGCGCTGTTTGTGCTAGGAGCTGTTAATGATCCGTTTTTAAACTATTTGTATCGTTTTTCTGTGATGACAGCAGAGGACCATGCCACTGAAATAAAGTAGGAGTTTCTAGCCTGTAACACTGAAAAAAATTAGTCCAAGGCCAAGGGTATTTAAGGCTCACGAGTAAAAAGGTATGTGTAAGATGGACACAGTACAAGATGGCCCCAAGAACAAGGGGTAAATGTTAAGGTACTTAAAGATTTTAATAATTTTACATTTTCTGGGGTCTGGGAGAACTTAATTTGCATTCAACTTTACTGGAACACCTAGCCAGTCAAACGTTGTACCCCTACACAGCCTCGGATGGGAGGTACCCGACGGGTCACCGCTCAGCTGGAGGCCGTTGAGGAAAACGAGAGCGCCAGCAGGGGCTGGCTGTCCACCAGGCGTGAGTGACCACATCTGACCCAACCTGCAGCGGGCAGCCCCTCCCCCCGTTCTGCTGCGTTTGGGGGTGGGCTGTGGCGAGCGCTGCGGTTACCTCCAGCACCGCCTGTCGGAAACGCGCTGCGCAGCCAGAAGGGGGCTGCCCGCTCCCCGCCACGCGCCCCTCTCCTCAGGCAGCCGTGCCCCTGTCGCTGCGCGGCCACGGGCTTCCCCGAAACCCTCCTCGCGCGGAGGGCGCGCGAACGGAGCCCCCGGGCTTGGATGAGGGGATTCGTACCTCCGCGGGCGCTGGGGGACGCCGGGCACCGGCAGGACGGGGGCTGGCGGGAAGAGGTGAGCGCGGGCCTGGGTAGAGAGGGGCAGCCGGCCGCGGGCCGCTGCGCCCCGCGCGCCACCTCCCGGCGGGGCCGGAGGTGGTGCTGGTGGTGGTGTGGCGAGGTGCCGCCGTGGCCGCCGCTGAGGCGGGAGGCGGCCCCGGCCGGCGGAGCGCGGCCGCCCCGCAGCGCCCCCAGCGGCCGCGGGGCCTCGCCGAGGTCCCGCGGGCTCTGGGGGCGGGCCCCGTCCCCGCCGTGAGGTGATGCCACCGCTCCGCCCCGCCTCGCCCTGCCGGGGCTTCGTCCGCCGAGCAGAGCGCGGTTCTCCCGCCCGCGGGGCTCCGCGTGTGGCCGAGAGGCCTTGGTGTTGGGGGAGGCCGTGAGGGGGGGCCCGCCTACGGCGGCGACCTGGGGAGCGGAGCTTGGGGTCCCGGTCCGTGGGTCTCAGTCCCGCAGTTCCCTTTCTCCAGAGCCTTGAAACCCACCATCCGCTGCCTCCTGTCAGTTACAGCCTGTCCGGGCTGGTAATGGCTGAACGTCACTGCCGACTTGATAGTGGCAGCAGGCGAGTTGCTGATTTCAGTCAGTTTGACTGCACACCTGTTAATCATCACACGAAGTCACGCTTTAGCTGCACCCCTCACCAGGAGTGTTGAGGACTGAGCTGCATGCAGCTTGAACAGTCATCTCCATCCAAGCGCCCTCAAGTCATGGTTGAAGCTTCATGGTCGTGATGGGGACAGGTTCACCCTGACTGCAGCAGCTCCGCCTAAGGTGACCACGCTCACCTCAGTTGTACATTGTATTTGCTCTGTTTATCGGGGACTGATAAATAATTTTAACATAAATAATGCGCAGCTCGTATTTTCACTTTGAACAGTTACGTAGGAGAGCACCTAACAAGATGAGGTTCTGGTATCAAATATTTAAACTTTAGAGTAGGTGCTGTACACGTCAACTGTGTGGACAAGAAACCTGGTACTTGGAGAATACAGGACAACGAATGCAGAGGAGGAGTTTAAAAGATGATAGTGGTGGTACTTAGGAGAGAAGATGCATAAGCCAAGAGTGGAAAAGGTTGGAAAGAGAGCAATAAGGGGTAGGGTTGGTAGGGCCAAAGGTAGGATGGATGGGGAGTGAGATCGCTGGACCTGGATTCAGAGCTGATCATGAAAAGTTTACTACGTTCCTATAGTTTACACAGGACAGTTGTTAGCATTTTTTGTAATAATTTTTTTAATGTTGAAAGAAATCAAGAAGGTGAGCAGAGCAGACAGTCTGCATTATTAGGGAGAGCAGTAAACGAAGTACAGCAAAAAAGGGCAGTCCTGTGGATGGAGAATAAGTAGTCTGATTTTTAGCTCAGTGAACCGAAAGTAATGGTGGGATATCCAGAAAGAAGTGTCAGAGATAGAGGGAGAGGTGAGATCAGGAATCAATAAAATAAATTTGCTGTATAATCTTGAGAAGGGGTAAGTTGCCTTAATAACTAGCACAGACGAAGGAGAAAATACAGAAAAATGTAAGTGTACTGGGAGAAGAAAGATGAAGGTTACCAGAGGAAAAAGCAGGGGATCTGTCAGAATGAGAGTAAAAGAGACTTGCTCTGGACAGAAATGAAGGCCGTGTTATAAAGACTGATTGAGGAAAACTAATCTGGTAAGGAGACTTCTTGGTATGGCCAAGAGGTAATCTTTTGAGGTAGAGTTTGTAGAAGTTTGTGTAGTCAGGAGAGAGAAAAGATTTAAAATGTGGAACAATCAGCCACAAGTTAGCTTTTGTGGAGTTTGGCAGTTAGGTATTAAAAGCAGGTCCTAGTTGTGTGCCTATATATACATATGGATTTATGCCGAGGCTGTCCCTGAGTGTCCTGAGGGCAGTTCTATGTAAGCCCCTCTGCCCTGAAGTGGCAAGGTGGCAGTTTTGTGATGGCAGTTGCCCTCTGCATGTGTCTTGTACTATAGCTGTTCTGGCTCATGCAGTGAATTTAGGTTCCTGTTAGAGGCTTATTCCTACAGGGAGCAATATATGTAGCAGATGTTTGCAGTGACACAAAACAGCCTTTCGAAAGAAGCCACATTTTTTCAGTCAGCCCAAATGTGTTCCTATGTGAGAATGGCAAAGCAAACCAATTGAAGATGTGTACAGGCTTGTAACATGAATTTCTAGTGCATATATATATTCTTTTCCGGTGTGGGACAGCTAGTTCTTACTGTGGTGTCCAGGTGTGTCTGTTTCATGCTAGTCCTGCTCTTTGCTCAGGTTTTGATTCTGGATTGTGAGTAGCTTGTATTTTGTCACTAGCCTTTCACTGCATCTCTGAGGTAATTCTGCTTGTCTTGACAGGCCTTGATAGCACTTACCGTGCACCTGGCTACGTGACTCCTATTCCCCTATCACAGGGAAGAGACGAGTTTTCTCCCTTCAAGTGACAACAGTGATAAGAACAGTTAGTCTAAGTTGTACATACTGGTCATAAGATAGCATAGAAGTTCTCCACAAATGTAAATGCATTTGTACTTTATTGCATTTATAAATAGGAATAAGAGCGAGTCTTAATAGCTAAGAAACATGTTATTCATACAACTATCATAAGTGTGTTTGCTTCAGAGTAGAAGTTGGACAGAGGTAGACAAATAAATACAAACTAAAAGTACTCTTTTTTGAATTTGTTTTGCAGATGTTTTCATGTCATTGATATTTTTTATTTAATGCTGCTAGTAACCACACACTGTAAAGCGGAGCCAGCGTTTGGAAAATGCAATTTGTTCCTCAAAGAAAGGAATGAGGAAAGATGTTTCAGTGGGAGACTGCAAGTAAAGAGTGTTAATACTGCACTTAACTGTGACTCACTTTGCAGATCCTGGCCTTACAGACAGGTATGTTTTGATAGAGCTTTGTACTTGTACTGCAGTGCCATTTCTTGTTCACCTTGCTTGGAGTAGCTGCAGGTTCATGGTGAAAGAGGTTGCACTGCTTGTTTCTGCTCCCATTCTGCTTACTTGTTTGGCTTGCCTGTCCCATTGCATAAAATCTAGTGATGGTGTGTCTGCAGGAGGGAGGAGGATTGATAAAGCAAGCTGATCTGATGGAAAACTGGCCTCCCCCAAATTAAACAGAAATATAGTCTTCTGTCACGCAGGGGAACTGAACTGATTGATTGAGATAGCGATTGCACGGTATCCACATCCCATGCAAGGGAGGGGCTGGAAATCCACTGGTGCTTGTGGAAAGAATGTGTTGGAATAGGACCATCCCTTTGTTGGTCATCTACAGTTACACTGGGTTGATTATACTAGAAGGTCTTAGGTCACTCTTAAGGCAACTGAATGTATGAGAGAGAGGTCAGTATGAATTCATCCACATTTAGGAGTGTACACACATTACAGAGTGGTTGGTATTTGCATTAGAGACTTTATGGAAACAAGTTTTATAGAAACAAGTTTGAGGTGGAATTTGCTTTTGGTTTGTGTGTTATTGCGTATAAAAAGAAAAACAAGCAATTTGAGAAATTATCTACAAAACCAACAGTCCAATGGGTGATTAGCTTGCTGCTTTTTTTTTTTTAAATACACTACATCTGCTTGTACTACTCAGGTGGTACTAAATAGAAAAAATACAGCCATAACCAGCTGTTACAAAACTCTCCTCATCTGTGTCAATGACAAATCTTCACCAGTGTAAGACTGGTGAGGAAGTGGAGCTGTATTTCTTCACTTTGTTTACATGCATGCCAGAATCCAGGCATTCAGCTGTAGAGCTAAAAACTGCTGCACAGTTCCGCCCCCCCGCCCCCCTTCATAAGATCTGTTGCATCACATGCAGAGTGTTAAAGCTATATGCTTTAGGTTATTCTCAAGCAGCACAGAACTGTAGCTGTAACCAGCATCTTGTCTTGAAATTCTTTTCTGTATGGTCTTATGTTTGTCATTTAAGTTACTTATTTCTAAATTACGTCTGAATCAACATTTCAGATTATTTGGGGGGGAAGCATCATGATTCAGGAGAGACCTGATGCAGTGACCTTGCTCACACTGAGAATTTGTTCTTCAGCAGAACAGAAGTGATGATAATGGGCAGTTCGTGATGCTCCCTGTAAGAGCAAGGATGGTGGAATTGCTCCACTTTGATGCTTTTGAGTTTTATCAAAAGTATCTCTTTGTGGTAACTGCTTAAATTCTGTAAACACTTCTTGCTCAAAAGCATCCCTTCCTCTGTCTCTTGTGTGATTTTTAGTTTTTTTCCCTTCTTATGATACACTAACACTGGTTTTGTTGTGTATGAGGAGGTAACATTTCACAACAAAAACAGCTGTGTGTAGTCCTTAGATTCCTAATTCTCTCTTCTCCTTCAAATGTTTAAGACTCATTTAACATGCTTCATATTACAGCTGTTCACTTAACTTTTTTTTTTTTTTTTTTTTTTAAACTGTGGTCCTGCTTCTTTGCGTGCTTTAGAATAGTTCTAACTTTAATTTCTGTAATTCATTTTGGTCAATGAGAGATGCTTGCATTTCAGCTGCTTTGCTACAAATGCTAACTTGTCTAAAGCAGAAGTACACTCTTTGCCCTATTTAACTGTGGGACTTTCTGATCCTATACTGAACAACCCTCCTTTCTCTCCAAAGCTGGGATCTTCACAGGAGGAGTTGATGAACATGGGCAGTTTCGGGTGGGGTTTTTTGTTTGTTTGGGTTTTCTTGTTTGTTTTGTTCATTTGGTTTTGGCCCAATGTTGATTAAAAACCTGTTTCTTTGGTGCTGAAAAGTGTAGTGACGAGGGATACAGCCTGTACACATTACTCTAATCTAAGTTTTAGTGGTGTTTTAATTATGACTAGCTGTATGACTTATGCAGGCATGCTCTACTGTCTGTGAAGAAAATCATGAATGTCTGAAGTCCAGAAGACAAGCTAAAAATTTGGTTCTTCTCCATTAAAAAGAAATTAATAGGTGGAGAATCAACTAAATATTACTTTCTTTTTCCTTATGATAACCCTGACTCCTTTTTAAAATAACTTTTTAATTAATTTTCTTTGGAACCTGTGGGAGGGCTGTTTCATGGACATTCTTAATGCTACTTTTATTTCCTTCTTGTACAGTATTATAACTAAATTTTTTTCCTAGCTCTGTATTGCCTGTTTGCCCTTCAGGCTGCACAGATTATAAAATGAGATTTCTTTGCTTCTGGCCACTGATCTACAGTCTCTTTTCTGTTCTCTAATCTGCTGTTCTTTAGTACTTTGATTCCTCATGTTCTTGGGTGGCCTTTCTTAGCCCTCTCTTTTGGATTTACTGTTTCCTCTAGCTTTTCCGAGGCTGCTTTCTCCATGTTCATTGTCTGTTTGGCATCAGCATGATCTGTAGCTTCGCTCTTTCTTCCTTTCATCCTTCACAAGATCTCTGCTGCATATGGTGGCCACCTTTCTTTAAAACTGCTTTAGCAAAAGCTCTTTCAAAATCTTAGGCAATCTACCATCTACCTTCTTTCCTGTTCTTATCTTCACTGTTCCCTCCCCACAATGCTCCTAGTTTGAGATCTGTCAACTCTGCATGATTAAATCAGTGTAAATAGTCTTGGCAAACAGTTTTGGGTTCTAATATATTGGCTCTGCCTGGGTCCTCAGATTCCCCCCCTCCTCCCCCCGCTAGAAAACCTGCTCTTTTCTCTCTCTGGGCACCGTCTCTTGAGCGCTGTCTCTTTCTCTCCTTTTTCTGTCTTTGTCTGTTGTCTCCAGGGCCTCCACTGTCACATCATACAGTTCTTCCATCATATCTGGCATTTCTGACCTGATCTTCCTCTCTAGCTTGCCTGCATTTTCTCATTAGTTACAGGTGTCCCCTACTGATTCTGTCAGACTTTTTTTTTTTATAAGGTATTTCCTACAGCTTTTCTAGTTTTTTTTTTCCCTGTGACTTTTAAAAATGTCCTCTAACAACTAAAGCGAGCTGGTGGGGTTTTTGTGTTAGCTTGCTGGCTTTCTTCGTTTTTTGTTTTGCATATTGACTTCCTGGAGCCATTCTGAAAAATCTGCAGACCATCCCATTTGTAGTGCTTAACACCAGTACCATCTGTATTTCTAAAACTACTGAGGAGGATTGAGGTTGCATGTTAGACTGCCTTTGTGATTTTAGAGTTAACATGTTAAAGCTATCTAATGGCCATCATCATGTAATTTTTAGGTCTTTTAATATGGTTTGTTCCAAGTATGCTTCACTAACAGTTTATGCTGTCAGCGTGTTGCCTTGAGCTTCCAGTTGCACAGCTTCAGCAATCTTCACCTACTGACATTCTCTTTCCTAAGGCCAAGTTTCCCAGGAGATTTTTCTCATGTGACACAATCTTCTGTAAACTAGAGCGCTGAAATCTCTTAGCAAAATTAGTTCATCAGGCTTTAGTACTGGGTGACCTCACTGTGAAATAGCCTCTAAAATATATTTTATGTGTCCAGATTGTCTAGGTAATTCCATTAGTATCATTCTCATGGTAGCTGAGCAGGTAGATTGTCTTATTATCACAGTACCTGAATTAAATTCAGGCTAATTTAGTAGATGGTAAACTCTGCTGGTGATAGCGGTTCCATGTAACTCTTTGCTTCCATAAACTGCTCTCCATTTTTAATGTGAATTTTTTTTAGAGAAATGCAATTATCTTTCTCCTTGTTAACACCTTTGTTTTTTAAGTAATACACACAAAATAAGTGCAAATTGAGGTGATGTATTTGATGTACTGTCATAAAAGTAGGAGAGCTCTCTCTTTTTTTTTTTTGGTCAAAAACCACCTTTGAGTTAATGTTTCACTCATTTGACATTGGCACCTGAACTGGGACAGTTAAGATTGGTTAAGATTCGTAGGGATGAACATGGTATAAATTCCTGGATAGGGAGACTGAGCCACTAACTGTTTTTCATGGTAACAGAAAAACAAAGCAGGCAGTATCTGTATTGTTTTATCAAGTGTTCCTTCAAAATATGCAGAACTTCTCTTTCCTGAAATCAAGTGGACTGTAAAAAATTTAAAATATTTTGGGGTTTAAACTAGGCAAAAGAGCGACCTTGGATGGGGGAGATTGGGATAATTATAACACTTTTTATATTATTATTTTTTTTAACTTGAGATATTGACTATATCAAGGTGAAAGGGGGTTTAGGTTCCATTGTTGGTCATGCCCTAAGAATGCTTTGTGACTGTTGATTTATTTGCCACCTTCTACTTCCACCCATGTTATGTGAACAGTAAAAGTCTGGAAACTTAATGTCTAATTTTTCTATCAAGCCCTGAGTTTTACCAGTAGCCACTGTGTTTTCCTGTTGTTGGTTACATTGTGTTCAGAACTGCCTTCATTGTTTCGTACAAAGCAACAACATTGAAGTATGTTAAGGTTGCTATTGCGAGCCTCATTTATTGCTTCTCAAGTCCTTCCTAAAGTTTGTTAATGCTGGAACTTCCTGATGAAAAGATTTCATGACATTTCCAGGAAGTTGTCACATCCTCTCCACCCTCCCAGCATCCACCCGCTCTTGGAAACAGCTGTAGCAGGTAGACTATTTCCACCAAAATGTTTGAAGTTTAGCAGTTATCTGCTGTGGAATACAGGATCTTAGAATGGAAAGCATTAGGTGACTTTAATTTATAGGCTTGGCTATGGAGTTTTTATAATAATATTTGCCTTAAGGGGAAAAAACCACATGAGTTTGGGGAAACGAGAGGGTTGCTTTACCAAATCATAAAAATTAGCCTGCCTCCCTGACCAGCAGAGCTGTTCAACACTCCTGGAGCAACAAGTAGCAGCTTCCTTGGATTATGAGACTGCTTTGAAACGCAGGTTGAATCACTGGGGATGAGTAGTGATTCCCTGGCTCCATGTCCTTCCTTGAAGGCACAGGCTTGCATTAAGAGTAGAGAAAACTTGTGCTGCCTCTAGATGAGCTCCAGGAAGGATTGCACCAGGGAGGAGGTGTGCTGTTGCCTTTTGTGCTCTTTATAGGGCATACAGTTTTCCAGGTTGGTGTAAGAGACTACAGGGAAGCTGTTCAATTTTAGTCCTAGTACCCCAGGGATGAAAATCAGCATGCTGTTAGGCATGCCAGCTGCAGCTGCCATATAGTCTGCTCGACTAGGTCAGACACTATCCTCACAATTGTGATTAAAAAGTGTTACCACCTAACTTTACGCAGCAATCTCAGTGCCTTGTAATTGTTCAGAGCAGCAATTCTAGTTGGGATTATTCATGTGACAAAGAACTTGGCAATGATACAATCAATTCTGAAATATGTCATAGCATCTAATTTGCTGTACATTTATTGTTTCCCTTCACTACAATCTGATTAGTGCACAAAACCTGAATGGTATGAGTCTGCTATTAGGTTGGTTGGGTTTTTTTGTTCTTTCCAGCAGAAGTTCTGTTTCCTGCCTTCTGTTGAAAAGTATATAGTAATTCCTGTGGGAATGTATTTCCTGATTCTTCTTTGAAATCCACTATCCTTCCTGATGTAGCTGTGCAGATAGTATGAAAGTCTTCCATCATGATAGTGCTTATGTGATAAATGTTACTTGACTCAGCTAGTTACTTTGCTGAAGCAGGTCCTCACTGATTATGGTATCAGTCTATCAGTCAGACCCCCTTGATTTGCTGTAGTCCACTGTGAAGACCTTAAAGAGTGCTGTAGTTGCAGGTGACAAGAGAGATGTTTCTTGCTCATGCCAAGGGAGGCAAAATCTCCGAATCCCACTGGTCAGGCTAGCTGTGCCTTATGTTCATTCTCCTAAGACATCTGGGTTTTTGCAGTGTATGTCACAGCTTGAAGAAGGGTTGAGTTGGAATGCCTTTTCTGCTGTTTTATATGCCATGTAAATTTCTTTTGAAATATTGCACACTGTATTGCTTACTAATTCCTAATAAATTCTTCAAGGGAAGACTTCTTGATCCTGTTGTGAAAAGAAGAGAAGGCTTTTACATGCAGTGCTGGCAAGTAAGTATGAGGTCAAAATAACACAATCTTCTTAGTGTTCGTTTGTAAGGCGAGAGTATATTCAACTAATAGCTTGTTCACTAATTGCATCTATTAATTTCTCAGGAGTTGCTGTCTACTGCATTATACTCATTGCTTTCACAAGTAGTATAGTTCTTTAATATTAAAATAATTCTATTCATTTACCAGAAGAATTAAAAAGAGGAAATAAATGGTTTAACTGTCTATTGTCACATGCAAAATCCTTGATTTGTTAAAAGAACCATGTAGAGAGGAAGCATTTTATCTTAATCTCACCGAGTTCTGTTAAGCAGCAAAGAACCACTACTTTTGTGGCACAGAAGTCCACAGATCTGGCTCTGTGGTGGGTATCTCCTGTGGAGATCTTGCTCAAGGTTGGAAAAGCTCACACACTGAATCAGTAGGACCCAATTATTAGCTCTTTTCCCTCCACCAATGTGTGTGCGTGTGCACGTGCGCACCATTGCAGCCACAGTCACTAGTCATACACATGCTCCTGGCTGAGAGGAGTGCTGGAGCTTTTTAGAGAGCTCTGTTACTTGTGGGGATTATGTTTTGCGTTTAAAAAATTACCCGCTTTCACTGTTATGTATAACTGTAGAACACACAGCTGTTACTATGTTTTCAAACAAGGTGTTTTCAGCAATAACTGTTGCTTTAGCAAGTATTCAAACATTCACGAACCCCCCCAAACATGCTTCTTTCCCCAGGCTAAACACAAACAATGTGAGCATAGCCAGTTATTCCTAAGTAGGCTAGTTCCTTTTCCACTTCACACAGTCATTTAACACGACAGGCTTGAATATTTCTATAAATTGATTTCTAGGCCATGCTGGATACTTTTTTGGAGGGGGTCTGCAGCAAAGAGGCATATGGCCTTTGTGGAGTACCCTTCCAGCAGCCAGCATTCTCCTGCTCTTCCCCTTGCTGGACTTTTGTAAATCTCACAGCAGGACCTCATCCTATATCTGCAATGTTTGCTGATCTGGATTTGTATAATCCTTGTTGGAGCTAAACTGTCTTTTTAGAGTTTTGAGGGGTGTTTTTTGGTGGTATTTTAGGGATGTTTGTGTGGTTATCCTGAGATACTGAGGCCACTCTGGTTTTGTCAAATACCTTTTTTTTTTTCTTTTTAAATTCCACTTCAGGTGAATAGGATTCTACTACATGTGCTAGACATCAAGTGAAAACATAGCTAGATATATTTTAACATCTTTAAGAATGTAAAAAGTGAACTAAAATAAATTAAGAATCCAAGTAGACAAAAATAAGAAAAAAGGTTTTCTTGTGTCTCCTGTTACACAGTAGAAAATAATTTAGAATACACTATATAACTTGGTGGCAAGGAACACTTCTTTTTCTCTTTAACTGCTCTCAGAAAAATTACATATAGTTCAGCAATGTTGCTGTTACCAAAACCTCCATGGTTTTGAGCATAGGATGGCATGTGTCAAACAATGCCTGTTCAAATGGGTTTGTTGTTCGGGAGATCGCTCATTAGAGAGTGCCTTGTGATTATGGTAATGCACTATGATTTGGGGCATTTGGCTTCTTTCTGTTGCAGTCTTCCAAGAAGGCCTTAAGTGAGACAGTTAACCTTTCTTTCTCAAGCTTTTTACAAGCATTTGCAGTGGTTTTGGGTATGAACAAGCCTTAGGAAGATCTTCCCAGCCTTAAGGCAGTCATCCATGCTTCTAGCTACATATCACTGTCTTTTTTGTGCATTGAGATGCTTTAGCTTTGAATTTTTTATTTGTCTCTATTTGCTGGCTAATGGAAAATGTTTCTGTCCTCCTTTGAGAATAGTCGGAAAGACGTTTTGAGAGGTTATTGGAATTAAAGTGATTTAGCATGCACCTTAATTGCAAAATGCCTAAATTTGACATTGCACTTCCCTAATCATTATTTCCATTTCATAGGCTAGTGTAGGTGTTGGTTCCTCATTAAATGACTTCTGAGGAATCTGGAGGTGGAACTGATGTGTATGTTATTGCTGAAATGTGTGTTACAGCCCATCAAAGGTGTGTAGTGTGGGCTGATCTTGAGGTCTTCATTGTATTGATAATTCCAAAATTTGCAGAAGAATTTTGTGGGCTTACTGCTTTGGATGTTCTTGCTTGGTGTTCTGACAAAGGCTTTATAAATAAATACAGAAATACACTCTAGAATTCAAGTTTCTGGGCTCTGTTGGCTGGTGTTGTGTTTAAAGCAAGCTAGCAGAAGTTGAAACCTCTGTTGGTTCCCTAGCATTGGTGGTCTTTCACCCTTTGGGAGCTGAGTATCAAAGCTCAGACTACCTTGATCAGTGTCTATATATTAGTGATATAGTGCAGCATTGGTTTGGCTGTCCAGAAGAGGCAGGACCACAGTGAAGAGGAGCAACGAAAGACCGTACAAGCTTCCATTGGATGGTTTGTCCTTTGTTGCTGCTGCTTCAGAGGAGGGTGGTTTGCATGTGTCTGAATTGAGCCGTATGTTTGAAATTACTCATCTTCTAAGGAGAGCTTGAGGAATCATGCTGCACAGTGAGAATGGTCTGCACTGTAGCAGAGTGACAACCAAAGGAACTCCTTGAGATAAATCACCATGCTCTCCTTGTTTGTGTAAGGGGATGTGGCTGTGAAGGGGCCTAAGCACTATTTCCATAGGTCTTATTCTTCCTTAGTTGCCTTATTCATCCTTAGCAGCAGGAGTGAATGGCTGCTGGTGAAAATTAAAGCAGTCTTGAGGTTGCTCTCTTGTATGGTAAGTGCAGAGTCATTTGCACAGTACTCTCTAAGTTAAGCTTTGCTCTTCATCACATCCCAAGTAACTGGACTTGTAATTCAGAGCTGTGTTTCACGATTTACATTATCTGTTTGCATTCTGCAGCTCATTAACTCAAGTGATAGGCAATACAACATTAGCACCTGAACTGAGGAGTGTAATGTTTCTGATGTAAAGACCGAGGGAGAGCATTTGAAGTTAAACATAACTAGTTTTTATTGCATGGAACTAGTTTTTATTGTGTGGTTTTGTTAGTTTCTTTAAAAGTTTTATCATTGTCTTTTCAATAAAAATTTTACAGCTGAGTTAGTTCAGGTTCTACAGTGTCTCTTAATTTGGTTAGACAGAAAGTAGATTTAAACATGTCATGTTTATTTTTTATGCACCCTGTAAAAGAGGCTGTACAGTATTATTTTCAGTCTTATCTTTTAAGATTTCATAAAAGGACCTAAAGTTGTAGTAATTTTAAAGGACACACTATGGTAGATGAACTTTTCAAGTGAGAGGAAGATAGCTTTTACTGTAATTCTCTTGATAATCCTTAATAATGCAGCAACACATAAAAGGCTTCTAGTGAAATGGGCAAACCTTCCTTAAAGTTACAAAACATTTCTTCAGAAGAACATTTACTAACTCTTACATAAACTCTAAAATTTCTGTTCTTTATATTGGGTGTCTACTTTGAGGTTGACTTAGTTTTTGATCTTTTACCTTTCTTCATCCTCTTTGCTTAAGCTTTTACACTGTGTTTTTATCTGTACTTCTGGTATTCTCTCATCTCTGATTGTTTTATGTTTTCAGGAGTCTGGAAGTTTTAGAATATTTCTTTAAGACCAACTTTATTCTCACCACTATCTGTCCATACACTTTTTTCTTAGTTTTAAAGAATTGTTTCAAAGTAGTACTCCCTTTGTAACATTTTATTCTTGCTAATTAGTGTGAAGAAATTTATTAATTCTTTCTGTCCTTAACATTTCAGATCATGGCCATGACAAATAGGTAAAGAACAAAGGCTGGATTAAAAAAATCCCAAACCCAAATAATATCATCCTCTATAAATACAGCCTTCTAAAATGAAAGTTTACTCTCTGAGAAGAATCTTGAACATTGTTTTTTAGTTTTCAGTTATCCTTCAGGAAAAAGACCAAACTGACATTTAATTTAACCCTACCATGTTATGATAACATGCTGCTAAATTTCTTAAACTAAGCAGGGAAAGGTCACATCAGTTTTGGAGGGGATACATGTGGTACCAGATTTCAGATGTCATGGTTTTGATTCTTAAGATGTTATTTTTCATTGTGCTGTTTGAAACTCCTTTTGGATATAACCGAGGACATTGGCTGTTAGAACTCTTGATAGTCTTCCCATAGTAAGGGTCTTGTGTGCTGCTGACACAATGTAAATGGCAAGAAAAGCTATTGGGCTAAGGTGGCTTAAGTCACTTCATGCATTAATACAATTGAGTAATACAGCTGTGTGAGCCGTTATACAGGGCATCCTTCATCCATGACAGAAGCAGCTGAGCTTCAGCTATAAAGTAAATGACCTTGATACCTGATGCCTAACTGGGGTACAAAGTAGGCAGGGCAGGTGTTATAGAGCTAGCTTACTTAAGTGGTGGTTAAAAAGCTGTGAGATTCACCTGGTAGTAAACATAACTAGAAATGGAAAAGTAATGCTTTATATTTTTTCCTCAACTAGTGAAGTGGTAGACTGGTGTCTCTAATAAAGGTGATCATTTAATACTAGGCAAAATTGAAAGTTTGACCTCTTTCCTTTTATCGAAAAGTGTTAGTTTCTTAATGTTTGGGAGCTGCACTATTAAATGCTGGTGACTGCTGCTTATGCCAGTTTTCTAGAAATTAGAAGTTCCTCTTGGGAATAGTCCCAGGGAATGTCAAGTATCAGGTTTCTGTCCAAACAACTGCTGTGGTACTGTTTAAAGTGGCGTGGGTAGTGTGGTCATGACTGATCTTTTGTTCTTTGGGTTTATGTGTGCAACAGCTTTCAATAGCTTCCTGGGCACTTTGCTGCACATGGTCTTTATTCTTCAGAAATCTGCTTCACACCAATATTGTAGCAAAGCCTTATACCCAAATAATTCTCCCCCAAACAGGAAGCCATTTCTTTGCATTCCTCACTTGAGGAAAGCTATGGGCTAATGCCATGTGGTTTTCTTCTGAAGATCTTTTCATGTTCTGTTTCAGGCTCTGGCTGACATGAACAGCAATGGGCTTTCTGCTGCAAGTTGCTGACCTAGACTTCCGGGAAGCACCTTTATGTTCAAGTACTGACTTCCTACCCAGGCAGAGAGGGGCGCCTGACAGGTGCTGGACCTCCAAGTTAAAGCAGTGTCTATATACTCAAGGTTACACTTTAAATTGAACCTGGAAACAGTCACCAGTACAGCCTGAGGTATGGTATAAATGCTTTTTGTATGCAGCATTATGAAATAAATGTTTATTTTCTGTATCATCTGATCCATCTGAATAGATCCCCAATTAATTTCCTTTCCTTACTCTGCATATGACCAGGCAATAAGTATAAATCCACATTGGCAAGGATTTTTTTCTTTCTTTCTCCCCCACCACGCCCCCATTGTTGAGCACACATTCAAAGACCATCATCTAGTCTTGCTTTTGGGACATGCAGCATCATGCAAAAATCCAGACAAATCCCTTGATTCAAGCTAATTAAGCAGCTGGCACATCCTCTCAACAAAAGCATGTTTATTGGAGTTGTAGGGTGTTTCAGATAGCGATGTTGGGGCTTGTTCTGATGTAAAAAGAGGTTGAAAAGTGAGCAGTATTGATAGTCATAGAAGTTTGGGGAGAAAAATAATGAGGTTAAAAACTTCAGAATGGGAAGGTGGCTCTAAACTAAATGGAAGATGTCTGTGCAAATTTACTGAACCAATATGAGTTTTGTTTTGACTTTACCATGTGCATGAAAACTAATTTTATTTCTTTCACTTTGCTGCACTGGGGAAATCACTGTACTGTTGTGAGATGTTGTGAAAGATGGAAAGTAATGTCTGTGGTAAAGGAGGCCCAGTGATGGTTTGAGGGTTTCTCATAGAATTCATGCTGCTTTTCCTTTATTATTTTTTTTTTAAATACAGGTTAAATGAATGGGTTTCAAATAGAGAAATTGCAGGGTTTGAGAAGGGCTTTTTGGTTTGCTTTTTTTTTAATGAACCTAGTCTGTGTGCAAAGAGAAATTTTGTCTTAGTACAGATTCTATTTCTGTGTACAAAGTGAAATTTTGTCTCAGTACAGATTCTACAAGCAGTATGTAATAGAGAAGTGCCCATAACATGTGCTTTCTGGACCTACAATATCATTCAAAGGATTCAGAAAACCTTTGTTCACCTTGAAAGGACACCTGTATCATGTTAATGGATGCTCACTGGTGTTTTCTGTAAAAAAATTAGCTGGAAATGGAGATAACCGGAAGTTCTATGGCCAATGCCATTAGAAACTTTTCAGGAGCTGTCCAGAACTGTGTGCAAGTGCTGTGTATTTTTCTCTTATTTCAGATGTATCAAATCTTTCATCCAAAAGCCTTGCTCAGCAATATAATTAATTAAAATGGTCTGTGAAATACAAGTGAAAATCTTAGCAAACTGACTGTCTCCAGCCCTTCCAGCTCACCCACACTGACCTGTCTGGCTTTACTCCAAGAGCCTCTACAATTCATAAACTTTAAGAAGCATTAAACACATTGATCACGTTAACCAAGAGAATAAAAGTTGCTGCCTCCTACCATTAGGTTCAGAGAAGGCAGTCAATAGGGTTCTTTGGGACTATCATTTTGTGGTAGTGGAGAAATTTAATTTCAGACATCAGTTTATAACCTCTGCCCAACTGTTCTACAATTTTCCATATGCTTTATTTGAATGCCACCCATCAGAAGCTGTCCAAGGCAAGGATGTCCTTTGCCTTTGACTTTTTCCTTTCCTTTCTCTGTTTGATACATTTGCAATAGCTGTTAGTTGGGATACACCTAAGCATAGCGTGGAGCAAAGGACTGTTCCTTCTACAGGTGGCAGTCTTAATGAGTCAGGGAAATATGGCTCATACTACTTGCTAAAAAAATCCTCACCCCCAGTAAGCCCTGCTGATCAGTGCTGGTTTTGTTAAGGGAAATTCCCCCTTCATGTCAGATGTGACTACGTTGCTCCCTAACTCAGTCTCGCTGGTTGAGATCACAAACATACATCACTCTAACAGGTGAGGATGAGGGGCTCAGTCTGTTGGTTACACTTCTAAGTCTAGTTACATCAGATAAGTAACCTTTGATAAGGAGTAACGACCACAGCCGATGGCAAGGACACTTTCACCTGGTTTCATCATTCACTAAGGACACAGGTATATATACATATATATAATATCATGAGTTGCAACTTCAGACCAAAGGTTCTGTCCGTTCCAGTAGTTAGTGCACAGTAGTAGATGCTTAGGGGAGACATAAAGGGAGTATGTTTCTCCTCTTGTTTACCCTTCCCACAGTTTGCATTTTACGGATTGTGGTATATTATGTCTAGTTAATATCTTAAAGCCTACAGAATTTTAACTGGTTTTGATGTATACATCACCAAAGAAAAGAGGACACCAGAAGGTACTGTTTCAAGTGCTGCAATTTTTCAGGTCAGTGATTCCTTCTGAGGAGATTAAAATGTCTCAGTGTACAATTCTCGCTCAATTTAACCAGGTTAACAGTACTAAATCTGCAGTCTCTTTTAGATAACTTCATGATCCTCTGTAATGGCATCTCTTTTTTTTTAACATAGTTTCATCACACTGGTAAATGTCGATGATTGTCCTTGAAAGTACTGTCATAACTACCCACAGCAATTCTGTTGCATGCTCAGGGATTGTAAATCAGCTTGATGTTAAGATACAGTTTTCATTTCTTTTATATCATGCAGGTTTTGTGAAGGTGTTTTTGGAGAAATTGACTTAGAAACTAGGTTGGTCACTGCCTGACTGTCTCGCTTGGTAATTTTAACAGGGAGGCAGTCTCTTTCTTCTCTCTGTATTGGTGTTTAACATGTTAAGCCCTGAGCAACACTTTTGCCCTGTGTGCTGATGTGATGCAAAGAAAACACAGTAATAGTTGTAAATTTACAAGGCGACTGTGATTCTGCTATACCTTTGAGGATAGATTGTGAAAGGCTAAATATCTGTCTCTGAATTAAGAGTACAGGACATAGCTGTTTTGCTCGGTGTAGCTGGGATGTTTTGTGAGTTTATTGCCTGTAGCAACAAAACCTGCGGAAAGTCATAGATGAAGCCAGAATGAACGGTAACCTGTTGGAAGCAATCTACAGAATCAATATTGCTGGTGACAGTTTTGTAAACTGTAGGGTGTGTATATCTATATCCTAGCTTTACTAAATAATCAATCTATTGACTGCCACTCTAGACTTACTCTGTATTCAAGGCAGTCATGCTTGCACCTGAGATACAATTAGTGTCTGGTATTTGGATGAATAGGGGGGGAAATGTATTGATTAGGACTTTTCCCTTGCTTTCATAAGAAGGGTAAAGGAAGCATTTTTTTAATCTGTTGAACACTTGCAATGAAATATATTTAGCTTCTTGTTAGACAAAATACGTGCTACTCTTTGATTCCAATACAATGATTTCTAACTGTCTCAAGACTACCAAATAAACCCACATTGATTTAAAAAAAAAAAAAAAGAGACAAATAGATAGCTCTGGCTCCAAATACAAATAAATATTTATACTTTTAGAATTAGGTTTTCTATGTTGACTGCTTGATTCAAGTTACTACTTAGATTTACACATTTTGAAATTTCTACAAAGTTCAGAATTAGCTTAGAAGTGACTGTATTACTTGAGAGACTCAAAACATGGAGAAAACATGCAGATTTTCTCTGCTTCCAAGAGAATGAGGGGGGGGAAATCATAAATGGCATGGAAACCAACTTCATGGGTTTTTTTTCTTCTTTTCTTTTCCCCCTGTAACCAACTTTTTAAAAAGTTTATTTTCAAATGGGTCCAATGAGGTTTAAAATAGGTTTATTTCTTTTATTATTTCTTAAATAAATCTTACAGGAATTCTTTACTTTATAGTCAAAGACATTTCTTTTTCTTTTGTATTAGAATTCGAGGGGGTCTGGAGCAGAGTGTGAAAGCTGGAAAACTAAAGAATTGGTGCCAGCATGAGCATAACAAAAACGAAGACCGAGTATGCCAAAGGGAATAAGTGATTTTAAATCTGAATTTTGTGGATTTCTTTGACTCATATCTGTGCGTAAAATATACAAGCATATCTTTGGGTAATATTTGAGAGAGAGGTATTTGTTAAAGTCCTAAATTTGAAAGTATATCACCTGTAAATCAAGCAGGAAAACCAGGGAAGAATAGGCTTAACATACTTAAAAAATCTTCTGGTATGAATCAAATAGATAACAGAACTTAAAACCTGTCAGGCCTTCTTTATAGATGTCCTAGAGCACTGAAAATGTCTCTGTGGACTTTTTCCAGAATTCATTCAATACTCTTGTATAAACTTCCATGTTTCTTAGGTAACCATATAGCTCTAAATGAGAAATGTTCAGAACTCATTTTTTGTAGTCTGTATGGACTGTATATTAGTTTGAATAGTGAAGAACTGTTTTTTTTTTTTTCAGATCAAGCTAGAACTTATAATTTTAAAGCAAACTATGTAAAACTAGTTGACATAAGTTTTCGTAGAAAACATGGCAGTTTGATTTATGTGTCACAGTCAGGTCTTTACCCCTCCTTTTTTTCCCCTCTCATGTTTTGGGGCAATCTCTTGATATTTTATATTCCAAATAACTTCAGTTGTTAGCAGTTATCTAGAAGAGTCCTAAAAATAAGAAAGAGCCAGGAAGGTTAGTAAGAGCAGCAGCATTTAACCAGAGGAATGGTTCTTGGAATCACTTCAGTTCACCAAGCATCACTTGCTTGTTGGGTATTTGAATAACAGGGACCAAGAAAGAGGAGCTTAAAACAGACTTACAGTGCCCCTTCCCATCCTTCAAAAAGAATGAGCAGAGAATGGAGTTGGCAGTCAGAGGATCTCACTGTTGACCTGGATGTGGAGGATGCCTGAACATGCAGCACTGCAAGGTCCAAGATCTAGTGTATGCCCAACTCCTTGAAGCCTTCTTCCTTTCCAACATGTTATTGTCCCAGATCTTTCGTGCCTTTTCTTTGTAACTTCTGATTCACCTCCCCTCAGTGAAGACAGAGTTAACTCATACTCTAAGTTGTTCTAAATAGATTTTTGAAGACTTAAGTTTTTTGAGATAGCTAGAATAGTCCCTCTGACTTCTGCAGATCTACTGTTTGTTCTCTGTGGTGCTTCTCCAAGTCCCTCATGCTTAAGAGAAGGAAGATCTTTATCGATGGCTTTTTTTAATGACAGAAGTTCGTAAGTACAGTATATGTATGCCCTTTAATTTTTTTATTGCCTGGTTATAAATCTAGACTGAATGGTGAATGAAGCACTTTAGAAGTTTGTATGGCTCTATAAATTAAAATTGAAATTTCTTTCAAGGCATGGAGAATGCAGTGATGGTCATCAGTTTTGTGTTTGAAAAGAGTTTACATCTGTTAGTAAATTTAAATGATGAGTTAAATGGTTTTTAAATGATAGAGTGTGAGGGCATATCCTTTACATAATTACTTTAAATGCTTTTTATAGCTTCAGGATTTATGTTGATAATCACATTGCTAACTGACAGTCTGCATGCTGTAATCCTGCCTTCCTGATGGCTTTCACCTTGTTGAAGGGGGCATTCATTTGATCTCCCTTTAATTGGTAAAGATAACTTCAGTAAAGAACAGTGCTCTAGTAAGTTTGAAGTAGTTTGAATAATGTGCTAACATGTATAAGTAATGGGTGTTTTCCTGAAACAACTTACTGACTTTCAGTTTTTATTAGCAAAGTAGGAGTTCTAGTAGGATGCTAAGCAACACTTAGGCTAGATTTCACAATATATCATTTTTAGATTTAATGATAGTTCCTTAAAGAGGGGGGATAGGACATCATTTCCTGATATGAAAGTATAGTAATTGATTAAAGGGTGCTAGATGGACACAACTATCTTTTTGTTTTCCACTCATTTAAATCCTTGCATAATAAGTAAATATATATGAATGCTGTTTGTGTTGTATGAATGAAAATTATCCAGCTAGGTCTTTCAAAGTGTTGTAGGGCCCTGGAAAATTCTGCAGCCAACCTGGATCACCATCTCTGCAGGTTGTCTTATTCCAAGGAACATACAGCCACTTGGCTTTAGCTATATAAAGCTGTTTTTATTTTTATGTAGACACCTGAGCGAGCCCCATGCCCAGAAGTGCAGATTGCTCTTCACCTAGCCTGACTGCAGGATATGGTAATTGGACTCCAGGGAGTGATGCTAGGAGAGGCGCAGAGCTTCCTCCTGGCCGTGCTGGGTTTTTTCCTTAGCAGTGGGCAGGCAATGCTGCTTTTCATAGCTGAGTGACAGTCTTGTTAGAAGGTCTTAAAGGAGCTACAAAACTGAGCTCTTCCAGCTAATAGCTTTGGAAAGCAGTTCAGATGATGGGCATTATACACCATTTCCATCTTTGCTTTTTTTACTCCCTAAACCAAGAGAGAGGTAAAAGGCAGTACATTTTAAGAATCAGAGAAACCTTTTGTTTCTTAGGATCGCTCCCATACAAAGTTTGAAACAGCAAGATGGGCTCTCACAGGTGACCTCTGGCAAACTGAGATGGTTCGTGTCTCGCCCTTCTGTTGATGGCTAGTCCCCTCGGAGTAGGCGCCAGATCAGCATGTGTACCCATGCTTCTGGCACCTCGCTTAGCAGCTTGGTGCGTTACTGAGTCAGCATGATAGCTGAATCGTGACTGAATCAGTGTGACATGCAGCAGCACCACCTTTCACACTCCTGGAACGGATTTGAATTTTCCAGAAATTTGTATATTTATCTGCTCTGAAACAAATATGCTTTTAACATCTATCTCAGCTATTGTAAAAGGTTTCTTCTTTTAGGTACCCAGATACATTACTTATGTATCATGCTTGCTATTGTAAATTATTATTTCTGTAAGATTGTGATATGTTTCATGCTGTACAGAGTGTGATTCTTCTATTACTTTTATATTGGGTCTTTGTCCCATGCTTGATGGGCTAATGTGTATGTTTACAATGATATGCAAGAGTCTGTCACTACTGGCGTGTTTAAAAAGACGGGGCTGAAATGGATTGACAACCCTCTAATCAACCCTGATCAGTAATTTAAATATTTTCCATTAAGGTGAGCTGATTCTGGGCAAATTTTCTCTACTATTCTTCCTTCCAAGTAGCCCTGCTGTTAGATTTGGAAAGTCCTATACTGTAAAGTTGGCACCCTGGAAAAATAAAGACAAAAACCACAAGAAGAAGTTCAAAAGATATACAGACTAAGAATGAAGTTTTCAAGCTACGTTCCAAGGCAAGGACTTTTCATCTTTATACCTTTGAATTGTGAATCAAGGCAGTAAAAGTTACTACTAGGTTAAAGTTTAAATGGCATAGAAAAGGTAGAAAAAAGATTAAACATATTCTGTCTGGACAGTGGAACAAAGACTTTGAATCCTTATCTATGCACCTGTCTATTGAGTATCTAAGTTCCAGGAGTCCCACAGAGGACATGCAATGAGCACTCTTATTGTTCCTATTAAGAACTGAAGTAATTGAAAGGAAAAGTAAGGTAAGGAGAATCAGAAATCAGATGTGACTGCCTGTATGGTTAAAAAATAATTTAAAGGGAAAGTGACTATCAAGCAGTTCATATTATGGAAATCTGACCATTGAAGGTAGAATAAAAATATCTATTATTCTTTGAAAGAGTTTTTCCTCTCGAAGTAAGACTTAAATATTTGAAAACCAGTAATTTTCACAAAGTGCCTTACTGGCCACTTGTAAAGGAGCAATTCAAATGCATGAGTTTTGATTCTTTGAATTTATGTCTGATGGCTGGATCTGAGCCATGGGGAATTTTTATTTTGTTTTATTTTTCCTGTAGAGATGTCTGTTTTGTAGCGCTTTTTAAGTTTGAAAATTATACAGGTTAAGCAAGCATGTTAAAATGATGTGCTCTGTTTACTTTGGCTTCCTGTTCAATATAGACATCTAATTCAAAATTGATGTGACACATCTATGTTGCTAAGAGGGTAATAATTATAATTTTAATGTTTTATATTCTGAGTTAGTAAATTGCGGTATCTCCCCAAATCTGGGGTTTGGGTTTTTTTAAGCTGTCCTTTCAGTTCATTAAATTGATAACTGCAGTGTATTTTATGGAAGATGGGTTACTAGCTTATACATGTTAAAGAAATATATAACATTTTCTTAATTAGATAAAGACTGAAATCAGATTTGCTTTAAATTGTAATCCATGCAGAACTTCTAAATTCTAGATCAGCACTATAGCTTCCCTTTCATTATGTCATTGGATATGTGGGAGGAAGAAGAATAGGTAATAATTACTTTGTGGTGAAAAAAAAAAAAGAACTTGCCAAAGAGAGAGGAAAATGCTTTTAAAAATAGATTTTAATGAATAGCTTTTATTTAATACAAATATTCTGTGCTCAGCAGATGCTCAGCAACTTGGAAAATTATCTATTGTCATGGCACTCACTATGATTTATGAGATATCCAGGAATATATTGTGTCTAGGTTTGATGTGAAGTATTACAGGTTGTATCTTTATCAGATGGTAAGATTTTATTTGTGTTAAATATCTCAAATGCACAAGGCAAGTTTGCATCTACCTTTTATATGTCTGTCACAAATGTATTTCCTTTTTAATTTGAGACCGTGGAACTTACCCATTCTGAAGCTGAATTCTGGCTTTTCTATCCATATTTCTTACTGAGATTCTCACACTGCATCCAAAAGAATTTGCAATGTCGCTTCTCTGGGACCAGTGAATCCAGCAGATGTTTTCTGCAACATTAGGACAGGCTTCTTAAAATCAGACAGGCTTAATTAGTCGGTCAGAAGAGGTCTTTACTGTCTATGCTGACATTATTTGCATGTCTGACCCAAAGCACAGTGCAGTGGTGGCACATTTCTTACTCCAGCATGTTGAGGCTTCAGTTTGCTTCACACTCTAGACAAGCTATTCTCATGTACTTGTTTCCCTTGACTTCCAGTACTTGACCAGTAGTGTCTTAACATTAGTTTTCAGGTTTATCTTCAAGTAACTATTAATTCGTTGTTCTTTACACTTTCACATAATGATCTGATGTGAACAGCAAGCATCCCAACTTGCAGAGAAGAAATTAACCCTAATACTGTTAACTATTCAAAATACAGAAGTGTGCACATACTTTGATTTTTGTGTGTAGCCTTTCGAAGTAACATGTTCTCCACACATCTCACCTTTGAAAAAGTTGCTGGCCAAGATTATTCCTCCAATGATCAAGGATGGCCTAGTTACCTCTTAGAATAAAACCTTGTTATGTGTTTAGGACTTTAAACATGAATCACTACCGATGAGGTGATTGTGTACAGAAATGTTGTATGCTGCAGGAATACTGGATTTGCTGTGCGTATTCAAACCACCAGGACAAAAATGTATCTAAGCACGTCTGGCATTTCCTGGGATCTATTATCTGGATACCTGGAAATCTTGGCTGAATCTAGAATACAAGATGACTTTGCTTTTCTGTCTGAAGAAACGTATACATGAGAAATTCCAGATACGTGATAGCCTGTTTTATGAGGTCAACACTCTTCTGACAATCTACTTCCCCAGCCAAGAAATTAGCCTGTTTAATTTTAGACCTCTGTGCAAAACTGAATAGGTAAACAGAATATGCTCTTTCAAAAACAGCACATAATGTCTCTGTGTTTGGTATGCTTTGACATTTACTGGATAGCATCCTGTATGTAGGTTGTTCACATGGGGTTGTTTGGGTTTTTTTTATCTTGAGTGTAAACTACAGCTCAGTATGACAGATGTTAGCACTGGTATGAGTGTATCAGGGTAGCTACCCCAATGTAAAGCTTATATATCCATGCTCTACAGATTGTTAGTTAGTGGATTGCAGTTTAGCATCAGTGCATTGACAGTTCACATGTCATTACAAATTCCTCCAGATCAGCTGCAAGCACACAGCAGGTTATCATCTCACAAGGGGTTAACTCATGCAATGAGCCTTTTGCTTGGTATCCCAGACTGCATTTCATCATATCTGCTCACTCGCACTGTGCTGTAAGGTGCCAGTCCTGTTGCATAATGGTAGGCAGCTCACTTAAGAAGTCACCTTTTGAGGAAACCATCATACTCGTTCGTCCTGCTCTGCTTATCCCCATTAGCCTGAGAAATGTGTTCAAAAGCCACATACTCTTTCTTATAGTTGCCTCTGCTTGGTCAGTGGAGCCGTGCTGGTGTTGAGCTGTTGGAGGCCGGTTTGTTTGGGGTTATGGTGGTTTGCATGGAGCTGAGGAAGAACCTGGGGCCCCAGGGTGGGTAATACCATGAGAACATCAAGGGCAATTAATGATCTGGAAGCATTAATAGTGAGAAGAGGATAAGAAGAAACTGATGCAAAGAGCTGTGGGCTTTCTGACAGATGCACAGGCTGAAGATTGCAGTTACATGTTCCTTGTGAGGTTTTCCTCTTAAAAATTCTTTGAACGATATTGATCCACTGGAGTGATTTGATGCCAGTACAGTGCTTTGCATCATGTTACTGCAGTGATTTTTATGTTGTGCTGAATTTCCTAAAATGTGCACTAAAAGCTTTTTAGTATGAATTTCTGTCTGTATTCTCTCTTAAAAGTAGTTTGAGAGTATGTATTTGTATAACTTCATCCATAAACCTACATCATTGTAAATGTTTTTTATAAGGCTTCAGTACAGAAATTGCAGTATTCTGTTAGGTTAAATGTTTTTTTGTGATCATAATATTAAAACGTCTTGGTTCTCCATTCTAGGAAGACACGTACCGTGATTACAGAGAAATCAAACAGAAATGTATTTTTCATAGAGTATTTCTAATTAACCTATGTGTGCCTGTGACAGAAAAGTGGACTTCCATTAAAAACAAGCTTCAGAAGAAGTAAAAATGGTTTTTGAAAATGATTGATATGAGAGAATCACTTCATTTGTTCTGTATAAGTATTCATTTTCATTTTAAGAGGGTTTTTTCAGATCAAAATATCTTATAAAATATCTTTTTGTCTCAAGATTTCAACACAGGGCTATTTATAATATAAACACAATGCAGCTGAATTGATAAATTTCACTGTTAATGCATATTGCATACACAATGTGTAGAAATTAAAGATGAAAAAGTCTGAATAGATATTTTACCCAACCAGTTGAAATTTCTTTTCTGTAGTATATCCTACATGCTATTCTCCTGTAATCTTGCCAGATTTTAGATGAGCATAGTCATCTGCGATGTCCCTTAGGATAAATGTCCCATGCAAAGCATTTAGATGATGCTCAAGACAAAATTGAATGGTACTCTACTTATAAACAGTGCCAAGAATAGTGTTAGGAGCCGGTGTGTAGCTGGAGTGCTGACTTCGGATGATATGTGAAACTAAACTCTTTAACACGTGTGATAACTATAGATTTGAGGCTGCTTCATGTACAGAAGAGGTTACACCTCCTCATAAGCCTGACTTGTTAGTCAGCTTTGGAAATTACATTATTACTAATATTTCACATGAAATTCAGTTGGGATAAAACATTAATGCCTCTATGCAAACGCATGTAGCATGGGGAATAAATGAGGAGTTAGAGAAGTGGGCACACCTGCAGGGCTATGATCATACTGGCATTGCAGAGATGTGGTGGGATGGCTCCTGTGAGTGGAGTGGAGTGGAATGGAAGGATACAGGCTGTTTAGGAAGGACAGACAGGGAAGACAAGGAGGGAGTTTCACCCTCTATGTCAATGACCAGCTGGAGTGTGCGGAGCTCCTCCTGGGAATGGATGAGGAGCCAACCGAGAACCTATGGGTCAGGATTAAAGGGAGGGCAGGGACAGGTGACATTATAGTGGGGGTCTGCTACAGGCCACCCGACCAGGAAGACTGAGCGGATGAAGACCTCTATAGACACATAGGAGCAGCCTCACATTCACAAGCCCTGGTCCTCATAGGGTACCTCAACGATCCCTCTATCTGTTGGAGGAACAACACAGCAGGGCATAAGCAATCCAGGAGGTTCCTGGAATGTGTTGATGACAACTTCCTTCTCCAAGTGATAGAGGAGCCAACAAGGAGAGGTGCTATGCAGGACCTTGTTCTCACCGACAAGGAGAGGCTGGTAGGGAATGTGAAGCTCAATGGCAGCCTTGGCTGCAGTGACCATGAAATGGTGGAGTTCAAGGGCAGTGAGGATGGCACACAGCAAGCTCCCTACCCTGGACTTCAGGAGAGAAGACTTTGGCATCTTCAGGGATCTGCTGGGTAGAGTACCATGGGATAAAACCCTGCAGGGAAGAGGGGCCCAAGAAAGCTGGTTAATATTCAAGGATCACGTCCCCCAAGCTCAGGAGCGGTGCATCCCAACAAAGAGGAAGTCAGGCAAAAACACCAAGAGGCCTGCATGGATGAACAAGGAGCTCCTGGACAAACTCAAACACAAAAAGGAAGCCTACAGAGGGTGGAAGCAAGGACAGGTAGCCTGGGGGGAATACAGGGAAATTGTCCAAGCAGCCAGTGATCAGGTTAGGAAAGCTAAAGCTTTGATAGAATTAAAGCTGGCCAAGAACATCAAGGGCAACAAGAAAAGCTTCTATAGGTACATCAGTGATAAAAGGCACACTAGGGAAAATGTGGGCCCTCTCTGGAAGGAAACAGGAGACCTGGTTACCTGGAACATGGGGAAGGCTAAGGTACTCAGCGATTTTTTTGCCTCAGTCTTCACTGGCAAGTGCTCCAGCCACACCACCCAAGTCGCAGAAGGCAAAGGCAGGGACTGGGAGAATGAAGAACCGCCCACTGTAGGAGAAGATCAGGTTCGAGACCATCTAAGGAACCTGAAGGTGCACAAGTCCATGGGACCTGATGAGATGCATCCGTGGGTCCTGAGGGAACTGATGGATGAAGTGGCTAAGCCACTACCCATCATATTTGAGAAGTCGTGGCAGTCCAGGGAAGTTCCCACTGACTGGAAAAGGGGAAACATCACCCCCATTTTTAAGAAAGGAAAAAAGGAAGACCCAGGGAACTACAGGCCAGTCAGTCTTATCCCTGTGCCTGGCAAGATTATGGAGCAGATAATCCTGGAAACTATGCTAAGGCACATGGAAAATAAGGAGGTGGTTACACTCATTTGTGGAATATAGTATGCCAGCTCCTGCTTTAAGAAAGAGTGTGTATGCCTTGTCTTTCTAGCCTGAATTTCTTTCACAAACTAAATTGGAGCTAGCAGATTAGGTTGTTGTCCTCTAGTGACTTTAATATGTCTCCTGAGCAGAGTAGTTTTGCCCTATGTACCATAATGAACATAGTGTAATTAACCATTGGAACATCTTGCCCCAGTAGGTTCTCTGTCACTTGAAGTCTTGATTTAAACACTGTAATTTTCTTGAGAGACATGTTCTAATGCATCTAAGATCTAGAGAGTTCAACGGAGGTGTTACTAAGTTAAAGTCTACATCCTTTCTTATCTAAGACCTCAGAATAAGTAGTCAAAATGCTCTTTTTTAGCTTTAAAAAACACATGTATGGCTATATCAAGATATCATCCCATCTCTAATCTGTTGGACTCAGATATTGTGTCACTTATGTGCTTTTTCTTAAAGGGTGTTGCAAAACAAGATACTGGATTCTTTGCAAATTAATGATCAGAGGCTCCCATCAGGCTGTATCTCATCAGTTGTCTTCCAGGACTCCTGTTTCCAGTCGTCTCCTTGCTTCCTTCTTTAAAATAATCTCTGCCCCTTCTTTGACAAAGATGAGCTTTTCCACAGATAAAAAAATGCCTCACTTGCTTCTGTATAGCATTGCTTAGACTTAGTAAAAGACGTTCCATTATTTGCTAGTCTTTACTTGCCATCTTGGCAAGATCTGCATTTTTATGATTTAGCAAGCTATTTTCTCATCCTGAAGAATATTGCCATTCTAGAGGCACAGTGTGTAGGATCAGCTCAATACATGGTCAGATTTGTCATCTTTCTAAATCTTCTCCTTTTACATGTGCAGAGTACTCTGGGGTGACATACTCTGTGTAGCTGCATCATCAAAACAGAGCAGGTACAAGTGATGGCCTCTTCTAAAGATACCACTATGGGCAGAGTTACTGGCACAGCATATGATCTTGTTCCAGAGCTGTAGAGAAGCAGTGGTAGGTAAAGCTTTCAGTTCTCACCAGAAGAAATTTATCACTGAAACTGGCCTTTTATTTGTATCACCAATTAATGTCATATCTGTGTACAAAATTCACTCCATAATACATAGTTAGAATTTAGTACTCTGCAAAATAACTGATGACAGGAGTATACCTGAATGGATTTATTTAGGTTAAATTGTGCCATGGGAGTGGTTGGAAATTATGGGTTATTTGAAAGCAAAGAAAATGATATTGTAGGGAAGGAAGATTTCCAATAAATTAATCAGTTATATAAAGTAGAGGTTTGTAATTTGTGTATGGGGAACCCCGTGTAAAATAGGGTTGTGGGGTTTTGTTGTGGGTTTTTTAGCATCCATTTTAGGGCATGTACACAAAATTTGAGATTGCTGGTCTTTTCCTTTTGTGATGCAAGTGAAGAATACTGTGCTCTGCCCTATTATTGTGCTTGAATTGGAACTGATGCCACCGTGGAAGCACTGTGGTTCTTTTTTGCATTCAGTGCCTGTGCAGTTCTGAAGCAGCCTGCAGGCGCTCTATTGTAGTTTGCCTGCACAACACTTGGGGCCCAATTTTGAATGGCTTATGCATTAAAGAGACATTTTCCTTATTTTTCTAAATGTTTAGTGTTCCATGAGGCTATCTGTAAATTGTATTTGTTTAGTTTAGTACTACTTTTCAAAGAAAACACTTTCAACCTGTTAGTTGATGCTATGTTTTGCGCTTGCATCCAATCAGATCATGTAGTATGTGTGTGCCTCTGTGTAGCTCACAAAATAAATTATAGAATATATTGTCATGTATGTCTGTTGTTTTCTGGAATTTGACTAAGGCTTACAACTTCAAAGGTAAGGCTAGGCTTCTCTTTTGTGTTCAGAGACGGCAACTAAACTATTGTGGCTGGCATTGCGGTAGAAGACTTGTGAGGCTCATCCTTTGTTTTAATCTTTAAGTGCCTCAGGAGTCATCCATAAAGGATGTCCCAGCGGGGGAGTTGAGGTCTTGTGGACAGTTGGTGGAGGGGGCAGTGTAAAAATTCTGGAAAAATCTGCAGATCTCCTTTCAGGATTTCCACTTTTGTTCCCTTTGGCTAAAATAAGTCTTTGAAAATGGTGCTGTGGAAGTGGGTAAATGAAAGAGAACTACATGGGGCTAAGGAATGGTGATGTTCTTTTGGGAGTTCAAGGCATTTATACAGTTTGAGAAATAGAGAGTGGGGAGCTCAGTATTTGATAAAATCTACTGGAGTCCTCTAATTTGTTGGAAATAAAAAAGGAAAAATGGAAAAAAATTTAGGTTATTCCCTTGTTTAATTTGCTAGACTGGCACTAATTCTGCAGTTCACTTACTGTACTAGTTAATTTCAATATCCACTCTGCATTCTTGATTTCAACAGGGGAGAAGGTGGATGCTGAGGGCAAAAGGGTACTGGATTGGAGGGGGTTTGAGTGGAACTTTGCAGCAAATTGTGCATACCCTTTTCACAGCTGTACCTGAGTACAACTCATGTAATTTTTTTTTCCATGAGGTTTTTAATTGTGGAATTGTTTTGCCACTTTAGTGAAGCTTCATGGAAATAATTTTTCTGATAAATTTTATAAAATTGGATGGAGATCCTGAAACAGAAAAGCTAAACTTGCAGGCACTAACACAAGTAATATAGAAAGTCTTTTCTGACAGGTTCTAATTTCAAAGTTACTGCATGCTGCAAGGTTACTTAAATTTACAGCAGGGCAGAAAGCAGGTGCTCTAGAGATACTATCAGCCTGTAGCCCCCATTTTTCATTCATGCATTGTTCCCTTTGCAAAGTGAAATATGATTTTGCTTAAAAATCTTTCCCTTACTCCATAACCAGCTTTTTAAGGAGGAATCACAAACCAGCTCCAATTTCTGGTGTTGACTTATTTTTAAAGGCATTGATTAAATGTCCCAAAACAGTTATATGAGTCACATTTCCTGTTAAAATATCAGTGGAAGCTTGTGCTTCTGAAAGCTTGTCAGGATAAGGCCCCTAAAAATGCACCGTATATGTCTCTATGCAAGCAAACAATGTGCAGAGGAGTGTTTCAATATTTTGAATAGTCTTTTGAGTAAAAACTAGTTCAGTTAAGTACCTTAGCTCTGTTCCATGGGAACGTTTGTTTTACACAATAGAATTCCCCCTTACAGTTGTCTCTTTTCAGAGAGGTTCATTTAATATTTGTCCATGGTACCACCAACTGCAGTGCTCATTGAATGGTCAAGAAGGAAAAGTGCCTGTTCTAAGCAGATTGCAATCTAAGGACAGACAGCTAGACAGATAATATAAATGAGAATGTATAACAAATGCAGAAGAAGAAAAGGTTTGCCAGTGTGAGGGGGAGGAGAGACACTTCAGCACGGTGAAGTCATATTTTAATCACTCCGAGGAGTAACAACAGGTTGCATTATGGCAGGTCTTTTATTTAATGCTGGCGGGTTTTTTTTGTTATGTGACTGCCATAAAATGTATTTATATGTTTGTGCATAAGAAACTGCATACTTTCCATATAATATGTTGGTTGTCCTTTCATACTGAAAGAAGGTGGGTTTATTTCGAAACTCTAAATCTCACACCAGTCTAAAACCTGCCCAAATGGCATTTATACCGGTGACTTGCCTGACAAGGGTTCTTTGTGAAGGTGCAAATGTGCAGCAGTCTCCCTGCTGTACAGTTAAACTTTCTGTGCATAAATCATTTTAGTAGATTGGGTCAGCGGAGGATTGCTTATAGTACATTGTGTATGATTTAATATTATGCTATATGCAATACTGGAACTTAATTCCAAATCCCCCAAATGGTGTAACATGTATCAAAGATTGAGTCCAGCCTGTGTTTTAGCACCTAGAAGGCTGGCAGTATCGATGCTAAAGTGCTTATGATTCCTTAAACAATTAAAAATCTTTTGTTTCTCATAAAAACTTTTTGCAATATTGACGCTTTACATTGGGTGAACTGCTGTCCCAGGACCAGACCTGCACTGTTCTTAGATTCAGACCCACTTTCCTGGGGAAGTGGATGGGGTGGTGTGAGTGTTTCCCCTTTCATTCAGTCTGTTTCCTGTAAAAGTGGTTGTAGACTTGTAGTAAACCAATTTATAAAGGACATGTCCTACACATACATAGAACAGGAGCAACAAGAAAATGTCAGTGAAGATTTTGTTAAATTAAAATTCAGCAAAATTATGTACTCAAAATAGAGCAATTCAGATTTTATTTTTAAAAAATCAACATTCATTGAAAGGAGAGTTGGCAATTTATAGTATTTATATTCTTAAGGAATCAGGCTGGAACTACATAACTTCTGTAAGATTAAACCAATTTTGTGTTTTTAACTGAAACCAGTACTGAAGCTGATGAAAGATTTCACTTTTTCTGTCCTCTCAGCATGTGAGGTGATTTTTCTGGGAGGTGCAAGAAAAGATGAATTTTAGTTGCCTGGGCCATTGGACTTTATCAATCATTAATTACAAGAAATGGACTCTGGGCTTTCAGTTTGTCATCTGAGTCTGCATGAGAATTAGATTAAAATGTTAAAAATGCAACTTTTTTTGGCTGTGGCTGATGTAAATTTTTGTAGTTACTTGTGTTTTAAAATTTGCTGTGGGATTTACAGTAGCCATAAATGGTTTTGAAGAGGCTTGTAAACAAATTTTAAATCCTTTCAACTAGTGATACTAAGGTGAATTGACTGTCAGCTTTAATAGGACAGACTAACTCCTGTTGTCTTAATAATGGTCTTGCTCCTGGGCTGGCTGAGTGCAAGGGCGTCCAATTTTGCTGCTCATCGGGAAGAGCAGCGACCTGTCCCTGGGACAAGTGGCAAGACAAGGAGGCACTAAGCAGGATGTTTTGGTAATGCTGTTGGGGAGCCCTGACGGGAGACAGCAGCGTTTCTTGTGCCGTGCAGCATCTCTCAGGGCAAGGTGCTCAGCAGCTGATGGACTCTGTCCTTGCAAGAGGTGGTATGTTGTTGCGAATGAGTATCTCCCCAGTAGAGCAACAGGGGTTAGATAGCAATGGTCTGGTGCCATGTAGTGTTATTTCTTGGGTTTTTTTCAGTTTCCTGTTTTTTCTTAGGGCTCCCATGTCTTCAAACTAACTGAATTAAAACCCATAACTTTAATGACTCCTTTCTAATGCTTTTTTCTGATGACTTTGTGGGCTAGAGAGCCCTAGAAAAGAGGTTAATCTCATTCAGGGAGAGTTCCCAGAGATCAGCTGGCCCAGGCTGATAAGTGTCCTCTCCCCTCCAACATACAGCATGTCACCTTTTCTCTTGAAGACAGGGAAAAAGTCATGTGCATCATAGCGCAAAACCAAGGCCTCACCTTTTATCTACTGGCAGGTTACAGAAGCACTGAGTTGCTTCCCAGTGAATTTCTATACTGCTTAGTCCTCTGATGGAGGTATTGGAAGAGACCATGTCAGTTGACTGTTTGGCAAATGGGAGAGAACTTGCATAGGAAGGCGAGGCTCTGTGCCCAAGAACTTACTATACTGTTCTTGATACAAGCATTTAACCTTTAGGAAGAAAACTGTTGATGACATGATTGTTCATTTTTATTAAGACTGGGTAATTTTTTTTCACTTGCACACCTTTTAGCTGCTATTTTCTTGGTGAGATTCAGTAGGAAAATGATGCAAAAGATCAAATAAGTTTCTAAAATAAATACTAGCATCTTCTATCTTATTTTTTTTTCTCCCATTCTTTTTTCACTTCTTTTCCTCTTTCCTTTGCTCACTTTACATAAGATTTTTTTTTTCTGTTTAGGTAAAAAGTTACAAGAATGGACTTATGTTATTATTTGTCTAAGTTCCATCATAACTGACTTGCTGCTCTATTTAGTATATTTTTCAACAAATCATGTTTTGAAAATAGTAGGCACAGGTAATTTTTTCAAGTCTTTTTTTTAATATATCAAAATAAAATGCCTCAAATCCTTCCCTCTTTTAGCCAGGTGTAAAATGCTGCACATTTTATTTTGATTCTAATTAAGCTGTTTAATATTCTAAGGATGGTATAGAGAAATGTGGAACTTCAGAAATAAGGTTAAGCTGCATATACTTAGGAAGAGTGTGTCTTTAAAAGGGCACTTCTAAGAATCAAGCACCATGATTCAGCGAAACCTCTATGTTCTGTGTCTATGTATGTGAAAAATCAGGCTTGATTCCTGGATTTTTGTTATTCATATGAAATAATATGTAAAAGATGTTTTCAGCAATGCTTTTCTATTGATGATGTTTCCAGTGACATTACAGGCTTTATGAAATTGTTCTCCTTTGGACTATCAGATTTTTGTAGCACATGGCACATGCCATATGAGGTACGTTGGAGGAGGAGGGAAGAAATCTTCAACCTAGTGCAGCAGTTGTGTAGTCTGGGAGTTTTAATTGAGAAAATGCTTGGTTTAAACTCTGCTGCACTCTTAAGGATGACTTCAGGTGTAGCAGATGTATATTTTGGGATATCCATTTTAAGGACAGCATTTGATTATCATACCCTCTTTTTGTCACTTTTTCCCCTCCCTGCCAGCTCAGGTGTGCATCTGTGATGTGCCAGCAGTGTACCCTGTTGCATTGCAGGGAAACTGTCAGGTTAAAGCAGAGATGCATTTGATCCCATGTGAGCTATTACCTTGCATTGACAGGGCTTCTTTGTCCTTTTATAAATGGTTTGGTACGACGTCTAATGTCTATTTCATCCTTCTATTGTAAGTATTTATTAAAAATGTAACAAGAAATCCTGGGCAGGTTTGTATTACAGGAAACTGAAAACTTCTATGGAAAAGTAAAGCAAGCTTTGAACTGCAGCAATGTGTGTATAAAACACACATATGCATAGAAATATGGTATTTATACTGTCTCTACTGTTGTAAACAAGAAGTGAAAAATACCTTGCTCTGTAATTCCACCGGTCTAAACAGCCGGTTAACTGTGCAGAGCTTTTTAATTACTAAACTGCAACTGAGAACCTCTAATACAAACAGAGATATTCCCAAGGGACTGCATGTATTTCAGTTGAAAGGTGTCCTGCAAAAGAAGCAGCTGTTCCCCTCTAATGAAGCCCCCTGGCTTTGCCATTGTGATCATAATATATCCAGCCAAATTGGCTATAAAGGTGCATAGTTAGGTACAGACTCAGTAGAAATCATAGAATCATTTAGGTTGGAAAAGACCTTCAAGAGCATCGAGTCCAACCATTAACCATGCCCACTAAACCAGGTCCTGAAGTACCCTGTCCTTCCTCTGTGCCACACTAGGCCTTTTGGGATCTGGGCAGCTGACCCAGCACTGTGGGAATACTATACTGTTCATGAACTTCAGTATGAATTTAGTTCAGAAAGGGAGATGAGGCCTATGAAGAAGTTATGAGAAAGTTTTGGGCTAGCTGCAGTTCATACAAGTTATAACTGGGAGAGTACAGCCATGAGGATAGTGGATTTTCTGAGTCACGCTATGGCTATGAAACTGTAGCACCCTTAGCAGGGCCAGCGTGTGCTCTTTAGGTAATTCTTAGACACCTCTAAAAGATGCTCTTCAGTTTTGTTTTTTAAATGTATTGCATAAAGTATTCAGGAGGTTGTAGTTAATTTGCTGAGAGTCAGTCCCAATTCCTGTAATCTCACCTGATGAGTGGCAGGCTCATCTCTTCACAGAGCTGTAGCAGCTATGGTGGGGTTCTTGTGTTCACTGGAGTCCACCTGCATGGGTCTGATTGCAGCCTGTAAATTAAATAGTGTTCTAGCATTCACTCTGTAACCAGCACGATGCCGACCCATTCTGGTCATCAAGTTGAATTCAGTCATGTTTGAAACCCACATGACATTTCAGCTATGTTGCTTGTAAGGAGTTCTGAAATCTGCAGCCCTCCCTATGAAATATGCAGTTAAACTGATGGTTTTTTTTAACACTGAGGATCTGATAAATGATGTGAATTGCAGAGTTTGCCTAGTTTCTGTCTAGTACAGTTGTTGTTCTATAAGACCTGTAAAATTATAACACAGTTAATTTAGTGCTAAGAAAATGTAGCAGATTTTTAATTACAGCCTCTTTCTTTATGAAGTTCATAGTAAAACAGTTAGAACTTTAAAATGTAAACTTCAGAAGCCTTTGAGGTGGCCTGGAATTTCATCTCATCTTCCATGGCAGTTTTTTCCCTTTTTTCCCCCCCTTTTTGGTAGTTAAAATAAGGATTAATTTGCTTGGAGAAAGCCATGTGTAGATGAGAATAAGTGTGATTATTCAGGAATGCTTGTGAATGTGCAGGCTGTCATTGCATATTTGGAGTTGGATGTCTCTAGTTACCAGAAAACAGCTTGCAGCAGTGTTCTCACCTTTGGCATAGGCAGTCATTGTGCTATACTCCTGGTCTTTGCATTGACTGCCCAGAAATGCTAGGTTACTGTTAAGATAGCCTTTGGGCATTTAAGGTCCTTAACTGTGTAGGCACTGAGTATCATCTATGTTTTCCATTTTATTGGTTATTTGTTCTCTGAAACCACCTATTTCTTCTACTTTTTAGTTGACAGGTAATTGCATGTTGGCACTGAGGTGAGTAAAAGTTCAGAGGCTTATTCTCAGTGGTCTTAATCTTTAGACCTATCTGAACTGGACAGGAAATCTCTTGCAAATGCTTCTTTATACTTCTATTTTGGCTATTTTGTGAACTATTTCCATATTTTTCTTTCAAATATGAAAGGTGTAGTGCTAATACGGTGCCTGTGGATTAGCTTATTTGGTTGGTATTGGGGCCACCAGCACAAACCAGGAAAGACTGTGAAAGCTGTATATCTGAGGAGGCCAGATCTAAGGGTCTGTGGCTCCTTGCACTTTTTTTTTTTAATATGTCCCCTTATATTTTCCATCATAAGGGCTAATAGTATTCTGCAAACTATGTAAGGAGGAGTACAGTCCACCTTGAAACAATGCACTACTGCTATCTAATATGCCTCTTCCTATTTCAGCCTTGCTGCCTCACCATTCCTGGCTCTGGTCATCTCTTCCACATGGCAGTGAGACCTGTGGGCATTGATCGGAGAGGAGCAGAGTCCAGATGTGGAAGGGAAAGAGGTTTTATGCATAGGCGTTTTTGGGACTCTTTTTTTTTTTACAATGTTGCTTCCCTCTGTGCTTCCAGATGGAGGTCAGGACAACCCTGAAATTTGGCAAGGTGTAGTTTTGAGGTATAAATGGCTCATTTTTAAAAAAAACTTCATTAGTATATGTGCTTCTGAATGTTTTATAGACCAGAATTTCAATACTGACTTTGGCTGTGCTTTAATGAGAACAGTTTTAAAATCTGGTTTTATAAATCTCAGAATTTCACTGTTGCTGGACCAGTGAGAAGAAAGCTGTGAAGACTGAATGCTTTTCCAGAAACTGTTCACTGGTGTGTCTATTGTGTTTTAATGGCAGATGATGGAGAGATTAGTTTTATTGAAAATTTTTTCTCTCTCAATTAGACCCTTGTGATTTTGTGATTTTTTTTTTTAATTTTTTTTTTAAGTTGTCACCTTGTGCTGACATTTACCATACTATCCTTAGATTAGCTTGATTTCAAGCACTTGAGTAAAGGTCTCCTTTAAAGAAGGAAGGATGAAATGTAACCTGGTTTTGATTGTACTAGACAAAGTCAAAGACCGTTGTAAGCCAAGGGTGTTTACTGTCCAGGGCACACATTATTTTACTTGTTAGAAAACATGTGTGCATCTTTGTTTCATTATTTCTTCCTGGTAAGTGGACATTTTGTAAACTTCTACCTGAGGGCATGGCACCTCCAAAAAGGACTGTGTCAAGGTTAGTTGTAATGAGTAAAATATGCAAATTCAAATTAAAAATATTTTCTTAATCGAGGATGCATAAATTATTCCCAGTGGGCACCTAAGTGACAATAAATTTCGCATGCCTGGGAATTAACATGCCCCACTTATATTACTTCACTGTTCCATTAAAAAAAATGCATTATTCATTTAAATGGTTTCTACTGTATTTAGCTTCTGAAAAAGAGATCCAACTATTATTTTGAGGCCTAAATTTGAGCAACATACAGAGAAATTGTGCATGTGCTTGCATACTAAACTTGCAAAAGATGTTACATTTAACATGTCTTTAAAGGTACAAAAATAAAATAATACAAAAAAAGGTATACCAATACAGCTGATTGCTGTGATTGACTGAAACAATGTCAGCATTTCTGATATCTCATGTTAGAGTATTCAGAGTCTTTCTGTACATGTCTAAATCTTTTGAGCTGTGACTGCATCCCTGTTAAACCCACACCGTGGCCAGGCAATATAGTGCACTAGCATATATTTTCCTGTCCTCCTTTCAGTGTTTTTTGACTGTCCCCTGATCTGCTGTGCAGCTGCTTCTGCAGGCAGTGCTGCTCTGCCCACCCCATGCAGGGGTGAGAGGGTAAGAAAGAAGCTGGAGCTGAAGCATAAATTTTCAAGAGGGACCGAGGAGTGTTTGAGTTGGGAATAGGTAGGAGGGAATGAAGATCTGTGGGGATGGTGTATGGAGCTCTTGGCTGTCCCTTTGTGGCTGTCTTTTGATAGTCTTTAACTGCCAGTTTGTTCATATGAGCAGCAGTTATTAAAAATGGGGGTTAATTTACCTGCACACATTCTCCTTCTTAGCTAAGCAGGTTTGAATGTCCAAGGGTTTCTGCACAGTCTTACTGAGTGTATACGGAGCACTTTGTATCTAATCATTACTTTTTTTAAAGCCCTTGGAGGTGCTTTATAATCCTAAGGATGCCATACAAACTCAGATTCCCTCCATGTAAATAATTTACAGTGGGATTTCAAAAGTGCTCAGCCTAACCCTGCTTTCTTAGAAATCAATTGTTAAGGTCCTCGTGACTTCAGTGGGAGTAGTTACGCCAACACAGAGTGCTTTGAAAATGCCTCCCTAAATTGTAAATGAGAATATACATTTGAGAATGTTACAACCTAATTTTTATACTGAGCTTGTGATGGTAGTAACTGAGTGCCCTAGATTTAGCGCTGTATCTACTTGATTATGTCACTTCACCACCTTGTCTGAATTTGGGACTGTAATTCATATTTACACGGGATTTATTCTTTTTGTCTCTTTGGTCCTTGTATTTTTACTGTAGTGGTTATATCAGTCCAGATGTAGACCTGTGCCCACACAGACATTTAAGAAGCTCTTTATCCTAGCTACTTCAGTATGCATAAGCATAAGATGTTTTCTTTTTTGTTGTTTTCTTTTTTTTTTTTCCCCTGCCTGTACATGTTTACAGGCAAAATGGTTGTGGACTAAATTGAGATATTGTTTGGATTTGCATGTTGGTGGTTTTTTTTGGGGGGTGGTGTTTTTTTTTCTTTAAAACATCTGAATAAATATTTAAGTGGCCCTTTATAAACATAGGCATAGTTCATTGTTCAATTATGACTCTAATGTTAGAAATACTAAACTATGACAGGTTTTAAAGAATATTTCAAAAACTGAGTCTGGAGGTAACAGCTTTATTACTGCATGATGACTTGACCCATATTTCCTAACATGATTTCCCTACTGTAACTCATTCATGTAAGTCTAATGATACCAGTTGACCTTGACAGCTAGACCTAAAAGCCTGTGGTTGTCCTCTTTTTTTAAGATCTTTTAGGTTTTTCTTATTTTAGTTTTCAGCATTTTCAAGAAATCCCTTTCAAATAAAGGATACCAAAAATTCTACCAAGAAAGTGTAACTAATTCTACCAACAAGAATTTTTGCAATTCCTTTGAATCTTGGGATCGAGTATACTTTACATATAGTTGCACAGAGATACCTCTCTCTAGCAAAAATACTTAATACCTGTGCAGCAGAGAAATAGTACTAATTACACAGCCACATGGAAAATACTTTTGAGTCCTTTAGTGAGTGATGACTCTGCTATTGTCATTTAGGATTATTCTTAACCTTTAGTTCTGCCTTTAAATGATTAATTTTTATTTATCTGGTCTTTTAAAATCCCCCTACTAGTAAATATTTTTCCACTTTCCTCAAGTGGAATTTCCAACTAAAGAACTTGGCTTGATGCCTAGGGTCAATTTCAGTGGTAATGATGAGTTTAAAGTCAGGTATTTTAAAATCCACTAGGTTAGAAACATTAGGCTTCTGCATAATAGTGTAAAGGGGACACCAGCAGCTTTCTGGTGGGCATGTCACTTTTAGCTCTGAGATCACATCTTAAAACTTGCTTTGAGCCCTTTAAGAGCAAACCTGAAAACCACCTCATTACTATGCATAGAAAAACTACTTTAATCACTCTGAGATTTCTAAAATGTATTTGTTAAAATCTTTTTCTCATTCTGAGGCTGATATCATTTGACTAAGGGCACTGAGGGAGCCCGACTTGAGAGGTATTGGGACATGAAAATATTGGAAATTCTTATAAGCAGTGTTTAAAATAGCTTTTCTGTAAATGATTTGGTTCACACAGAAAATGTGATCATCTGGTGCTGTGGTTTGGCAAGCACTCTTGATGAATATGAATAAATTCACAGGTGATTTCACCTTTTATGAGTAACATGACCATGTTTAATTTGTCGTAACAACTTTTCTAGCATCATGAATTCTCCCCTTCTTGTGTTTGCCAGTAGTGTAGGCAAGAGAGAGATGGAGCTGCTGGAGAGAGTCCAGCGAAGGGCCATGAAGATGATTTAGGGACTGGAGCATCTCTCCTCTGAGGAAAGTCTGAGAGAGCTGGGACTCAGCCTGGAGAAGAGAAGCCTCAGGGGATCTGATCAATGCACCTTCAAATACCTGGAGGAAGGGTGCAAAGAAGTCAGAGTGAGGCTCTTTTCACTGGTCCCCAATGACACGACAAGAGGCAATGTCCTGCTTTTGCTCTTTGCTCTGTACCCATCTGCAAAAAGCACAGATCCAGAGTCCTTTGTCCTTGTTAGCCAGGCTTAAACAGTCCTCTTCACACAGGATCTCTAATGCAGCCCCCTTAAGCCTTCTTGTGCACCTACTGTCTGAATCTTGCATCAGGATGCCCTGAGCTTGGGTGGCAGAAGTGTACTGCCTGCTTAGCTTGACTGAGTAGGATGAATTGGTCAAAGAGAGTTCAGTGTCTGCTTCTGAAGTCTGCATCTGCTTTCTACCATCTCAGTCTCATTCCTGTACCTTACAATCCTGAGAAGACCTAACCCACACAGGCTGCATGCATTCCATGGCAATCCCTTTCAAGACCTTTCCTATGAAACCAAGCCATCCTGAACAAAAGGAGAGCCTTCACGTATTCCTTTGTAAGGACAAACTCATTAGAGCAGAGATGTGATGTTGGGGTGAATATGTGTGAGGATAGGGTGCAATGATAAGAAATAATTGTGCTGGCATATCTATCTGTTCATACCAGATGTTGAAAGTATCATTGAAGGACAAAATACATAGGTTTCAGTGTTTGGTATTTTGTTGTTGTTGAGCTGATTAAAAAAAAAATCAAGTAGGGATTATTTTTTTTTCTTGCAGAAACAATTTTTGGTTTTTGTTTGGCTTTTATGTTTTGTTTACTTATACTTGATCATGATAGTAGAGGTATTTCAAGTAAGAAAGGGGCCCTGTGACTGGTATTGAGAAGGCAGGAGGGAGCCCCATGTTATGTAGATCAGTAAGTTGTTGTCTAGGAAATTTGGTTTTATATTGTTTATTAGAAGGCAATGAGATGACTGTGAAAATTTTGAGTGCCTTCATTGTCTGTTACTGAGAAGCAGAAGTATTTTGTGAATTGGTAACAATCACATAGAATAAAGTTAATTCATGGAATTATTTTTGTAAAGCTGTTTTTATTGGAGATACCGTTTGAAACTGAAGATAAATGTCCTGAAAGACATAATTCTCCTTCCACTGAAATACTTTATACTTTCCGCATTTAAGAAATAACCTGAAAGAGGAGGAAGTATTTTGCTCATTAGAGACTTTAATAATTCTTTTATATAACTCTTGTTCAGTCAGATAAATAGATTTCTAGATTTTGGCCTGGAAACTAATAAAGATCCCTTTCAAATACTAGAATCAGCATAGAAGACTTGGGAAAAAAAAAATCATGATTAGAAATTCTCTGAGCTGAATGCAAACTGAAGTTGGCATTTAAATCTATCTCTAACACTGGTGTGATGTATGTGATGCTAAGACTTTTTTTCCTTAAATTCAGGGCAAAGTGTTTTGTTTTCGTGGTTTTTTTAAATTTTGTTTATTGAAAAAGGTAGTTTGTTTACCTCATAGCCAAGGAAAAGCAAAGCAAGTAATAACTGAGGTAGAAGAGACTGACGGTTGCTAAATATTTGCAGTTGTTTCACTGGCAAAGTGTGGGGTTTTGGGGGGTTTGGTTTTTGCAGGAGGGAGTGTTGGTCTTTCTGTGGAGCTTGCTTGTTTTTTGTTTTGGAGTGTTGTGGGTTGTTGGTTTGTCGTCTTTTTGTTTGTTTTTTTTCTTTTGGAAAATAGATATTTAATGCAATAAAAATATCCTTTTTTCTGTTTCATTTAATAACTGGCACAGAGTTCTGTGGGTAGTGGGTAGGGTTACTGCTAAGCTGGATATTAAGTTTATGAAATGTTAATACAGATCTTCAAAAATATTTTGATAGATGTTAATGTTGAAACAACATTGGAAAATGGGGGAATATTTCAACATAACTAGCTCTTGTAGTTTGATCACCTGATCCAATATTTTTGAATCCTTGCCCTTGCTGGGCTGGAATATGAAATTAAGCATTCAGATCTGGAAACCCCAGTCTCTGGAGAATTTTGCTCTTTTGGAAAAGGCAACTCTGTCAGCACAAAGGCATTTCTGGAAGGCATTTCAATGAAGACATGAAACTGTAGGGGCCACGTAGAGAGAAGGAGAGCAGGGAAGAGATAAGGAAGAGTATGGGTGAAAAAATGTTAGAGAAACACTGGTCCAACCCCATTATTTTGTGCTAAGTTAAGTAACCCTACAGTATGAAAACTTTTTTTAGTAAAACCACAAAAAAACAACAAAAAATGGTTAAGGCATTACTGTTAAAATGAAGAAGACACCTGCTGACTTACTCTGTTTTTATGTGCAAACCTGGTTTTTTATAGTTCTGTTTCTGCATGATTCTAGTTGTTTGAGCAAGTTTTAATATAGACTCGAAATATCTTCTAATTGAAATTGATTAAAATGTGTTTCACTGCTTTTGTGTGGTCTCATGGAATGTATTTTTACATTTAGAATTGGTGATTTTTATTTTTATCTGCTACATAGTGCAAGTCGTTGATGTAACTTCAGTGTGTGCTGGATTAGCTTCTACTGTTAACATTCCTTTTTATTTCCAGTTGCTGGAATTATTGCAGCTGATTTTGCCCCAGGCACAGTTCACTGGGGAGTTGGTACCTGGGGTTCTGTTGATATCCCTGTCACTGGCAAGGTAAGGAGAGGTTGACTTGCATTCGCTATGAGTAGCAGGCTAGAAATAAATCATTTTAATATGCTTTCTGAAGATAAAAAATTAGGAGGGGCAGTGGGTGTCTTGCTGATTAATTTATATGCATGCCAGTAGTAACAGGAACCTTGACCGTGCTTCTTGAAATAATATTCTTTCTTACTGATGTGTTGAGAAACAGCTCTTGCTTAAACAGTGAAGGAAGTAAGCTATTTCAAAGGGACTATTTTCTGTATGCCAAATCAAAATGATTTTTTTTTTCCTTGGAAAAAGCCCTCCTAAAAGAATATCTGTAACAAAAAGTCTACCGTAGAAGTATGAAATTTTAGCCTCTTCTCCATTCAACAAGTTTCTTGTGTGGTACCTCAAACCCAGTTCATAAAAAGCTTGTGTGCCATCTCTCTGTTTAGTTGTCTGTTGTGATACTTGCTCTGATGATACTGGACCAATAAAATAACTTGATTTTCAGAAATGCTTACTAATTCCTTTTTTTGTAACAGCATGGAAGGAGTTATACAGCTGAATGACATTTGTTTAGTTAGTCATGTAACATGAGCATCTTTCAAAAGAAGCCAGCACTGAGAGTGACCTCTTTTTAAAAAAGACTCAGTTTTGACAAGTCCGTGCTTAGTGTTTGAATACTAGTGAAATGAATTATTTCCTTGCAACAATGCCATATTTAGCACACTAATAGAAGAGAGGAAGGAAAGTGGATCTTTGATAAGCTAATTATTTTTGGAACTTGCATCAGAGTTTAGTAAATCAGCATGCTGCATCTGCAGTGCTAACCAAACTAATCTAAAATACTTGCTTCCCTGTGGAGGTTATAGAAATGTCATAGTCCATGGAGACCTGCACTGCATTTATGCAGGTCTGCCTTTTCTGTCATAGATTCAACAGACCTTTCCAGAGAAGAGCTACAGTACTTTAAACAACCTTAACATGGGGTTTAAAGAGATTAATGAATATCAGCCTTGTACTAAATAAATCTTTATCACTTGCTTTACCTACTACAGTAATTGCTTCAGTGCAGTGGAACCCATTCAGTCTGCCAGCTTGCCATTAATCTCAAATACATCTTTGACAAAAGAATCTACCTTATCTTCATTTTGCGTGTGTGTGTGTGTATGCAAGATCTGGCACTTAATCAGGTCATCAAAATACTATATATGAATCTGTTTAGCTGTATGAATGTTACATGTCTGAGGAGTACTGACCTCATGTAAGAGATTTATAAATTTAAAAAAAAAGGGCTTCCAAATCTGTTTGTGACAAATATGTACACATTCCTGTCACTAAATGAAATGTGTTAACAAACATAGGGGGGCCAAGACTGTAGTATGTGAGGTTTATGCAAACAAACAGTATGTACGTCCTGCCCACTAAAACATCCTCACTATCCCTCCCATCCAAGTAGCAATAGTTTGGGTCATATCATAGATAGCTGTGTATGTGTGTGTATGTTTACATATTATGGCTTCAAAACTTATTTATGTATACAGGCATGACAAAAAACCACTTTTAATATGGCTATCAAGTTGTTATAATTTAGAATCAGGCTGTCGTGGTATGTAATTAAGACAGATATTTTACACCTGTTTCATAATGCAAACAATTTTAATTTTTACTTAACCATAATATTGCAATGAAATTAATTATGTATTTTCATGTGAATTTAAACTTCTTTAAACTTTCTGCCTTTAAATATTTTTTTTATTATGTACTTATTTATGTAGTATTTCTGGGGTATTTTCAGACTCTTCTGAAAGAACTATCTGTTTTCTAAGCTCACAGCTAAACATGTAAAGAAAAGTTAGGTATTTTTGGAATAACCAGTAAGGATAAGTTATATAAATTGATTAGGTTCTCCCTGGAAAGGATAGAAGAAATTGATATTTAGGAGGCATATAATTCTGGGTATGGGAGGGGCCTTGCAGATTTAGTCAGGTATTTCATATCTGCACAGATAATTGCATGGCAAAAAAGAAGGTAAGAACAACATGAACAAAGATTGAGTATGTAGGCTGGGGCAATGTGATGTTTAACATGGGGCAGAAATTAGGTATAGTTTTACATAGTCAGCTTTAAATTTGGTGCTAGGTTGAATTCCTTCCCAGTAGATGGGATTCAGATGAGGGCATGACGTACTCATTAACTTCATCAAATGAGATGATTAACAGCTGCATTTAAGCTGTTTAACCTCAAAGGCTAGGGAGGAGGATGACCAAGACCTAAAAATAAGTTTGCAGAGCATAAAACTCCCCATAGATTGAAATATCTGCTGTAAAGGATGCTAAACTAACAAGTGAATATTGAAGCCACTGAGAATGCTGCAGTACTTTGCCTTTTTTAAAAATGAAACTATTTATCTTAGGTTTTCAAAATGGAGGGCATGGGTCGTCTGGGTGCATGTTTTCATATTTTGAGTGTTGTCTGTTATTAGTAACTGTGGTTGCTGCATGTATGATGAGGACAGTGTCTCTGTTAGGTAGTAAGGAGGTGGGGACTGTCAGTGTGGTTTGATGCAGCGTGACTAGGGAGGGCTCTAAGCATACAATGTCTGCATCACGGCATATAGACTACTAACTTAAATTCCCAAATCAATATAGGTATGCTAGCACAGCACTGTGCCCTGCAGACATCACTCTGCTTTGCATAGGACATCATGCTGCTGTCCTTGTGTCTTGTGCTTGGAATCAGCTTGCTCTGTGCTGACTTGAAGACATTGTGTTCCTTTGCGTGGCTTAGACCTGATATATGTGACACCACGCTTGTAGTCAGGAGACATGGGTTCTGCATGTGTTTCTGTGTTTGACCTTGGGTGTGTTTCTCTGTATCTCTGTGCAGCAGTTCTCACATCATGGTAGTTATGCCCATTGCTGCCTTTCTTTATCCCATTGACACAAATCTGGAAAGATTTATATAGAAACATTAAGTATTATTGTTGCTAAACACTAGAGGATATCCCCAACTTTTGTTTTTCCTTGCCATGTTACACACCAAATTTCTGAAAATTTTTAAGGAAAATGGATTTCTTTGTAAAAAGTTTCAACGAATAAGGCAATATATCCTAGGTTATCCTGGAATTTCAAGTGACTTGAGACTGGATAATTGAGGCTGACCTGTTCATTTATTTGAGCTGTTTTTGATTAAGGGGTGGGTCTGTTCAGCAGAAAAAACACAAGTGAGAATTTGCCCTTTACATTTAGATGATTATTTTTATACTATGTTTCTTGACCTTTCAGTGTTGTGTTTGGTGCTTCTGGTTGCTAAGCTCTTTTTAGCTCCTTCTTTAAAAATTAGTCACAAGACACTGATGGGTTTGAGACCGTATTCAAGAGCTGGCAGAGAGACTGTTTTTTTATGGGTTGGTTTTTTTTTTTTTTTTCCCCTCATTCGCAGCAGTCCTCACATATCTCTTGCTGCTCAGCTGCTAAGACCATGACCAAGCTGATGCTGTAATACTTCTTCCTTTTTCTCCTTTGACACACTGTTTTCAGTTTCCTTGGAGTCTTGCATGTGAACCACTCATACTGCAGCTGGATGCTTCTGTGTGTAGCTGCTGGTTTTGCCCTTGCTCTACGGTTGACCTTGCAAGGTCTTTCTTTCACAGTAATGTTTGTATTTTATTCACTTTCAGGCTTGAAGACTACACTCCTATAGAACTGTTTATCCTGAGAGCTATAGTTCACGTTAGTAACAATTGCAATAAACAAATGGATTTACAGCAAAGCAGAAACACTATATGTGTGCATGAACCATACATGTACCTCCTCTGATTTGCAGATGTATTATTTTACATGATGCCAGAATTATAGCTATTTATTCCAACAGTTTCTCCTAAATATTCACACCACATTGAAGGACAGAAACTTTTCAGTACAAAAGGGGTCCCTTTTTATAGACTGTTTTTCAATTTCTGACATATTGGCTGAGTGTTTGAACTAGAAGATGACAAGTAACAGCTAAATGAGTTTGGCCAAAAATTTTTAACTCTGTACCACAGGGTTAGTATAGTTTGGTACCTAATTAATAATGTGTTCAGTTCTGAGCTTCCACTGAAGCCTTCTGCAGAGGTGGCCATCAGTCATTCTTGGGTTGTAAAACTGATATGGAACAGAGACAAGGGCAGAGACTTCTCTAGCTTTACTGAATGATGACATTGGGAAGACAAGGGTGGAAAATAATTATCTTCCCAGAGTTGAACCTGAGAAAAGAATTATTGGGAAGAGTGCTAGATGCAGAGGCTGGGATGAGAATGGCACAGTCAAACCAGAGGCATGCTGGAAATCTCTACCTTGAGTCTTCCACAACTGCCAGCATTTAATTGTGCTATTTTGGGAGAGATTTTTCAGCCTCTCAACTGCAGAATACCTGTACATTGTTTTGGTTGTCTTACCCCTCTTCAATCTTGCTCTGTCTGCCTAGATTTGTTCTTGCTCGCTTTTAGGGATGTGATGAGTGCTTGTTTAACTAGCAGCTGACACACTACATCAGGACACTTTGCTAGTCCTGCTGATGTAGGTCAGAACTCCCAGGAGGCATCCAAGGTTGGGACCCCTAATATAGGGTCCCAGGATGAGCTAGACCAGAGGAGTCTGCAGTCAATGGAAAATTTTCCAAAGGCTTTGTCCTGAGTCGTATTCAAAGTCAGTGGGACTTCAAGATCTATACCAAAATAAAATCTTGTCTACATGAGTAATTAACATCGACTAGGCTTTTAAGGCTTGAAATCTTTCCTCTCCGAGAAGTAGAGTCAATCAAAATAATTCTGACCACCCTTTCTTACTACACTTGCAGAGTGAACAAGTGTTACTTTTTTCCTTTGGCATCTACACATTGTTGCTATTACTTTAGTTAATGTTACAGATCTAGTGATTAAGAAGCCATTTCTTGGTTTCTAGTAATTTCATATCTATTTTCACAGTTTTATGAGAGAGTCTTGGAAATACTGAGCACTGACACTTTTCTGAGTAGCTTCCCTTTTTTAGTGTATACCAGCAGTCATTTCTTGGATGCTAAGAGATTTTATGCTGGCCACCGGAAAACATAGATGGTATTGCTTTATATAACAGTTCTCAGTTACCTTGCTTCTAAACTATGGCTAATAGCTACTCAAGCTGGATGTTATTTGTAGATGTATTTACTATTGAAACATAGTTTTCTAGGATTTTTCTAGCACAGTGATCAGTGATCTTCATCCACCCATTCATGTGTCTTGAAGAAGCTTCTCCTTTTTGTGAAGGATGTTCTATGGTTCTAATAGAGTCTCAGCAACAATTCTCTTTTGACAGTCATATTTTCATCTTCTACTACAGTGACTACTACCTGGTTTTATGGGTGTAGGGAGGAAGCAGTACTGTAAATGTATTTGAGGGACAGCTAGAAGTTATGAATATTTCAAATTTCTTCTTTTGTAATTCTACTATTTCATTAAAAAAAATCAACTTAGTCCTCAGTTTTCAAGGGCTTATTTTATTTTGAGAAGTGTGAATTACCTCCTTGGGCTTTCTTTTATATTCTCACGACTCACTTGCTCATGGTTTTTGGGGAAGAATAAGAACCTGAGAACTCTGATATCCCTCCCACACAGAGACTGGGCTGTTTAAAGGGTATGAGCTTGCAAGCAGGTCTCATCAGTGTCCCAGTCCTTTGGAGCTTCAGGGTAATTGTTAGGTTATTGCATCCCATTCATCCTTTTATAGCTCTATATGATATGTGCTTTTTTATTGCTACAAATAGTGATTTACAAATACAAAAAGTTCTAGTAGACTACTAGTTAAGCAGGTAAAATTTACTTAGAAGGTAAATATACTTTTTCTCTGGTTAAACTCTTCACTGGTTTTACAGAAAGCTTTTGAGGAATGCTTTGCTCTCGCATACCAAGTGACAAAATTTCCTTATGTCATAATCGCAATAATAACGAGATCTTTTTCTGTTTCTTTATACTCTCAAAGCCTTAAGTTACCAGAGATGGCCATTCATTCAGACAGGTACTGTTTTGTCAACCTGAAGTTCAAATATTTAATTTTTTTTGTGTATCACACAATGCTGATCAGACCTTATGAAAAATCTGAAACTGACCATGTACATCAATTAAATCATGTTATTTTGTGTACCTGAAATGCTTCTTTTTTTGAGCCCCATACATCTGACAATAGTGACTGGTGCTTTCCTTACAGTATAATGGGACAGAAATACAAGCAAGTTTGCAGCAGATTGACAAAGACATTTGGTGTAGTTCTCAAAACACTACAGCAAAACCTTTAAATTAGGCTTTCTCAGGAATGATTAAAGGAGCAAGTTTAGGGTTAACTAAAGAGCATACCTATATGTAGGAAGCAATGCAAAGCAGTATACAGTGGAAGGATGTAGTTTCTTTGTTCTTGGGCTTTTTCAAGGCTCCTATGTGGAAGAATGCATGAAAATAGATTTTTTTTAAAATATTTTTTTTCTTTTTCTCTTAAGGCACTGCTGCTACCTACAGCTTTCTTCCAAAACTTGAAATGAATGAAATCACTTTCAACTTTAATAAAATTAGAAGTCCTATGAGAAGCCTTTGGGACAGGAAATTTTCACATATATTTTCTAATGAATGGCATTTTCTAGCTGACCCTGTACCCTGTTTAATATTTTGCACAGCCTTAGAAATTTTTGTTCTGTATGCTTTATTCGCCATGGATATTTGCATCACTGAGGGTATTTTGAGATAGACTCTATTGAGAATAAAATTTTATTAACTTGTTGAGGATATAATATTATTTTTATGCAATAATTTTCCACTTCAGAAAGCTTTTTTGTAATAACATAGATCAGGTTCAAGCTAAAATATGCACTATGGAATTTATAATCCTTGTTTTCTAAATGATAATGATAGTACTAATTAAATTGCTGTTTACTAGGGAGTCTCAGTCCCTTACACACTATTGAACGGAGGCAAGAGGGGAAATCTGCAGGAGACACTTGCCCAGCCTTGTCAATGATGTGTAGGTGCTGCTTACAGCAGCCCAGTGCAGAATTCTTTCTGGACAAGCCTGTGGTCCCTTGGTCAGCTCAGAAACCACAGGCTTGCCCTGCGCCAGACACTCACTGCAATGCCATTTTTGTGCAAGTGTGCCAAGTGATTGTTTCTGTTGCTATACAAATGTGTATTGTGTGTGCTTTGTAATAAAGGTAAGGATGATTCTAGGAAAAAAACTGGCTGATGACACTTGAAAAGTTTCTGTCTTTGAAATGTTATGTGGTAGGTTTGTTGGGTTTTTTTGCTTTCCTTTAAAATAAAGCAGCCTTTTTTGATGAATGACAAGTCTTCATCTTTCTTATAGGGGAAGAAAGTAGCAAAATAGCAGCTTTGATTCACCTTTCCCTTGAGGGATGTTGCAATATATTCCAGAAGTTGCAATGTCATCTTTATACCAGTGGTATTTTCTTTTTCCAGTGGTCTTGGAATCTATTCCCCGCCCCCCCCCCCCCCCCCCCCGAGGTTTATGTGCCATCGTATGAAAATATGTAGAAGTCTTCCAATTTACTTTAATGTCTTGGAAGGCTGACCTAAGAAACACTCCCCCCACCCCAGAGATGCTGAATTGTCACCAAAACATAAATCTTTGTGTTTTATTGGGTTGGGGGGGAGGGGGGGTGTTTGGGGGGGGGGGTGTGTGTGCGTTTTTTTGATTGGTTGTTTTTTCATTCTACAAGATAGTGTTTTTTCTTTGAGCTGTTTAAGGTTCAATTGTGGCAACTCACTGTAGGCAGATGCACTGCGGTACTCCCTGAGCACCATTGCTGAGGCGGTCTATGAAGACACACCAGTACAGATATGCACAGTTGCTTGCTGGACTAGGGTGGTTATAAGCTACCAACTGGTTTTCATCAGCCTGCATTTTTCCTTTCAGGGTCTAAAAGAACTGAAAACAATTTTGTTTGTGGAAAAGCTCAGTACCTGCTTATAATTAACTCTGTGACAGTGGTTTTCACACAAGTCTTTTGCTTATTTTATATAAGCTTCAAAGGGTTTTATAAAAATGAAATGTTTAACTAGTGGAAAAATAAATAAAACTGAAACATTGCAATAACCCGGAGGAGATATTTATTTCCAATGTTTTCTGAGAAAATTGGTAACACAAAGTACATCTGGAGATCTGGCCCAGATCTGCTCTCCCATATTTAAGGTTGCATGCAGTATCACTTTTCCACCTACTAGTGTGTGTGTGTATGCGCACCAGATTTTATCAAGGACAACAAGGAAGAGTGTACCTTTGAAAAGCTTAATATGACATTTTCTTGAGTCACCTGTATGAAATGCTTTAGGGTTTCTTTCTGTTTAAACAATGCTCTATCCATGTTATCCTGCAAGCATACTTCTCTTGAACTTTGTTCTTCTAACTGCAGCTGCTCCAAGTGCCTTTCTAATACTTGCTCTTCTAATGTTGGGATTTTTTTTGGTGACTAAAAGTGCCTTTCTGTAATGAACTTCTTCCTTCCATGTTTTGTTACATCAAAGTATTCTGGTTTTAAAGTGTAATATTTAATTATGTTTGTGCCAATTTGACTATAAAAACTCAAATTGCATTACAATTGAGTTTTTGAGAAAATCTTTGGATTATTTATAAAGTTTTGTTCTTAGAATTTTTTTTATCCATGAAGTAAATTATTTCAAAGTGTAATGATTTTTTTATTTTTTTATTAAATAAACCTTGTGGCATGATACTCTACAGAATAAGGAAACTTTTTGACACATAAAAGTAGAAAGTAACTGTTGTGATTTAATGGACAACAGAAAAGGTTTTTTCTTTTAAGATCTTTATCTATATGTTTCTTTATAGCAAAGGGAAACAAAGTCTGTTTTGTTTTTTATGCTTAGCATGCTCTTTTATTTTAAATTATTCTTTTTTACCTTCCCATATTATTTTGGTTTAAGAGACCTGTACCAGCACAAAACTAATCTCACATGTATAGATAAAAATGAGTCTTTAGATTTTGATTATTGTTAGTGTATGCTCTTTAATTTATGCTTATATATTTGTGGTTACCATATTTTTTATTTACAATTTCTTTGCATTATTCTAGAAAACAAGTTTTTGAATTAATAGAATCATATGTTCTTTTCTTTCATTTAATTACGTTTACTTAATTGGAGGTGTCAATGCCTAGTCAATACCAGACTTTCTCACCAAGAATAGTCTCATTTGTTACATGGTTCTGAGTTGAGGCAATTGCCTCTAAATGAAATTCATTCATAGCAATAATAGTGTGTAGCTCATACAGGGGAAGAGGAGAACTTAAATCAGACCCAAAACACACACTGTGAGTTCTGTAACACTTTGTATCATTTTTATGGTCACTTACAAGATTTATCTTATCCAGAGTGTTAAAGTGTATCAGATCTATCGCTGGTTTCTGCAGAGAGTTACATATGTTCTGTGTGCATGCAACAGCATTGCGATCATGTGTCATCTCACTTTTGGCAATTTTAAAACAGTTTGATTGCAACTGGGGTGTGGTGGTGGTGTTTTCCATTGACGTTAACTGCAGGTATAAGAGATGGCTATTGGGAAATGTAGTCCAAATATATCTATATATCTGTTGTCATTAGATTTTTGTTACGTGTTTGTGCTGTTGATATGCAGAACGTAGGGGCTTTTCTTGACACAATTGGTGCACGCATGTGACTGTAACTTTGACCTCTTGCTGTTTTATTGAGATTGCACCTAGGTCTAGAAGGATATGCAAGCCAGGGAAAACTGTACAGCCAACTTCTGTACGTTGGGTAGCTGCAGTCCTTGGAAGTTCCTCTGGTCAGGATGTGAGCTCTTCTAGTTCTGCTGATAAGCGGCTGATCAGTACCTGTTTCAGCCTCAGTTCCAGCAATTGTTATTCTTGGTTAATTGCTCTCCACCTATGCTTATTTGAACTGTACTTCTAGAATACTTTCTTATTATTCCAATTTTTCAGATGGGAAGGACAATAGATGACATGTTCAGTGAACATACTAATTTAGGAGGAGTTTGCTCTGGTTATTGGGAAAAAAATCAGTTATTGTTTTTTCTTTTTTTCTCCAACAGGCTTGTATCAGGCCACTTGGCATCATATTGATCCCAACAGCTTACTTCATTGAGGCCAATGGAGATAACTCTTCAATAGCCATAATTCCACTTGCCTGCATGCTACATAAATTGCCTTCTCAATCACCAGGTAAGCCTGGGAATTTCCTTATTAATTTCTTTATTATTATTTTTTGGTAAGGATAGTTGAGGTCTGAGTGACATTTGCTGTTGGTAAGGGATATGGGAGGCCTGGTTCTCAACTCTCAACTTAGTGTGTTACTAGTGCTGAGTCCAGACTTTGACCTGGGACAAGTGGAACACAGACTAAATGATCACGGTAAGCTTAATGTTTTGCTAGGCCTACACAGTGGTCTGCACGTACCTTCCTGCTCATTCTTTTATGTTCCCAAGACCAGGTTTTGGAGCACCAAGTTCTTGCAGGAATTAGTCAGATTTTTGCTCCTCTTAATGCTTTAGGAGTTGTGTTTTAGCTGCCTAGCTGGTCAGACACCTCTGTTGCAAAAGTTCTTCCTTATCCTGGTGTCAGGAATGATGGGGATGGGGGAAGGGAGGATGCTTTAGCTAACATCACAGGAAAAGCTCTCCCCTCTCCTTAGCCTGCTGGGAATGGGTCTGTGCTTGGCTTGTTGCCATGCATGTCCGAGTGGGGCATTATAGCGCACTCTGCTGAGCTGAACTTGTGGCTTTAAGGTTTGTTTGGGTTTGTTTTGAAAGACTTGAATACAACTGTCTCGAATTTCCACTCAAATGTGTTCATTTGGCCTTGCTTGTAATGAGCTGAATTTCACATTGCCTGTACCACACAGTCAGCTTGCTACACAGAATCTTAACAGCTTTAATAATTCCCCTAACCATCCAATTAGACTAATAATAAAGGCTTAATTACATATCCAGTTAATCATCAGATTTGTTCACTGAATGACTTTAATTGGTAGATAGAGCTGTTACACTATTTCAGTTTGAAAGCTATCACCCATTTTTGCTCACAGCTATATCCACCCGATCGTTTTTATGATTGGGACTTGACCAGCATTTATTAAGACAATAAAAAGGCTCAGGAGCAGAGAAACATAACCACCCAATGCTGCAGCAGCACCCTTCTACCTCTGGGTGCCTGTGTTCAAGCCAGGACCTCTCTTTACAGTGCTCTGTACTGCTTATGCTGAAGGAAGTCCAAATAGCAAATGGCTGCTTTACAGGTTTCCAAAAATGAAGCTGTTCTGTATTCTGCCCAGGTAGTTCCCTCAAAATGACTGTTAAAGACTCTGGGACCAGGAAGCCCCTTGGCTTTGTAGGATTCAATAATGCACCACCTAAGCCATTTTGAAATAGATACTTTAGTAGCCCTGAGTCTTTTCTTATTATGGAAACATATAAATTGGCTCATCCTGTAAAACCCTTCAGTTTTAAAAATGTAAAACCTAATTGCCTTATGGACATTCAAAGAATGGAGGCGCTTCTCTGGGGAGATTTTGCACTGAACCAAAAGATGACAGAACTAGTTACTGATTAAAAAGAAAAGAAGAGTTAACCTCTTGATGCCAGTTGTCAGGATTTCCCTCACATACATTTCTGCCTGGTTTAATTGCTACTATATTTCTACACCACACAGATCTTACTTCATCTTCTTCAGGGTTGAATGGGGTAACTGGTTACAGAAACCTCATTGTCCCAGTCATGTTCCCTTCATGCTTTCAAATCAAATGCCCTGTACAACTGCAAAATAATTTCCTTCCTTTAACAAGCCTTCCAGTATCCTGAGTTCAGAAGACTCATGTTCAGTGTTGAGCTTTAGCTGACAATATTGACCTTCACTGTATTTTATGAAGGTATCTTTTGAAACTACCTTAGTTTGGGGGGGAGCCTTCTAGTATGCCAAGAATAATTATTCTGCCTTTGCATAAATAATGTGTTATCAGAGGAGAAGAAATGGTGATATTTTTAGCAGGCTTTACACCCTGGGGAAGTAAATGACACATAAAAATGAACTTTCAAAGTCTTGGTCTATAGAAAAAGGAGCAGTGTGTGATGGCAAAAAAAGTGAATTTCTGTGAATTAGTACAACTCATTATTCGTGTCGTACACACTTACTGCCTTACATTCCCTGCACTGTAGCTGGAATATAAAATAAAACCCGGCAGCCACCTCCCTGGCCCTCAGTGGCGGCCGCTCTGATTGGATACCACCTACAGCATGGCAGCGAGCATCAAGGAGCTGCGAGCTGGGAAACATGCAGAGCAACCGTTCCTTAAAGTGCATGTCACAAGTTACCTTTAAATATATTTAAGTGGTTTAGGTTTAACAGGCACCCCAGTTGCCCCTTGTAGCTCATTTAAGGGGGAGGAGGATTGTACATACAGATCTATAGCACTTTGACAAACTGAGTTTCCATAGCTGGATCCTTTAAAAAAAAAAAAAAAAGAATAAAAGATTTCAGAAAATGCATAGATACTGAACCTCAAGTATGAGAAATGATTCTACTTCAGCAGTCTTATCTTTAGAGTCCTGGATTTCTGGCTGTTTGGTGTGGGAGCTGAAGATTTGTTTAGTATGCATATTGCACATAAAGATTAAACAATGTCAGTGAGAGTATAGTGTGTAACCTTTCGATTAACTTCTCTTCAGATAATTAATGTAGTTATTCATAATGTGCATGTGTTCATGATACAAATCTAATACTTTCTGTAATCGAGGTTGGAAAAATCAAGGTCTTGCTGATCGAGCCCTGAGGTGCTGTATAATGTCCTCATGCAATAATATGCAATATATTGATATCACAACAGCATCTGGGTGACACCAAAAGTAATAGCTGCTGATCCTGGAAACCTACAGTGAGTTGACTTTCATGGGCTTCAGCTCACTCTGTATCACCTCACCTTGCCTCGTTGTGCATCCCCCCTCCCCAGAACTGGAAGAGAAGTACTGGCATGGCCTGTCCTTTAGTAGAGGAAGGGAAAAGGAGTGCTGAGCAGAGCCCACCCATTCTGCAAGTACTTTCAAGGGCCAGTAGAGTCTTTTGGGAGTGCTACATTTGGTGTCCCGCTTTGCCTGCACTTTCTCCTCCTGGCTGGCTGCTGAGACATCTCCCTAGCAAAGTGTCCAAGCAGAGTTGTATGCATAGACTTATGGCTTTGGAGGACTGTGGAGAGAGCAAACTGTGCTGGGATAGATGGACTATGCATGAGGGAGGTGCAGAGCAGGCAGGTATCACTGCCATCATGTGCTTTTACTGTCTATGCCGTGGGAAGAACTAGAACAGGTTTTGACTTCACAGATGCAAACAGCTTTGGAAGAGGCAGAGATGCCTACACCCATCCATTGCCCTTGAAACCTTACTAACACCTTGCTCACAAAGATTAATAGTATTGTGATGCACAGTGGCTCAAGTCCCAGGAGACGTTCAAGAGCCCATTGCTTTCATACACGAATAGCATGTGATCTTGTGTTTTCTATTATTTTTGTGTTTGCAGCAGCTATAGGTTTTCTTGTTTTTCCTTCTGCACATTTAAAGCATTTTCCTCTGCTGTGTTTTAGCTGCTTGATGGCTTCCTAATGAAGGGACAGCTGCAGATTAGCGCTATGCCTGTTTGTGTGCTTGCTTTCTCTCAGTGCTGCAGGCCATAATGACATAAGCCTCTGAGTTACTAAAAGTTTTGCTTTAGACATGACCTTAGTTTAACAAACTGTTCCAAAAGTTGAAAGGGGTCAGTATGTAAAATGGGTAGAACTAAAGCAGATGCTTATTACATTTGAATGTGAAATTTTCAGAGGAGATTAAGGACACTTTGCAGTAATGGAAGGAGTTATGTTCCTCTAGTTCTTTTCATTTACAGAAAAAAAATTGAAGGTAATCTGTGATAAGGGGTATTTTTCTGAGAGTCTTCCACTATTCCCGTAAAAAGTGTCATTAGCCCTAAATTCAGTATGCCTCTCCTTGTGAAGGGGACATAAGTAAAGAGAACTTCTTCATGATTAGGGAATTCTTTCTAGGGTTACTGCTTTTCTGCACCACTCTGCTGTGCTGTAACTATCCTTGGACTCCGTTAGAGGTAACACAGTGCCCATTTCTTGCCTTGGTGAAGGCCAGTGCTGCCTTCTGAACTGTAGGACCTTCATCATTGTTTTCAGACAAAATGATTTTGTCTGCTTACATTTTTTAAAGGCTTTTTAAAAATCAGGACCTTAGCAGTTCTCTGGTTATTTGTGTCTGCCATACCCTATTCCCTGTAACCAGGTTGAGATTCCTTTATCTGTCCCTGCCATTGCGCAGTGTAACACGGTGCTTACAACCGTATCAGGAATATTCCTGGTTTATGATGGTTCATTAAGTGCATACAATTAAGCATCTGTTCAAACTAAAATGTTAAACTTTATGGCATTTGGGTTGACAATCAAGTGTGTTCAGTACAAATGCCACATTTCAGTACCTACCTTTTTAATATCTTATTATGTTGCCTCAGAATTGGCTTTTTACCCTTTTTTTCTGACCCTTTCAGATTCTGCCCTAAGAGAAATGCTGCAGCTTGTTCTTGCTTCTCCAAAACTGTCTACAGTTCTGCCCTGGCCTATCTCTATGACCTGTCAATTCTTGTTTGCCTTCTCTGTAAATTATATAAGCCTTGAGACCTTTTCCTTTTCACACTTTGCATCCAAACGTTATTTCTTTCTCCGTGTTTGTTCAGCTCCATTTAAAACTCTTTAAGTGTTCACTTTTATTTTTTCACCCACAAGAGCAGTAATTAGTTCTTGGAAAGCTCATAGACCTGCAAACTGTACCCTTGCTAAGTGAAGTTGTCTTGTGATGCTATTACTGTGATTCTTCCTTTTCTCAGTGCACATCCCTCTGCCTTTCTACTGCTCGTCATGGTCTTGTCAAGCATTCAAATGTAAGCTCTTTGGGGAAGGGCTTTATGTTTTAATATGTTTCTTTATAGATGCTGGTGCACCATAAGAATAAATGAATGTTCAAGGTCAGTCTACTAAAGTTTATTTGATGTGCCAAAACTCTTCTCCTGCACTTTGGACCCAGAAGAATGAGCAAATTCAAAGATTTTTGTCCACCAGCCTTAACTGCCAAATTACGAATGCAATGTAAAACTGTTGCCACAGTAGTCTAACCTTTTCCTGATGCTCACCTTACCAAAGGGCTGTTACAGCAGAAGATAACCCATTTTCAGATGCATTTGAGTCATGAGCCTTATGCTGAAGAACGCAGATGGGGCTAAGAATGGCTGTCTGGATCTGGCCTTATCTACCAGGACTCTGCAGCCTTTAGAGAGAGAAATAATGTCTTGGTCATGCAAATGTGAAACACAAATTTGTGACAGATTGCATGGAACCCAACGGTATTGATTGGGACTGTTCATAGGGTTAAGGAAGCAATGGTATCAGCGTGAAAGCTGAAAAACATGTTTATATGTTATGGAAAATGGGAGCAATTGGATCTGATGACCACTTAGGCATACTCCAGTAGCACAACAAAAACTAATTTCAAAGATGTATGTATTGGTCTGTATTGTGCCAGTCTGGAGCATAAAAGAAGAAAGGAATGGAGACTTTAAATGTGGTATCACCTTCTGATGCAAGTGTACTTCTGCTGCTGGATACAGTGGTTGAAGCCAGAAGTAAATGAACTAGGGTATGAACTGAAGGTGTTCAGTGAATTCATCCAACTTCTAAATTTGCTCAATAGCAGCTGTTTTGGTGCTAGTTTCAGTTTTGAATATATGAACAATTAAATACTGGTTGTGTTCGGCTATCTCTATCTGCTACTATACTGTCTGCAGAATAACTTTGGGTTTTCCCCTCCAAATCCATTCTAATACCAACGTATTAAATAAAATGGTGTTGCTAGTGAAGGGGACAGTCACCATTAAATTTCTTTAACCCTCTGCCTATGCTGAGGAGTTGAAATGTGTGAAGGGAATCGGCCTCTTGAGGAATTATACAGGAACTTCTGGCCACGTTTCTCATTTTAAATAATTCCTTTCCTCATTCTGGATCTCTCGGGGGAAACAATATTTGCAAGTCAGTGTTAGCACAAATGTTACCCTACAAAACTAGATATTGGCCATGTAGTGGAAGAACCTGGAAGATTTGGGAAGCAGGGATTGGTACATATAAACATATAAAAAGCAAGTACAACCCAAGCAGTCTGAAGCTTCTGAACAACTTCCAACACTCTATGTGATGATGTTTGTTACTTGTTCATGCAAGCCCCCAGCACTTCATTTCTCTTGTTCTTTACTTGTGTGGAAGTAGCTTTGTCCACTACTTCAGCCTGCTGGGAGAGCTGGCTAAGCAGAAGGTAACTCCTTTTCTGCCCTCCTTATATTATCGTTTGGATTAGCAGACCTTAGTTCCCTTCTTTTCTTTTTTGTTGCTCCTTATTTTTGCTTTTGACTCCCTCTACCCAGCTGTAGCTGTAGCCCAGGAGTGGGACTGGGTGATGTTTGTGGCAGACTGTGCCTGCTTAGCTGTCTGCCTCCTCTCCCTGGTGACTTCGGGCCACTCTGCTCCTGTGCCTGCCTCCCCCGTGGGGCTGCGCAGTCAGGCGTGCAGCCAGGGCCAGGGGCACTGGATTTGAGTGGCTGCCCAGGAAAAGATCTCCTTTCTAGCTCAGCAGTCAGAAAAGTCTCTCCAGCATCGAGCAGGAAATAAAGATCTCTAAAAGTGGGGCAACTCTAGCAATGTTTTGCAAAAGGCAGAAATTAGGAAGCATCATTATGAACTCTTAAACTGCTTTCCATAGTGTTTATGTTTTCCTAACTTTACAGTTTCAGAGATTTTTATCTCTGAAGTATGTTAGTGTGAAATAAAATTCAAAATGCCAGGGGGAAATCCAGCATCCACTAAAAGAAAATATTGCAGAAGCAGGATAATATTTTTTTTTCAAATTATTTGGAATCTTAACTTTTCAGGCTCCTTAAGAAGTGATGTGATCTGCGAACTCTGTGTTTCTTTTGAGTCCTGTCTTAGAACTTTGAGGTTTTCAGTTCAGGCACTCATTTAGAGAAATTAACTGGCATCACAGCATTTGTCATTTTAGGGCTGACTTTTGACATTGTATATTGGTGATGTTGTATGAAAGACTCTTTTCTGCATACAGATTTTTAAAATCTGATGAGTCTTGAGAGCTAATCAATTGCTGTCTGAAAAGATGCTCTTGTGATTATGATTGTTGAAAAATATTGATGGGGTTCTACAGTAGTAGGCACCATGTGAATCAGGTGGGTGCTGCCAAACCATGTAGTCAGAGGCGCTATGTGTTGGAGATACAGTTTTTAATGCAGAATTGGGATTAGTCTGTGCAGGAGCCAGGTCTGATAAGCCCCCTGAAGTCTTCAAATGTGAAGTCACAGAATTTTTTTAATATATCATCTATGGATCTAAACTATCAATAATAAAATGGATTTACGTTTGTTTTAATTTTAGTTTTATATTCTCACCACTGTGGCTAAGCATCTGATGGACTTTAAGTTATTCTCTCCCATTTTGCAATTCTTATCTCCTTTATTTGTCTGCCATTATGGCATGTCTCTATCAAATAGGCATTTGGGGGTCCCTGCTGCTGCTTAACCTAAGCATACTACGTTTCTGATTGACATAACTGGAGAGTACCCAGCGCTGCTTCCTTGGGCTGAGAGAACAGGCTAAAGCCCTTCCTCACTCACAAAATCTGTCCTGAGAAATTTGAATAGCTAAAATGGAAGCTCAGTTATTTTCTATGGGAATTACTGCTCATGTATAACTGGGAAGAGGGGAGAAAATAATGTAGCAAGAAAAGCTTTCAGAAAGTGAGAAAGTAGGTGATAAAAATAGGGCATTTCCCTGACTGAATTTCCAGGCTGTACAGCAAGAGGTTTCACTCCTCCTTTTTTGACCTTAAAAAAAATAAAAGGGGAGGGAGGGATGTTGGTATATCAAAACAATATTGGAGGTTTCTTAATAGATTTGAAGTACTGCTCAAAAGAATTGCATTTTATTTTGCTGCTGTTGATTACACTGGAACTGGATGCAGCATGTTTTAAAGCATTCTGTAATTCTAAGGCATGTAATGAGATAGTCCCCATCACAGATCCCATGAACCTGGGAACTAGCTAGAAAGCTGGCACTGTAATTCTCGAGCAATACATCCCCTCTTCTTGCCTCTATCAACTTATCTAAACTGGACATACAGTGTAATAATAGTTCTGAGATTAATGTAGTTATTTAAAAAAAATTAAAAATCCATAACCAGTTGTATCTGAAAACTAAAAATGTGGATTTTTTCATGAGATGAAAAGTGTGCAAATATGCTGTGAAAAAGAATGTGCATGCAGTAGAAATGTGTGTGAGTGTACAACATAAATTGTGTATGTAATACAAAATTGTGTAATGTCCAACGATTTCAGCTATAAGTGAGCCCCATCTGGTGGTGATATGAAGAAACAACTAAAGTTGTAACTGCAGGAAAAAGATTCACAAAAACGTCTCAATCTCTATTCAAAAGATCAAAGATTTAACTATATAAATGATATATATACATCTAGATGCAATATAATCTCTACCCTTTTTTTTATATTACCGGGTCTACGGTGCAAACTCATAGCTATATCTTAATAAAGAATGGAAAAAGTATTTTTGGAAGGTTTGCAGATAGGTTTTTTTTTTTGGGGGGGGGGTTGTATTTTAATGCACATGCTTGCTTGTGGTGTGCTAACTTTTTCACGTTTCTGATTCAAATAAATGTGAACAATTTCTTCAGCTTAGAAAAACAATACTGAATTGGCTTTTGTTTGTGGATTCAATCACTTCCCAGAAAAAGTTAATTATCACAAGCTCCTGTGGTTTTGTTGTACAACACAGTAGCAGTGCACCAGCTAATAAGGACAAGAAGAGTGATTGGAAGGGTAGCACTGACAGGCTGTGTGTGTATGAAATTCAAGTTGGGCATTTCCATTGTGTTTCTCCTCTGGAGTTGGGCTAGGTTGATTTGCCTTCAAGGTTAGTAGCAATCATTAAAGAGTTAAGTGCTGTCACACCATTGTCTGTTTTGGTGTGACTCCAGGGGTAGACACTGCCATCAGTGTGGTAAACATATTGGTTTTCACCTTTGCATGGAGTTCCCATCACAGCAAAATCTAGGTGCCGTGCAGTTCCTGGTAGCTACGTCTCATCGCTGTAATGGGTTGAGCTGACACAGTGATGACTGGGGTGGCCTGGAGAAAGGGGAGAGGTAGGGGCTGCTGGGTTGACACCAAGAGTCCACTGTGGCCCCAGCCATACGCCTACACCAGTCTGGGTCAGGTCCTGGTGGCCTTTTCTTTCTTGTAGACTGAAAACAGCATCCCTTCGGCAGAAGGGTACTCTCCTTGTAGGCAGGTTTTGGTGTCTAGCCTGCCAGCTCAGCGAGGTTAGCCTGTTCCTGACTTAAACCAGTGGATTAGTGAGGTTAGGGGCAGGTAGAGGACCAAGCTGCAGGAGTATGAGGTTTAGGAGTTCCTGTGCTCCAGCCTCTCATGGAGCATCTCTAGTGGCATGAAGAGCAGGGTTAAGATTGAGCATCCAAAATTATCAGTTTCAGTTCTTTATTATTCCATAGGAAGGAGTTTAATTCTCATTAATTTCTCAAAATATGCGTATTTTTTATACCCTTCTTCAAGTTTAGGAATTTATAGCTCTATACCTGTATACAGCTTTGTATGGCCCATATTGGCTCTAGTTCTACCTAATGTAAAACTAATTTATTATGTATTTTTATAAATGCAATTTTTAAGTTTATTATACTTACAAATGCTCAGGTATTTGGTGAGTAGTTTGTTCTGTTGTGACATGAGTCAGAGAGTATCTGCACTGTGTTGATGCATTCAATGTAGGGATGAAGCTCAGGTGCTATTGGGGTCCTGTGGGTACCCGCATGAACCCCAGCTGTTCATTTTCCCCCTTCTGAATGAGGACTGCTACATGCTGTTAGTCTGTTCTCCCTCTTTTGCCAGGTGTGAGTTAATGTTGCACTCGTGTTTTTGCTTGTTCCAATATGGCATCACTATCTCTGTTGAATTTTGAATGTTTCAGGTTTTGTTTTTTTCTTTTGCATTTACCCCTGACATTTTAGGGAGAATTACAGGGGAAGAGGTGTGGCTGAATTCCTTTAGCAAGGAGGAAATGTGTGTTGTATACTTGTGAGTTCTGTATATGTAGTTTGGGAAGTTTGCACAGCATGTAGTGTTAATCAGTAATGCACCAACTGCTCTTCTGCAGGTCCTCTGTCACAATTGTTAGTTCTAGCTAAATCACTTTTTTTGTTCTAGTTTTTGTTAATGAACTGCATGGCTTTCAGCTTTACCTGTTAATTATAAGACCAATTCGAGGACCTCTTTCAGTACGTGCCGTTCTTCTGAGCAACTTGGAAAGGGTTATCTGTTTGAGGACATCTTAGAAGACTGAGAAATTGAGTTATGGCTAAGTTAACCATGCATTTCGCATCTCCACTTGAACTAATATTTAGACCATTTTATGCTATCTGGTGCTGTGAATTTGCTGTGAATCTCTGCAGAGAATTTATTTCATGAAGCTCTGTGTATGGGGATTTTATGAGATCCTTCTTTTCCCTTCAGCACTATCTTCCTGCGCTGTACAAATTGTGTAAACTTAACCCTTTTCCCACTTTGCTGGAGGGCTGGGGAGGCTGTGATTTCGATTCTGACTAGGCTGAGCGAAGTCATTTCACACTGCAGTACTTGGCATTTCTCACAGAGACTAATTTCCATGCCAGTATTTACCATTCTCTTTTGACCTGTTTCAACTGTGGCGTGTTAAAAAGCATGCTTCTTAAATTGCAATGAAAATGGAAGTTTGTAAGTGTCATTCATATAATGGAATTGCTTATGAACTGTTAATTGTGGTGGCTGCAACTATTACACTGTGTGTAGTCAAAGCTGCTTTTCATTAAGATTTTAGGTCTCCAAACCAAAAATAACACCAATGTCTCTCTAGGGGTCAAAGTTGTCCATTTCTGGCTTAGACTTAAGTGAATGCATTAGTGGCATATTAAGTTTTAGGTTTTTTTTTAATTGATACTGGTAGCTGTTGAAATTAGAGCTGCTCTTTTTGTAACAGCAATGCATTATTTAATAATACATCATCATTATTATTTCCTACCTTTTGTTTTTAAAATGGATTGTGGATTTTCTTTTAATTTGCTTTTCCTTTCACACAATCTGTATATGAGACATAAGTTTGGAAGTGCTTTATGTCTGCACTAGCTGGTTTTGACACAAAGACTAATCAGGTTCAAAAGTGGTCCCGCTCCTACTTTGGGTCACAGATTTCAAGATCTGCTCATCATTCTACCAAGGAAACACCACAGAATCTGTCGTCTGGTCCCTTGCAAAGCCTGTTTTTTTATCACTAGGTAAAATAAAAGCTGTGAAACGTCAGGTGGTTGTAACCAATGGTCAGGAGAAAATTTGAGAGTAGAAGAGGAAAGAGGACAGAGGGACAGAGACACTGCCTTGCAGTGGCAACTGCTATGTATTTCAAGCAGCCTCAGTGACGTTATGGGTGGGCAGTAGTAGGGTGGATGCAATCAAGTCTAAGAGCAGCAATAGCTAATTAAATGATGGATGATATCTTGGCAGGAAAAGAACTAGACTGAGGGAGAGGGAAGGTGTGATTTGGGAAATCTTATAAAGATATTTAAACTCAAAACACTGTTCCATCTGTCAGGCAGGGTAAATTATCCTTTGCTAGAAGAGGATTTTTGAGAACAATGAAAAATTTTATAGAAGCATTAACAGGCCACGAATTTCACTGGTGGTTTATAGTAGGCATAGAAGTTTGAATAAAGCACAGAACTAAGTCTTTGGCTTAGAGGATTTTGGCTATGACCAGAATGAGTTTATAAAAACTTTGAAATGTTATGCAGCACTGTATGCAGAGGAATGGCTGAGTTTGATCATTTGCCGGTGTGGATCTCCTTAGGAGCTGGAGCACAATGATATTTGGAGCACATAACCATGAAACATCATTGCTGATCTTGATTACTTTTAAGAGACTGTGATAGGTCTTCTATCTTTTGTTACTGTATTTGGATGGATACACACAGCAAATCCAACTTTATGAATGTACCCAGGGAAAAAGAAAGCTTTATAAGATGATTTTAATGTTAATTGATATAAAGTGCACTTTGGGTCCATGTAAGTAAGAAATATAAATTGGTTGTGTGGCATTTGTATACTGAAGAGTTTGTATTGTTTGATTTAGGTAATGCAGTGTGTCACTAGGGAAAGAGGTCATTGGCCGGATCTTGATTTAAGTGGACCCAGTATCTAACCTAGGTCTTTAGGGTTTTTTTCTGCCAGCTTCTCTGAATTGTTCCCTGCTGCCTGCAAGAAGATTTACATCAGAACTGTATTATGTAGGAATATGTGAGTTTTTTGTTAAAGTTGAAAATTTCCACAAAACCATACATTTTTAATGGTGGTTTTTTCTGGGGGAAAAACAAAGATATAAACAAATTCCACATTTTTTCTGATTTTGAATTTGTTACAGTTTCAAGAACTATTATTTTTAAATGCATACTATAAAGTAATATATATATTGCTTTATAGTATGCAGTATATCTATCTCTTCTTTTTTGATCAAAAAAAAATATTCATTGTATTCATTGCATACAGGAAGCACTCTGATCTAGAAGTTTACAAGTGACAGCAGCTTCCTTTAAGGATAAAAAACAGGTAAATATGAAACAATATTTCAGACCACAAAGTGTGTTGTCACCATGACTGTCAATAGTAATAAAATTTTTCCTAAGCAGAAATTTTGAAAAACATTACTTTTGCAACAAACTTCAATATATCACAAACACATATGGATAAAGACAAATGCTGAAAGTACATGTAATCCAGAAGTTGTGGTGGTGGTTTACTCTATGTATTATTTTTAATTGAGTTTCTTATCCTTTCCCATTAGTCAATGAATTTCTTTCCTTGGATATGTATTGTAATTATAAAATACGGGGGTAATGTACTGCTGATACAAACATTGCATTAGCAGCAGGGCAGACCTGAATTAATAATTATGTTCTTCGGGGTTTTGGTTGTTTTGGGTTTTTTTCTGGTGTGTTGTTTTTTCTTCCTCCTTTTTTTACCCTAAGGAAGCTGTTGTTGGTTATTATGTGATGCATGTATTGTAATAACACACCTGGGCTCCAACTGGAGGTAGAGGGCTCCATCATTGCATTAGAACTCGAGAAGGTAGGCAACATCCAGATGGTGTAGTTAGTACTTCTGCTTCAAAATCTTAAGAAATTTGCAAATGTCTTGCCTTTTGAAGGCATTTTTCTATTAGGAGAAGAGAAGTACATTCACAGTGTTCCTGAATAATTTAAGTATCTTTCCAAGGTATTAGAGTGAGGAATGTTTTATTTTTTTGGTAATGCTTGAAATGGATTTTCCGTAACTCTGTAACTTATGGCTTGATTCTGATTTAATGTTTTTAAGACTGGTGTAACTGTGTGACCTTTAATAAAATTACACCTGACTGATACCTAATGGGTGGGCAGAGCAGGGGAAGAGAAAAACATCAAGTCTCATCCTCAAGCCTGGGATCCCTCTACCTCACCCACAAAAAAAGATGGGGGAGTAGGTTTTATGTCTTGAAAGAGCCAAGATTTCAACCAAAAGAAACAGGCATCCTGGTGATTTATCTAATGAATAAAATAGCTAGGAAAGTTGGAAGGGATGCTTTTGTCTGTACCTCCTGGTGTCAAATGAGAAAGCAGGGTGTCTTCCTTTTGGAAACAACCTGTAATATGTGTACACCAATAGGAATTTTACCACTTCTGTAAGGCTGATAAAAAAACAATGCAAGTTTGTGGCACTTACTTAATTTTATTCACCCTGCACGCCAACAGTCCTAGAAATAGATCACTGCCAAATATAATGAAATATCAAACAGAATTAAAACTCTCTGGCTCTTCCTTTTCCTCAGTAATCTTGTGTCTTCTAAAATGAAAGCATATTTCATTTGGTTAACAATTGACAAGAGCACCTAGCACCCCTTTAGGTCTAGATGGCTGGACCTCTTTGGTCTTCTGTGTGTTTTTGAAAATATTGCCCACTCTGAACGGCCAGAATAAGCCTGAGCTGGTTACAAGTCAGAAGGCTGGGATGTGCCTTAAAGAAGGTGGCAAAACCAGAAAACAGGTTGTGATGATTTAAGAATTATTTCACTGTGACTGCTGGGAGGACTAGGCGCTGTTTTTTCAGGTGCTGAATTCTGAGGAGCCAAGAGGACTTTGTACTTTGGAGGTTCAAGGTCTAAGCATTAATTTGAACATTGATCTTGTGGTATAAAAGAGTGTAGCTTCTTGAAAAGGATTTTTTAATTGCATTTCAGCAATGATAAAAAGGCAGCAAATTCAGCAAGTCATATGTAGGGAACCACCAACCAATTGGTGCAACCAGGTGACCTGTTTGACATTTGCATAGCAGCAACTATAGCTTGAATTTATGAAAAGAGTGAACAGAAAAAGTCTCAATAACATAAAAACCTGAATCTAATTCTGAACAAATTTCTAAACTTGCAGTAGGGGATCTGTCACATATCAGCTAATCAAAGTGAAACCAAGAGGTATTGTCTCAGCAAATGCATGGCATGGCACAGCACAGGTGGCTGGGTTAGTTCAGTTGCCCTTAGGGGTCCCTCTTATGGTTTGATATTGCTGATACAGTTATATCTCTGACCAATTTGTTCAGAGACAGAAATGAGCGTAAAAGCAAATTAGTTGCTCTAACACCAAGCAGCTGGTCTGTAATCTGTATTCATAGGGTAAAAGGAAAACAGCCTTACAATAAGTATTTCTAATTTTGGCTAGTTATATCTTAGTCTAAATGAACACTGTCCTTTTTCAATAATTATTATAGTTTGAAAACCTGTTGAAAATTAAGTTTAGCTTGCAAAAATATTGTTTTCCAAATATGTCTTCTATCAGCTTCTCATCCTGATTAAAGAAATGATTAGAGCCCTGTAGTAAGGGAATGAGAGGTGATGTCTCTTAAAAGAACAAAATAATCAAAACATGAGTTGTTTTCAAGGCTCAAAAGAAATGGGAATTCATTTAATATGCTGTTGTCATAACTTCATATGATTAAAAGCTGATCTAATGATAGTAAATGCTAGCTGAGAGAATTTTAGCTCTATAGTGCCAATACTGGGCTTTGAAGAGCTAGCAGTGTTGATGTTGAGTTTGGATTCTCTCATGTGAAGACGAATGCCTGCCTGAGCTCCTGACTCCTTACACAACTCCAGTGGTGTTAATATTGCTCTGAGATAGGTTCAGATACCTGCACACAAGAAAACACAACAAAATGTCTTACAAATGGTTTGTAATTTTTGGTTGGCTTTTTCCAACATAGTTGTCACTAAATGGTTTCATGTTGCCTTATTAGAGATGTTTCTTGAGTTGTGTGCTGTAGGCACACACATCCTTCTTTAATAAAAATAATTTCAAGTTGATGGCTGCCTACAGCATGCTCAGCAGTATTTGAGGAAAAGGTAACCTATTAATATGCCTACTTTGAATTATTGGTGCTTGAAAATGCTGGATTATATTTTTATATTATTTTAATGAGTAGTCAGATCACTAGCAATTCCCCAACAGCCCTCATGGTTTACTGGCTGACTGAAAAAACAAAACCAAAAAAAACCCCAAACAACAAAGAAAAATGGAAACTATTTGTCAGCAGAGTATTTGGCATCTCCTTAAAAAAAAAATAAAAAAAATTCCATGATTTATTTCTAATAAACAACCTTTCTTGGCAGGTAAAGATCTTGTACAGATGCTCTTTAGGTTTCAGTCCCTAGTGACAACACTATTAAGGGAAACAGTTTTCAGCTATCTGGAAAGTGTTCTCACTGCATCCCACCCATGCCCCAAGAGCAGAGGGTGTGAGCGAAGATTGGGCAACTACACAAAGCCAGAGCTCGCTCTCCATGGCACTACTGGAGCAGGAAGCATCACTGACTAGGCCAGGTCATCACCATGGCTTCCTAAGGTTCATGAGCTGAGAGGCGTTGAGGTAGTGGTTGGTTTGGGGTTTTTGGTTTAATCTTTAAAGGAACACATGTGCTTACTTCTTTCTCTCTCACCAGATGTTCTCTAGAGATCCATTCTAACCTAAATTATTCACTGATTCAAAGAAGATTTTAAAAGCTGTCACTGAAAACATGGGTGTGCTTCTGCCATTGGAGGTGGAGTGACAGAACACGAGGACATGAATTACTCTTACGGCTTGAATGAAAAATTGGCACCCTCTGCACCAGTCCTCAACTATTTTTTACTATCACGATATTACGGTGTCATACATTTAAATTTCCTTCAGTGATGACTTAAATATCGCTATAGCATGCTAAGAAATAATAGATTCCTGCTCCAGTAGTGCTGAATTTGCTTCCAAAATTCAAGTTGTCAGCTGTAAAATTAACTGCGTGGTGTGCATCTGTAGCATTCGCTACATATCAAGGTGCCACGCTTAGATCACTGGTCGGCCCGGACCAGGGAAAGAGACAGATAACACACGCAGTGTGAGCGCCAACTTCCGCCTTTTTTTGCGCAGTTAATTCCTTTTATACTAACAAGGGGAGGTGGGGTTACAGGTACATCACAAGGCTGCGACTAACCCTCTAACTTTCCGTGACATCGCGAGATCTTCCTAACGCCGACCCCTACATGCATCATGTGGTTTGACATAAGTCTTAAAGACTTCTCTAGATTTATAATACCAAGCAGTAGGAACATTTACTAATACTTCTGATAATTGTAATAATTTCTCATTATCATTTATCATCATTTTGCAATGCAGTAGCTGAACGGAAGCAACCCCATATAGCAGTTGCCATTAAAAGATCATTTGCCAGCAGCAGCGCATGGTGCTGTGTAGGTTGGTTCCCAGGCTAACTCCAGAAGCTAAATACAGTAGCTCATGTGACATTGTATGCTCACTGTTGGGAGCTGGTGAGTTGTTAATGATACCCATTATACCTATTTTTTTCACTATAAATCTTGGAGATGTTCTCCTTTTTCAGAAACAACAGTCTAACCTGCAGATCAGTAATTCTTCAGGTCTGATTGGAGCTAGGGTCTTTGGTTACATTTGTCTTCATTGCAAGCACTTTCAGAGATAATCTTCCAGCTTTTGTCAGTCGGAGATGCAGGAACTGATTCATGCCTAGGAAGCTAAGGAGATGACAGCTTCTCTCCCATTTCTGATAACTTTTGCAAGGAAGGAGACATTGCTGTAGCTTCTTGGTTGGGTAAGCTCCTGTTATCCATGTTAAAACTGTTTTATGCTACTACCCATCCTGGAGGTGCTAGTCATTTGGGATACGATGTGAGAGTTGCGATCTGGGCCACTGGAACTGGTAGTTGAAACTGATGGTGTAGAGTTGTTTCTGTTGAAGAGGGTAAAATCACTGGAGTAATTTTGTTGTGCTTGTGTGTGTGTGTAGAACAGAAATCTTAATATGCTTCTCTCTTGGTACCGTTTGTCTTTTACTTCTATACTGTCTAAATCACTTGAAATTTGTGACTATTTATTTAGTCTCATAATCCCCTTGTGTGTAATTGAGTATCCCCATTTCACAGATAAGTTACTAATTGATTTCCTCACATTATGCAGGGAATTTGGCAGAGCAGAGAGTTGAACGCGTGTCTCCAGAGCCTGAGATTCCCTCGGTACTTACTGGGCCATATTCTTTTTCTGTGTCTCTCCCTTTTCCCCCGTTTTGTTCCTCTCCTTTTTTTTTTTTTCCAGTTTTGAGAAATGTGCCCTGCACTGTAGAGGCTAAACAGATAGCCTCTGACTACAGATGTCAATTTAGAAATGTGTCTTAAATAAAAATCCAATCTGGATGCACAGAGGATACCACTCCACGGAGAAGGATGGGTACTAATGGATGTCAAAGGACAGTGACATAGTTCTGCATCAGTTTGCATCACTTGATGGGCTCTGGATCCCTGCTGGTAACAAGCAGGATTGCATAATAATAGAACAATGACCTCTAATAATGGGTGAATGTTTTTCACCTTAAAATGCTTGCTTGTTTTCTTGCTATCTTTTTTCCAGTGCAACTACTTAGGACAGACACATATTCAGTGCTTGGTATTTCAAAAGATAAAACTGCCCTTTATTAAGAGCTACTACTGAGTTATGTGTTGTTCTATGCGTATTGAAAAGCTCTGAGATTTACAAAGTATAAAAGTTAATAATGGTCACTCTGACAGATACCAAACCTAGAGATTTTCTTCCACTGCTTTACACTATGTAAAGCAAAAGTTATTTTACTTTTACTTACTACAGTAAAAAGTAAAAAAGAAGTTATAGGAAAACAATTGCTACTACAGAAGTAATTCACAGTGAAAATTAGCATTACCAGCCAAACTCTCATAGATACCATGTATGCCTTGCTTGATGTAGTCTTTCTAATTTGGACTATGTAATTTTTTTATGGCTGTAATATTTCCTAATATTTTATTAGAAATCATTATTTTAGAGTTATAAAACATGCATGCTCTTTTTTCCTGAGAGGCCAAAATGGCTACAGGTCTTTCAAGTTAAATACTGTACATAATTAGATAATTTTAAAAATGCATCTTATTTACCCAGAAGTGATTCTAGTCTCTTGACAACACACAAATAAGGCAGATAACTTTTTCAGTGTGTATTTACAAAGCTGCCTAGCCTTTCAGCCAATATGTGGTATGGTAGCTTGCACAAATATATACTTTAGTACTTTTAAGCTCTAACTTGCAGCATGCAAATATGAGCTGGGAAGCCCTTACTGGAGCTGATACTGCTATGTATGTTCAGTTATAAATGTAAAAAACACTTTTTAAAACACTCAAACATATCTGTCTTAACAGCAGTTCAAATTTTTTTTTGTAATAACAGTATTTATTTGGGGACACAGTAGCACAAACCCCACCTTTTAAAACTAATAGATCTCTGCACAGGAACTCTGTTCTGACTCCCTTTTTGAAGTAGGAGGTGATTATGTTTAACAAGCAGTGAGTCTTTCACAGGTTACCATTTCAGAATAGTCTGCCTATGGAGTTTTTACGCATATGTCAGTGCCGTACTGAGAGGTCTGTTTTTCCAGAGGTGCCAAGCACTATATATGAAGTGTCCAACCATAATTAAGTTGTATGTTGTTAATAACAGCTTTGGTGTTTTTAAACATAAATCTTCACTAACAGGAATGGTAGATTTTGGGCTGAGGCATTCAAGACACAAGTTCCCAGCAAAGTTCCAAACATAAAGCACAAATTCAGGAGATGTTGAATGAGAAAATGTAGAGGAGCTTGAGAAGCCAGCTCAATACAAAGCTGAAGTGTTTCCTGACCTCTTTCCACTGTCGATTTAAGGAGGAATGTGGCTTACCAGGTTACAGATGTGTGATCTGATTTTGTATCAAATGATGATGTGGTTAGCTGCAACCTAGTTTCCTGTCTGGCACTGAGCTAATATGTTAGCTTGGTAGATGGGGATCCTGATGCAGGAGAGATGGTGTTTTCTGAATAAAACAGAGAAACTCTTGTTAAATAAAATAAAATTAATATTGCAAGTGCCTACAGCATACATATCAAATCCCTTTGCTTGAAATTCTTCCCTGTGATTGGAGCAAGGGCAACATAAACAGATTGGACAAATGAGGTGTCATGAAGTGTTGGGGCTTTTGTTTTGTTCTGTGTTTAATTGTTAGGACTCCAGTAAAGCTGAAAGGGTCTTCCTAGAAAGTGGAGGAGGTTGATTTCTTCCTGTCCAGAGGAGAGAAGCTGATTTGTTGGGAAGCCATCCCTTAATGTACAAGAACTGGAGTGACTTCTTTGTGGGTCACTGGAGTAAGAGGCATTTTCATTTACTCTTCTTGTTTGAACCCTTTGCACAGTACATGAGACTGCTGCTATGATTATTTTTTGCTGTGCTTTGCTTATGTTCTCTGGATTGCTTTCTTGTTCTGCCACCAGCCATGTCTGTCAGTCAGTCAAACCACTTCAGAAACTCCAAGTTATTGTCACAGTCTCTATCGTCCTTCCTCATTTTCAGTGCTTTGGCCTCTGCTGGATGCAGGTGCCTCTCTGCATCTGCAGAATTTGCTGTCTTTTTTGCTGTGGGTCTTGTGAATTGCCACCATCACAATTTTAGGTGGATTGGAGGATAAGAAAATAGCCAGAGAACCTGAAATTGTGATTTGATTATAAAATAGCACAAAAGGTGAAAATGTTGGGATAGTTTTTTTCCCAGGACAAAGAAAGATTTTCCTTGAAAAATGGAAGAGTCATCTTTTTTACCGTTTCTGCACGTGGATGTATCCTAGGAGTAGATAAGCCACATGAGGACTTATTCTGTTTAACTGGTACAGTGCTCTGAATTTTTGTTCTCCACTGAACCAAGTGGCTAAATGGAAGTCAAATCACCATGTGTGCTAGCTAATATGTGGTTTGAGCTTTATTCACCCTTTGCAGAATGTGCAAAACTAGCCTTTGTAACAGTGCTTTAAGAAAGAGAAAAATCCCAGTGTAGTGAAGTGCAGCCGTGGAGAAACACAATGCTATTTCTCTGCTCACAAAAGTGGTGCCAGGTTAATGAATGTCTTCACTCCAAAATTACTCCATATTAACAATCCTGCACTTGCAGGAAGACCTGTGAGTCAGCACACAGACTGGGATAGCCCACACCATGTATGGCTCTTTGTCTGCGCTGATGTACAACTCGGTGCTGCACAGGTTCGGGGAGGGGGGGGGGCTTTGGCTGATTAGAACCATCTTGGACGCATCAAGTGCAGCATGTGCATGCGTGTGGGCAATGTGCCCCGGAGTCAGTGGAAGGAGAGCAATTTCTCCTCCCTGAAGTGGATTCATCTGGTGCAGCAGAGGCCAGAGTGAAGAACTGTTCCCTGGAACCTACCCCACGCTCCTGCTTCCTTAGCTCCAGGCCATTGCTCCTTGTCCTGCTATCTTCTGAGACCAGAGAATTCCCTTCCTTCATTTATATTATTACCTTGAAGGTATTTATAGACTGTGATTGAGGCCCCCTGAGTCTTCTCTCTTTGAGACTATGTAAGTTTAGCTCCCGCAGCCTCTCCTCACACATCTTACCCTCTAATCCCTCTATTGCCTCTTTGTATTTCCTCTAATATTTTAAACACTTTTCCTAAACTCCAAGCACCTGAGCCAGCTGTAGTGTATCACTAAGCAGGGCAATGCTATTAATGCCTACTTAATATTCACTTTCCCTGTAATTCATCCAAGACCAATACTAGCTTGTGCCCTTGCACATAGTATTGGATGCTCCCATTTTGTCGACTGATATCAAATATTAAATCTTTTCTGCTGCCTTTGTGTCTCATACCACAGTGCTAGTGCTGTTTGGTTCTACTTTTATAATTATAATTCATGCTTTATGCTTTAAGCATTTTTTTTCTTACTGGTCTCAATTTGCTTTTTATACAATTCTGTTTCTTTTTTTTAATTTGACCTTGGTCATCAGTCTTTCAGGCTATCTTGTGTCTATCTAAATGTGGACGATATATAGGGTCCACTATGTCCACATGTCACTTCTCAAAAGTGAAAATGACTTTTATCACAAATACTTGCATGTGGTGTCTAAGAAATGCAAACACATCCATGTCAGTAAGAATTCACCTGCCCAACCACTGCTTTGCCCACTGGGTTGAAAACTTGAGGAGCTGATATTACTGTTACAAGCTATGCACAAAAGGCTGAAGATAGAGGAATGAATCATCACTTTCTTTAATCTGTTAGGTCCTTTATGACAGAATTTGAATATTTGATGTAAAGACTTGATTTTTCCATCATACTGGTAGGTCTTAGAGTCTTTCTTCCAGCAGGATTTTAAAAAATATCATACTGATATTGAACACACTCAGCACCATGGATCAGATGCTGTAGGAGAACTTACCTTGTAAGAGGAATGACGGTGAGCACTGGGCTAGGAGACCTTCAACTGATATTTGGTAGGTTTCCTAAAGGGATCTGCTGCATTTCCTATTGCCCTTGTAACCAAATGTGTCCAGTGCATGGGACAGAGCAGCATATCGTGTCATATTTACAGATAAGCACCAGACCTTTTAGTTAATTTCTGATAATTAAAAACAAAAAAAAAAGAAAAAATTGCAAGGCTGACTTAGTGAGAAAAGCAATTGAATTGGTGGTAGCTTTGGAATAAAAGTGAGCTTGTGATAACAGCAGCTGTAGTGGACATTTTATTATATTGAAAAGGGAAAAGGCATCCTATTGACATATTGCAAGAAAACCTCAGGATCTTCAGAAATGGCGGGGCTCAAATTGCATGAAAACTAGTAAGAAAAAAATGGTTCAAAAAGAGCAGGGCTGTCCCCTTGGTAACTGCATGTTCTCTGAAAGGGTGCCCATTCAAAAGATTGGTCACTTGGTCTGTCTCTGGGAGGCAGGGCCAGAGCATGCAGGAGTCCTCCTCTTTCGAGATGCAAGAGTGAAGGAATTTGGTAGTCATCAAATCAGTGTTTTGATGATCAGATGCTTAGCTTCTGTTGTTTGCACTTATTAGACACCTGCATGTGCAAAGAAACAATGTTCCACCGGGGTGGAGGAAAACATTTGCCCTGACTGCTACAGACAATATCCAGAGACAATGAGAATGTGAACTGACAAACATTTATGGTACCAGCTTTGTCACTTCACCAATCTGTCAGTCTGTTGTACTTAGATGCTAATCAGTTGATATAGTAGTAATTTAAATCACTGGCTTAAAAAAATATGCTTTCACTAAATGCTTTTTTCACCTTACTATTTGCCTGTCAGCCTGAGATCATTATCTCCTGGCAAGGTTCTGTTCCATTGACATTATCTCTTAATTATATTAAAATGAAAGGCAGAAGAAAAATGAGTATTTTACTGTTCAGGAATAATTTCTAGAACTATTGTTTAGATTTATAGGACTGTGTCAATAAAGCAGAGGGACGATGCTCTTCAGATTCAGTGTAATTGCTGAGTAAGGAAAATTTATTATGTCTCTTAATCTGGTAAATCAATCCTCATAAAAATGGCATGAGTGTTATAATCTCCCCTGTCTGAACCTACTCTTCCGGTTGATAACTGCAGGAAGCTGATAAAGTTGGGCAGATGGTCACTGAAGTGGTTTCACTGGAACTTCTTTGAGTCCAGATATAATGGGTTGGCCTCTTGGTTCACCTAGTTAGGTGACACCTTCCATTACTTTTCACTGCCAATACAAGTCATAGTCATATACAGTGCGCTTTTTTTTTTTTTTTTTAAAGGCTAACCAGTTTTCAGCAGATCCTACAATTACAAACTGAATGTTTAAGGTAGTCATTCCAAGGAATTTAAATATCAAATAGGAATAAAATAGGACAAAATTTAGAATTAAGTTCACCCATACCAAACAGTGGTATTATTTACTTGGTCACAAATTACAGGTCTCCCTTGTAGCTTTAACTGCAGGACAGTTGGGATGGAATTGGTCTTTTTTTTATTACTGTGTTTTGAATCCTGCTCACTACTGGCAGTGTCTGAATGGCAGCCACCCTTTTAATTGCTGCTGAGTGCAAACAGGAAGGAATTTGCATTCATTCCTCAGAAGAAGCAAATGCTACAAGGGTGTACTTGAATTGGGGGTGGGGGTAAATATACTGTCTAAGAACTGGTCATGGTTTCATAATTAGGAATTAATTGAGTTTTGCACATAAATTAGGGCTGACCAACCTCTCTTTTATGTGTGAATAATACTATGTTTTTATAATTCCAAAACAGTCCCTTTAAACTAGAGACTTAATTCACTTTACAGATTAACACATTAAAATTAAACACAACATTTAGTTCCCCAGGTCAAACTGTTTTCTCCCCTCACAGTCTTAGTCTTAGCTGTAAGGACAGAATCCTCTAATCAGTCCTATTAAAATAGTTTTTATAAGCTGTGTAGGGAACAAAGGACATAACTTTGGATTGTTCTCAATAAGTGAAGCTTTCATCATCTGCAGAGGTTTAGTATTTTTTCCTCAGATAATTTTATGTAAAAGTGCTTTCTTCCAAACTGTCTGCCACCTCCGTCTGGTCTGAAAAAAAGGAGTAAGGTTAACAATTTTTTTTTATTTTTTTATTATTTTTTAACAGAAGCCATTTCTCAAAACAGCCACCAACTCTGTTCCAACATTAACAGTTCCAAATTTGTCATCCCACACTAAGGCACATAGTTAATATTTTGTCTGTGAATCAAAACAGTTCATTCCCATGCTGGTAAAGGCTGTTTATTTGTAAGTTTAAGGTTAATTCAGCAGTTTGGGCATCTATAGCACTAGGGGTTCTTGAGGTTGTTTCCAGCACCCCCATAATGATTTTGGTCTAATGTTGATGCATCTTTATATTAGTCAGAAATGTGTTCTTACTGTTTAGTGTAGGCAGGAGGTATGTAACTAAAAATCCTGTCTAGATGGCAAATGTCAAAGAGTCCTGGAGCAGGTCTGGGGTGTGTGGAGAAGGAATTTGTTCCGTGTGTAGCATGGGGAGAGAGGGAGGAAAGTTTGGTCCTTAGCAGCCATTTGCTGTAGAGTTACAAATGGTTTTGGATATTCAGAGTCATCAAAATAGAATGGTTTGAGTGGTCATAACGTATGTAAAGTGTACCAGATTTTTTTAATACTTCACAAATACTATAGCAGCACTTAACAGCTTGCTGGTATCAGCCAATGTAAACATAAGTGTAAGACATATAATCCTTATTAGTATGTGTTTTAAATCAGGTAGCAGAATAAACAGGCATTAAAAGCTGCCTACCTTATTGGTATGCTGCTCTTTACATTGACAGAAGGTGGGCAGATACACTGAAATTTTTTTATTTTTTTTTTTTAAATGAACGAACCATTTACCTTTTGTATTCACAAGCAACTGCAGGAGGTAAATGCCTGAGAGTGTCATTGTTTCCAAAGGGATGCAGATATGCTACTTAAGGACACCAGGACCCAAGGTCTTAGAAACTCAAGAGCCAGATTAGGTCCATCTCCCCCAAAGTGAATGCAGTAGTCAAAGAGGAGAAATTATAATTCTTTTTGTGATATCTTTCCCAAGAAGAAAGCATCAGTTTGACAATAAGTGAGAGATTTGGGTGTGGAGGCAAGCAAGGCAATTCATTTCAGTTTGTGGGTGTTGGAAAGCCACTAGACCTTTACACAGTGTTGCAAGTAGAGAGGGTGCTATAATGGTTGTTTAAAAGCAAAGCAAATGTTTACATTCTTCATACTTTCTTCTCATGCAAGTCTCCAAATCCCTATGATTTATGAAATAACACCCAGTTTTCATGCACCTATCTTACCAGGTGCTTTATACACATTAAAGCCCACAAATGCTATAAAAGTACAGTTAACAAATGTTATACAAAAATAAACATCCTGGTCTCTACAATATCGCCTGCTTTTTAGAAAAATAAGCAAACAAAAGATAGGCTTTGTAAAACCTTCCTGACCCTGCACAGCCCCCATACATCCTCAGCTGTGAATGAAGTCATCTCACCATCTCAGAAACTCTTTTGGCTCAAATTTTTTATTCTTCTGCATTTATTTTTTTTTGGCTCACAATTGTCTTGTGAAATTTTATCCTTGCAAACATGAATCAAAAAACTAGAGCAACTACCTAAAATTCACACCCTTGTCAAGCTTTAAGAGAAGCCTGATTTCTCTAGTTTTTATTTTCCTCAGGTATGGGAAATGTAGCCGTAGACCCTTGGCGTTAGTGATACTCATGTATTTGGAAGAGGGTGAAATTCTCAGAGGCAGTTGTCGAAGGACCGGCTCTTTTCAAAGCAGTAAATACACAAAGTAAATTGTTGTGGTTTGTACTTGAATATCCTCTTCACAGGTTATGCCTGCTGCAGATGAGACTCAGCTCAGACCTACAAGTTCCTGCTCATCGTTGACATTTCCTTGGAGTTAGGAACTGGGATAGAAGGAGGTGTGATGGAGATCCAGGCTGGTTCCCAATGAGAAGCTCTGTTTTGCCAGGAATCATTTAATTTTTCTTTCCTTCTGCTTTATCAGGTTGTTACTGAAGCTCTTTACAGTGTCAAGGACTCTGTTAATCTTCTTAAACTAAATGTTGAGAGAGAAGTGTCACAACTCTTAGTAAGTTAGCATTCTGCAATTACTTGTGACAGTCTATGTATGTTTGTGAGAAAAATAAAGGTTTGTCTGTTTTTTAGTTAATTGAGGCTATAATCAGTGTCATTTCTATGATTAAGACAATTCCAAATGTGTTATGTCTAGTTAGATCTTCTCTTTCATTAGATTTTTTGTACACGAGAAATTCCATTTTAGGGGGTAGGGGGTTCGCTTCCTTTCTTTCTTTCCCTTCCTGTTTAGATGTTGAAAAGATAAAATACCCATTTTTTTTCCACTCCGTAGTTGGAATGACTCACTGGTGTTGAAGACTCTTCATGTCTTAGCTCTTTTACTGTCCAGCTGGCCTGTAACATCCCTGACTATAGTATTCTAACTCATGTCAGCCAGATGTCATAAAGGTGAGGAGAGAAGGATGCTAATTTCAAAGGTAATTGGGCTGCTGAGGCAAACAGGTCCTGGTGGTGAATGGCAACTGAATGGTAGTGTTGCTACCTAATGGTAACAATGTTATCCTAAATTTAATATAAGCAGTCCTATATAAAAATGTTTACTGATGGTTGATTTTAGAGAGGGTGGTAGATAGTTACAGAGTTCAGAAGAAATAAACTGGCTTTTACTGTGTTGTGCCATGGAGCAATGTCCTGGCAACCAGACAGAACATGTTAACTGAGCAGTTACCCCTGCAGCAGGGCAAGGCCAGCTTGCTTCAACTGGGGTGAGTAGCTTAACCATGTTCAAGTGACCAGAACAGAGGCATTAAATTGAAGGCAATTGTAAAACTGTTTACTGTAGAAAAGCATTTTGAACAGGGGAATGATTTAAGCAGCTGCATTTCTGTTTCTGTTACCTCATAAAGGTCCCCAGTGTGCGTTTTCCACACTGAAAACTTGAGGGGCTATAAAAGCCTTCAGTCTATGTACTGGATTATAAAACTTTTTTTCCAAATAAATTAATATTGTAAATGCTTTTTCTATTTTGCATCCTTTCTGGAAACAAATTTCTCACTTAGTATTTATATGATCAGATAAATGTATTATCTTCTTATCTGCAGCTGAATCACCATAAAACAGCATTTTGATGGAAGAATGTCTTCACTACCATGGGGTACATAACAGATTTGCTTTCCAACCTGTGGTTTGGTGTTTAGAAAATAGCATATAGCTGCTGGCCATGATAAAAGTGACATTTTCTGCATTTTTAGGGTCCTGTTTTCAGAGAGGCTTTAAAAATTGCACAAATGAGCAGTTATATACATGTTCAGGATGATTTATATTTAATGTCTGCCTGTTCAGACCAGACTACAAATGGCAGGCTTCGGAGACTTGTTACAAATATGATTGGGACCAAAGGTACAGCACAGGCAATTTCTGTGTCAGACCTGAGCCTCCATTGACTAAAGGAGAAAAACCAGCTAAACTTCAGGTGTGGAAGAGGTGTAGGAGGGTATTCCTCCCTTCTGAAAGCAGAATTTGCAGCTTCTTTCATGTCCAGTAAGTGATGTTCTTCTCTATGTTTGCATGTGTTCCCTGTTAGAGCTTTAATTTACTTCCATTTCATCACCTTCAAGTGCTGCAATCACTACTTATGTAAGTAACCTCCAAAAGGATAAATTAAGGGGCAGAAGAGATAGTGAGATGCGTGGGAGCTGAGAGCACCTCTGAGGCAGACTGCAACAAGGAGGCACAAGGAGCCCCTCATTGGGTGCTTCCTTCTACCCCTGAATGCTGTCCTGCAGTGCTGAATTCAGAGCCACACACTCACAATGATGTGCAGTTTTGGGGAGAGGTTGGCTACTAGAGGTCACAAGGAGAAGGAAGGCATGTTAGTGGTGTTCGCATGTGGTACCTATTTGTGGAGAGAAACAAATGTGACTGCAGAAATGCATTAAATTAAACCAATACATCTTTTGACACAGTAGAAAAATCATTCACCTACAACCATGTCTCAGAAGGTGGAACGTCAGGAATGGAATACTCACACAAAAGTCTGGATTCACTAATCTGGGGCTCCCAGGGACTTCAGGTCATCTAATAGCTTGATGAAACAGAGTAGCTCAAAGGAAAGTGCTTCTGCTGGGATGTAGATATCAAGAGCAATGGGCCTTTCCCAGAGCTATTGGAAGAGTAATGAACTAAGGGTTGTGGGATACAATGTACTGAGAGCAGTCTTATGGGGGAGGCTTGTGGCTTTTTATGATCATAGGATATGCTAGATATCAGACCCGAGAGATTAAATAATGCATTTGTTATTAAATGAGGACTTAACCACACTGTTAGAGGAAGGCAGTATTTTTACAATATTACATGGTATAGGTTCTTCTTAATGCTTCACAAAAAGACCTGGGAGTGAATCTGTGTAGTTCTGGTTGAGGTGACCTTTAAGTACAAGAGGGGATGAAGCCTGGGAAAAAATGCTATAAACAAACTTCAGTAGGAATATTTTTCTCCATGTTTGTCTTCTGGTTTAAAGTAAAACCTTCTGTAAAAGCCACGTATGGGAAAAAACAAAAATGCAGCTTCCCATGTCATTGACAGTTCACTGCCAGGAATGCAAATCAAAGACTTGGCACCTTAATTTTCCCCTTTAATTTATAATTATAGTCTGCTTGAGTCCTATGTGTCTGCTGGGCATTTCACATGCAACTTCTCCTGGTGGGAAATAACCCTTTGCTTTCAAGCAGTCACTGAAGCGGAGTACAGTGTGTTGCACCCAGAAGATGGGCACGGGCAGGGTGCTCCCTATCAACCTCAGGTGCTTGAGAGAGCTGGGACTCAGTAGCCTGTGCTCAGCCTGGCTTCCCACTAGAGGTGGGCTGTATGGAGGAAAGGTAGCCCACGCTCTCCTCCTCTCCCCCCAAGCTAATGATTTTGCTGCTGTTTAGAGGGGGAAGGATGGAGGCAGGCAGGGTTAGACTGAGCTGGCTGTTTTCTGTGTCAGCACAAGCCAGTATGTCTTGAGAGAAGAATGGGTTCCACATCTTGGGGAGAGGAGATCAGAAGAGGGAGATGGACTAGAGGGACTTGTGCCTTCCTTGAGGAGGGGAGAGGGTGGGAGTGCAGAGGGACTTGGTTTAGAGTTGGGCAGATGAAGCAGACATCTCTCTGGGCACTGGTGGTGGAAAAGAAAAAGGAAGTGTGGTCTTGAAGGGCCTGGGGAACATGGTCTCGTATCCCAGGCACAGGGCAGCTTGGTTCTTGCCTGTATGTTTTTTAACCACCATCATTGGGGTTTGAATTTCTCAGGGTCAGTGTCCTTAGCAGGAGGAGGGAAGCAGCTTGGAGATTTGAGAGAGCTAGCAATCCTCCTTGGAGCACTACACATCATGCTGGGCTCCTGCACGCTTGTGTGGAGTTTTGCTGCTGCCAGTGGTAAATACAAAATATATTATTTTGTTCCTCATCCTTTAGGAAGGGAAATTAACTTTTGCCTATGGTGCTGGAAAGCTTTGAGCAGCCCATGACATACAACCTTCTCAGTCAATAGGTGGAAACAAAAGTGTTTTCTCTCCTAAATGATGCCCCCAGAGGTCTGTATGCATCTGACAATGTAGTTAAAGCTGAATGGCCCCCAGTAAAAACTGACTTTCAGGAACTGTAAGTAACACGATGGCTGGGACTAATCTTTAGTCTTGCCACAATTCTTGTATGGGACCTTAGACATTTGAACAGCTACAAGAGCATCTTGATGTCCAGATTAAGGTATCAATATTTGACCTACTCCCCCGCCTTTATCCTTCAACTTTGTCTCCCACTTTATTTTCTTAGAGGAAGAAACAGCAGCAGCTGAAATATTGCTTCTGTAGTTAATATACCTGGCTACAAATATGGCAGTAGCCTATAATTTAACTCAGGAAAATTAGAAGGCTATTTCTGACCCAGCAACATTAGAAATTGAAGTCTATTTGTCACCTGCAAACACAGAGCTCAGACAGCAACAGTGCAAACTCCTTCATATTGGTCCCTAGTGTGATACTAATGTTGGCTGGGAGTAAGAGAATTCATTTTGTGGACCCTGCTTCAGAGCAAAGATTACCTATCATGCTTAATTGTGTGTGCTGGTTAGGAAGACGTGGTATGGCTAGGGACAGTGCTAAAGCTGCTACACCTACAATCCCAGGGTAGAGACTCAGGTCGCTTTCAGGCTGAAGAATTGGCACTCGTGGTTCTAGCAGAAATGAGAATAAATACAGCATTTCCCCCCCGCCTTCTAGATGCACTTGCTTGCAGTCAGAGATTTAGAGTTGTCAAATCTTCAAGCGTGATGTTAGTATGTATTACCAAACCAATATGGAAATTTGACATGCTGCATTGTAATAGACTTATAATAGCATGTACTAGGTTGTGATTTGCTCATTAAAAAACATATGTAGAAGACTGTTTACCAATATTTTTTTTATGTAATGAACTTGGATTTATTTATCTAGAAATTGGTGTACATTATTACTTACGCTTTCTAAATTCTGATTCAAAGAGCCACCCTTTCACTAAGAATTCAATACAGCCATTGAGTTTTGTACTTGTGGTTAATGGCATGTATAATTAGCAAGTATTACATTGTTGCACAGTGTATTTTGTTGGTAGAAATGTGGATGCATTTTTCTGATTTGCAGATGTAATTCACTTATCTTTCAAAAAAATCAGCAATAGAAGTATTTGAAACTGCCTCCTTCTCCACGTACTGATACTGTGCACTGGACTCCGGCTGCTGGCACTGTAACAAACTATTTTACTTAATACCATTTCATGCTCTTTTTTGTGAAATTCAAAGCTTTGCTTTACAGTTTTCAGGCCTGGAGGCTGCTGTCATTCGGCAAAATACCAGCATCTGTTGAATTTCTTGGAATGTGTCAACTTGGGTGATGGTGTTTTTAAGAATTTGTACACATACTTCAATTCAGCTTTGAGTGTTTCGAGTCCTTTTATGCACAGCATGATTAAAATAATTTAAAACTTGTACTGTATTGATTCAACAGAAGTTTTGTGATGGAATAAACAAAGAAAAAGACTGCATCTTTAATTAACATGGTGAAGAATACTGTTTCTGTGGCCTGCATGTTGTGATGATGATTTGACTTTCTTGGAGCATAGCTCTTTCGCATTTCTTGGAGTTTGAGTGATACAAACAAAGTTTGCAACTTGACTGTTGTAAGGCTGAGTCTTGTCAAGTCCAGTCTGAAATGAACTGTAGCTGGCCTTCTGCTTCTGTTTTGATAAATGAAAAAGCATTTGCCAACTTTTTCATTGCAACTGCGTAAATTACGAAGTAGTAATTAGGCTGAGGTTGGATTCCATTCCCTGACTTATAGCATTGCCTCACATAGAAGGCAGCAAGGGAATTATTTACCTTTTAATTGTAGTTCTCTGAAGGTGGGAGTCTCTATGGATTGATGCTCAGGGGGTCTCAGCTGTTGTGACCTTGGGTACTGAATGACTAGATTAAATGGTAAAGTTTAGAACTGGTCATAATGAGTTAGTATGAAAAGATGCCTTGAGGGGTCTATATGGCATATCATAGCCCCTAACTCCCAAATCCTTTTCAGACTAATTATAATAATTAGAACTTAAATAGGAATAAAACCCCAGCTCTCAGGGGGAGGTGGGAGGATGAGTGTGGCTCTAATAGCGGACACCATGCTCAGAGAACTCAATTATAAGCAAGTAATTTCCTTCTCTACAAAAGGTAATTGGCCTCTTCCACATCTCTGTTCTCACAGATGATGGGGGAGAATTGTGTAGAGAGGGAGCTCTGCTGCCAATAGGAGCCAGGATTGCTGGATAACATGTGGAAATGAAAACCAGCAATGGCCTTAATCTTCTCCTGGACTAAAAAGGAAATGTCCTGAACACTATGAAACGCCCAGTAGGATACATATGGAAAAAAAATATAGAAGTACAGTAGGTGGGTGTACTGAAAGCATGTTGTCTTCATTGTCCTGGAATTGGATGGTTTTCATACAGACTCAGAACAGGAGCGATTCTCAAAGCTTGCTGTTGCATCTCAGTAGCCCATTGTCGAGACACCCCACAAATAAGTGTTATAATTTGGCTTTAGCTATTCCTTTGAGACTGCTAGTAGTGGCCAGTTAGTTCAAATGTGTCAGCAAACTCATTATAAACAATATACCTTAGGTTTTGCATTTTTAATGTGCATTTAAATTCCACTTTTATTACAGTTTTAGTTGAGGAGCTTCACTGTAAGGTGTTACCAAGGAACGAAGCTCCAGGCATAAATCTGTAGATCCCTCTGCCCCTCCAGTTCTTCCTCCCCATGTCAGGCCACCCCAAGCAGCTCTCCAGCCTGGCAGACAGTACAACTCCTGGAGGATCTGAGTGAGTTGAGGTTTGCTGCTGCAAAATGAAAAAATTACTCTGCTGATATTCAGTCAAGTTTAAGAGTGGTTCTGACTGGATTGTGTTTATGACCCTTTCTTATACAGGAAATTTGATTTACTGGGAATGTTGACTGCAAGCCTCTGCTGTATCAGTTGGGGACAAAACTGGATGAACAAATCTGCAATTAAAGTTAGGAAATTGTCTAATGTCCTGCAGAGGGCAGGTTACTCACCAGGTTGATATCTTCAATTTGACAACATTCTAGAGCCCCTGAGATTTGCTTGCAGTTAGTAAAATGCATAAAGTTCTGGAACAGAAACACGTGGCTTTTAGTTTTAAAACATTTTGTAACTGACTGATTTCATCTGACAGTAGTCTCAGCACAGATAGCAATTGCTTACAAAACCAGATTTTTTTATCTCATAACCTCTAATTCTTTGCAGTCAGGGGGAAAAAAAGAATCCGTTTCTTTTCCAATGACACGTCTTCATAAAATACCAGACTACCTTCACAGTCTGTGTGGTCTCTGCTCTGAGTATTAAAACTCTAGATCCCCAAATCTCTACATTTTTAGGGAGTCTTTTAGATGAGGCAGCAGTCCTTTTCTTCCAGCTGCCCCCAAATCACAAAGTTAGTGCTCAGGCCTATTTCTAGCTGCAGTGGCAATTAAGGGGATATCTGAAAGTGTGGTTACCCCAGGAACTCCTTGGCTGGAGGATAAAACTGATTGTTCTCAACTTCCCAGTAATGGATAGAGAACTGCACAATGCTGTGCATCTGCAGTGGACTGCTTGTTGCTTCTTGCATCAAATATTGGCAAACTTTTAACTAGCAAATCTCCAAATGGTGTTTTTAACCTCATTGACGTTCAGCATCTGTAAAAGCTGTGGTTGCCATAGTAGCAAGTTGTTGCCTGAGTGACAGTGTTCTTATGATGTCATCAGAAAACAGCCTGTTCCCAGGAATACCTTGAACTCCATATAAAAGTGCTGCCCTCAGTGTAGTTCAGTATGGGAACAATTAGAAATGCATGGGTTTATATCATTATGAAATACCTCTTTTTTGTGTGCTGGCACATCTTGACATCCACAGTGGAATTTTTAAAGAAAACAGGAGAATTACTTTGAACTTGTTGAAAAAGTGTTATTATGTAACATATGTATCTGACAGTGAGTGTTTGTTCCATTAACCATAAGCATGACATGCCTATCTGCTATAGACTGGCTATTGTTTAACTGTAATGTTTTATTCTATGTTGCAAGGTTCATACGAGTTTCTTAGCTCTGCTCCTTAAAGAACCACAAATTTAAAGCTTAATGATGGTTTATTCTTTTCTGTTCTCAGTACTTGACAAAGAGTGCCCTTTTCCTTGACATACATTTCTGTATAGAAATAATGGGCACTTTATGCATTCTACCTTTTTACTAGCCCAGATTCATATGTGATAAGTAACAGCTCAGAGATGGAGTGTCTGAGATGGCACACAGTGGTGTGGGAGTGGCAGCAGGGAAGTTGCTATACTGTGGTCCTCTGTACTGTACGTTGGGTTTCTGCATGTCCTCGTCTTATACTAAGAAGTTTTGGGTAGAAAGAATCATGTGACCACTCCTCCAGCTTTTGCCAGTGCATTGCCATACATCCAGGAACACTTACGTGGCCAGCACATATGCAGTGTGACCGAGCATCTCACCTGGAAGGTGAGAGCATTGGCTGAGACTGTTGCTTTCTGGCCATCTGTAGCAGCGCCGGCTGTGATAACAGAGCAGGCGTGTGCTGGCATACTTCTTCTCGTGCCATAAAACAGCTGCTCTATCATTGACCTGGCAGGTAAGTCTGTTCTAGTGCAGGCCAGAGCTCTCAAGGGGTCCAGCCCCCTGTGCCTAGGCTGGGGGAGAGAGCATGATCCAGCAAATTCTCTCCCAGTTTCTCTCTGAAACTGCTAATACAGTGTCACACAATCGGTGCCCCTCCTGATCTAGGTGTCTGCCCTTACTTCATTTCATGCCATCAAATGGCCACAGTCATCCTCTGACCTCATTTGACTTGGTTTTCAACCAGATTCACAGTACCAGCAGAAGACGCCCTGCCTATTACCAGTCTCACTGTGTGTTCTCCTTGCTCTAATGTTGCTTTTTTCCCTATCACCTTTAAAACAGAATGTGCTACCTAAGCTAAGTTACAATCTTATTATTTCCCTTGGTATATGCTCCAAAGATGTTGGAGTTTATTTTAATATACACTTAAAATGGAGCTTTTTGAAGCCAGCAGAGACTGAGCTATGTAGATGGAGAAATGTAGTGTTTGTAAGGGAATGTTTGCACTATGTATCTTTCTCTCACTTTAAGTCAAATGAAATGTTTTGCAGAATCTGTTGTACTTATCAGTCTCCCTGCCCCTTATAAAATAAAAAGGAATATTTTCTATAGGTAAAGATTAGTGTTTTTTTTAAAAAAATGGCTAGCTGATAAAATTGTGTGCTGGTACTGAAGCATAAAAATATTCTTCCAGCCTCTTCTTTCTTCCAGAAAAAATGTTAATTGTCCTGATCTGCTTTTTAATAGCAGCATTTATTACCTATTGAGGCAAATAAGTTTGTTTAATTCCCATTTACTTTTATTCCCATGGAAGAATAGATCATTTATATTTCATTTCATGTAGGACACTCTGGACTTGAGCTATCTTGCAGCAGAGAGAGCTGGAGAATGGAGCAACAACTGTATTATTGAAGAGCTCCATAGCCACAGACTGGGAAAAGCATGATCGGATGTGATTTCCAGAACAGATGCCCAAGCAGAGTTGGCAGTTAATTAAAAGCACTATGTACTTAATGATTAACTAATCACAGCATGATGGCATTCAACGGAGATGCAAGAAACTTCTCTGCTGGATTCAACAGAGAAACTCCTAATGTCTGCCTTCAGGGTACCGTACTTACAGCCATTTGCTTTTGCATTACCAGCAGAGACAACACGAGCAGTTAGTCTAGCAAATTTCATTAAGCATTGCTTAGTTAAAACTTTAAAAACAGAAAAAATGAGCTTAGTCAACACTGTATCAGCTATAAATATTGCAGTTTGTCTTTAACAATAGTATTCCACAGCCATATTGTCAAAGAAATGATTGCAAAGCACTACGAACATTTAATCATGCTTCATGAGGAAGCTATATTAAGTATTATTTCCATTCTACCAATGACTAAATAAGGGACAGAGAGGTTACATGACATAAATGACATGTCTGTAAATAACAGTCTGGAAAGTTCTGGATTTTCAGCAACAGATGATATTTCTTTTCTTTGCAATAGAATTACGGAATCATGCTTACAGTGCAACACCTATTCATTTCAAGGTTATCTTCTTAATCTCTTTATCCATTTTTTTTTTTTTTTTTAATCTTACCCTCAAGTATTCATTTCTTCTGCACAGGAATTGACTATCCTTTTTGCCTAAATTTATGTACAGCACCTAGCACCTGTGGTGTGACAACCCAACTAAATAATTACAATATTGCATTTCTGCATTTCATAGATTGTGTTCGTGGAAAACCCAGTTATGTGCACAAAAGTGATGTGGAAAGCTGAGGCATTTTCAACCCAATTAGAAAGCAAATTTCTGGGAAATCTCTGGGGTGATTGCTTTCTTGTCACAATTCTGCTTCATAGTGTGGATGCAATCCAGATAATTAGAGCTAGAAAGGAGAATGACAGTGGATTTTTTTAAAAAAAATACAGTTTGAATTCAGTGATGATACCGAAAAGAACATTTTAAAAATTATTGTTAGAGATTGCCAAAGATAATTGTTCCAGTGTGAGCATGATTGGCAAAATAAAACGGCTACTTTTTCCAGTAATGAAGTACTCTGCCTGGCTGTAAGGATGTCCGGGTCTTGCTCCTGACTCGTGTAGGCTGTGAGTGCAGGGTACTAACTATCAATCTTCTCACTCCTCAAGTTTGCTGGTAGCATTATCCAACATGGGAAGAGATGCTTGGAGTAAACATGTACACTATGCACAAGAGATCCTTGGCTAGAGCAGGCTATCACACCTGACACCAAGGCAAGCTGGGGTTTATTTTCTTGATACAGTTTGAATCGTTTTTCTTCCTTGCAGTTAGGTCTAATTCAGGAAAAAAAAAGCATTTATTACCTCCATTGTCCCTGTTGCCATTGCCAGCTGGTCTGCACATACTGTGCTTCAATGTGAAGTTAGCTTTTCCTAAAGCAGAGCTTTCACAAGCATAAACAAACAGCTTTTCTTTTTCAGGAAAAAGATGGAACAACAAGACTGACTGGCCAGTGTCTCTGCAGTGGCAGCAGCCATTCAGCGTGTGTTCCTGTCAAACCAGGTCTGCACCCCCTCTTCACCCCGGTAATCCCCTCTGCTGTCTTTGCCCAGTCTTGCTGCACTGGCTGCCCACTCTCCAGCAAAACAGATGAGCAGTGAGCTGTGGGCGAGGCACAGAAGATAAGGGTGTCAAGTAGAGGTCCAGTCTCTTGGTGTCTACCTAAAGCCAGGATGTCCTTCTCTGGATCTGCATGGCACTGCTGCAGTTTTCTGGTGCCGCTGCAGACAGGACAAATTTGTTCTGCTCTGTGTGCCACCTCATGGCTGTTAGCATATAACTCTGCAGAGCTGAGACCTTGTCTCAAGGATTTTCACATGCTGAGTGGAAGACATGGACAGGGCAGCCTGAGGCTTGTTGGTCACTGTCCAGAAGACTTAAAAGGTGAAGCACTTGTAAAAGCCCTTGATTTTTCACTTTCAGGTCCCTGATTGTACTATGGAGAAGCCAATGTAAAGTCCGTAAACTAATGATGTTTACGGGATAGTTATTGCTACAGTGAAGTTGTTTCCAGCCCCCTCTGGGAAGAGGGGAGACCCCAGGGCTAAAAGCCCATAGCACGGCTATGGGGATCAGGAGTGGGAATGCTGCTGGACTTCTATTGCAGTGCATGGTGAGTGCCTGAATCTCCAGATTGTGTCACCTCTTTTCAAAAGGGGTACCAGCCTGTCCCTGTAACTTTCTAGCTGTTTTTCCCCATCCAAGTAGTTGTTTTTCTATGAGGAAAGACATCAGTGGATGGACCTATCAAGAAGCTTGCTAAGAGAGGTTGTCTGTCTATTAAGAAAGCAAAATAATAGTTTTAGTCAGTGACTGACCAAGTTAGAGGCAAGAAGGAAATCAAATGTTAGTACAAACTGATCTGACAGTAGATCTTCTTTGCTGCTCTGAACAGAAAAAAAGAGTACACAAAAGTGGTTAGTGCTAAAGTGAATGTGCTTGGTGCTTTCCACATATAGAAGAATATCGTGTCCTTGTTTTCAAGGTAGAAAAACAAAGGGAAGAAGTGCAACATGAGCAAAGCGTGAAGTGGCTCCTCTCCATGGTAACGTGTTGCATGAGTAACATCTTTTTGGTGGTAAGGCATATAGGATGCTCTTGAGCCCCACAGGAAAAAAGCATCTTGACTAGCTCTCTGTGCATACTCTGGAATAAACAATATCAAGCACACCACACGAGAGACACTTCAGATTGTATTTGGGTTGTGGGGTGTTACTTGGCATCATAACGGACTTGTGCAAACATATCAGAACTTTCCATGGTCATCAGAGGTGCTTTTTACTTTCTTTCTTTTTTTAACTGACTTATAAAACCAAGATTACTTTTAAAAAGTATCTGGGCAGCTCATTGAAAAGGCCATAGTTTTAATGGGATATTACAGTGTTGCAGTCCCTATTACAGTATCCTGGGCATAGAGGAGGCTGACTTTTCTCACAGGATGGTAATATAAAGCTGAGAGCAATGGGAAAATCCAAGAAAGGAAAACATTTCTCTTGTTTCAGATTTCTCTGTACACTTGTTAGGATTCTCCTCTAGATTTTCAGTCACATCAGGACAAAACCCCAGAAAACAGATGCCAAGAAACAATGAGACCATAAAGCATCACCTGTGGTGACTCAAGGACTAAGTTGCTCTGTGGAAGGAGCCAGCCCCAGTCACACAAGCTCGGCTATCGAGCCCTGATGTCTGCTGGCATGGCAGTTGGGGACCATCAGAGGGGGAGCAAGGTACAACCAAGCTATGATGGTGTTTTCTGACCCTTTCCCTTGGTAGCTGCTTGACGTTGTCCCTTCAAAGAAGAACAAGCTAGCAGGAGGAGAGGATCAGAGAGGGAGAGAGTGGTGTTCCTGCTGATAGTTCAGTGTTTGTATGTGCATCCATCTGAGGCTGAGCTCTCCTCTTTCTTTGTCACTTCATGAGACATAGCAGCTGGTTCATGTTCTGACAGGATCATTAATGAAAAATCAATGCTTGCCAAATGGAGAATGAAAAAAAGCCACCAAAAGCAACAACAAAAGGTTGTTGAAGTTGAAACCTTCAAATAATGGAGAATAAGCAAACTTGCAAAAAGTATTTGAGTATCTTTTTTTGAATGCCAAAGACTCAGATGAAAAGATTGCTTGCAGTTAAAGCACTGAGCTGGGATGCAGATAGCTGATTTCCACCACTGCTGAAGAAAGGCTACTTTGGATAATTGTTAGAATGTGAAAAATCTTTGAGATCTGAGCTTTAACCTACATCCCTTACTTGCTACACTGTTTATTCATGCTGTGGACCATCAATGTCATTTCTTGAGTGATAAAAATAATTTTTCATTATCTTTGTCTCATTTTTATGTTACTCTGAGTTTCTAAAAATGTCTGTTATTTCTTTTAACAGAGGAAGAATTTGTAGGTGAAACTTTATATCAGGATTGATGCATTTTCTGTAAAGCAAGGTGATAACAATGTGTAAAGATACTGGATACCACATTTTATATTGAGCAGGTATTGTCCTTCTGTGAAAATTAGTGAAAGCACTAACTAAATATAATGCAAAATCAGGCTTTGGAAATTTTTTCCACTTGCTTCAAGGATTATCCACCCTTTGTTAAGACTAGCCCATAACGTGCAAAGCACAATGGTGGGGTAGATCTTCTGTGAAGAGATATATGTACTTTTCCCTTTGCCATGTGTAGTGCACTGTAGTTTTTCTACCTTCTTTACAAAAGAAAAATTATCATATTTTAGAATAGGTATGTGTTAACTAATGAAAAGTTTCAGAAAATATGTCTCAGAGCAGTACAATAGCGCTCTCTCCTATTTTTATACAATAAAAACTGATTTTAAAAGAAAGGCATGCTACTTGCAAAACAAACCCTGAGATCAATCAGTTTGTTCTGCTTGTTGCCATGTAAACTTCCTGCTTAATTTTGAGCATGCAGAAGCTTAGAGGATGAATCGACCTTGTGCAAACTTAGCCAACCTCAGCAATCTCCTGCCAGATGTGTACTTCATTATTTAAGTGGTACTGCACTGTCAGACTCCTTCTGAAATGAAGTGGACATGCCAATGCAGCGTCTGGTCCTCAGATCCTTAGCTCCTGTAAGTAGAAAACACTGTACAGACGGAGAGCTGATTCCATGTGCTCCAGGGAGACTCACGTGGATTTGAAATGTTAATCAATGCAGTTCAGAGCGCTCTGAAAAAGTTCTGTCCTGAAAGTGGTAGAACTTCAAAACTTCTGAACTACTTCATGTCTCCAGTCTAAATGTGTGTTTATAATGTGCTTCAAAGTTCAGGATTTTAAATATTTTGTTAGATTTGATAACAGATGAGCCTTAAGTATTTCCATTTTTATACTATTCTTTAAATGTATTTGATTTTAGGCAAAACCAGGCTCTGCACATTTATAATTGGAAGAAATAGTGTGCTATCATATTATAAATTAGGCTTCTACCCATTTCCTTCTGTGGGTCATTGGGAGGGGGGGGGAGCACAGGGAGGTGTTTGGGTTTTTTGGGGTTTTTTTGTGTTTTGTTTTGTTTCAAAGAGTTGGTATCACTGTCATACTGAACACTTGCGAGATGCCCTTCCAGTGTGGAGAACTGAGCAAGTGAGCACCCAGGACTCTTACTGCTTGCTCTTTCAAACCGCAAGTTCAGGCTGTAGGGAGGGAAGGCATTACAGAACTGAGGTCCCGTCAATGAATGTCCTGATTAGGACACAACTGCTGCCTATTTACAAGGAGGCGTATGAAGAGGTCCACAGGTAGCTACTGGAAGGAACTGGATGGAGTGATCTGTGAAACTTGACACTTTCTGTTTCCAGAGTGGGCAAAGTAAATGGTAGAGCAGGCTCTGGGACATCCACAAAGTAGCGTAAGTCAGCAGAGGCACATTGGAGAACAGCCCACTCGAGGAAGATGACAAGCAGAAATAGCTCAGCTGAATCAGTGCAAGCCATGTAATGAGTGGATTTCAAAAGAATAGTTTAAAAAACATATTGTGACTCTTGCAGAGAGCAGGGAGGGATTTGTAACAACACTTATTTTCCACCTAACTTGATGATTGTTGGTGAGTTTTCCTTTCTAAACGTGTGCTTGGAGGCAACAGGATGGCAGCCCCTGTCTGACCCTGATGTCTCCCTTTTTAGGAGACAGCTTAAGAATTTCACACGTCACTTAGTGCCAAATTTAATTTACTATTTTTTAATAAAGATTACTTGCACAGTGTGGAAGCATTTGGTTTAAGCACGGCCTGAAAGATTTTGAGCACTTAGAAGCATGCAGCAGAGCATGCCAAATTAAGCTGGTTTTCTAAGCACAGGCAGTTTCTTTGATTTTCATTAATTTATTGCATGTGTAATTATTTGAAGAATTACGCACGGAGCTAAAAGAAAATTCTCTGAATTCATGGGGAAAAAATTCATTTAAGCTTAACAAGGATGTACAGTACTGTGACAGCTGAATGAGAGCTCTTCTAATGGTGTGACGGATATTTTATACATTCCTGTATGCATTACTTTTGGGGCAGAGGAGTTTACTCTATCAACTGATGATATTTAAACCTTTCAGCATTTCTTTCTTTGTCCATTCAGTAATCCGTTCAGCCTTCATACCAAGCAGCTTCCATTGTAGCCTCCACTCCTGTACATCTTTGTATATCTGAGGTGGGTCTTCAGGTTCTAGATAAAAGGTTTGCATTGTGCAAGGTACTATAGTGCTGTTGGATGAAACATTCTTGCTTCATGGATCTGCAATCTAAATAGACAAAAACAGGAAAGGAGGAGGGAAGAGGATGGTGTCTGAGACATCTGCTCAACAAGACTTTAGAAATGAGAGCAGGGAAATGAATCAAAATTCATGACTGCCTTCCACCCAGTACCAATACTGTCTGCACCCATGGTGCAAGCCCTCCTTGATTTTGGAGGAACATCTCCAACCTGTCATCAAAATCTACCACTCTTTTCTTTAAGCAAGTAATCTTATAATACAAATGTAAATTGACCATACTAAGATATTCTCATGTATATTTGTGAATCAGGTCTATTTTCAAAGCTATGGACAAATTAAACTTTAGCTAAAAATTCTGTAACATGTTACTACAATTGAGATCCTAAACAGAGGACGAGGTTTTGCAGTTAGCTCTTTCCCCATGTATCCTAGCCCCAAGCACCCCATGCCACAGGCTGTAGTTGGTTTCAGAGTGATCGAATAGTGTGTACACACTGAAAAAGATGCAAGTGGTTTGGGTTTCCCTCAGCTCTGGAGAGAGCAGTCAGGACCCTGTCCTCCGAGGAGACTAGAGACAGTGGAAGGGTGCTGGCCTCAGCTTACTGGTCTCTTCTGGTTTTTGGTTTTTTTTTTCCAGGCAAGAAACTATACAGACTGACAGTAACAGAATAAAAGAAATTATCAACAATGTTCAGCTTGGTCTCCACTGCTGTTATTGAAGAATTACATGGTATTGCTTGTAATACTAAAGAGCAGTCTGGAAATACATGGAGAACAGGGAGGCACTGCAGTCAACCGAAGTGACTGATAAAAGGCTGAGAGCTTTCCCAGAGGTTTCTCATGTCACCTGGGTCAATCTTTGACTTTGACCATACTTTTCTTCCCACTTATAAAATGGGGAGTCCTTCCTTACTGTGTTGTAAAGGCAAAACACATTACTTGTGTGTAGGTAAGTCTAAAACGCCTCTTGAACTCATTCTCACTTGAGTAAGATCTGTCTGTGATTTGTCCAGGCTTGCCAAAACCATGTAGCCATGGTCAGCTTGCCTGGCTTAATGCCCTGCTCTCTCAACTGGTTGTATTAGGACTGGTTTAGGCTTACACTAACACAGCTGTGTTGCTTCAGTTTGCATCAGACTGTGGACAGACCTGGTGTGTATCAGCTGTGGAGTCAAATAGATACATCTGTGAGGATGTGGCTGCAGCTGCTTCAGAAGGAGAGTGCACCAAAACCACTTCTTTCTGTGTGTACATATATATCCAGAGGTGAGTCAGGCTACTGGCATGAGGAGAAGGGAGTGGGAAGCACAAGTTACTTGCCTTAATAGCACTGTCAAGAACTTTTAGATTTCTTCAAAAGCATTTGAGAAGCAGAGGGGACAGCTTAAGAGAAAAGTTGGTCTAATGGAGAGAGATGTGGAGGCAGGTCATCCTGAAACTGCACTGTAACTGTATCGCTATGGCTTATCCCCCATCTGACACACTCTGAGCTCTTTAAAAATCCAAGCACAAGATGTTTGGCTTAAAATTATTTAACAATATTTTTACTGTGTTAGGATCCCTTTTTTCCCCAGTGTTAGTAAGTCTGGCCCCCAGTCTGTGCTGCTGGTGCACTGGTGCTGGAATGCACAGAATAACTCTCTCTTGTTTGAGGGGAACCTGTTTGATGCATGAGCCCAATATTGGAAATTTTGAGAGTGTGTTTTGCCCTAGAAAGCTTTTTTTCCAGTTAATACTGTTGCAGACCTGTTAAAAACCAGTTCTTTAGTACTTATGGAAGCAACACTCACATTTTGAACAGGTCAATGGAGAATGATTTCAGCCATAGGTTTACTGTAGCAATAGGGACTAAAAGCATCCTCATGCATATTTAATATTTTGGAGGAAAACCCACCTGCACACAAACGGAATTGAAAGTGGTGGGGTTTTTTTGTCAAAAAACTGTCTGAAACAATGCCAAGGTTTTATCTCTAGGAATGCCATTTATTCTGTATTACAAGTACCCAATTTCCAGGGCTGATCAACCTGGAGCTGCATCAACAAAGGGTAATACTTGACTCTAGTGGAATTCATCCATTAAGAAATGTATCACTTAACACCTCAGCAAACTAGTATTTAATAGCTCCTAGACCATGCATGGACTATTCCCAGAGCATTAAATTTCACCATAAATGCATTGCAATCGTAAGTATACTTTGAATAACAAGGTAATTGTGCATGAAAACTGTTAGTTACATATGCAAATGGCTTGCTGCACTCTGGATCTGAGAGCTGTCTGGGCTGCTTCTGTTTAAAAAAAAAAAAAAAAGCATCCTCGTGGTTAATTGTCCTTATTGCCTCTTTTAAAATTCCTTTAACAAAATATCTCCAAATTCCAACAGTGTTTCTTTGTGGATGATGTCCACTTATCAGCCTATTCTAAAGCTTTGTTTTCTGTTGAGGCATTTTTGGAGCAGTTTTTGATTTGTCTGAATTAAGCTGCCCACAGATCTTAATCATCTTTGACAACTAATCATCTAACTCACACTGCATTCAATCTTGTCAGCATATGTGTGGTTTGTACACTTAGGCAGCAGCTGTGCTGTTTTCAGCAGCAAAGTTAGAAATATATGTTACCTGCTAAATGCATAGCACCGGTGGGGAAAAGATACTAGTGAAAAGCAGAAAGGGGGTTGAGAATGTGTTGGCACAAGCAGCTTCACAGTAAATTTGTCTTATATTGTAAATGTAGGATCTTTATTTGAAGAAAGTTTTAGTCCTAGTTAAAAGTGGCATTTCTCTGAACTGTCCAGTTTAAAGATGGGAGAGAGTTAGTTCAGGTGTGCACAGAAGGGCTTTGCTCATCTTAGTAGTGCATAGTGAATGATTTTTATTGATAAAGAGAAACTTTGGGCCAGTGCTCAGAGTCCAGCCCTGATTTCAGAGGCCTCTCTTGCAGTGCAGAGACAAACGCCTTTACAGTCCTGGTGCAGAGAGCACGTTTAAAATGTTTATGCTGAGAAGTCAGTGAACTTCAGATTTCTCACTTCCAGGAGCCCCCTGCTGCTGAGAGGAATGAAAAGCCCATGTGTTACTAAGTCACAACAGGAATTTTGCAAGTTAAAACCACCTTTTCTTTCTTCCAGTGTAAAATGGGGATTATAGAAGTCCCAGCAATGTTATTTTGCACAGGAGAACTCTAAAGCCAATATGCAATTAGGAACATTAAATGTAGATGATGACAGGGTGTTGTTTTGTGAAAGTCTTCTCAAGTACATTGCCTTTCCTGCTGCTCTTAGATGCCTGTGGTAAGAGTCATGGTTGCTGCAACTGAATCCTCACATCTGCAAACTTAAAATCAGAGCTTCAAAAATTTGTTTGCTATCAACTATATTAAGGAAAGTAATTTAGCAGTCTTCTATGGTCACTGAAAGACAAGTAGCAAAACAAATTTTTCATCTAAGACTTTCTTCTATCACAATATTTGTCTGCTTTTTGAGGAGACTGGATTGATTTGGGGTCATTAAAATGTGATCTCATCCTTCAGAAACCAGAAAGAAAGGATAATCTTATGTATAAGCTGTCTGTATTGCTGCTATCAGAGAACTCCATAGGTATAATTATACCATGGAAATAGATGGTACAAGACTACAGAAAGCTGGAATAGAACTTAACAAGAACAAAGAATGACTGAAGTGCATTGTCCTCTGCAAAGCAAGGTTTCCAGCCTGTGTGTCTTTATCTTGTGTGGCATTAGGAGGGAGTGGTTGTCTGAGTAAAGGAAAATGTTAAAAACCACTACAAGAAAAACTTAGAACATCATTGTATTTGTGGGACATTATCACCAGTGTATGCATGTGTATATATAAAAAAGGTTCCTCCTCTACTGATGTTTTTACAGTTCTCATTAGAATAAGGGAGAAAAATAAGCATTAATGTAGGAAGAAGGGAGAGGATAAAACCTGAAATTCAATTAAATGCAGGCTGCTATGTTTATTTTCACAAATTCGCATTTTCTGAGATATTTTATCAGATCATCTTTGGCCAGTTCCTGATCTATTGCATAAGTAATATTTTTAACAATCAAGGGAAAAGAGAATGTTGTGTTCTACCCTGTGTTCCCCTCCTCTACAGTCCCCTTCATCCTGGTTTCCCTTAGGTGGCAGTAACTGTGGTGCTCGGAAGCATTAGCCACATGACTGGGTACAGTGCCAAGTCTAATACAAAGTAAACTTGAGCTGTGCTTGCCCTTGGATGATCTCTGCTGTGATTTGAGAAGGGGTGATTGGTGCTTCGTTTTCCTGTGGCTTCAACTTCATGTGAGAAATGTTTAAACGTAAAAGCCACAGGTGAGTTTGCTGAACATGACCTGACACATGATAGAATGGTCTCAGGATTTATTCACAATGATGCAAATGCATCTTTCATAGGTTTTTTGTGGTTTTTTTTTTAATTTTCTGGTAGGTTTAGCAGAAAAAATGGGACAGGATCTTTATATCATCCCTAATGCTGTTCCATATCTTTTAAAGGATTTCTGCTTTAATTGAGTGTATATTTATTGCTTCTTCTCAACTGTAGTATCTGTAGGTTGTCAATCAACAAAAATATTTTCCCACTTTAAAAGTTGCAGTGCACCACCCTGTGATTTTAATTTTTATTTATTTATTTATTTCCCACCTCTGCCATGTCCTACCCCCTGTGAAGATGCTGGAGCCACTCATTTTTAGTACCAACAGTTTGATCAGATGAGCAGTAATCAGAAATTACCTAATATTTTGCCTATCCCTTTTGTTATGATGGAGACATAAAGCACAAATGCAGTTGATCAAACATGAAACAGGATTATTTTATTTAAGTATTTTTTATTATTTAGGTATTTAAAGTATTTAAGTGGGTGTTTTAAATTATTATTTAAGTGTAATTTGTTGAAAATGTCCAGTAGTCCTTTGCCCGGCATTTCATCCACCTGAGAGATCACTGGAGTAGTTACTCTCTTCTTTTGAGTGATGACTCCATTGGCTTCATTCTGCTACACTGTCAATCACTGAGCAGTGCTTTCGTTGGCCTGTCATCATGCAGATATCAAAAGCAGTGGGAATCAAGTGTTTTGTTAGCACACGAAAGCTTTACCACCCAGAAAAGCATGTCAGCTTTTTTGATTTATTTATTCAGAATTTTTCACTTATTGCTTTCTGGGTCAAATGACAAGTATTTGGAGGCAGAGTGTAGCTTCAAAGTCCTCTTTTTTAAGGAACCTAGTTATGTAGCTCGTGTTAGTAGAAAAATATTCCTGATCAAGAAAGTTTACTGCATCACGTTTCTCAAAGGATGAACCTACTGAATCTCTAAGCTGTTTTTCTTCACTAGCCTGATTCATCTAGTGAAAATGGGGGGAAGGCAAGTACAGTTATCAGGGCCTAAAGGCAGAGGATGAAAGCAGAGAAATTGGCTTCTCCTGTTCCTGACCCTCTCTTTGGGAAACAGCTTTTGCTTATCTCAAGGAAAAAAAAGTGGTTCTTTTAATTACCTTCCAAATAAGTATGTAACCCAACGCACAGTGACATGTTTTCTTCCTAGCATTGCTCTAATACTTCTGACAATCCCCATTAAGCCAAATACATATGAAGTTTTCTTCTAGAAATCAATCTACAGTAGCGGCTGGCCTGGGCTACTACTTTAGGAAAACACAGATATTTTATATTTCTTAATGTTTTGCCTTAGAAATATCATAATAGATGGGGAAATAGAGAGGTGGAAATTTTCCTTAGATGAGTTTATGCCAGACGTGCTTGCTTTTGAAGAGCTGTGATTGTCAGAGGTCCAAAATGGGCCAAGTCAAATTAGCACTAATTAGCACTTCAGCATCATTTGTGCTGTAAATACTGCATTCACCACAACTTACTACTGCCTCATTGTGGCAGCCTGTGAATAAATCCTCAAGTACCTAGCAGATGCTCAGATGTTTAGAGGACATAAACCATGCCACTAACTAGATAGCATGATAGTCTACATTTATGAGAACCTGATACGTTCAAAAAGAAAAAAAAAAAAAATTCTTCCTGTTACCAGGGTGAGAGAGATGCATTAATACTGAGACAGTGTCTTCATGTACTATAGGGTTAATTGCCTTATTTTTGTAATGCATTGTTCAAAATTTCTCTAAATTCTATCCCGTGGTTGCATTGTTAATCTAGTTTGTTAACTAGAATCTGGAAGATTTATTTATAAGAAAGGGCTTTTTTACGCAGGCATCTGCCTGCCTGCTTGTCTAATTCCGCTCTCCCATTTAGAAATCCAAGAGTGAAGGTGGCTGCCTCTGAAACAAATAATGCAGAGGGTCTCTTAACAAAGCAAGGGGCTGCACTTGCTCTTCTCTTGCAAAATTCAACGGCACTGCTCCTCGGCTGTATGAACAGCTGTGGCAACAGCCCCAAGCAGGCGGAAGAGGAGTGGGTACAGTGGCAGATGAGATTGAGCAGGAGAGAGAAGGCAGCATTTGGTTGAGCAGTTGGGTAGAGATGAGTTTAAAGCAAGGGAGAGTTGGCAAGAAGGTTTTGAAAATGGTCAAAACATGGAACAGAGCTAGTAGTATGTCCCATGATGCTGACAAGATCACCGACAGCCTGGCTGGAAAGAGTTGCATAAGGACTCTTAAATACATTTGATCTGAGCAATGTTTCTAATGCTGATGAGACTGGACATGATTTACAGGACTACTTGAAGCTTGTGTTTATATTTTAATCATACTAAACTTTTTGACAGTAAGAAAGCAAAGGAACTGTCTCTGCTTCCTCCCTGAAAATGTGACTCAGAGAGAAACTTTGGGTTTTTTTTGGTTTAGAAACCTGATAATGCCCAAATGTGTTTAAAAAAAAAAAAAAAAACAAACCACAAAAAACCTTAAGAAAAACCCCAAACCTTGTTTAATGCATCATCATGAAGAACTGCCTGCGCTGTTTTTTTAACTGAGCACCTTATCCAAGAGGATGAAACCTTTCAGTAGTGAAGGAAGAAAATTGCCTTGGAATGGATTATTTCATTGGTCATCGATCCTGCTGCACTTTAAAACAGTAAATGATCTTTCTGACACCTCTTCCCACCAAATATCAGTTCTCATTTTCAGAGTCTCTGTCTGGCAATTGTACACATTAGGGAATGCTGCTTAGAAGTAATAAAACATACTACAGATGTAATGAAATAAAATTAATCTATAATGCCACAGAAGAAGCATATGTTGAATGCTTTTCCCAGGGCTAAGTGGGTTATTTAATCACCAGAGTTTTGGTCTTTGGCCTTTTAAAATGCTTGATTACATACATTCAGGAGTCTTGGCCCCCAGGGCATTACACTGAAGTTTGGAAAGTTTGGGGTATGATCACAGAACATTGCTGGTATTGATTTCTTCTGTTATTCACTAAAACTTACAAAAAAAATTAAACAATAAGTTTCTGTTTTTATCATCTCTATTATGATAAGCACAGGAAAATGGCATTTTTTTCTGAATTTTAATTGTGAAAATATTGTGAGAGATTATGATTCAAGATAGTATTTTCACTTGTCTTGACTATTATGAGTAAGTGACATCTGCCTGCCTTAGAGTTTGGATTAAAAAAGGCATTGCTGTCTGGTTTATTATTATTATAGCTCCTACATTCTCATGCAAGCCATAAACCCATTTTAGCATAAATTCCTTACATAAATGCTATTTATAAGTGCTATTAGGGTTGAACACCAGTCATTAAATCCTTCTGAGCAGTAACAACTGGGAGAATTTAATGCAGCTCCCATCAAAGATGAACATGGAAGAAGATGGAGAGATGCTTCTGTGCATGCTGCCTGCAGCCTGGAGGGGAACAGAGCAAGGAGAACCTCTATAATTTACTGTGCTTCTCTGTTGTAGGGAAAAAAGAATTAAAACACATAACCTAAACCAAAGCCCAGTAAAGCCTGTGGGAGGCTTCCTGTTAACTTCAATGTGCACTACATCTGGTTGATAGATATCTAAAATATAAAGCATTTCACATGGTGTGTTGAAGAGATTTTTCCATGCAATGGACGCATATAATGAGATCTTTCATTCTTTTTCCCAGATTTGGCCTTGAAGAAAACCCTAGAGCTGAATGTTGCTGAACTTTGGGCAGAGTTAGATTCTGACCTAAACATTGAGGACACCTTGTCTATTCTTGTTTGTCGCTACACATAAGTTCCTTCTCATTTGCTGCTCTGTTCTTGGTTATCTGCAGGATAAAGGGATTCTGAACCAGGAATAGATTCGCACATGGAGTTCTGGAGTATCAGGGCAATAGCTCTTCTCTCTGCCTAATCAACAGGGCTTGCTGCTTCCCTCCTGCAGCATGTCTTGTAGTCACAGATGTGTGGAGGGTTACCTTTACAGATAGATGCTGGCAAGAATACCATGTAAGAAGTTAAAATTTGCTTTTCAGGTAGTTAGATATGAGCACACCAGCGTGCCATTGTATTCTCCTAGTTGATTTGGTCATCTGTTATTTAGTTTCTTGAGAGGATCTTTGTACCAACCACCTACATACCCCAAGTATCAGAAATACATTTTTTTTTAAGTGTTGGTTTCCTTTTCTCTGTGATTCTTGACAATGTGATTCATGTGAGCAAAGAGATATTTTTTTCTGTACAAAATAATCTAAGAGTGAGAGAAAAGTGTATTGCCCTCTTTGTATCTGGAAAAGAGATATCATTGCAGGGCAATCATCCCTTATTTCTCACCTGGCACTTGAGCCTTGGCTCCAAAAGTGTTGCAGGTACTTTTTGGACTGGGCATCTATTTTCCATGATTTGGAGTGCTGCAGACTCCAAGGCCATCTCCTGCTTCTCTGTTATATGTGCTCTCATAGCTGACAAACTATAAGCAGTACAAGGGATACTATGTGTTGCAGAGCCCTTTTTAGTGTTCAATATCCCAAATTATTTTAGTGAGTAGATGTGGTGAGAGCTGATGGAGCTTTATAGAACTGTGAACAGTCCATGAAGCTAATACCCTGGTGCAGCTCATTTGCCTAACACAGAGCATGTGAAATACTCAACTAGTATAACACAGTACAAATATTTACCAAAATCAGTTTTTAGTGTTTACCTTTGAATGAGAGAGCGCATTTTGAACAATTAATCTCTGTTGTGCCCAGCTATGCAATGCAGAATATGTTCAGCAGAATCCTGTTGTCAACCCATGGATGCACATATAGATGTTTTAGTCAGTGAACTAGTTAAAGTGCATCCTGCTGTGTTGTACTGAGCACAGGAGAAATAAGAGGTATAGCTAGGCCCAGGATTCTGTATCAGAAATGACATGTTTAAACACAATGATGACTTTCATATATTCAGCCATAATTAGCAAGAGTCAGCTCAGAAAGGCCCTTGAAGAGTTTACTGTGGCACTTCCCGCATCTTGCCTAAATAGCGAAGCTGATGTCTTTGGCAAGTGCTTATCAGCAGCTGGTAGCCATGAATATTTTTGCTGTACAGAAAAGCAGCAAGCTGTTTCTCATGATACTCAGAGCTGTGGGATCCTGGGCAGTACTGTCAAGGTCCTCATAAGAAAAGTCTTCGTGCTTTTGTGCCCTGCACAAGGCTGTCAGTGCCATCACAGCTTTGGCAACGTACTGCTGCTGTCACCAAAGCAAATCCGTATGTTCACAGACACAAAGGACCACATGGTGTGATACCTGTTAGTGTGTTGCATTGGCAAAGTGGTCACATTCTGCTTTTCACCTACTTGTTTAAGCAGTTCTTCTGTTTCTTTGTTTCTTTGCAATTGAGAGAGATGACTTTAGGAGAATGCAGATGAAAATAGTGCATGGAAAGAAATTTTCAATGAGGTGACTTTGCTGTTTCATCAGATGAGGAGGAGCTTAAAGACAACCATTTAGTCTTGCTGAGAATGCAGATCTGTAGTAAAAGAGAGAGATTCTTGAACATTCATCAGAGAGTTTATACCAGGAATGTAATGTTTTTCAAATACATTATTTGCCAACTGGTTTATTTTTCTCCCACAGTTCAATAGATTAAAAACAAACAAACAAACAAACAAAACCCCAACCAAGCCTGTTTATGGGCAGGGTTTTTTTCTGCATTTTGTGAAGGAAGGTGTTTACACTGACACAAAGAGTGTAGCAATCCTAATATGTCATTGTTCTGATCCTTTTCTGTCTGCTTTGCCCTGCTGTGAATGACTATGCAATTTTTAGGACAGTAGAAACTGGCTTTATTTGTGTGTACATGTGTGTTAACATGCTTTTTTAAACTGGTGTGTGTAGGCTTGCATGCCTATATGGTGTATTATCAGAACAGGGCTTTGTGGGTTTGGAAGCTTGCCAAGTGCACTTAGAAAATTCCTGGGACTGAGTCCCTTTGCTGCCTGAGTTCTTGCTCTTCTATTAATGGTTGGTTTAAACACCTAAAATACTTCATTTTGCCATGGATGTGATTCATACTTCAGAGGACATGGGAGTAAATGATGCTTTTTGTAACTCTGCTGTTGAGTTCTGCCTTTCCACCTTAGCAAGAGCTCCATTGCGGCATCTAAGTCAGAGACCACAGAGATGTTCAGCCTTCCCCAAGTGGCACTTTGGTTACCATGTAAAGTTGTCTGTGGGTGCCTAGTGTCATTTGCTGCAGAATAGCTGTGCACAAAATCCAAAGAAGGGTGTCCCAAAGGGGGAAAGAGACCCATGGATTGAGGAGGCCATGCAAATGAAGTCAATGAGATTTAAAAGAATCAACAATTCACCTTGCTTCTCTGGGTGTCATAACAAATATTACCCAACTGTGGTGCAGTGTTGTGATATGTCCCTTGCATATATTCTTTTTCCAGAAGTCTGAGTATATTTGTAGATCATTTCTATCAAAATAATGTAACAATCTGGGTACATTTTAATTGTTCCTTCACTCGTGGCTGTTCATCATTACAAAGCTGAGAAGGCACCATGCTGGGGTGAGCACAGCTGCAGAGTGAAACCAAAAGACACAATGTATTTGAGATGGATGGGAAGCACCATTCATGAAAACTTCTGATTAAAATTAGAACTGGTAACAGTAAGGTCTTTGTTCAAAAAAGGAAAGGAAAAAGAAGATGAGGAAAAAAGGAGAGAGAGTATAAAGACTCCTGCAGAAGGGGGAGATGGTTAGAGTGTTTCCAAAACTCTTAATAACCAGGAACAGTGAAAGGAGGAGAGAGATGTGGAAAAACCTGCTTCACTGACAGGACCTACCACATCCTAGCAGCAGTCTGCAGAGGACTGGAAATGCTGCACAACGGCATTTGCAAATTCCCTAGAATATTTTTGCTTCTGAAGTATGTAATTTCAGAATGCAACTTATTCTGTATTCTGCTGCCACGTAACAGTACCGAGTTTTTATGTTGTAGACTTCAATCATAAATTCAAGTCAGGTGACTCTTAACAGTTAATATATGGACTAATTAGAGAGAGGACGGATGTGCTGTATCACAAAGTTCTAATGAGGTCAGGGCTGAAATACTAGAAGAAATGCTATTTTTTTTTTCTTCTTTGTCTGGGAGCCATTATCTATTTTAATTTCTCTTTATTGAAATATGAATCATGTGAGTCCTACCTTTGATTTGTTTCTTTATCTGTGCTTTGTTGACTTCATAGGTTGTACAAAATGCAACAGGGGAGAGCCATGAGACTATGTATCAAGCATTATGGTGCATTAGAGTAATCACTTTTCTCTGTAACACATCAGATATTGTCATCAAGTTTTATGAGTATAGGTGTTATTTTTCTCAGACTCTTCTGAAACTATTTATCTTAATTAGCAGTAGTATAAGCTTCTTCATAAAGTTGGAATTCTTCTGAAGAATTTTTGTGGTAAATCCACCTGCTTAGTATTTCTAAACAAAATGATAAAAAAAAAATTTCTATGGCTCAGAAAGCTTTCTTTACAAAATTAATTTGAAACTGTTGCTGTAAGGTTGGAAGTTGCAGTATTTTCCCCTTAGGGGAATAGATGGTGAACTCGTTTGTGATTCACAGACCCCTGTCTGCGCTTCAGGAAGACTCCCGTAACTGCTGGTGTGGTGGCAGCGTCCCAGGTACGCAGGTAGCTGTTATTCCCTTTGTTTTCCTTGCTGCGATGTGACAAATTGTCTTATCATCCTGTGTGAATATGAAGGTATTTTTTGTCTTTCTACCCTGGTCTAAAAAACCTTTTTAATCAGGGGGCAGCAAATGCAAAGTGGATTGTGTTATAAAATACCACAATTTCAAAAGATGATCAATAGAAAGAGATAATCCAGCTGTTGATGGCCAACCGTATGAACAGGTTTCTTAAATATGAGCTCAGCTGTTGTTCACCTTTCAAGGTAAAAGAATATATGGGCTAAATAATCCTTGTTCCCTGAACTGTGCATGGTGGTAAGCTGGCGTACCAGTTCACAAGCAGCAGCTCCCCAGTAAGCTGTCACTGGTGTTGAGAATGTTGTTCCACATGATGTTATTTCTAGTCCCAGTCTTTTGCTCCTGTTTTTTTTTAAAGGGATTGATGAATAGAAGACCCTGAATGAAGTGGTTTGGCATTTGTTTTCTCATGTGGCAAACAACAAATGTTGCATTGTCATAGCTGTGTTCAAGGCCTCCTTATTCATCAACAGCCTTAAAGTAGCTGTGGCCTGTCATTATGAAACACTGTAGATATTTTTTTTCATCAGTTGGAAAGTAGAATTTGACAAGAGAAGGGCTCAGAAAGCAACAAGCAGTGAGAGACATCTTGTACATTTGAATAGGGCATTTATAGATTATTTTTATTATCAGCTTTTTTGCCATGGGGCGGTTCACCCTTTAAAAACTCTCAGCACTATTCCAAATAGCAGTGTTATCCTTGCAAGGTTGGCCTTTGGGTGAGCATGTCCCATTCATCCCTAAATTCTTTACGACCTCATGCTGGGTACTGTGTGGCTTCTTATGTTTAAGAGTAAAGGCATCCTACGGTGCTGGTTGTCTGAAGACCAGGAGCTGATTTGGCACTGCAAGGCCTTAGAATATCATCTGCCTTGCTCTCTCTGGGGCCAGGCAAGAATCAGCAAATGCGCTAAGCTTGCTCTCACTTTCATGGATCGTGTCATGCTGGGGGTAACTCACATGCAAAATGGCTCTGACTGTGCAAGGCTGCTTCATGATTGCTGTCTGAGCACCCTGCACTTCCTTTTTCTGTTTAAGTAAGTGGTGATCCAGTTGAACTAGCATGTTTTTACCTATGTATTGCAGTCTTACTGCATGAAAAGATTATTTGAACTCTCAGAGAGAAATGCACATTGAATTATTTTTCCCTCACTGACATTTTGTTTTCTAGTGTTGGATTGAGTATGTGAATTTGGGTGTCAAAACATGTATCTCAAGTTCTGTAAAGGTGACAAAATGTGTGTGTATATGCAGTAAGCATCACAGCTTTGTGCGCATTGTGATCTCTCTATATAGAGCCTGGGCAAGAGAGGTTATAGTAAGTGCTGGCATTTATGGAGAAGCAGTTTGTCCGTTTATGTCACTCAGTGCAACATCTGCATCTGAAATTTGTTGCTAGTTGCTTATAGACTGAGCCTGGCATTTGAAACACTTTAAGTGTTTCACTGCTCAGGTGTCCAGAATTTGGAACAAAATCAGTTATAACTGCTATAGGCAGGGGGGCTTATGGTCATAATGTTCCAATGACAGTGTCAGGGGAAAGCATCAGGAGCTTTCAGCTAAAGTTTATTTGCAGACATTTCTACACAGTCTTAAAATAACAGTAATTGGTGCAGAAAAAGCAGGTACAGCATGATCTCTGCCCCTACAGGAAATTATCTATATAGATAGGTAATATAATGTTAGGAGTAGAAAAAGTAAGATGTGGTACAAAAATGCAAGTCATGTTTTAGATGGAAGATAGTTGGTTTCGCTGCACTGGCTTCTAATGGCAATCTCTTTGCAGGATACTTCAAAAGTGATGGATTGAGGCACACACATAATGACCTGTTCCAGTCAGAAACTGAGACAGCCTCAAAGGGAGTTGCCAATGAGATCTATAGAATGAGACATCTGAGTGTATATAAGAGCAGTGTTGGTACAATTTTGCATTTATATCTTCCTGCCAAAAAGTGAAAAAAAAGTCAAGACTGCACATTTTGGAGAATTAATCATCTGAGGTTTTTCTTTAATTTATCACCAATGGGAATAATGTTCACTTTGTTTCTGTTTTACAGGGACACCCACATAGCCTTTAAAAAGCATAAATAAAATTAAGTCTACACAGGCTGTGGGTCTGTGCAGCAGCTGTTCACATGACACTGTATTTTATCTGCATACATTTAATCATTTTTTTTCCTGAGCAACTGTCTCAGTCTGTCAAAATATTTGTAAATGGATTCAGTTTCCAGTGAAATTTGCTTTCACTAGCACAACAGAGAGACAGGGAAGACTTATGCCTAGTGGGAAGAAAAAAAGCAAAATTGTTTTCCATTGCAGGTTGAACAGCTCAGTCCTAAGGCATTTGCCTTGATGACTGTGTGAAGTCAGTACTCTCAGTAGCTACCTCATTTCTGGGAGGAGATGTTTCATTTCATGAGACAGATTTCTCCACGACTGAACAAGCACAAACAAAATGGTAGGTGACAAGAGGATGGCTCTGTATTTCAGTAGAGGAGGAACTCACTTGGAGAGGAGGGATATCTGGGATTTGTTCCTATTTTTACCACTGACTCGCTGTGTCCTACTCTTGTTTTCCTCTTCTGTGTAACAGGTTAATGTTTCCTTCTTGTATCTTGGAAATCTCCATAGTCTGAGGGTGCCTGGGGGCTGTGTGACAACTTATTACAATAATTACACAGATGAGCTGGCAACCACTTCCCATCAGTTCTCCAGCAAATTAAGTGTCTGTGTTAGCCCAGCCTCCTTGTAAGTGACCCTCTGAGTGCACAGGTGTGGGAAGAAGATCACTTAAGCCTCTTGGCTTTCCAAATCCGTCACTGCCCTTTTTGTGAGGTAACACAGATCCCTGCATTAGACTCATCAGACGGGGAAGCAATCCATCCTGAGAAAATGGTGATGAGGACAGGTATCATCATGATGCATAATTGCTTTCCAGAACTATTCTGGAGGAAGCAGAGGTTGTGGGATCACTTGCAGAAGTGAAAACACACAGATATGCCAGCATTGCCCACCAACATGGTCTCGCAGGCTAGTCTAACATCAGCTGCCTGCGGGCTACCACAGCAGCTTCTGTACCTGCAGTCATACCAAAGCTGTGCACTTGCAGCTGTAGAAATCCACATGCTTTGATTGCACCCTGAAGGAAATAAGCCTCACAGCTCATATCAATACATTGAGCTTTAACTCTGTTGTATAAACCAGAAAATCCAGATGTCAAGTCTATTTTTAAGCCCTAATCTGTAGCAATGAAAGTGACAGTTTGATGTGTTTGCTAAATCAAGGGGATTTCTATGTGCACAGGGCTACCTGAGGCCTTACATAAGGGTTTGCAAGGTGAAGAAGCTGATTGGGTTAGCTGTGTAACTCAGTGAATCTTTTGGTCTGGGCAGGAGCTGCTTGTAGAGTAACTAGAGCAAAGAATGTCATTGCTTTACACACAGGCAGTACCGAGCATTGACCCACTGTCTGGTTTGGCATAGTCTTGAGCCCATCCTTTATGCCTCTGAATTAGGTTACAAGTAAGCCAGGTAAACCTTGTTACAGAGCAGAACAGTTGACAGCCACCCTGTGTTGGCTGAGACTGTTGTGTATACTTCCCATCTGGGATCGCTGATGCTCTTGATGCGTCCAACTGTGGCTTAAGGCAGGTACCGGGAGCTGGTGCTGGCCAGCGGGCACTGCTCCCCACTGGCAGAGGGGCAGGGACTTTCATAGTGCCTCTGCACTGATACCAGGGCCTCCATCCAGATTAATTTAGCTTTGACCACTGATGGAAAGGAGAAGTGAGGAAGCTCTCTCAAAGGCAGGTACTTGTTTCAGCTGCAAGACAAGGCCCTACAACCTTCTAGCTGAGATAAATGCACTCCTGCATTTCCCCTTATGCCCCACCATGTAAGCAGTATGACCTAGCCTAGAAAATACATGGTTCTTCAGATGTGATTGTCTTTCCATCAAGACTCTTCGTCATGTTTTGAGAGCTCCAAGGAATGTTAAAATCTCATGCATTTTACACCAAAACCATGCAGTCTGTTGATGTTAGAGCTGTGTGCAGGGTCTTCAGTACAAAAGAGAATCAGACCACTGATTATTTCGCTTATGGCTCCTTTGGTGTTCTGGACTTCATACTCATTGGTTAAGTGGCCAGATGTCCTGAAGTTGTTGCATACAGCTGGACAATAAACTGTCTGCTACAGAGAAATAGCGAAGGCCTTCCTGCTTTATTAGGGTAAAACTGACAGCTTTATTGACTGGCTTTTTGCCTTGATCATATTTAGTGTTACACTCGACCTATTTAAATCATTTCAGTAGCAAGCTGGATACTCTCTGAAAGCAGTTCTGATTCCAGCCTGAAGAATAGGTAGCTGTTTAATGGGTACAATGAACTGTCATATAGCCACATTTTAATATGAAAAATAATTATTCATCTGTAACAGCTGACAGTTTGTTTTGCTGCAGGCAAAATACAGCTTTGATAAAGTACACTGCCAGAATGAACCCAACTAGTTTGAGAAACACACTGCACTAGCAAATAACTGCTTTTACTGCCTGTGTACAAGACATGATTTTATGTTTTTATACGTAAGAGAATCTACTACAGATGTTCTTAGAAACACAAGTTTAATTAGAAAAAGAAAAAAATAAACAACAACAAAAAAACCAGCAAAGCCAAGAGCAAGTATCAGCCCACATCAAATGAATCAAGTAGTTGATAAATGAAGGATCCCTGGAGCCCCATCTGCAGGCCTCTTTCTCAGGCTGTGGTCTCTGGGCCACTGCTGCTCTGTAAGACATCAGAAGGTCTTCTGTCAAACCATGGTGAAGAGAAAAAAACCTCCTCTTAAAAAAGCCTACGTGCATTCCCACAAATGCAAGCAAGCAAAGTGTGTGTGTGTGTGTGTGTGTGTATGTGCACGTGAAATTAACAGTGTGTGCATCTTACTTGGTTGTAAATAAAATTATTGTGGCAGCTTGACAGAACGTGACCTTAGGAAGATAAGAGATTCCTTTACAGACACGGTTTAGAAATATTATTCTAGGAAATACAGCTACAGTCTTCTTAATATGCTGTCCTGGTCTGCTGCCACATACATACCTCAACTCTACCAGCCCCCCGAGATGCTCTGACAGAGGTGCCGGGTGTGCTGCTGGGGAGCAACTTGGCAGCCTCCAGCTCTAGTGTTTACATTAATGGCTGCACTTAATCATAAGCATACCAGAGTTTTTTCCTTTGTTGGTTTTATTCTTTTTCACTAATGCAGAGAAAGTCAAGATTTTAGAAGCGCTCCGGGGGAAAATGTCACGTAAATATTACTAACCCGTGAAACCAGCAGGAGCTTTGCAGAGCGCGCTGCCGAATCGGTCTGTTTGACCAGACTGCGGGCACGGGCAACGCCAGGCTGGCAGGAAAGGTCTCGGATGATGTCTAAATACGAAGTTATTGAGAGCTGAGCCGCACAAGGGTGCGAGGCCGACGTTGCTCGTCCGAGGCGGCTGTTCTTGCCGCTGCTATGCCGGCGCGGGGCAGCAGATGGGGATGCTGCTGCAGAAACGGCCGAGCGCTCCCGGCCCCGCCGCGCCCCCGGCCCTGCCCGCCGCGCAGGTCCCGCAAGCCCAGGCTTTGTAACCGCTTCGGAGGCTGCCCGTTGTATCGATTTCGTAAAAGGAGGGGGGAGAAAAGGGGAGTGTTTCCAGGGAGTCGTTTCTCTGGCTATTAATGTCGCTAAGGGAAAGAGAGAGCGGTAAATAGTAAGAACTTCCACTCAAAAATGTATTAAATAGCAGGCCGCGCGTCTAACAATATGGCTAAGCACACTATAAGGCTACGCTCAAAATGCATTGCTCTCTTCCTTTTCAAATGACTTCTTTAACTAAGGCAAAAACGAAAGCGAAAGCAAATGCAAAACCAAGCCCCAACAACAATAAAAACCCGCAACAGCCAAGAAGGTCTGTATGAGCGTGCTGAAAGACCTGGGAATGTCTCCATCCCCACCTGACTGGGAAAACGCTGGAGAAATGTGTGTGCATACATGATGACGGGCACAGCCAAAGAGGGATATAAAGGGAATGGTTTCAGCAGAGAAGACAAGTTTGGAAAGAAAAAAAAGCATTGTGACATATTTGAGTGCTCAGAATATGCCAGTGAACTAAAGGGAAGGGTATTGCTATTGTTCAACAACGTTGATTTCAGATTGTCTCTCCTGTACTAAGAATATAAGATGATCCAATTGTCTATTGTCTCATCCTATCTATTAGGTTTGCAGAGCCAAATCCTTAACTATAATGTAAGTTGTTATATCTCAGCTGACCTCAGTAAGTAATGGCAACATACACCAGCTGCCTCTCCCTATACATCCCCCTCCACCCCTGCCAACTCTGATTTTTTCTGGGAAGCCCTCCTTTGTTCGACCAGGTCTTCTGTCTTTTAATGCTGAGTCTTACGGTGATTTAGCATCCTCTTCAGTCTCACAAAGTTTGCACCATTCTTAGCCTTGGTGGTTGCTTCCTAAGAGTGAGCCTTCCAGTTGTTTCCTTAAGATCTCTTACCTGCATTTCTTGTTTCTGCTTAGGTACTTAAGCATCTCTCTCTAATTTAATTCTCTGTATTCTAATAAGTAACTTAAAAGGAATATGACTGTTTATAAATTAGCATTGTATGTAACTCCTTCGTTGCCTACAGCATATTGCTGAAAGGGCTCATGTAAAAATTAGAGAAAACTCCACATGATAATCACATTGATTTTCTTTCTGGCTAGGGTAAATATTTGTTCAGCAGCCACAAACTTCTTTGAACATATTAGAGCTTACAAATGGAGTATGATATATGTCTATTCTTTGCCATGTCAAAGGTGCTATATTTGTGGATGAGGATAAAAGAAGTCTCATGATTCAGCTACTTAAGCATTGAAGTTAGCCAGATTTTCAGAAGAGCTTTGCTGCCATTTGGACACCTCAGTGAGAAAACTATTGGGCCTTGAAAATGTTGCTGAAAATTAGTTCTTCTTTGCTAATTTAGGGATGTCGCAATGGTATTTATTATGTCAAAAATCTGGACCCAAGTGGATTTGTAGTGTTTTCTAAGTAAAAGCCAATAGCTGTTGCTGCTAAGTAAAAGAAAACACTGTAAACCAGTGTCTCTGGGGAACTGCACAGGATGAATGTGTTAACTGTCTAAGCTGCTAAGTATTGGCGTCAATCCATGGGTTAAGTCATTATTTGTAATTTGAAGCTTCCTGAAAACCTTCTAAAGAGAGACCAGGAAGAAGCTGCACAATTATTTTTGTTTTGCCTAATGAGCCTGGCTAAGTAGAAGGTCACCTCAAAGTAGAATCTTTCGAGGATACAAACGTTTCCTCATCCTATACTGTATGTCTGATAAAATAGCTGGATCTCAAGATGTGTGCTTCACTAATTGAAGGTCATATTAGCATGAATGGGTCTAACCTTGGCTGATAGCTACCATTTCAATTTAACATTGGTTTTCTTATAAAGCAGAAATATGTTTTCCTACAACAGTTACTCTTCATAATGCAATCTCATCAAATCTAATGTACAATGGTATATTCACATCTATCCGTAATTTAATATTGCCCTCATTTTAAATAATTAGAATGAATGAATAGAAATAAAATACACATGCGATAGCAAAGATGTAATAATGTCATGTGTGTGTATGTATATGAAACATCACATGACACTGTTTCTACAGCAAATTAAGGCTTTGTTGATCTTAAGCAATAAAAAAATCAATGGGATTATAACATGTAGCTTCAGTGAGGGTTTTCAGGATCTTAGAAATGAATGCAGTGTTCATGAATATGGAAAAGGATTCCTTGATGGATTCAGAAATGAGGTGACAATGCAGCAACTGGCCAACAAGTCCATGTGACTATTGGTACAAGGGTATGAATATCAGCCACTGCTGCAAGCACAAATTAAAGATGTGGCAAATACAATCATTTGTTAAATTGTCTCCTGTGCAAAAGAACTGTTAATTCAATCAAGAAACACATTAAATAAAACCTCCTGTTTTGTAGGTTTTATTGTGGGGCAGGACTGTTCCTTTGAAGCTTCTGGTGCTGGCTGCTGTCAGGATACTTGCCTCAATGATCCATTGCTCCTAATCAGGTCAGTTGTTTCTTATGAACCTAAAACTAGCACTTCCTAGGTACTTAGGTCTTATTTTAGCATTAAAAAATGTTCTGGGAAAGGGGTGTGACTCAAGTTCATAACAGTTTTAGGTTCTATTCAAATAGCAAGAAGTTAGGTGCATTTTTAGAGTATTTGGATCTAATGGAAAACAAAGTATTTTGAAACAAATCTCAGCTGATAAAACCATGATCCTAAATCAAAGTTCTCTGTAAACGTGCAAATGCTGTCCAGCATAATTGGCTAGAATTGCCATCTAGATGTTAAAGATAGCAGTCACCACAGATAAGCAGTTATCAGGTGTGCAATTTAGTTTGCATATAAAATAGCTCTTGACAGGTCCCCAAATTAAAAATGCCTGGTTCCATGTGGTTCTATTTAGTCTTACTGCACCAGAGACCCCCATCTGAAAGTTGTCTCCTTACTGATTTGGGACATAATAGAGAATTAGATTAATGATAGCTGGGATAGTAGTATAACATAGGATCTTAGGAAGGGGAGAAATTACAGCCGCCTTTGAGCATCAGTATGTGACTCTGGGAGAGTTTTGTGCCACAAGCTGGATTTCTTGTAAGGACTGTAAAAACTTGTCAGGGCAATTGACATTATCAATCAAGGGTATTTTTCTGCATTTGAATGAGAAGAAGCTATAAAAATATAGTTAGAATTTGTTTAGAGAGAAGAGTTTGTGGCCATACTGGAGAATGCTGAGCAAGGAAACCACTCTGAAGGGATGCTTCTCTGTTTCTGAGTAATTGGGCTACAGGATCCCAAGGCAATTTTTTTGTTATAGAATCTTCCACACAAAACTCTTTGCTGAAATATGTGTATTCCTGATATGTGTCACCCTGAAAAAAATCAGCGTAGTGTTTCCTGCAATTTAATTTTGTACGCATCAACACATTTCTTGATTACACTTCAAGCTTTCAAAAAAGAGGCCAGTGTTTTCCTGCAGTAAAATTAGGATTTAAATCTTCATCCAGTTGTTTTTACACGCAGTACTGCTCTCTGTGGACAGAAGCAGACAATGTGCACATGCTTTGTTCTCTATCCACAGCCCCGGCATATGTTCAATGACATTGTATAGACCAAGACATTAATGCAATCTCTGGTTTCCCAAATGCTGTCAGATCAGAAGAATGGTTGACCAAGCTCAGGTGACTTATTTTTCATAGTTGTTGGGTTTTGTTTTTTTTAATAATAGGTCAGAGGAAGAAAAGCCTTGTTATAATCACAATATATGCCATGCATACACCCCAATTTACAACTGCAGGGGAACACTGTATTCTGGATTACCTGTCAGTTGTAGATAGTGCCTATCACTTCAGAGTTACAACAAGGGAGAAATGGAAGGCTGCCTTTCTCTTCTCCCAGGTACTGTTCTATTCTGCAGTGCCATGGTGAAATATTAATTACATTTATCAGAACAGGATTTAATGTGGAATGAATGATTAATTATTTGGCACTGGGATAGATTAAAGTTCTGTCCAGGGTTTATGTATTCATTAATTACCTGTTAAATCAAAGCGACACTACTTTGGAGGAGGAGCTGTCTTTTCAGCTGTGTTGGTGCAGTGGTTTGTACAATGGATTTGGTATTCGAAGGTGCTTTCTGTAACAAAGTAATTGTCATGATAATATATTCTACTTCTTAAGCATGATGAAGAAACCTTTAAGTGTGTAGTGCACAGTTTACTTCCTTGCAGGTCTTACCCTTTTATTTTCTGTCTTGTATGATGCTTTGAAAGGTCATTGGCATAGGATTTAACGTAATGCATCCTTGATAAATTTTTGCTATCACAGCAGAAGGGATAGGCTGGAATGAATTTACTCATGTCCCTCAGCAGGGGAACCTGCTGCCAAGAGAGCAGGTAAGTGTGAGCCTTCCTTGCTGGATGGTTACCTGCCCAGTACCTCCACTAATATGGTCATACCATGCCAGAAGTGACGTTATACAGTTCGTATGCATTCTTTACTTGGATATGACAGCAGAAGGCTTGTATTCATGATTGGATCTAAAATACATATCTTAGAGTGTTTCTGAGCTGATGAAATTTTTCAAGCGATTTAGGAAGGCTCCACTTTTGTGTTGACGGTGTCGCGTATGTGGAGATTGTGTTTTGTGGTATTTTCACTTAATTTTTATGGACCTGATGCCAAGATTGACTAGTTACTGCAATGATTGCTTGGATCTGATAGCACTTTATGTGTATAGTGGCACAGACTGAAGGCTACCAAACAGGTTCAGCTTGTACTCTGCCTCTCTTAATGCCTTCATTTTCTTACTGGTGGCCATGCTGTTCTTCATTGTTGCTTATATTAAATAGCTGTTGCCCTGAATGGGAGAGTAGAGGGCCTTGTAGTCATATGTGCCATTCAACTCTTAGCTGTTTTGTGAGTGATAAAAGCCATCATGTACATGCATTTGTTTTCTTTGTATAAGGAATTCCTGTTTCTCTTCAAAAGACCTGTGCTCACGATGTTCAGTATTTAACAAAGTGAATCAGGACACAGTTTGCCACTATATGACTGAGGGTTTACTAACATAGCCAAGTAAATACCTATCCTTCAGCTTTTTGCTTTCTCTGTTCTTGGCATCATTATACTGCAAGCTCTTGGTGGTCCTGACTATGAACTTTATTGATACAGGAACACTTTAATTCCTTTCAAAAGCAGCGCATATTATTGAGAGTGCAGAATCACAAGCTGTAGGGATTTAGTGTTTATAAGAGGAGCAGGTGTTGATTAAAAACAGATTCTGTCCAGGTCTACGTGGATGTTTCAACGTGAAGAGAAAATAACAGAACTGGTCAGAAGCCCAGGTACTTCTAGAAATGAAAAATGGAGAAAAAAGGGTCAAAATGTGTGAACACATTTGAAAAGATTAACCTCCCCCAAACACCCACCTCCCCATCTCCCGAGAACTCAGCTGTTCTGGGCATTGCAAGGACCACAGGCAGCAAATGCAATGGGTCGGTTATCCTTTTAGGAAAGCCCTGAAATTTCAGGACTTGAGAAACAGTATTATGAATGTAGCACTGCTGAGAGATGCTAAAGAACATGTCACGCTGAAGATGTGAAATACCACACTGAATCAATAAATAGAACTCTGACTAACTGGAAACAGTGGTGCAGATTCTTATTTCTGCCTCATTTAAATAAATCCATGAGTATCAGGGATCAAGTTGTGTGTCCCAGTGGTGCTGTGTCATGAAAAGATATTCACTAACCTAAGTGTAGGGGACATTGTGGGGGAACATGCCTTTTCTGCAAAGCATTTCCCAGGTTTTGGAGGCTGCTGGATTTGTGAGTTGTCATATTTATTAGTCAATTCCCAGTGCTCACTGTCATTTTTAAAAAAGACAAAACCAGTTTTTGTATCCTGGACTGACTGTGTTGTATTGGTCTGAGTAATAACGTTCTTTATTTTTAAGTCGAGAGCATTTTGTTTATGTACTCTGTCCACAAGGGAAAATATACTTCTGCTATTGCTGCAATGCGCAAGGGACAGTTAAATCTAATAAGTTAATCTAGACTTCTAGAAACAAAATTAAATTTTCAAATAAAGGCAAACTGACAGCTAAGGCATAAATCTTTTATTTAAAATAGAAAATAACCCCATTCAAATGCAATCAGAGAAGACAGATGTAGGTAAAAAACAAGTAGAGATAGGATATATGGTGCATAAATTTGCTATGTCTGTGTGATAGATCAAACAGGGTGACCTTAAAAATGTTTCTAAAACATCAGCTAAAATATGAAATTTGCATATATTTAAATACTGCTTGTTAATGTAAGATGGACCAGAAAGAATGTTAACACTGAAAGTAAAATACACCACAGGTCTAAAGTGTACAGCAGAAAGGTCACATTAGCTATCAGAGTGGCTGAAATGTAAATATTTACTATCTTGGAGCTGGCAGGAAGTTCTATAGATGAGAAATATTATCTTCTACTGTTTAATATATCTTCTCAGGTAAAATATTTAGCCAAAAAAAAAGACCTTGATTCAGCAAAGCTCCTAATTAACTAAATGTTTAACTTCAGACATCCTCTTAGATCCAAATTGCCTTAATGGGACTACTCACACATGCAGTTTTACTAGAGGCAAGGATACATCCCTCTGATGAAGCATTTTGTCAAGATCACAGAGGATGCTGTAAAATTTTACCTGCCTTTGGAGTGGTAAAAGGAGCTGTTTATGCTCAGATTTCTCAAGTATTTTTCATTCTCTTTTTCTGGATGCAAATCTGTGGTAGACTGTTGGGTTTGCTTAAGCGTGGGATCAGATTGCTACTTGGAAGGGAGCATTTATATCCTCTTCAGGAAAGAAAATGTAGCTTTTCAAGAGGACCTGATATTAAATCATAAGGAGCTCTTTGGTGTAAATACTCTCCTTGGACAAAAAGGTGCCTGGGGTTTCTTGATTCCTGCTCTGTCATTCTCTCCTGGACACCTTTTCCTCTGTCACCCTGTCCTCACAGCAATGCATAAGCCATGCTGCTTCCTGCGGTAGGACGCGTTTAGATTCAGTCCCCCCAGGTGTCTGCAGTGAGTCTCCGGCTTTTTCATCATACCCTCAGATTGGGAATTTCTCCAACTACGTAGGCAATGGCATGGGCTCTTCTCATTCAGCTCCAGCGCTTTTAAAGAGTTTGAGACTGGCTGGTCCATCTGGTCATCCCTAGAAGTACACGGTAATTATCTCCTGGTTCTTAATAAATCTGGGTTTTCTAGAGATTTCTGCTGTAATTGGATCAGTCATTAATGTAGCCCAGATTTCTCAGAGTGTTCTGCTGAGATTACATCTGTTCCAATACAGTGACCCAGTTAGAGCCAAGATACCTGTGTGACTATGAAAAAAGAAATCCATTTGTAAAATGTAATAAACATTTTGACATACAATTTCACAGTAAAAGAAATGTAGTGACGCTGATAGCATCATCCAGCCCCTGGGAACAGCAGGTGGATGTGTGGGTGGCTTTCCCAGCACTCCAGACACAGACACAGGTACTGATAGGCACAAGGGGATTTATCCTTTCAATTTGCTTGTTTGATGTTTTGTTCGGTTGTTTTGTTAGCTCATTAATGTTCTTTTATGTGAGTTTTGTGAATGATTTGCTTTTAAAGTAGTATAATTCTGAAAGGTCTTTTTTGTATTCATTTCTAGGAAGAGTGTAAGTTCTTCAAGTCATTGATTAGTGACAAATGCCATCTTTTGAGAAGTTCTCTTAATCTTTGGGATGTCTGTTTTGAAGGTCACTTCCATTTATTAAAGGATTGCAACTGTACACCTGAATATTTCATGAATTGTCAGTATTGTTTCTAGCTTTTGCAATACTTCTCCATAGGAAAAAAGTCAGATAACAAAAAGATTTATAAAACGTTGCCCAGAAAGCTACATGCTGACCTAATATTATGTTGTCATAGGTCAAGCTGGACTGTTTCTGTAACATTTGTATTACATAACACAGGACAAATCAAAATTTGCGGTGGCATATATGTGCATTATGGGAACACAGTCTTCACACTGAGCGTCAGCTGTGTGTGGTTGTTCAAGTTGTATGTATAGACCTCTGGTAACAGCTGCAGCATATAGGGTGAAAGCACAAAACCAAACAGCAATAGAAAATAGCCAGAGGGGCTTGCAATAAAATTGTGTAGATTAATCACTGGACTCCCTTGAATGAGTGGCATGCTACAGATCTGGGGCCCCTTTCTTTGGCCTCAGTTGTTGAGCAGTGTCATTCTCTGTGTAAGGCAGGATTTGGTGCATCATAAAAAGCACAAGTGTCTCACTGTTCCTTGCTGAGGGCTCTTCCTGCACGTGGCAGGGGTCTGTTGTTCAAAAACAAAGGTCTTAGACTCAGTCTCCACTGATCTGTGTTTACTGTTGAAGAGAAGGACCTTCACATTGTGGGATCATTAAATCCAGGTCATCTATAAAAGGTTTGGTCTGTGACAGAAACTTTTCTGTATGTTGTTATAATCAAACATGCCTTGGTAGGAGACATTTTAGAAATGCTGCTTGCAAGAATTCATTAGAGTAAAATTTAAAATTTGCCCTGTACTCCCAGCACTCTGAAAACTGACCTCTGCTTCCAGGAATATATGCACTTCATTCACATACTGTTTTCTTTAAACACTGACTTGAAATATTTGGCAGCTTTGTAGACTGATTGGGGTTTTAGAATCATTAGAGCTTCCTAATATAGGGAAATTAGGTTCATTTGTTTACAAGAGGCCTGTTCAAAAAATGATATGCTGTTCCAGTGTGTTCTTTCCTATAGATTAGCCACAGTAGAGTATGTGTATTGGGGCAGCCAAAATACAAGTAGACAATTAGCTTTTCTACCAGAGACTAGTTTTGTTAACATTGCCTTGATTTGACAGCTGGAATAGATGAATGTCATTACTGACCTTTTCAATTTTACAGCTTCTTCACTTTCATAATTCCAAGTCCTGCAGCTGCAGCATGGAAATGAACTTTAATAATGTTCCCCAAACTCTTGAAAATGTGTTACTTAACAGTTACATTTTACAATACTCTAAACAACATAAACCTTTCATATCGCTGCTTTTAAAACCATAGACTAAATGCAATTAGCATTAGCAATTATGTGGTGGACATTTCTTGACTGCTTTTGTGGAGCAGATCTGAATAATCAGACATTAGATATCCACATTTCATTATGATTTATGACGATGGAAAAAATTATTCTGCCCTGAGTTTTAATTATTGCTGGAAGATATTCTCTAGGTTCTGCTATAAATGCCTTTCATTTAATGTTACAGGGTCAGATACCGTTCACTTTATTGATGTGAATAATTCTACTGAAGCTAATATAGGTAAATATAAAGAGCAGAAACCAGTTATACAATGTAAATTCCAGAGGTGTGATTTTGTAAGCTATGGTATTCCACTGAAATCCAAGTAATGACATGATGTCTCTAGATGAGACTCTGTTGTTCTTAATTTAGTTAATCACAGTCTGCATTTATGTTAATTAAATTCAAGTTAAAAAAAGAAAGGGTTAGAGGGGATACCATCACTATGGAGAATGTGAGATTAAGCAACTTTAACTTAAAACTATTATTATGGGTTTTTTTGTCTTGTGTACAAAGTAAGACTAGTTCAGGTTTAACTACAGAGATTAGGTAAAGCTATAGGATTCAAAATTGGGAAGTAAGGTGAAATTGCACAGAATAGCAAAGCCAACCATAGAAACAACGGGGATCCAAACTGTTAGTGATGTTACTTGATGGGCTGTAGGGCTGACTGGGGACCATTAGTTATTGTGGCTGCAGGGCTTGCAGAGAAGCTCACCAGCAATGACCTCTTGCTCCTCCTCCTGCCAGACAGCCTGGTAAAGTCCACAGTGTATTAACCACTTTTTAATATATTCTTATAGTCCTTTTGAAAGGCTCATTTCAAAGCTCTCACGTAGCTAATGGGTTGAGCCTCTTCTGAGAGTTCAAATATCCTAATGAGATTAACTCATTAAATAACTGCCCATGACTTAGTTGCTGATACTCTGATTCGTTTGTGGCACTGGAAGAGAGAGCTGCCTGTGAAAATGTTAGCACTGCTTGGAGATGATTTCTCTTTGAATATTTTTAGATTATTACATTTTCCACCCTAGATAAGTCAGTATCATTTCCCCTGTCACACAAATGGATTGGACTGTGCGGTAACACTCTTTCTTCCTTCAGGTTGGTCAGGCAAAGGTGACAGGTTTTGCCACCATGACATTACCTCCTTCCTTAGGAGGGAGACTTAAGCCTCCCTGTGACTAATTAGTTGTGTCTCAGGGGATGGATTTGTTGGTGCTCACGCAAGCAGAATGGCACAGATGCCTTCCACAGAGCTGAAAGAAGGAAAAAGTAAAATAACTTCACTTCAAATTTTCCAAATTAAACAAAAAACACAAATAAAATACACATATAAATATTTATGAAAGAGCAAAAACCATGGCAGAAAACACAGAATAGTGCTAAACCTGCATACTGGTGTCAAGTGGCAGGAGATGTTACCTCCCTTTAACAGAGGTGGTCTGAGTCTCACTTCTGCTGCCTTATTTGTGTCCCAGTGGTCAGGGAAAGCTTAAGAGTGAGTGGCTTTTCAGGGAAAGGCCAGAAAGGAGTTTGGTTTTGGAAATCCTCATGCAGGGAGCAGATAAGCCTTGGCATGGAAGTGGGTGGCAGAGGTTCCAAGAAGCAGTCCAGGCAATGCAACCTGGTTTCGCTGCTGAGTTACACTAGTTGCTCCAGTTTCAAGAAACAAATGTTGTGTCCCTAGACAAAGGACTCAAGTTATGCCAAGCCTGGGAGATTCCTTTGGAGAACTGGCTGGCCCCTTGGGTTGCTGGCATGCTTTAGCTTTAACAGGCATGGGAGTTTCCAGGCAAGCTTGCTCACAGAAGTCCTTAAAAGAAACAAGTAGCTGTTGCTGTGACCTTGCACACGCACATGGGTAGTGGCTTGCAGGAGCAGCCTTTGGGAAAATAGCAAGGAGCCCATGTGCAAAGCTCTAATTTGAGAAGTCCCTACATATCACAACCAGCACACAGCCACATTGCTTTAAGGCGTGATTTGAATGTTCTCAACAAGTTGGGATCTTTCCATCTGGTTAATCAACCCACACTTGAAAATTAGACATGCGCTATTATGATGACAGATTAAGACCCCACTGGTATTGTGATGACACTAGTGTATAATCAACGACTTCATTTATAGCTCTTAAGGATATAAAACAGTATTAGGTGCAATGCTTAAAAGATATGAGATGTATTTTTCTTATAGGCTATGCTTCTCAAGTGTTTGTCTACACACAGTCTTTCTTGTTGCTTCTAAAGAAAGCTCTGGTTTCTTGATAGTAAGCTGTCCAAGAAACCTGAAGGGTGCTCTTTAACACTTCTCAGTGGCATGAGTGTCTTGCTTTTCACGGTTTTTTTTTGGTGAGCAAAGCTGGTCAAAATTTATGGATTGGACAATAAAATGTGAAAGTTTTGACTGTTGGCGGAGAAAAAAATAAAAATATCTCCATTACATTTTTTTCCCTGTTCCAAACCCATTCTATTATTGGTTCAACTATTTAAAATAATATTTTGACTGTTGTATTAGGGTAGAAAGTAAGAAAAAAGGGAAAGGTTTTTGTCTTGTCTTTTTGCAGCCATGGTCTCTGGTTACTGTCAGTGATAGACAGTGATAGAGGGACACAGAAAAATTCTTAATTGTCTGCACAAGGTCTTGGTACATGTTTATCTCTAAGGTGAACAATATCCAAACTATTGAACCTATTAAAATAAATCCTTCTTAGGTTTGGGGGTTTGGTGTTTTTTTTGTTGTTTTGTTGTTGTTTTTTACTTAGTTGAATAAGTCATTTGAAAACAGAGCAATGCGTTTTGAGCATAGCCCTATGGTTTGCTTAGACAAATTGTTAGACACACTGTCTTCTATTTAATACATTACTGAACACCCTAGGCTGTGACCCTAAGCACCAAATGTTGGAGCCTAAATCACACATACTTATACTTTTTTTGCATTGTAGGCTAATGTGGTGTACTCCAGAACTGTCCTCCACATTCTTGGAATGTAATGATTGCAATGCAAAAGTGGAAATGTCTCAGCTTCCTAAGGGTGGAACTTGTTTGGGCCCAGTCAGATGAAACAGCAGTCAATGTCTGTTCAGATGCAGCAGCACTAGTAAATAAAACAAAATAGCAGCAATACTTCATTGCTCATTTTTGCTTGCTGTAGACTTGTTTCAAAGACAGCAGAAGGAAATGGGAAAGGAGGGAAACTGCCAAAGTCACATCTGTACCTAACTCTGTCTAACATTATCTTTTATGTCAAATCATTATCGTACCCAGGAAAAACCACTGGTGTTTAGTGCCAGCTGTCTGCTTATTACAGCAAAGGAATTGGGAGAAGACATCAGGAACAAGGCAATCATTAAAGAGATATGGTACCTCTGTCTTGACACTTTTAGGTAGCAGTGTCGCTTTGGGATAGTGGGCAGGAGGCAGTGTGGTGTGGAGCTAGGAAGCACATGGAAATCACTTGGCCACACAGCTGAGTTGTGACAGCAGAGCTCGCTGCCAGTCCACATGCTGGGAGGGAAAGGGCAGCAGGAGTACTTTGGAAGAGCATCCAGCGCAGTTGCTCAGGACGGGCCCTGACAGTGGGCATCCCACTACTGCCTTCTGTTTGCTTCAGTGATGAAATTTGTTGACTCAGAATTTTGATCAATATTTAATGCGAGAGACAGCGTGTTGATGCTGATTTAAAAAAGAAGTGAATGTACACTGTTATCTCTGTGCTTTCACAGATATGAATGATGGCACATTTCAGTATTACAATCAGTTTCTCTGGGAAAGGATGTGTTCAGCCCAGGATGCAGCCCATGGTGTGAGGTGTGCTCTGGAAATGCAAAATAACAGCAGCTTACATTAATAGCATAAACCATTGATTACATGCGCTTTGATGTGAAGAACCACACCGCCAATTGAACTTGTAGCTGTAGTCAAGGACTGATTCACCACGTGATCATTTTTAGCCAAGCAGCTTCTGAATCATGGGCCTATAATTGCTTTGGATTCCTGTTATTGATCTCTTATGTCAAAATAATTGAACTTTATGGCTGACTTCTGATGCTTATTGAGAAATCATATAATTACTTCCAACCAGCTGCAAGTCAATAGAAATTGAGTACATACCACTACTCAGAGTGCTTGATATATAAATTTCCTTCCAAATAAACACAAGACCTACAATATATTAGTAAATCCAAGAGTCTGGATGCATGGTCCTAAGTTACATAATAACGTCGCCTAATATTTGTAATACCTGGAATATCTGTTTTGCATTTGTATATAAAATGTACCTACTTCAACCCCAACCCTACAAGCTGCAGAAACCGCTGTGCCTGCAGAGAGCCACAGCAGGGTCTGCACTGATGCAGCAGTCTGACATGCAGGGATCAAGGTCCTGTTGGCCAAGCAAATGCTATGAAGTGCTGGGAGCCACCATGTTTTATCGTGCTGAGGCTGACTGGGACATGTTCTATAAAACAGCAAACTCTTCTGTTTCCATTTGAAGTTTACACCAGTCTAGAAAATCCTGTACTGTATATCACTTTCTTTTTTAGCTTTGCTTTTACTCTTTTGTTTATACAAATGAACTCTCTGGAGCCTTATTTATAAGACTCTGTATTCGTGACACAGACATCCTTGTTCCCCTTCAGAGACGGTCTTCAGAGTAGACATACACATGTAGTCTCTTCTTCAAAAAGCTGATACTTCTATGATTTCACAAAACCCTAACATTTTTGTTGACTACAGGATGGTGACAAATAAACAGTTGCAATCCTTTTGAACAAGCAGTTTAAAAAAGCTCCCCAATAAACTGAAACTCTTTTCTAGAGTGACTTAAGTCAAGAATTTTCACACCCCACTGCTGATGGGGAATAGACTATACAGCATATATATGCACACACACAGAGCTGGCAAGGTACTTAAGTGATAAAAAATGTTTTATGTGACGGTAATGAAGACTTCGTGTTGCCTAGTTGAATAGCTTTAACTGTCCATTTCTAGATCAAATCCTATCTGAGAAAGCTCATTAGCTTTACTGTGTCTTGTTTCCCATGTAATCACTGTGCTGCGAGTACTGGTTTTATTCACTCCTGCATTTCTTTAAATATTGTTTTAGTAATTCTCTTTCCTTAAGGGGAAGGAAGCATTAATCAGCCTGTGCATTTAGTACCTACTTAAATTAATATCTACACAATGCAGTGATTTAGAATTCTTTACACCTTTTTGCAGATTTTTCATTATATTTCTCAGTGTCTTGAGGATGCCTTTCCTCATGATACTTTACAATAAACCTTTGCAAAATTAATAGCTTTCATTATGGAATCAATGATATTCCCTCTAAACTTCAGGGGCAATGTCAAAGAAAAGCTGCTATAATTGCTAATGCTGAGCAGTTTTTTTATGACCAAACTCAACTTCCCAGATGTCACAGCAATACAGCCATCAGCTTCCTCAGCACTTTTGCCCTCCCTTGTCACTGTGGTTCTTTCTCAAGAAAGTGATTGTCAGCCATGTCTTTTTCTGTTCATATGTCTTTACTCTGTTTTATGTTCAAATTCAACCTTAAAGCTACCCTTTTCAGCAGAAATGGTCTCAGGTTTACACTTGTGACTCTGCATAGCAGGAACCCCTGACCACTGCCTCTCCTAAAGCATGATTATAAGGATTAATTTTAATTCTGAAGCACAAAAAGTAGTTATTAAGGACTTGATGTATGAATTTTAATTCTAGATTTTTGGGTTTTTTTCAGGAAGATCTACCATGCAGACACAGAATACTGCCTGTGACCAGCCCAGTCTACGCTCTACTCTTCTGAGTATTATCTTAGGTGTCAGACATTTTAATTTGAAGTAGCACCCATAATTGCATTTTTAAGAAGCCAAATCCAGCATGCTTACCAGGACCAGCCCCTGGGGTGCTTGCTGCTTGCACTGGTTGGGTCCAGATGTAAGCGTACTGCTCAGTTTGATCCTGGCTGAGACTGTGGAGCCCAGAGAGTTACTTACCTATGGGGCCCAGAGGAAATGGCTGGGCAGAGGACTTCCCCAACTACTGTGCTGGCCGTGGACACATGTAAGTTCCTCAAAGTTCTGTTCAAGATTAAATTAGGCACATTCATTGTTTCTGAATGTGGGCCTTTGTTCTTATGTGTTTATGTATACCAGCAACAGAAGTAGTATGGACTAATAGGTTTGGTAAAAGGCTTATAAACTAACAGGTAGAAGTACTCAGCAGCTGTTCATTAAATGCAGATAGTGTGGCTGTTCCACTTTTCAAGGTTTTACCAAGGTGCAAATCTGCATCAGCCTGTCTCTGTCTCATAGAGACACATGGTTTCTTTCACTTCCATTTTTTAAGGTAATACTTACATTAAGCTCTGATTCACAGGAAAATGCAAATGAAATCCTAAAAGTTTGTCAGCATTTCGATATTCTCTTGATTAAAAAAAGTTTAACTTGTTCTTACTTTTTTTAGTACAGAAATAGACATCTGAGTCACTAATTTGTTGCCCTCTTTGAGGCTGTTGAAATGTAAAAGAGATGAGTTAGCAGCCCCTGGCAGTGGGGGCTATAATGGAAATGCTGACAGACTTATTTATAGTGTGGTCGTGCTACCAGGCATTACAATTACATTTCACTCAGGCAAGTTACTTTGATTTCTTTAAGTGACATCTGGAGTTAAACAGCTCTTTAAAGCTCATCTTAACACCGAACATGTTTAGATGATTGAATTTTTGTCATAACCAGGGCACCATACCAGTGGTTATCCTGATACTCTGTTTTACTTTAAAGGCCTACAATTGTCTTATTTCATTCCCTGCCTTAATTACTTTAAATGTACTGACAAGCACAACTGAGCAATTAATAGTGCTTTTTCTCATCTTATCTTGTTTGTTATCCATGATGCTCTTCCATGTTGTAATTTCTTTTCAATTTTTCATGACTCAAAATAGGAGATGTACATAATGAATACAAATAGCAAATTGATTAAATGTAACATGTGTTGTAGCACCACCAAGACTGTCATTTGTTATTAATGAGAGAGATTTGTCAGGTTCTTGTGAAAAGGCTTGTGACGCACAGCAATCCAAACGTAATAGCTGTAAGACTGTAGCCGACCTTCAGCTGTTTAATTGTCATGCAACACAAACAGGAACGTACTCATGATTTTCAAGATAATTTCATATTTCTCTGCTTTGGTGCCATCTTAACATTTTGGGGCTTAATAGCAAAACATGCAAGTCAGGTTAACTGGGAGTATTCCAGTAAGTGGCGTGTCATTGTAAGGCACCAAATTTCAAAGCCAAAGCCATTCTGTAGGAGCCAAAATACTGATTTTTACAAGGCTGAAACTGAGCGAGGCCTTTGCCTGTGCTGGTGCGGCCAGCAACTCAGCAGTCAGGGAGCTCATGCAAGAAATGCAGGAATCTGCTGTTCAGATGTCTCTGACGGATTTAACCAGACACACAAATATATATACCTTTTGCATCCTTACTAAGTTACCAGCCATGAAGCAACAGATTATTCCAAAGCCTTGTTAAATTGCTCCTGATCAAACTGGTTCATTTTACATAAAGTATCCATTGAAAGCTGTTCTTCTTTCTACTGGAGGGAAGTATTTCCTATTAGAGCTGGTGGGTTTGAGAGATCTCTTCCATGCCAATGTCTGACAAGAAGTTTATTTGATATCCAAAAACTTTTTGTGGAATGAGGAAAGTTTTCTTCATTGTATTGCAAAGAAGTAACCAGGGAAGGCTCAAAAATGAAAATGGCAGTGCAGGAAATTATTTCCCGACCTTGAGCCCTGAGCCTAAAAAAATCCAAACATCTGAATCCTTGTCCCCCACATGCAGTTCCCTCAATTTCAGTGTGGATCACCAAAGGGTTTTCTTCTAGAATCAGAGCCTTGATAATACTTTAGTTCTTTATTGATGTACACTGCTTTTGCTGCATTAACTTCAGAAATACTTTGCACAGGGTGAAGGTCTGCCTCCTGGTCAGTTTGTTCTAGCCATGGACCATACTCAATTAAAAACTACAAAAAACAGTTTTCCTTTCAAATTACATGTTACAGTGTTATGTAACATGTAAATACATCAGTATTATTTACCTGAGTTTAACAAATTAACTGAAGATTAAACCTTGTTATTTAATTCTTCCAGCTTCTGCTTTCATAAGGGAATGTAAGGATTTTATGGGCATTATTTAAAAAAAAAATTTTTATTTCATCATAAAGCCTTTGAAGAACTGAATAAAAGTGTTACACAGTTGTTACACATCTCAAGGTGAGGAGAATCTTTGAAATTTACTCTGAAATTAGAGACTTTAATCTGCATAATTTATACACCAAGTATTCATAAAAAGGTCTACAATTGAAACTCACCTGTCATCAGAAGTAAAAAGATGGAAACAATGGCTAAGACTGGGGCAGGGAAATGGTGTTATGGATGTTATTTCCTAAATATTTTCTGAGTAACGGTTTCTACCAGTTACTGAGGAAATTAAGGAAATGTGACAAAGCAACAATCATTTCCAAGTAATAGTTCTTTTTTCTTTTCATTATCTGTGCTGTCTGCCCTCAGATCTCCTGCATTGTTCAGATTTCAAAACATTTCCTGTTGTAATAGACAAGCATGAGAACTTCTGCCCGGGCAAGGAGAGCTTGGCTCCTGCAGCGCAGCTCTCTCCCTGGGCAGTTCTGGGTCTGCTGCTATAGGCCAGTACCGAACAGCCAGCTTGGGAGTGTTCATTAATGATGGATAATTTTCCTAGGGCAGAACTTGGTTTGAATAGACATGTAAAAATCAGGCTATAATTTTGAAATAATAAGCTGGACTTTCCCCATTCTGCTTATTTTCTTTTCCTGCCTCCCTAACCTCCCCAGATACACAGGATTGCTACTTCTTGCCTCTGGAAACACTTTTGGCTCATAAGGGTTTTCCCTCTTTGCCTTGCTACTGGCAGAGGTTATCTCAGGAGTGCCTGTTTTATCTCCAGAAGGGGTATCATTGCTAAACAAGAGGCCTGGGCAGGATTTACACCCTTCCTCTGGAAACATAGGAAGCTAGTTTCAATTCCTGCTCATTCACAGACTCATGTCAGCTTGTCAGGGACTACCATTCATTAAAAATTTAACACAGGAAACCTGACAGGATTGGTCTCTTGGTGCTACAACAATATAAATATTTAATAATGACATGATTATACATTTTTATTAACACAGCTGGCATTCTGTGCTTAAGCACAATGGGATAATAGTTCTCTTTATGACTATGCACCCAGTAAAATACCTATGTAATAGGTGGATGGACCAAAGATACAGTGAACAGTACAGAAGAGGCAATGTCTTATGACCAAAGCGGCAGAAATCCCTAGTGATTTTCCCATAAAATACAGCTATTTGTGGACTCTGAAAGAATTTCAGAATTGTGGAGTCTTGAGTCAGAATTGTGGAGTCTTGAGCCAGAATTTCTATGTACATTTGCCCACATCCATTGTCTGTCAAAGAGTGTGCCATGGACTTGCTGGAACTACAATACCATGTCCCCAGACCTTGCAGAGATTTCAGGTGCTTGTTTCAGATGTGTTATGAACAGATGAGTGACTGCTGAGACTATACTTTTTAAGAAATTCTCCTTTCATGATGAATCTGGCCAAATTTTGAAATTTTATGCTGTTAACATCTAAGTCCGTGAGCTGGTTCACTGACTGCTGTGGGAGACTTTGTGAGTCAGGGTATAGATTACTTATAATCAAGGAATCATAATCTCTAGAAATTACTGGAGAAAGCAAAATATCAAGCTTTATCACCTTCTCTCTTCCATTTTTCTCATCTATAAAGTCATGTGGCTAGGGACAGTTTGACATGAAGGAGGAACAATGCATTTTTACCTTTTTAAAATATACCTGTTTGATTTACCTATCAAATCTAGTTTTTTCTAGTCTTATGAAGTATTTCTTGAACATAGCATTTGAAACTGGACTTAGTTCGTAATTGGAAAATTGTTTATTTTTTTTCCTCAGCCCTTTGATCTCTATTTGAATTGATGTAAATAACAAAAGCAAGCCAAAAATGTTTAACGGTCTGATCTAAAGTACTGCTTCTTCACTGCTCATACTTTTACTTCTTTGTTCAGTAACTCATGATACCCCACAGACCATACAGTTCAAGGTAGGTTGCAGCAGAATTACTCACTTATGCAATTAAAGTTCTTCTCTACACCCATGACTGAAAAATCTGTGCCCCTCAGTCAAGTGGGGGTGAACACTGGGCAGTGTGCAGCAAGGACAGAACTGTTCTCAATCATGCGCACAGTGACACTGGATGGGTTCAACCTGAGAAAGCTGATGATACGGTGTATAGGCAGGTTGATACACCCAATACAAGACCTGCTATATACTCCCTCTGAGCTAATTTCAAATCTGGGGCCTGCAGGCTGAGTCTTAAGCTAGCAATGCGTCTAATGTATGTGCAAAGTTAAAAGGAATATTTCCCTGCCTTTCTTCTCAACTTACAGAAATATTCTAATTAGTTATTTCAGGTGGGAGAAGAAGGGGAAGAAATTTGAAGCAGGGGAAATGTGTGACTGTTGACTTTGCGGTAGCTCTGTCAAAAAAATGTATTCTGCTTTTAATACATACCATTTGGAAAGCAAATCCCCTTTTAAAATGCTTCGGAACTCATGTCCTTTTTAATTGCCTGGAATTCATGGTGGCTGTGTGAGAAAGCCATAAACATATACAATCATAAAAACACATTTAGACAACCCAAACAGAATCAGTGCCATATTATTTTAGTTTATTATTCCTAGTGGAGTACAGATTGGTCTTCCTACTTTGATATTTATTTATACCAAGGAACTACAAGAACATAAATGCCACTCTTGGGATAATCCTAATGCTGGGGCCAAACAGAATACACATTGTATCTGTCTCATTTGCAGTAAAATGAAGGAGTGGTTAAGTGTAATCCTGCTAATGAAGGACAAAGTTGAAGGTCAAATGTCATCTTCAGAATGAATGTGTCACTGTGAAGCTGAGAGAACTGTAGTTCTGCATTAAAAAGTTTTCCTAAAATATCAAATAACTAAGATTGGGAAAAGGAAAATGTACCTCTTTGGTTGTATTATTCCATTTTCTTTGAAGCCACTCAAGGATTCTGTTCAAGACTTTAGTGCTTATATGAAAAATTAATGATGGGTTTTTGCTAGACAGAAAGCCTTCTTATTTTGCACAAGATCAACAAAGAAAACTCAATGCAGAAGTGAGATACTCAGTGGGGGGTGGTTCTCTCGGAGGCCAGTTCACAGCTTCACACCAGAACATTTATTGACATGGGAAAATACCCACTTTTATCCAAAGACAGTTAAACAGATAGGATATGTGCAGGGCTATACATACTGAATAACAAGGAACAGATTCTCGACAAAGGAAAATGTCAACCAAAATAAACAAACAGCCTAGCAGCAGGCTGACCCTGTGCTGTGCCTGTGGGCTGTTTTGAGTCTACTGCAGAGCCAAGTGCGATGTTAGTCTTTTGCTACTTATTGTCAGGAAGTAGATTATCCACTGAAAGGCTGGAGGGTGACTTCAGACAGTCTGCCTGTAGCAGAAGAAAAGCCGAGGACATGTAGGCAGTATATAATATATACAAGCCAGATCTGCACTCTGCTTACATGCTATTTTGATTTGATGTTCCTCACCTACACAGATCTCATTTTGCAGGGGTCTGGATACTTTTCCCACATGTAAAATCACAGAGTAGGCTCACATGAGCTTGTCCAACTGAAAGCATCCTGGTTTAACCCTGTCATTCCTCTGTATACCCCTCAAATTTTAAACCTTCTTGGTTTGGTCTAGTCAGCCCACTCTTCATTTTCTGGGATTCAGAAGGGCCATCTGCTACCCACACATTCAAGAAGAAAGCCATCCATAAAAGGTATACATTTTACAAGTTATAATGGAAGTATAGTGAGTTTTACTTACTTTAAGCTTAAGAAAAGACAAATGTCTGTTACTAGTGCATATTTATGATTTGTTCCCAGGTACAGGAGGCTTTTATAAATATCTGTTAAATACAACAGTGCGCTACGAAGAGCTGAGTGGGGTTATAAATCTCAGGTCACACTCAGGGTTTCAGATGTCAAACAAGAATGAAGCAGATCACCCTGGATGAACTGGACCAGAAAGCTTTCTTTCCTTTTCTTGTTATGCTAGTAAATGGAGAACGATACCTCCCAAAACACTGCCATTATGAACTACATACAAGCTCTATTTTTACCTCTTGCTTTTAAGGTAAGGAAATCTGGGGATTTTCAACAACGTTGAAGTTGTTGAGAATTGGTCTTTTGCAGGAGGATGCAAGGTAGGGTTTATAAGTTATCATTTCTAAATGATAGGGAGTCAGTTATGCTAGATATAAAAAGACATGAAGCCACAAATAGAGCACCTGATAACAGCATTTATGAGCTTTTCTAAAAGTCTTCATATTTTGTCTGATTTAGTTATAGTTTGTTTGCTTGAGCAATTCTTTTGAAGTTATCTACAGTGGTGGCACTGAAATGCAGTGACTAGTGTACAATTACAGAACCAGGCTGGCAGAATGATTGAACTGGCTAACTGCCATTTTCACAGCAATTATTTTTTTTTTCTTGTGGATTTTTAGATCAGATCCCTGCAGGAACAGATTGAGTGGAATTTTTATATTGTTATTATGAATGTTTTGATATTGCAGTAATGATTTTTTGATATTTGATAATAAAACCTTGAGATGATAGCAGTGGAAACCTCAGAGTAGCTTTCATAACCTGTTCATTTTGTGGTTTTTTTTTCATGGTGAATTTTTTTCTTTGCTACCATCGATTGTTTGGTTTTTTAATTATTTTTGTAGGGATTTCTCTCACTGCTTTTGCCTACCACACAGTACTGCTACATAGGAAGTATATACAAAAAATGTGCTTACTTTATCCTGTCAAGTACTACTAACCAAATACAAAGCAGCACAGCCCAAGTTTGGTCCTGCATCACTGAATTCAGTGAGAGCTTTGCTTTAGTTCCATTAAAGAAAGGATCAGGCCCTATTTGAGAACAGATGAATGTTTTTGATACAGTGAAATTATACTCCAAAATTTAGACAGACAGTAGGTTTTAGGAGTGAATATAATTTATATTCCTAAATTATAATCTCTCTAGAACAGGAATGGTATTGCCATGTGTAATCTGCAAAACATCCTATTTTGGCAGGAAGGGCAGAATTTGATGACAGAATTGTAACTACAGCTGTGAAGCACAGAACTAGAGACCTGCCTGCAAGGGAGAGGTGCCCTGTACTCATGGGAGCAGCAGGGTCTCACTGTTGCACCCTCCCCTGCCAAGAAGCCATTTCTGCCCTGGGTTGTCCAAACTTAGCCTTGTGACGATGAGTGGCTGGTCTTGGTTTGCCCATTGGCTGCTGCCCTGCAGACGGCACCAGCTGCGTTTTCCTCACCTTTGCTCGGCGAGAGCTCTAATTTGTGTTTCCTTCTGCTCTCCAACCAAAAGCATCCATGAAGTCTTACAGGCACATATTTATTCTGGGGTCTTACAATGCTTTTTTATTCTGGCTGAGATTGACTGACAGGCTTGAAAGTTCCTGTAAGGCAATATGAGAGAAAAACAAGGACAGACAGACAGATAGCAATGGCATGACCCTCATTTCCTTAGGAAACCAAGCTAAAAATGGAAATGTAACCTCAGACCCTTTGCTGAGGGCTTCTACTTTGAAAGCCAGGATAAGAACAGATATATCCCAGATCAGAAAAGACATGTGGAGATTACTGTATTCTTGTGACTATATTAAAGGAGTCAAGAAAAGAAACTAATTGTGAATAGCTTTTAAGTCCTCTTAAATCACCATTGTCATTGCAATTATTAATAATAAATGTATTGTATTTACTTTTCAAAGGAAAAAATTGTCCCATGGTACAGTTAAAACCAGAGAGGGGTACCTGGGGGACAGAATGCAGATGTGCATGCTCCCCACCCCTGCTCTCCGCTTGAGGGACAGACTGAGGAGTGGGTTGCTGTCATGTACTGCACTGGGCTGCAACCACACAGGCAGGTAAAAACAACTGAGAAAGGAGGCTGGCATCAGCATCGCTTCGCTAGGTAAGGTATACAGACAGCAGAGAGCTTTTCGATTTTTGTCTCATGTAACAGAAGGGAGGTAGGGTGTGTGGGGCGAGCTCATGAGAAGAAATCTGCATGTCCTCCCCAGGCTACACTCACCTACATGCTGTAGTCACTCACAGGCAATTTGTAACCATTTAGGTGGGTGTTCTCTATCTGCATGACTTGACTTTAAAGCTTTATTGAAGCTCTTCAGTCAATTCACTAGTGACCTTGAGAGATCCTATCACATGTGCTGGCAATTGTGTAGTTGATGCATTTCCATACGAGGCACTAAACCCTTACATATTGGAAAAGTCATTTGGTCTGTTAGAACTTGCATGGAAAAATACAAATATTTCATAAAGACAAGTGGGCAGATTATTCTCAGGCTATTGATTCCACATTTTGGTCTGCTGAAAACCTGCTGCTAAATAGACCTTCCCTACTGGAAAGACTGAGCAAAATGGCCATTACAGGGAGAGACTCTGGGGTTTTATTGATTGGACATGAGAACACTAATCATGAAATAGCAAAGATTGAGCATGCTGTTGTGACTACTACTTGCATAAAGAGGTAACACTTCAATGTTGGGAAGCCAGATTTTTTTCAGAACATTAACAGTAGCTGTCCCAGATCGAGTCATATCCCTTGCCACATCCAGCAGGGCAGCCAGTTCCTCAGGCTTCTCATTTTCCAGCATGTAGAGAACTGGGACAACATACACATGAAGTTGTCTGTAACAAGTAAGTTAGCAAATACATTTGCTACACTAGGGAGACACTGAAAATGAAACTCCTGTCTCCAGCAAACCTACAGAATAATGTAGCAGCATACTCTCAAGCATACTTGAAAACAGCATCAGTTTGGGATTTTGAAATCGCGAATTGATTTTCTATTTGATTCTTGTAATCAAGAAGTTAATTAAATTAATTTCAATCAATTATTTTAATCAAATTCTTGTAAACTTTCCTTCCTCCTGACATGCTAATTTTGTCAACTTCAAGTATTCAAAACTCAGAAATGAGGAGGCCCTTAAAATTTTGAGCAAGACTAGGCTGTTACACAGTTTACTTTTTTACAACAGTATTTGTTTCTTTCCCCCTTTACCTTTCTTTGGTTTTGGGGCTTTTTTATGTAGCTCATCAAAGATAGAGACTAAAAATGTGGATAGAAACTTTCTACACTTTTTTTAAACAAAGGCCAAATTTTGCACATACTTATGTAGCTCCAAGCTTTATGACTTTAAGAAAACACATATGAAATTACAACATTCATTATCAGACTAGGCAAAACTTAGTAAACTGTAAATGTTTGCCAGAATTTACCTGGATGAGATACTTTGCAATTTCCACATATGTCCTTTTCTATCTTTGTCGCTAAGCTGGTAGATTTACTCATGAAAAACACCCACGAGTGCATTCATTGAGGGTTTAACTTGGAGAATAATGTATACAGCCAGAAACCAAAACATGTTAACAGAGAGTCTATGAGCCCCAAACAGAAGCTCACAATATATACAGTATTTAGGTAACCAGCTGCCAACAGCTCTGCACAGCATTCTCTGGTCCATCTGAGTGCCGCCAGGGACTTATAGTCCAGTCTCCTGGTTGTCTCTCTTCCCCACCTTTGCTGCAGTCCTGTTTCTCTTGGATGAGGACTGGGAACTCTGGTTCAGGGGTGTGGGCCTGGCTCACAAGCTCCCAAAATCTGGGGCAATTGTCACTGGGCTCTGAACTGGTCAAGAGCATGTAAGGTGTTTGTCAGAGGCCGGGGAAAGTCAGTCAGAGAAAGAAACAGATGGAGGATGGTTGTTCATTACATATCATGCATGGTCAGTCTTGGAGAGAGACCATGAACAAGTGAAACCTTTGCGTGCATCTTCTTAGGCACTTGGTAGTCCTCTGGTTTGTCTGTGGACCCCCAGGCATCTCCACTGGCAACCCTAACAGGAGGATGGCAAGGTATCTGTAGATGGTAGGCAGTTACATAGCACTGAATGGGCTTGGAGGATTTATGTCCATGTATTTAATCCATCTTGTGGCATTTCTCCCTAGTTTTACCACTCTTTGGCCACACCAGCCACTTTATGAATATCAGATCCCAAGATTTAGAAAATAGGTACCCAGCCTGAAACCTAGACCCCACAACAAAACATTCACTGCCTTTTCAGAAGCATCTAGAAGTAAAGGCTGAGACAAATAATAATTTAGTTTTGTTTGTGCTAGGGGCTGGTCCCAACGAAAGATCCAATCCACACTTCCATGCACAAGTGGATGCAAATTGCACTGATTCAGTGCAGAACACAGGATTGCTGGAGTTTCCTATGCTCCTGTACACTTAGGCATGTCAGAAGCAACCAGTTCTGCATGAATGTGAGAAGACACTGCACAGTACGTAGCTCCTGAAGTGCAGTATGATTTTGTTTATTAAGGTAAAAATCAGAATGGCCCAGACTGAGCTCTTCTACATTAGGTGCAACTCCCTCTGATTACAGGCTGATGGTACATTATACCTAGTGCCTGCAGTTCTCAGTTCCTCGCAGATGGGATTCAACAAGGTGTCTCAAGCACCAGTAGCTCCATGAAGTACTTTACCAAATAGGGTCCCGAAAGACATCAGTCCCTTAAATGCCAGTTTGGCCTGCTGAGGGAGCGGTGGATTCACTCCACATCTGATGAGAGGATTCAAATTGCCAGTTCAGTGGGAGAATCTGTTGTAGGGATGAAAAGCTCAAAGGACCTCACTCATGCTCAGTGGTCTTGTAATTAAATGTTACACACTTGATGAGCATTGCATTGCAAGCCTCAAGGCTAATTTACATGTTACTACCAAAATGTCTTATTTTATTTTGCTTGTAAAAATACTGTACAGGCATCATTGCATGTCATTGCAAATGGCTTGTATCAATGATGCTTGGGTGACTCTCAAAATTACTAAAAGCTGTACATAATTACTGCTAAAGAGCCCCATACAGAACCAATAATACTTACTCTACAATAGCTATTTTATGACTAAGATGGCTTTCCTGATGTGACTGACAATTCTAGGATCACAAACAAGCAGCCTGCCAGCAAATAAAGAATAGCTTTTTGGGGAGACAAAGTAGTTTGATTCAATTATGGTATTACACGTATAATTAAAGTGTATGTCGCTTTTCCAAGAGCTGCCCATAATTCAAAACAGTAAGACAGGGTGGGAGGAAGGACACAATAATGAAAGTAGGTAGGAGCTAGCTGTAAGAGTGGTGATAGGTATGGTGCCAATATAAGGTATTTACTGGCACATTTAAATGCTTTATGTTGTAAAAGTTGCTTTTAATGATTTGGGCCACATGACTCACATCACTCTTTACACAATAGATGAGTGAAATAGAAGAAGCTTCTCAAGACTCTGGGATCCATTTAGCACATATACCTTTATCAGTTTCTTGTTCTGAGGAGGTCATCCCACAAGTAACATTTCAATGCAGGCATATCAGATAGACTGAACTGCCGTTTCTTGCAATTCACTATTTCTTTAATACTTACTTGACTGACTTCAAAGCAATGCTAAAGCACTGCAACCATTTATTGGAATATATTAATAATAATAAATTGAAGTTTCATTCACTGAATTCCAGCTCTTAGAAGAATAAACAACCTTGTGCAGACACAGAAGAAAGGCAGAGAAATATTAGATGACTTACCCACAGTCTGCATCAGGTGAGTGAAAGAATTAGAAACAGAATCTTTGGCCTCTGGCCTTTCTTCCAAATCATCTTTCCCATGTTTGTGCCACAGTAAAATGATTTTGCATATGTCCTGTCTTGGAAATATGAAAAATATATGCAATATGCAAAGCAGCCAATTGGACTGCCTTTTGGAATATATCATCATTTATGAAAGGTGCATCTTGAAGCCTAAACAGATTGTGTGCAATTAATTGCAAACTGTCAAAGAGACTACAGCACTTTACTGCCAATTTGTAAATAAAACCTAGTATGCAAAAGGGCTTAGGCAAGTGAGGTGAATTTCTGTGGATATAGGAAAGGCAATGCGCAAATGCAATGCAACACAATTTTTACACTCCAGCCTTTAAGAATTTTGCTGACCCTGTAAGAAAAAGGTGTGGTGCAGAGTCATTGAATGCAGGTAGGCTTCTCCATAGGTAAATATTTTACATAACCCAAATGAAGAAGTCTCAGCTTACTTGAAAAGCTAAAAGAATAAAAAAAGTCATCAAGTGCAAAAGAAAAACATAATTTGTATTAAAATCTTGGTAAATACATAAGCATTTTTGTACCCTAAAGACTTGCTGAACGATGGTGGTGAAGTGTGGATTGTTCCAAATATAGGGGACTGCAAACAAAGCAGATTCCCTTTATGTCCTGATTCTGACCCTCAGATGATCTTTGTTATAAATATGCTCATCCTGGTGGCTGGCCAATACCTGACTTGATTCCTTATCCAGTGCTGTCGAGCTCCCTTTGTATCACTGCTGTTACCATCCTGTATCTCATTGTTCCCCTCCATAATATTCAATAAATACAATATGTTTGGTGCCACTACTGATCTGCTGAGCCAGTCAGTGGCCAGCCCAGTGACTCAGGCTTGGTCTCAGCTTCAAAAGAAAAATGATGATGCCTGTCTTTCTAGGTTTGAACCCCTCCGGTGAACAGCATCACAAATGTAATACAGACCTTCAGTAATTACTGAAACAGCAGTTTGTCACAAGCTGCTGGCAGCACTGATGGACAATCTGCTTGTGGGTATAGTTAGAGGAAGGAATATGTAAGAAAATATGGTATCTGTGACAAGCTTAACTTGGAAATTTTTTTTTCAGGGGATCAAATGAACATGTGGAGGCAGTGTAGATGAAGAACCGGGTACCGATATTCATTAACAATTCTTTCCACCTCTCTGGTATTTAACATATATGCAAAAATTACTCCAGTGTAAATGGGAATTTGGCCCAAGTAGTAGCCACAACTACATGAAGTGCAATTTGTATCTCCTCTGAAGTTCACATACACCAGCAGTTTCCAAAACAAGTAGATTTGGCCCCTGGGGAAGAGCAGAACTGCCTACATATCCCAGTCATCCTCCACACTGATGCCATTGAGGAGGTCCTTGCGATGCTCAGTAAATAAAAAAAAACCTTCTCCACTCCCCTGAGCCTTATAGCAGGCCCAGAGCTTACTGCAACATGAGGCACTTCTCTGTGCTCTGTGAACCTGAAAAAAATGGAAATCTAAAAGTCCACTCTTCATGTGAAGCAGTTCTCATTATTCTTTTTCTCCCCTTATCTTGTAGTGCAAATGCAGTTCCAGAAATGACATAAAACATCCAAATCCACAGATGGTGTGGTAAATTCAAGGCTGAGAGAAGATGAAAGAAAAAATGGACTCTGAGCCTGATAGGCTTTGGATGGAACTTTATAAGGAATCAGCACTCCAAAGGATGCTGTTGCAGGGGGGGACCTGCCCACACAGGGGAAATGCAGGCCCAGCTCACTGCAAAATCAGAAATCTAGAATTAAGAGGAGGGAATGTGCTGCTTGACCCAAGCCAAATTAATAATGATACTTTGTTTCACAGCTTAATATTTAAACAATGTTGCTCCAATTAGTGAATTGAAGACATTTTGTTTTCTATGAGATATTTTCTCTCCTCCCCAAATTTTACTTCCTTTCAGGATTTTTATCGAACTACATTGTGCTTGACTCTAGGGACAGAAGGTTTCCTTCAGAAATCTTTGCTGAGTTTATGGCACAAAGAGCTATGTCCCTCCAGCCTTTAACTCAAACTTAACAAAATGTACGTGTCCACATCTCTTTGTTATTTTGTTTGTTGCACTGCTGGAGACTGCTTGCGTGTCACCAGAAAAGGCTCTCCAGTCTGCAACTATCACATTTTCCCTCTCACGTCACTCAAGCAAACTGCCTTGCAGCTTGCCTGCTGCTGAGGTCGGAGCTGAGCTGCTGGAGCCCGCTGGCCCCTTCTGGGGGCCCGGCATGCCAGGCACCCACTCGGCCCCCTGGGAGCTGTGGGTGCGGACACAAGCTGGGCTCCCCAGCACTGCTGGGAGCCAAATGTGATTTTGCCTGAGTGAGTACTGGAGGATGGGGCTCTCATTCAGAGCCACAAAGAACTCCTTAAAAGCAGTAGATGAACACTGGACATAATGACCTCCCCCTTTCTGAAGAGCTAACCCAAACACGGTGAGCCCTTTGAACAGTCCAGCTTTAGCCTTCGACCGTGTTCATTAGAGTTATTTTGATGTACTGTGATGAATGCAAGAGATCACTATACATTAAAAGCAGAGTTCCATAAGCAGTATGGAACAGTGTTTGTATGCTGGCTTACAGGTTTACCCTACAGTTACTAGGCTAGTCGTTTCCAGCTGTAAATCAGGAGAATTTGGTTAGTACTCAAGGTTTTGTCCTCCCTTCCCCCTCTCTCTGCCACCGAAGTCATCATTTTCAACTGAAAATTTTTAAGCATTATCTTTATCTATAGTTGCCAGTTTCTTTAAGAGCTCAACCCTGTTGTTCTTACCACTACCTGTGCAGGTGCTCCTGGAAAGTGAGGAAGAGACCTCCACTACCTGTGCCTATTGCCAGGGTGACTCTGGAGTTTCCCAGCTCTGGTAAGGTACCAGTGTGTGCTGAGCAACACTGATGTTATCCTGGCATACTAACACGTATGTCATGTAATGCTTGTATGTCACAAAGATTTTGGAGGGTAGAATAGGGAGGGAGAATAGGGAGACCCTATTATTTTCTTTAGAAATAACCTTCCTCCTCTGTTGTCCCTTGACATCTGCCCCTCACAACAGGCTTGTGGTGTAATGTGCACTTCTCTCCCCTGCAAAGGCTCTGCTCCTTTTAGAAAAGGCTTCCAGAAGGATACTGACAATACTGAAATCCCACTCAGTCTGCTGGGTTTTTACCAGCCCTACTCAATTGCCCTGCAAGAACAGAGAGGAATATTTTCCCTGCTCTCTGGAGTAAAGTCCGCCATTACCATGTCATGAAAGAAAATGGGCTGTTTGGTAGCTAAGGAAAAATGCTGACTTTAAACCTGAGATAAGGCTCTATCATTTACACTAATGAGCTCACTGGTGGGGAATTTGTAAAATTTTATGATAAAAAGTAGCTGTAGTAAGTGTTTGATGGAACTTACTATTTTACTTTTTTGCTGAAAATACACATAACTACTCATAATTTTCCCATCCAAACATAGAAAGAAATAAATACAGCAAGAATTGTCCCAGTAGAAGTTCAAAGATCTTGTAAGTAATCCATTATTTTAAAGATTTATTCTTTAACCACGAGTTGTTCTAAATTCTGCTGGGAAGGCTATAGACACTTTTAACTGGTTGAATAACAAATTAGTTACTCTGAAGGAGGAGCCCTTAATGCAATATTAATATCAGGATTTTAATTGCTGGTAACTTACAGTTAAAAGCTAACCCCCTAGATCTGATAGTCATCACCGTCCTGTCAGATTTTGATTTCTGATGGAAGTGTGCCCTGGGATGCACCGTGGCATTGCCCCATAGTAGTTTCTGTGTTGAGTACCATGTATGTCCAATATGTGCAGTGAAAAAGGGGAGGTATCTAATAGCCTTTGTTATCATATACTGTCAGAGCAGTAAATGACAAGTGTTAAGGAAATCTCCCAGCTACTGTAAATTACAAGGGTGTAGACCATTCTGTTCAGAACCAGAATAAATTAGTCTGGCTGGAGAGAATAACCCTGCTGTAAAACTAATAAAAATGGAAGAAAGCAAAGGGGTGACAGTAAGCAGAGAGGAATGGACACGTCTCCAGCTGAAGGGCTGGAAAACTCTCACAGCTTGGCATCCATGTAAGACATGAATGAAACTCCAGCACATTTTCTCTCCCCCTCTGTATTTTATTTTTTTTTTTTGGCAGCCTACCCACTCCATTTGAGGTATTTAAACTCCACAGAGTTCCTGGTTCAACGCCTAGAAAAGCTGGCCAGAGATGCAATACAGTGCATGGACTTCATTGCATGTGACCACTCCCTGCTGTGTGCAGACAAGAAGTAAGTCCTTACGAAATATTCCATGTGCTGGTTGTATCCCTGCAGCCTTGTTTCCTACCTAGGGGTAGCTGTGATTCTGCAGTACTGTCTCAGCCTCCTCACCCTCCTAACAGTCGTGGTTTTGACTCATCACTTTGATAGCAATTTGGGAAGGGTTGCTGGGTGGTATGACTGGCACTAATCCCAGAGGAGGAATAGCAGAACGGTAAGCAAAGAACATGGAGACTTGGATGTGGGTTTACTGCTGCTGAAAAGAAAAGAACAAACAAAAGGGAGAAAGTATGTAGTGGATAGGAGAAAAATATAAGGAAGGGATACAAGAGGGACAGCTGGTTTATGGGCTGTTACTGATGTATTTTCTAACTCCATGAGTCCTGCAAGCACTGGGAATATGGGAAAACAAGACAGACCAACAAAAAAGATCGGTGTGAGAGACTGCAAAGTGGCTGAGAAGCTGCCCTTGCTTGCAAGTCATCACAATTACTATCATCTTTCAAGAACACATTGCATTTTTCACAAAAATATTGTCAAATCCATGGCTTTTGTATATTTGTCTTGATAGGGCTCATCAGGAGATTTGAATTTTCTGGTACCTAAAAGTTTGTGGCTACTTGTCTCCTTCCTGGCTAGCTTAGCTTATTCCTATTACCTATCACTTTGTACCTAATACAGAAGTGCTGAAGTGCTGCTACTTTTCTTTGAGAAGAGCAGCCACTAGAGGGAAGGATGTATGCGGAGAATTTTTCCTCAACACCTCTAGTGCTTCCTCCGAAAGTAAAAAAAATTCATAATTTTACCCAGCATTTGTAAGGTGGCCTGGTTTACCCTTTCACATAAAATATATTGAATGAGATTATTTTTAGTATTGCAGTTTCACCATACCTCCTGAAACACAGTCAAAGTCACAGGCCAGGAAAAAAAAAATCGTTGGCTACATTACAGAGGAGATTGGATTACCTGTTCAAACAGAGCTCTTAATTCTGCGCATAAATAGAATCCACAAATACAAGAGAACTTCGGTAGAAAATAAAGCCAGCCAACAGCCCTTAATAACCCCTAATTATTAGGAGTTTCAGTTAACATTTGGACAGCTTTGGTCTTAATTCTTTTAAGTCTGAAGAGGCAGCATGACCAAGGTGGCCACGTTTACAATTACAGTGAGCACACACGCTGTTCCAACCCATGCTGGCTTTAGCTGAGTGTTCTCTGGCAGCTTGGGTTGGGATTTTGCCCTGTTAAAATATAATTACTTATCTGAATGGCGACTAATTTCCAGTTTGAGTTATTTATTTGTAACAATGCACTTGTTTTGACAGAAGTCTATGACAAGAAAAACAAATCAAGCTCCTGACCTTGGCATCATTGCTCACTTAGGAATTTTTTGTACCTGAAAGAAAACCTGCTAATATCCCATCCAAGTAATGAATTAACTTGCATGTTATCAGTAAATACAGCAACAGAAATCTAGCTGTAAAGCAGACATCTCTTAAGGTAAGACTGAAATCCAATGTCACTTTTTAAAAAAAAAGAAAAAAGAAAAGCTTGACAGCACTATACTACATACGGACAATTATGGTTGTATAAATGAGAATGTTTAATAGTTGTCTCAAGGATGGTGTTTTCAAATATCTTTAGCAGTGAGCTAATATTCTTTCCCAGTTTTAAAGTTGCCTTATGTTATATATATATATATATATATGGGAGATTAGAATTCAAATACTGTATTGCAGGCAGTCAAAAAAAAGCAGTAGATGACATTATCCAGATTATCTTAATAAACTGTGTTGTTCTTCAAAATATACAAAACACATCTGTGCAGCCCAATGATCCTTCAAGGCAGACAATTTTATATTCATGTACTGCTGCAATCCCGGCTTTGGTTAAGATTGTGTAAGAGTTTCCCTTTTGACCTTCTGTTTGCAACTACCTGTATCCATCAGAAATTCCCATTTCTGAGACTGACGTTTGCCATGGTTGTGAACTGCAAAAGGTGAATTTTTATTTCAACATTTTGTCACAATCTTTTTGAACATTTCAAAACACATGAAGGTACAGGGAAAACACTAATCTTATTTTGTTTGATATTATCTGGCCAGAGTGAGGTCTGAAAGTAAAAATCAGAACTATTTTTCTGTAGGAAGGAGTATGTGATTAATTTTGGGAAGCAATCTGGTTTCATTTGATCAAATAAAATTACAGAACGTTTGGATATGAACATATGCGAACGATCACCTGGCAGTTATTCTCAGGTACACACGTTGGAAAGCACAGGCACTCTTTAGGTGTCCGTGCTACTGATGGGTTTTACCCTCAGCGATGCCATCTTTCTCCTGCAACCACAAATGATTACAAGAGAATTCCCTTGGCCTGGTGGTGTTCTCCCCTGGCACCTGAACCAGCCTATCTATCTGTGCCATTTTCTGTCCTCTCTCTGCTGTGGATGACTTGCGCTGGCAGGCAAGTCTTTGTGGCCTTTCTTATTCTACAGGGTGTGGCACATTACAGATAATTTCTGCTGGATGGCACCTCAACAGTTCATCTGCTCCTGCTGTGCACTCTCTCACTGAACTCGGTCTGCTCTTTGAGATACCTTAATTGCTTGCTGTGGAAGATGAAGGTGACACCATAAGCAAATCACCATAAATACATGCAAACCTCTCTTACAACAGCAAATCAGATGGTTGTAGATAGTGCACAGTATGGATCAGCAAGAGCTGTTTTGCTCTAAATCTCATTTTCACCCATCTTCTGACTTTGTACAGAATCTCAGCAGATGCTTGGAAGGACAACTATCTTAAGTTTATATGGGCATATATAAACCCCTGAATTGCTTTCTGCTGTTTATACTTCATAAACTAATATAACAGTGAACAAACTGCATTTTCAGAGCTGTAAGCAAACTGCATTTCATATAAGTTATCCAGTTATGGGCCAGACCTTGCATTTCTTACTCAAGAAGGATTAAATCAAAAGCCAAGTAGTCTGTGAAAAGATGGTTTTATACACAGCTAGCTAAACTCTTGATAAATTATTGTCTCCAAGGAAAAATAAAGGTTTCTAGTAGATTTCTCTGTACTTGTGTTCAGAGAAGCTTATGCTTGCCCCCCTCAGAGGCTTTCTTCATAAGTGAAGCTAATGTTAAATGTCTAGTGAGATTGAGTTTCTAAGGATGATTTTCCTAAAACAGGATTAAGGCTCACTGACAGTGTAATGCAGGGCAGGTAATGTTGCTGCTGCTCATGATTTAAACTGCTTTGTGGCTAAGCTATATTTGGGTTTCTACAGATAACAGTTCAGTACCTCTGGGCTCTAAACTTGCTTCTCTAAGAGGTAAAAAACCAGGTAATTTTGGTCTTTCCATATTTTTTTTCTGGAACAAAGTAAGCAACCCTCTCATGACCTGAGCAGGATAGTAACCAGTCCTGAAGTGGTTCTTCAGAGACTTATGAGGATCATTCCATTAATTTTTTTTCCCTCGAGATTATTTCTAAATTGTTTGTTTGTTTGTTTTTCTTTAGCCATGGGTGAAACATTAGGAGAGTTTTACAAACTGATAGTCTGTGGTCAATCTGTCAACATCAAGGTCATGGCTAGTTACTGTGCAGTGGACAGTTCACACATTTTCTCCATATCCACAAAAGTATTTCTTAAAAGCAAACATCACACAAACAAAGAGCTCTGCTTGACAAATACGTTAGCTTCAGTCTAATATCTACAACATCTATTACAGTTTGTTAATACCTTGACACTGCTCTGAATAACAATTGCCCTATTGAATCTCAATGACATTGATTAACAAGGCAGTTTGTAATTAGATGGGGTAATGTAATTCCTGGCCCTCTGTAAACATCTGGATTTGCAAATCCACACTCCTAGTTTGGGAGCTCTTTGCCACACATCACTAATTACGCCATGTTCTTATATATCAATATCTACATCCTCCTGCTGAGCGTCTCTTCTTTGTTCACAGTACGAGTCAGAGCCTGTTGTCAATACAGAGAAAATCAACATAACTGCCTAGCGCCGCATGTGACATTTAATGAAAATGAAGTAATGTCTAATTTGCATGGCTGGTGTTACTTTATTAAAGCCAGAACTGCAGAAGCTGCGTGCTACAGTGCTAGCCAAGTGTGCAAGACTGATAATCTGTGGCAACGATCGTATCTGGCACAGGAAACTTTGCATCACCCTCTTGCCTGCCTGCCCACCTCCTACGTGAGGAATAGGGCTTCTGCTAAAAGTGACAGATTTGTTCATTTTTCCAGGCCCGTCTGTTCTTGTTCTTTCTGTTAACTCTATCCATCAGAGCCCACAAAGCAGTCAAGGTGGCTGGGGGAAGAAGGCCCACCCTGCTTCCTCCCAGGAGGGATCACCACAAAACATCAAGGGCAACTTCCAGCTCAGGAGGGAAACCTCTCCTGGATTCACATCAGCAAGCTACAAATAAAAAGCTCTATAGCACAAGAAAATAGACTTCTGTCATGCACAAGAAGCATCTTAGAAGGGAAATATATGAATATTTTGTACATACATAAGAGCCATGTATGTCAGAAGAACACACAGTCAAGCACTCAAAAGATTTAAAAGGGTGGAGTTGTGCTCCATCAGGTTCCATTTCCCCATGTCATTTCACCAATACTGACAAGGATGCAAAATGCTCATGTTTGCTGATTTTTATTTCCTTTAGCTTTATTAATACTGCTTAGAAATATTTAGAAATATTAATTTTATTTTTAAAGAATTCTGATTCTGACTTTGGACTCAGTTAAGAAAGTCAGCATTTATAATACATTATAAATCATAAGCTTATGTCTTGAAGTTAGAACATAACACATCTTCTAACAGGTTGTGGCTCCACCCACTCACTTTTATCTCATTTTTGACTTCTCAGGAGAGTTTTTGTTTCCTTTTTATTATCTCTCCAACTCCTTTCTGACCACATTCCTTCCCCTATAATCATTTTGCCTCTACATTGGTTTCCAGACTGTTTCACTGCTGAACGTCTAAAATGAAGTGTGGGGTATTTTAATCCTCTCTGAAGTATGATGCCATTGGTTATAGCTACACCCCGTCCCCTCCACGCCAGCCAGTACCAACCCACGGGCAAACTCTGGTACTTCACAGACTTCTGTCTGAGCAACTTTACAGACACATATTTAACTTAGCAGGGCAGTAATATGAATAAAGTTTTATTTGTAGCAGTTTTCAGAGAGAGATCAATTTGCCAGGTAAAATCTTATGAACCACACAATCGGAACAACACAGTAAAATAAATTAAAGCCTTTACTAAAATTCATAATGATTTGCACTGGAGCCCAATTTTGGATGATACTCAGTTTCCCAGAGAGGATGCTACAAACTCCATGTAAGTTTTTATCTCTGAATATAAGTTTAATTTTGCAAACAGATCTGTCAGTTGGAAAATTATTTTGTTCCAGTGGTTTGTTTCTAATGGTTCTAATCAGTAAGTCTCTTCTTTTGCGATCCTGGGTTATGATTTTTTGCCAGCACATCCAGAATGAACACTGGTCGGATGTCCACCAAGGCACAGCAATCTTTGCACTTTGGGAAGTAACACCGGCCCTAAAACCGCGCTCCAGGCTGGAGCCATCCGGGGGCAGGGCAGGCACCAGGGGTGGCACTTTCCCCGACAGCCGGGTGCTCGCCCGGCCAGAAGAAGTCTCTACGTGCTGTTGAAGTTTCTTGCTGGGGAAGCCTTGCCGGAGGCACTGCGTCTTGTTGCTCCCCGCGATGGGAACGAGGCGGCTGAAGGAGACAGCGGCGATCGGAAACCCCGGGAAGGGGGACCCTTCGCATCCCATCCCTCGGTGCGGTCTCCGGCGGGGAGGGCGCGGGGGGGGGCGGATCCGTCCGCGGCTCAGAGCGCACCCGGTGATGCTCTTTCCGCTCGGAGGCAGCGGCAGGCCTTTGCCCCGCCGCGCAGCACAGGCCCTTTCCTTCCAGCCTTCCTCGCCCAGGAGCAAAGCGGAGACCCGCGGCCCCGTTCCGCCCCCCGGGCCCTCAGCCAGGCTTCGCCCGACACCCAGGTCCTCGCCGAGCTGCCGCGGGCCCCTCCGCTCCGCGGCAGCTCTCCCGCCCCGCGCTCCCCGCCGCGCCGCGCCGCCCCAGCCCCAGCCCCAGCCCCGTGGGGTGCCGCCGCGCCCCGGCGCTCCTACCTGCGCGGTGCGGTGCGGTGCGGCGCGGCGCGGCGCGGTGCGGTGCGGGCGGCTGCTCGGCACCTGCTCCCGCGCCCGCGCCCGCGCCGCCTAACAAAAGCCGCGGCGTCAGGTGGCAGGAGACGGACTGCGCGGCCATTGGCGGCGGCGGCGCGCGGCGGGCGCCGGTTGGGCCGGGCGCGGCGGGGGCGGGCGCGGGGCGCTGACGCCAGCGCGGGGCCGGTGGGGAGGCGGGGCCGTGCCCCGCGCCGTCTTTGTGCTCGCCGGCAGCCCCGGCAGCGCCGCCGCCTCCCGCCGCCTCCCTCAGCCCCGCGCGGCGCGGCGGGCGGCTCCGCACCGCTCCGCAGCTCAGCGCCCCGCGCTCCGCGCCACCCCGCACCGCCCCGCCCCGCCCCGCGCTATGTGTGCCGGCGCTCCCGTGCCTCCTCGCGGCCGCTTCCCACCCGGCGCGGCGCTCTCGGCCCCGCTCTGAGAGCGCGGCGGGGCAGGGAGCGAGCGGAGCGGAGCCCGGACGTGCCGCCCGGCCCGGCGCGGCGCGGAGCGAAGGGAGCGCGGCGCCATGCGGGGCCCGGGGCTGGGGCTGGGGCTGGGGCTGCTGCTGGGCGCGGCGTGGCTGGCGTGCGGGCAGAACGAGACGGAGCCCATCGTGCTGGAGGGGAAGTGCCTCGTGGTGTGCGACTCCAACCCCACCTCCGACCCCACCGGCACGGCGCTCGGCATCTCCGTGCGCTCCGGCAGCGCCAAGGTCGCCTTCTCCGCCATCCGCAGCACTAACCACGAGCCCTCCGAGATGAGCAACCGCACCATGATCATCTACTTCGACCAGGTGGGGCGGGCGCGGCGGGGCGGCGGGGCTCCGGGCGCGCCGCCGCGGGAGGAGAGGAGTTGCCGGCGAAGGCGGCGGGGCCGGGCCGGGGACGCGCCGCCCCGCGGGGCCCGGCCCGCGGGAGGGGAGGGGGGGTGCGCCGGGGGCCGGGGGCGGCCGCGGGGCAGCGGGGCTGGGCGGCGGCGGCGGCCCCGCGGAGGTGCTGACGGTGCCCTTCCCTTTCAGGTACTAGTGAATATCGGCAGCAACTTCGACTCGGAGCGGAGCACTTTTATCTCGCCCAGGAAAGGGATTTACAGTTTCAATTTTCACGTGGTGAAAGTGTACAACAGGCAAACCATCCAGGTCAGCCCAAAGCGCCGTCGCCTCGCTCCGCGGGCACCGCGGGAGGGAGCGGACGGCGGCCGCGGCCCGGCGGGCACGGGGACCGTGCGAGTGGCGGGGCAGGGACGTGCCCCTGAGCCGCCGCCGGGAGCGGGGACCTCCCGGCGCTTCCCCGCCCGAGGGGACGGTGCCCGCAGGGCCGCGCAGCCCCACCGGGCCTCCGCCCGGCCGCTGCCCGCATCAGCCGTCCCGAGACGGGAGGTGATAGCCCGACGGCCGCCTGCCGTCCCCTCCCAGGCTGCCCGGGCCGCCCCGAGCCGCCGAGTGCTGGCGGGGGGGAGCACTTCTGCACAGAGCCCCTGGGAGCTGCGGCCCCTGGCGGGCTTCTCAGCTGCTCTCGGGTGGCAGAAGGTTTCGTAGGGATTTGGGGTGCAGGGACGCGCCTATGGCATGGATACGAAAATGAATGTAGCTCAGCGTGTGTGCATGCAGCTACCCAATACACGCCTTTTGTATGTGGTTCGATGCGTACGCACCTCTAGGTAGGGATAATAAATTACCGGCCTGAAGCCAGGTAGCACAACCTAGACTGGAAATCTGTCCGCATAGCGATGCACATTGCAAAGGTGAATGTACAGCTATACAGCACCGTTCTGGTGTAAGTGGCTTCGCACATCTAGATTGGGCAGGTAACGTATTATTAATGTGGGGTATGCAGTCCCGGGATCATTAGTGCGAGCTGAGCAGAGCTTATTGACTGTGTTGTGGCATATTGTCTTTGCTGCCTAACAAAGGAAAACTACCTCTTGAATACACTTCAAACGCGCTGACTTCGGCGGCTGTGGCTCTGCTCCTCGCTGTCTCTGAGGTTGCGCATAAAGCCATCTTTCAATAAGTACGAGCAGACCTCTTTTCATAGCCTGAAAACACAGGCACCCTATTGAAATTCTTCAAAATAGGATCAATGTCCTGTTTTATATGCACTGGGTGTTTTGATGTGATTGTCGGTCTAAAACAGCAGTGAAAGGCTTCTTCCTTTGGAGTACATACTTTAGCTGGGTTCAGATTGATATTTCATTTTTATGGGGCTGGAGTTTCAGCTGTCAAAAGAGGCCCTTACTTAACTAAGCATTTTGCCTGCTAGGCGAGCCCCGGCGGTGTCATTGTATGACTTTAATTGACGGAGGGCTTTGTTTTATCTTGCTCTTTAGGTGAGTTTGATGCTAAATGGGTGGCCAGTGATTTCTGCCTTTGCAGGGGACCAAGATGTGACCCGAGAAGCTGCTAGCAATGGAGTCCTGATTCAGATGGAGAAAGGAGACAGAGCTTATCTAAAACTGGAGAGAGGAAACTTGATGGGAGGCTGGAAGTATTCGACATTCTCTGGATTTCTAGTGTTCCCGCTTTAAATCACTTCTCGTCCAAGAAAAGGGAGAGATCTCTTATGAATTCTCAAGTCATAGCTGGGGTTAAAGAGTCGTGGACAGCAGACTTTTTACATTCAAATATTAAGGAAGCTAAATCCCGCTTAGGTTTGTGTACATCTGCTTTGAAGAATTACTACTTATTTTTGTTGTGTTGCAGCCAACAGGCGGGAGACACTATAATTGATCAAACCCCCATTTATATTCTTCTCTCTCCTCCCACAAAATTAGTTCCCATCTCTGTGTCACTGGTGTAATCTGCCATCGTTCCCCCATGGTTTCTGCCTCACACAAGTAGACTTTAGATATTTTCATTGTCCTTTACAGCATATTTTGTAGTTTTGTTTTTAAAACATGTTAATCTTGACTCTTTCTCTGAGTTTAACTTTTGAAAAAAAAAAAGGCAAAGTATTTTTGAATACATGGATGCCATGACGGAAGGGAAAATGCAATTCTTGCTGTGTACTGGCTGGCAAAAGGAAAAATTTCTACACAAAGAACTATTCACAGCCAAGGCTGACTAGAGTATTTCAATATTTCTATGTAATTCTGAGTGATTGTGAAATTTAAGGCTGCTAAATGTTTTGATGCTTGTTTTGCTCTTGTACAATGTGGCCCAACTAAACGCCAGGAAGTATATTGAACTTTTACTATTACTCTGTAATATATGTGTGAATATCGAAAATTAATTTTTGCTTTAATTCAATAAAGTTTAAATGGAACTTTTATTTTTCTTAACCAGAAAGAAGTTTTCTCAATGCAGGTAGGCGGGGGGGAGGAGGCTCGGCGCGGTCCCGGCGCTGGGGCGGCGGGGCTGCAGTGGGACGGGGGAGCCCCCGCGGGCGCGGCTGTGGCCGCGGCCGCAGCCCCCCCCCACCCGCAGCGTCGGCGCAAGCCCGGTGGCTCGGCGCGGTCACGCAAGCCCCGCGGGCGGTGCCGGCAGCCCAAGCGGACCCGTCGCTAGGAAGTTTCCCGCCGCCTCTAATATCCACTTATTTATAGCATTTATCTGTATTATATTCTATAAATCAGATCGCATTTTATACGGCCGTCTAAAAACACCTGACAATGTATACTTCGATGCTAGGATTATTTATTTGCTAGTATTATTTTGTTTACCGCCTTTTAAAGATGTAAATGCTATAATTTTGCAGTACTCAGAGAGATTACTACTTTTATTAAAAGGTGCGTACGAGGATTTCGATTGTATCTAAACTTCGATGTGAAATAAACCGGTGAAACGACCCCCTGGGCTGTGTGCGTGGCGCGGCGGCGGCCGGCGCGGGGCTGCTCCGCGCCCTGGCAGCGGCAGAGCCGCACGAATCCCCGGCTCCCGGGAAGGAATTTAATTAGCTCCGGGGGGGGGCGGGATTAATACCAGCACAATAAACCACGTTTCTCGCTTTATTCACAGGTTCTGCCCCGGAAAAAGACCCGCGGGGCGGGCCGGGGCTTCTCACCGGCCCGGCCTTTGGGCGGCCCGGCCGGGCTGCGCCGGGCTCCGCGCCGGGCTCCGCGGAGGGGCGGCCAGCGGGGAGCGGGGCCGGCCCGGGCTCTGTCCGAGCCGGGAATGGCCGCTACCCTCCATTTCCAAGTGAGACACACCAGTCGCGTGTCAGCGCCCGCTCCTCTGTCACCCAGGGGTGACAGAGGCCAAAACGCCTTTTCTCCCCGCGGCTGCCGACCGCCGTATGTCGCGATTCGCGCTCCGCAGCAGAGAGGAAGTCGCCGGCCGGCCCCCCGCCGCCCTCGCCAGCAGCTCTCCGGGAGCCTCGGCAGCCGCGGCCGCTGGCCAGGAGCCGTACTGGGGAACAACGGAGATTTATGAAGAAGGGTTAATAACGGAGGGCAGTCGGGTTCTCTTCGCTTGGAGTTACAGCCCGCCCAAGACAGCCCGCGTATCGGGTTCTCCGGGCGGCACGCTCCTCTCTCTGGAGGAGACACTTTATTACTTTCCCCTGAAGCCTTGAACCGCTCCCGCACCGTGCTGCGTTCTCTGCCCGTCACGCCGCCGAGGCCCGGCGCGGCGCCTCCCGCCCCTCTCGGCGCAGCGCGGCCCTCCGCCGCCGCGCCCGCCCGGTAGCGCTCACCCGCAAGCGACAGCCACGGGCAAGGCGAGCGAAGCCGCCCCTGCCTCCTGTGACCGCGGCGAGGGGGCAAAGCGAGCAAAAAAAGGAAGGGGAAGCAGAAAACACCGGGTTGCAAGAGAACGGGCGCTGGCCCTGTGCCCTCACCCGCCCCGCGCGGGGAGCCGGGCTGCGGCTCGCGGCCGGGCCCGCCGCAGGGGTGAGCGCCCCGGCAAGCGCCGCAGGTGCGGGGACTGATGATGCTTGTCTTTTTTCTTTTTTTTTTTCCTCTCCCTTAACGCGAAGCAAATAAACCCGCCACTTTCCGCTGAAAGTTTTCCCCTGGTTGTTGAGAATCTCATTAATATTGTGCAGCTGGAAATTATATTACCCCCGATCGCAGCAAATCACTGCTCTACGGCTACTAGAAAACGCCGTCGTGGCTGCCTGGAAAAGCTTTGGCCGCTTCGCGCCCGCGCAGCGAGCCACTCCGCGCCGCTCACTATAATGTGCATCAGCCCGGTTAAGCCCTGCGCGGGCAGCGCTTCCCGCAGGCGCACCTCGGGGCGCGGAGCAGTGCGGAGGGGCCGTCCGGAGGCTCCCGGGGAGGGGAGAGCAGAGCAGCACCGCGTCCTCACTTTGGAGGTAAAGCCGCCACCGTACCGAAGCCCCCGTGGCGCCCGGCCGCTCCGCCGGGCCGGGGAGCCCTTGACGGCGCCCCGGGGGAGGGCGGCTCGGCCCTGGAGCCTGCTCCTGCTCCTTCTCCTGCTCCGCCCCGGCTCCCCCGGAGGGGCGGGCGGGCCCCGGCTGCCTCCCCGCCCCCGCTCCGCCCGATGCTTCCTCGGCCGCGGCGTCTGGAAGGGAAGGGGGGGATGTCCGAGGAGCCGCGGGGGGACTGCCGCCGGGTGATTTACTTAAGCAGACGGACTGTGTCTTAAAAAAAGAAACAACCAAAAAACCAAACCCAAACCATTTCCCTTATCCCCGTCCTCCACCACGGTCAGAGGAGAGGGGGCCGGCCCTGAGAGGGAAAGGCCGCGAAGAAGCCCTCGGAGCTGGCAGGAGGGCGCGGCGGGCAGCCGGAGGGCAGTGGTGAATGCGGTGCCTCCCCGGGGCCGGGGGGAACAGGGCTGGGCCGTGCCCCCGGGCGGAGAGGGAGCGGCCCCGATGAGGCGGGCAGGGCAGCCCCGGCCGGCGCGGGGCGGGCCGGCCGGTCGCACCCGTTCCTTGCGGCCGTCTCCACGCGCGGTCGGTGCTTTCGCCCCGAGCTCGAGGCAGGGAAACGCAAAAGGAACGTTTCGTTTAAGTGGGCGCCTTGCAGCGCAGCGCGCTCTCCGCGGGCAGCGCCCGGGGCTGGCCCCGCAGCCCGTTTCCCGCGGGAGGGACGGGGCTGCCGCCGCCGCGGCGCCTAGGGCGGGCGGTGCTCCCCGGCCGGCGCGAGGCTCACACCTGGGCGGGCGGACGGGCGCGCCAGGGGAGGTGACGCCATTTTCCTCACGGCGCCGTGCCGGGCCTTTTGACCCGCGGTACCCCGGGCGTTTTTCAGGAGGAGATCGGGCTCCGACGGGGCGACCAAGCCGAAGGAAACCGGACCCGGCTGCAAGCGGCTCCCTGCGAGGTGCGAGTAAGCGCGCCGGGGCCAACTCTGCCCGGCCGCCCTCGACCAGGCTCACCCTGCTGCTGAGTCTGCCCCGCGCCCGCAGCCGCCATTTTGAGCGGCGGAGCCAGCCGCGGCCTCCGGACGGGAAGCCGGGTCCGGCTCCAGGCACTGCCAGCCGGCCGGCGCGGAGGCAGCAGTGGACGAGGGACAAGTGGGCTAGTGGGGCGGCTGAGGGACTGCCGGGGCCGCGGCCACCCTCGGCTTTGCACGGTGGCCCTGTCATGACCTGTGACCAGCCCCGGCCTGCCGGCTCCTGCCCGGCTCCCCTTGCTCCCTGCCACCGAGGGATCCCTCGCAGGGAGGCCGCATCCCTTCGAGGCTCCAGCAGCCTGGGTCTCTGCCCCTGCAACCGTGGTACTGCTGAACCTGCTCCTGGGCACAAGTCCGCGCTTCCCCCAGACGTGAGCTGCTACTGCTCTTTACCCTGCTGTAATGTGTTTTTCAGTTGATGTAAATAATGTCTGACTGAATTTATTGCTGATTAGCGTTCAGCTTCGGTTTACACAACAAGAAATTATGTTTCATTCAGTTCATTAGCATGACTAGTGTTTGGTTTATGAGCATATCACTAATGGTAATGACGAGAGTTGATTGATTTCTAATGTGAATATAATTACACAATGTAGGGGAATTAAAGGAAAAAAATCCACATTTTTAATTGTTGGGTTTTTAGGGAGTGCCTGTGGGGGCGAGGGGGTGGAAAGGGAGAAACAAACCAACTCGCTTCTGCACAAATGATGCAGATGTAAAGATTAATAACTCCAGCAGGACACAGCGAGTTTGGCTCAAAAGAAGAGAAAGTCAAATGTGGTTAACTCTGGGAATAGTTAATGCACTCTCCACACTGCAAAACATAATTTCCCCTCTTCTACCCCCCAGGTACAGCTCGAAGCCCAATAAGTTCGCTTGGAAGAGGCCGTTCCTGAGAAGCCAGCAGAGGCAGGGCTTCGTGCATGGCCGGGCAAGCAGGCTCTCTCCAGCCCCGCCGGCGGCTGCGCGGTGGCAGGCTCGGCTCGGAGGCAGAGCCGCTGCCGAGTGGAGTGGAGAGCTGCGCCTTCCTTCGGGGTCAGAGGGAGCACCTCACTCAGCTACAGGATCTTGGACGGCAGCGGCAGCGCTGCCACCGGCAGGAAGCGCCTTGCCCGCCCCGCTGCCCTGATCCTTTCTGGGAGGGGGAGACAGAGACCGGTAAACACTGGAGAGCCCTGGCTGGAGCAGAGTGAAGGACAGCAACAGGTAAGGGGAGCTGAGCGGGACCACATGGGCCAGCCACCAGGTGGGATTTTAGAGCCAGGGTGGGAGGGGACAGTACTGTGAGGACTGGGGGAGAGCAAGTTGGAAGCAGCTTGTGTACCTCAGCTGTGCCTCATCTGAGCTCTGTGTCCCTGAGGCTGACTTGTGGGACTGTTTGTTCCACTTAAATGGAAAGGTGGTCTGGGATGGGAGCGATTAGAGCATTTTGCTGGAGGCACCTCCAGTGGCATGTGCAGGGGGAGAGGGGGAAGGCTGTGGGAACCCCTGTAGTCCAGAAATCCTGGAGGTGGGAGGGCTTGCAGAACTGGTTTTCTTGCCTCCCCTCTGGCAGGGTCAGTGGTGGAAGCATGGAGCATACTCTGCCAGCTAAGAGTTGCCAAAAGGCCTCTCTTCTTGCTTGCCCAGAAAGAAAAGAGGCCTTGTGTTTTTGTGGAGAGTGAAACAAGCTGTGTGGCTTGCTGTGGGAGAATAGGGCTTGGGAAAGGCTAGCAGTAATCACTCCCTGTGTCTTGGTGCCGGCATTGCTCCTCTCTGTGCACACAACCCTCTTGCTGGAAACCCAATGTGGACTTGTGGCTGCGTTGCCTGCACGGGGGATATCTGAATTAGGTGAATTTCCTGCACCTTCCACTAGCACCTCCAGGCTTCCTAGGATACGGGGCAATGGGGTGCATCTGCTTCAGTGATCCTGGGTCAGTAGCAGTGTTGATCCCAGTGTAAACAGCTGTGTACATCTGGGTGGAGCTTTCTCCCTCATGGCTACTTTGAGCCTTGTGTTGGACAAGTGAGGAAGATGGTGGTGTTTGCTCTTGCTGTGTTGGTGGGAAGATGTGGTAATGAGCCATTTTATGTTTCACCAGTTGCATTTAGTTTCTTACAGTATGGGATTCCTAAAATGAAACAGTTGCTGTTCTGAACTCAGGCCATGTCTGGGATGCTGAAAAGCCCTGTTTGGGGAATTTTCGTTCATGAGGGAGTTGTGGAGCTATCGGAGAATGTTTCTAGCATTGCACAGGCATCTAGACTTGCAAAAAGATTCCCAAGGGTTTCCTGCCATTTATGCCTAGATCACCAACAAAAATAGGTTCAGGGTCATGAGTCTTCCTTGCAGAAAGCTGCTCCTAGCACTCTTGTTATTAGTGACCTTCTAATTTTTATTCTACTGTAGTGTAGCAAGTCCTACGTATTTTGATCTTACCCTCACACCTTCTCTTGTGTGCCTCCCTGTTCTATTTTGGAGAGTAATTCTAGTTGAGGGACACTGAAATTCTGCTAAGCTATCAGAACAAAGAAGATCTGAGGAAGAGGTGTTGGATTGGGCAGAATGAAGACAGAAGATGTGAATAACTGTCATTCATATTAGTAATTTTTGTTGTGTGCAGTAAGTTAGAAGAAACATTTGTGCATCAACTTCAGTTATATTTCCAGTCAGAGTGTTGAAAATTTCTTGCCAGAGACATCCAACAGTAGTGCTGTTTTTATTTTTTTTGTCTATACAACACTCATTCAAGGACTAGAGGATTACAGGAGGACTTCTGCTTTGTTTGCAAGTAATAGTCATCCAGCTTATAGTGGAAATTCTCATTTCATTGTTGCAATTCATGCTAATAAATTTTAATGTGCTTTTGATATTTTGGGCTTCAGGGTCATTCAAGTCAGGGCTATCCTCCTTGACCTGCTTCTATACTGACAGTGTTTCCCAATTTTGGCAGTAATAAATAACCTTTTTAAAAAGATAAATATTGTAGTGAAAATGAACATAATCCTGAACCTTTGCTGTTAATAAAAACCTCATGCCACTAATTGCATGATAGTTGTTTTTGGTGTTGCTGTCACCAAAGCAGTTCTATACTTCTGTTATCTAATAAAAATGCTGAGTCTTAAAAAAATAATATGAACATGTCATATTGCTCACTGTAACAGTTTTTTCCTTCAAAATTTCATGTAAACCACTGCAGAGTATTGGTCAGACTGCCTGATCTGCTGACCTGATAAATACCATTTCCATTGGAAGAATGGAGAAGCATTTTATTCTTTCCCATGTATGTGGTACTGTTCCTCATTTCATAATTGTTAAAATCTGTTCTGAGGGACTTGAAATTTCGTGGGTCAGTTCTTCCTACTTTGATTCTCCCCAGATTCTTGGGTGTATGTTGAGTCATGTTTTAAAATTATTGATTGGCATGGATCCGGAACTCCATTCTGAATGTTTTTATCATTTCTTTATCTGGTTTTGTATTTCCCAGCTGTGAACAGAGCTGAATTTCCCTACAATTCTGCTCGTTGAGGTGTGGGGAAAGAGAAGCTTCTGATGTCTCTCTTTTTCATCTGGTTTTGTTGTTCCTTTGTTGTCTACTTTATGAGTGATTAATCTCACTATTTTAGTCTTCGAAGAGCCTTTCCAAAGGCTTGATTGTTCTTACAACCCAGAGGATTGCAGCCTCTATTTTTGAAAAGCCTCTTTTGAAATGGCAGGACCAGTTCTATCCAAAATAGTGAGATGAGGCTCAGCAGTTATATACATAACAGAAACACTAATTCAGGTAGCCATGCAGTTTGTCATGTGGCCAAACTCTTGCAGTGATGTATTGAGCAGAGATCTTCACTGAGTTTCCTGCAAGATTCCCAGGTCCCTATTGTGGCTTGATGAAGCTAATTGAGAGCCCTGCTAGTAAGTCACCACTTATATATATTTATAAATATATATAAACTTACCAGCTTTACATTTAGCTTATCATGTACATGAAAAATTGCACAGCTCTGACCAAACTCAGAATTCAATTATTTTCCCAGACCGAGCTAAGACATCAGTGAGTCTTGAAGCACTGGTTTAACATAACATTTTGACCTGTGAAAGTCATATTTATTTTCCTAATATACTTAGTGGAAAGACTTCGTTGACTAGAAAGGGCTTTGCAACAGATACGTTGAGAGATAAATCAGCTTCTCTTTATAACAGGAAGAGGAGGATCCTTTGTTATTAAAGTAGAGGTGCCTGGGCTCAGTTTTCAAGATACGGTTTTAAATTCCAGTGGGTTGTTAAATGAGATTTTTCTGCTGATATAAATTTGCATAGCTGTGTTGCAGTGCAAATTCTTGCAAGTTATTTTGCCTGTGGGATCTTACAGCAGAAACCAGGAAACAGTGTTGTTACAGAAATACATCCCAGTCCTATTACCACAGTTGCTGCATGCAGCAGTATACTTGCACGAGACAAGGATTATTTGGATAACTAGAACTTTGTAAGAAACACGTCCATATTCTTCTCCTGTTTTATTTTCATTTGTCCTGTGACCTTAAATAATGCAACTGAATTCTTTTGGCCATGTTTTCAAGATCATGTAAAACTTCTGGATAACTGTGGAGGCATTCAATATTTCAGTGGCAAACACATGGTAGAAGGATGCAGTTCTCCAAAAATTAAGATATCTAGGATAGTTTCTTAAAATTAACTGGAATGCCACAGGGTCAAAGCTGTCCAGTGTTATCTGGTGACAGTCACGTTACGTTCCATCAGTCTAGGGCTTTGGGTGCATAACCTGTTCTAGTCCTGTGACAAACTTTTCCTACTTAAAATATTTATAATATTGTATTAAAGATGCAGAAAAAGAAGAAAAACAGTTAAAACATATCAGGTAACGTATTTGTTTGAGTAACATCCGTTATTATTTTTTCTTGAAATAGTAGATGGTTTTATGAAGAAACCGTCTCCCCTCTGTCTGCCAGCAGTCTTTTAGGTGGTGCTGAAAACTTGAATACTTGTCCTGTGCGGGAAAGGAAATAGTTGAATTGGGCTGGAGCTGTTTTAAGACAAAACAATTGAAGTGCATACAAAAAGGACAGAAATACAGTTTCTGTTTCTGATGTATTTTTGTGTCTTTTTTATGGCTGAGGTGGTCATAGTATAAGATAGCATGGGCTCCTCTGAAACCAGCCAAACGGATGCTCAGGTTCTCTAGGCCAACTAGTCAATACCCACAGGTTTGGTCATGACTGCTTTATAGCTAGTAACAGTGGTAATGCAGCCAAATCCCTTTGGTTATGCTTCAGCAACTGGGAAGATAAATGAGTCCTGTATAACCACAGATCAACTGCAGAATAATTTTAGTTTAGTGTTTAAGCATGTTTTTAATGTTGCCCTTATTGTAATTTGTTTTGAGCAAAGCTGGAAGTTGCTGCAAATACAATGTTGGGGTGTTGTTTCTAATTTGATATAATTAAAAGCTGGTCTGATTAGTGCTATTAATGTCAGGATGTTCCAAAGAAGGGAGGGCTCTTTATTCAGGTTGGCTTTACATGTATTCTCTTAATTTGAAGTTGTGTGAATCTATTTTATATTTTCTGAATATCTGTCACATCCTACCTTAATGGTGACAGCATATCATACCACACTGTGTTTCTGTCTTATTGTATCTACACTAGTGTCTAATGAATACTTCCGCACAAAGCTGTTGCACATAGTGCAGCTGAGCGAGTTTCTGTCTGACTCAGCCACTTTTCACTCAGCCCTTTACCTCCGCAGTTTATGGAAATTTTCCTCCTGTTACACTGTGGCCAGGGTGTAGCTAACTCTGTGTCTATTCCTGGGTCAAAGGAAGAATGCAAGACACTTCTTTCTGCATCTGTGTAGCAGAAAAGCGTTTTTGCAAGCTTGAAGCAAAGGGACTGTTAAACGGTAGGAAGCACTAAGCACTTCAGAGCAAGCAAGGTAAGGTCTGGCCACACATGACGACTTGTAGGAGAGTTTTAAATCCTTTGCCACAGCAGTTTATGTCTCTGCCTGCAACATTGGTAATGTGCTGTAGAAGTACAGTCCTTTATATCTTGAGACATTTTTGGTACATTCTGATGCAGTGGCTCGTCTGCTGAGTTTCCTCTACAAGTTGTGCAGCTTTTCAGTTTTAACTGGTTTAGTCATCTTTCTTCTCATAAAGCCCAATAGTTCAGCCTTGCCAACCAGGAGGAGACCCTCTTTGCTGTGTTAACTCAGTTTGTGCCTGCCTCTTTGTATATCTACTTCCTGTCATCTCTGAGATTAACTTAAAATAATTCTTTGCTTTAGTAGCCCTTTCCAGTTTTATTCACTACCTTTATAGGTTGTTCATGCTGTGCTTTTCCTTTTCTAACTTAATTTTTTTTTCTTGTTTAGAAGAACCCTGTTGATATACAGTATTAGGATCTCTGCTGGAAACAAGTAATATGTTAATTCTGGCTGAAGTATTGGCTACCCACATCTCTCATTTGTTCCTCAGGAAATGATGGAGATAGATACCAATATATATAGTTATTCTGTTGAGAAGCCTACCGTTTTGCAAAACACTTAAGAATGTGCTTGATGTGAAAAATATGTTCATCCAGTTGACAGCAACAAGATGCTTCATGTTCTTAAAGCACTTAAGCATAAGCTTACCAGCCATGTATGCTTTCAGGCTAGGTAATAAAAGTAAGAGGGTTGTTTTATATTTAAACCAGCAGATAAAAATGGCCTTTTAAAAATTGCAACATTCTTTTAGAAGGAATCACAGGCAACAGTCAGCTACTTTTAAGGTGGATCTTGACAAGATGGTAAATGTGTGTTTCTGAAGAAAAGACGACAGATGTGGAGGTTTGTTCTGTATTTACATTTAAGCCTAAGTTAGCAAGTTTGTTTCTTTGACTAATAAGTTACTTTACTAAACGTTACTTTATCGACCCTCGTTGGCATACTGCTATGTTGTTAAGTGCAGTAACAAAAATGATGACAAGGTTGCTCTGGATTGTAAACTTATGCAATAGTTGAGGTTTGGTTTCTGTGCCTGTTTTACCAAGGAGGTAAATTGTACCTGTTTCTTTGGCTGGCAAGGTTTACTTCATTACCTGGACAGGACAGGTCAACAACTCTTCCCTCTCCCAGTTATGCATGGCATAAGAGCCCAGAAGAATTACCCTATTGGTAGCTCTTTAAATAAGCATCCATCCAGATTCATGACTGAGCATGAAGTTTCTCATGGTTCAGAGCTTAATGTTACAAGGGAATAAAATATTTCTCACTAAATGATAGTGAAAACACAGTAGGAGGTATTTTGTTCAGGGAATACAAGCTATTGTCCTACCCTTGTCCAGAAAGCAACATACATAAAACAGAAGATGTCTTCCTTGCATTCTAGCTAAATCAATGTTATTTCTTCCAGAATCCTGCTGCTTCCATTCCTAGAGGTAAAAAACATAGCTCACTGTCAGTAGATAATTCTTCCTCTTGGGCTTTCTGTCCTTGACCAGTAGAAGTTTTTTTCTTAGACAAGGAAGACTTTCTTTATCCCCAGAAGATTAAATTGCCTTACTGGCAAATCTGCCTCACTGAAGAAAGGGAGGAAGAAGAGCAGATAGGGAAGAAATAGAAAAGAAAATAATTTCAGGGTATCTTTATAGTCTCCTATTGTTAGGATGTCAATTAATATCATATATCACCTATACCGCAAACTTGTCATACCTAGGGGTGTTTCTTCTTTTCTTTTTTTTCTCCAACTAGTAGAAAATATATCATTTATCCATAGGAAATCTTTTTTATTGCTGGACTCATCTAAAGTATAGCCATGATGCTCAAAGGGATTTACTTTTTAAGATCTAATTCAGAAGCATGAATATTACGAGATCATAGGGTTTTTTAATCCACTTGTGCATTCCATGGGAATAATTGCAGAAAACAGTGCTGTTTTCAACTTTTTTAGTTGGCACTGCTCTGTTTTAAACGTTGTTACCTCACACTACAGAATGGCTAAGGATGGTAGATTAAGCAGTGTATTCTATAACTATGGGCTCCAATTTAACACTGTAACATTCCTTTTGATAAGTGCAGAGTGCCTTTAGTTACTGTAAATATGGGGTTTCCAAAATGGTGTATAGGAGTAGAAAGAAGGTTAATGAACCAGTTACTGAGAAAAAAAAAAGCTTCTCTAATTGACAAAAAGGTCTGCAAGGAGTCAGCCAAGCTGCACACAGGTGAGACAAGCAGGCTGTGGTCTGTGGTCCTGGATAATGGTTAGTTATTGATGGCTGTATTAGGCATTCTGATAACTGAGAGACAGCTGCAGTGTGCTTAGCTCTTAGCAGTGTTTTTTTGCCTCCACAGCAGTCAGACTTTCAGAGTACCAGGAAAGAAGGGAAGCACTTACAAAATATGTCAACTTGCAAATTTTAGGTATGGATCTTCCCTTTTCTTGGTGATGTGGGAACAAGAACTCACTTCACTTATCTTCCTTGGGGCCCAGGTATTCATCCCACCCTTGGAAGGACAGTGCAGTTCTATCACTACACCCTGGTAGTGCTTATGTGACCTTCTGAGAGCAGCTCCTGTCCTAAAGGCTTTGCTTTCAAGCTTCAGCATTGACTGTGGCCAGATAAAGTTTGTCAGAAGGGCTCCCACCTCTCACTGGGAACAGAAGACAGAGGGTAGATAATGAATAGAGCAAAAAGGTGAGAGGTGTCTTCTAGTTCAGCTCTCCCTTGGTCAAGTTCTCCCTCCTTGATCTACCTAGTTCTCATGTAAAGTCAGTCTTCAATTTCCTTTCAATTAGAGCTCCATCCTACTTTTCTGTCCCTTCCAGTTTGTGGAGCTTAATCCTCTCTCAATTCTATTTCACTTGTATTTCTTCTTTGCTTTCATGACTCAGGACTTTTTTCCCCTCTTTTTCTTCATGCTATGTCATTTCTTCTGGCTGGAACAGTGTCGTCCTTTTCTGAAAGGAAACATCAGTCCAGCGGGAGGATTAAAGGAGATTTTAAAATAAATTCATAGGGAGTGTCAACCCCTTGCAAAAACTGGCAGAAAATGGCAGTGAGTTTCAATTATAGAAAGCTTTATTTCTGTACAGTATAATGTAATTCATAATGTTATCAATATCTCTAAAAGCATAAAGAAAAGACTGCAGCAGGAATTACAAAAAAACATAATAAAATCAAAAGCCTTATAAAAGGTATAAAATTAAACTTGAAAATACTGTAGAAGAGGAGGAAGGGCCAGGGCCAGAACCACAAATCGCAGGCTATTCTGGAAAAAAAACAGCTTTGGAAAGATCAAAAAGTGAAGCCAAAAGATGGAGGAAGCCCCCCAAACCAGCAAAAGAGGAGCCCATTTAAGCCAGTTCTAGTTGAATAGGTTAGGAACTGAAGAGGAAGGGAATGTTAAGCAATTTTGGTTTATGTTGTATGCAGAGAGAGAAAATAATCACAAACTTTCCTCTGAGTAAGGGGGATCAGAGAAGCACTGTCAATTTGACTGTATTGCCGAGGCAGTGTTTAAAAAATAAACAAACAGCCTCTCAGCTTTTTCTTCAAACTCTGTCTTCAAATAAAAAAAAAAAATCCCCCCAAACCCCACAAAATATAAATCTCAAAAATGATCAGTCAAAATGATAGATTCTCCTTTAAACTTACTGTGTTAGAGGTTAGATCGCAAATTCTCTTCCCCTATAATGAACATGATTAAAACCATAGGGATTTCCTTCCAATATCACACTAAAAAGCAAATAATGCAATGGAGAGCTACATCGATAGTGTTTCATGCTCTACTCTGCATTTCATACCAGCTGCAGCTGCTATCAGCAGGATAAAGATCTGGATAACCTCTGTCCATTTTCCCCAAAATGGAACTGTTTCTGCCACCAATTCAGACCTATAACTTGTGTCATGGGCACAGTGCCTTGAAGGCTTATGACCTTTTGCTTGAAATGAAAGCAGAACTGAATGAGATTTTAATGAGAGAACATCAATAAGATAATGACAAGTTGCATCAAGAGATATGCTGTGTTTAGTTTCTTTGTCGTAGGGGTGGTTACCATTATTTTGCCCCAAAGACTATTTTCAAGTTATTGGAATCTGCCTAACTTTGAGTAAGTTCCTTTGTGAGTTTATTTTATTGAGGCAAATGATGATTTGCATCAGTTCTTGTGTGTAGGAATGTCTGCTTCATTGTATAATACAACTGTCACCTTAAAGATTCTGCGTAGGGCCTGTGCAGCATTACGGATTGTTACATTTGAAATAAAGAATGCTTCTTTCAGTTACACGACTAAACAAGTGATGCAATGGGTGAATCTTTCCTTGCAACTTCTAGGAGAAAGGTTGCTGTTTCCCTGTTCCTAGTTAACTAAACTGTTTTGACTCAAGGACAGACTCAGTTCAGGAAGTGACGAAGAAACCTCAGACAAAACAAGGGATTTTTAATTTTATTAGTATCACGGCTTGTTCCTGAATCAGAGTTGTTACTTCTACTTGGGCCTACTTTTTTCTTTTGCTAATAGAATGTTAGGCACCCAAGACTAATGCGTGTTACTAATATTAGGGTATTCAAGACTTTTTCCTTTTCAAATAGGCAAATTCTTGGTTTAGCTTTTCAAAACTCAGATGTTTAATTTTGCTGTTGCGTTTTCACAATGCCATCTCAGTAAGCCGATTTGTTTATGTTTGAGTTACTTCTATATGTTATTCTGTGGAAACAGGGAAATTGGAGATAAGATATCTGTCCCAGGCTAGAGAAGTAAAGAACAAAATCTGTGACCATTCCCTGATAGGCCCTGGTGTGTGTCAGGTCTGTGTTTCCAACACCACAGACCCGTGATGTAATTCTCAGCTCTTGCATGATACCACCTTCTAATAGGAACTGGTCCTGCAGAATTCTGCTATCCATAATAAGGTGCACATTGTATATAAATAAAAACAGCTCAGCTTTATTATGTGGCTTGCATGCCTGGTAATGAATAGAAGGAAGGCGCACTTCTTCACAAACAGCAAAATTGAATATAGTCTCTTCCTGGTGTTGCACCAGTGGGACTGAAAGTTTATCTCAGCATTCCAAGGGCAATAAAAGTCTAAATTTAAACTCAAGCTATCTTGCTGGGGCAAGAGTACCCAGAGGCTATCTACTGTTCAAACTTTGTTTAGGTCATAACTGCTTATGTAAAGTTAGTTTATACCAGCTAGTTAGGTTTTATGGTTTTGAGCAGTACCTCTATTACTATGAGAGGCATAGCAAGTGGAGGGGATGCATCTGAAAGTTCAGCACTGCTTTACTATTGCATTTGATTCAGCTTTTTACAACTTAGTGCACAGCTCCGTGAAGAAGTCCTTAGCTCTTAACATTCATTATGCAGACATCTTTATATCTATTCTAATTCATTCCCATAGTTCAACATCTCAGATACTTGGGATTTAAGGTAAATGTGAAAGGAAGAAGTGAAAAAGATATCAGGTGGATGCCAGCTATAGCAGGTAAATTCCTGTTAACTCTGAACACAGATTGGAAAGACAATATAAAAAGTAACCAAATGCTAGCTGGTGGGCTCGCAGTTCAGAGTTTCAGTAGTAGCTTGTTCTCTTTGCCTGTAGTTTTAAAAGTGAGGATGGGGAGAGAAGAAACTCAAATGCCATTTCTGCAATGTGAATACGAGTAAGATGGGATAAGGGAATCAAATGGAGATTTTTCTGAGGTCACATGGGTGATCTGGTGGCAGGGACATCTATGAAGCACTTTTCGAGATTACAAGTCACCATAGCTAATATTCCAAGACCCTCATTAGCACTCTTCCTTCTGGAAAGGATGTGACTGTTGGATTTAGCCACTGTAAAGGAGAAGTGGGGGTTGGAGGGGCATAGGAGGGGGTAATTTTGGTGAGAAAGCTTGAGGTGAAGCAGTATTCTCGCTTAGTGCCATTTTCTAGCCATTTTTCATCTCTGCATCCCGCTCTGCATACAGAGGAATGCAACCATGCTTCCACAGAGTGGGCAGGGAGGAAGTGAAGGAGATCAGGTTTCAAGAGTTGAGCTTAATGCCACAAATGCTTTCTCTATTGTGGCTTGCAAAGTCCGTCAGCCTGACTTAGCAGAATCAAATGTTTTGAGTTTTCTTGGAGCAGATATTGATGTGAGCAATTATGGGATGTGAAAAGTGGTGGCGCTCTAACTTCTGTGATAGAAACTGCAAATTTCCAAGCATTTAAAATACAGTTTCTGTGTGACTTTTTGGGTAATCATTAAAGTTACCAGCACATATTTTTTTACTCTCAGTTTGTTCATTCATCGAAATAGTTGTGCTATGGGAAGCATGCCAGGTATCTTTAAGGTATTTGATATGATGACAAAGATTAGGAATTACAGTGAATTGGACTAAATTACATAAACATACCTCTTGTTATTCAGGAAACGTAAAAAAAAATGTTTCTGTATGTTGGAAGACTCATATGCCTATGATGTAATCTCCAAAACTGACAGTCTCTAAAACTATGGTTAAGTACACAAAATATTTGAAGATAAATCCTTGCCTTTTATAAATGTCAAGATGTATTTACAAATCACCTTATGTAAGTCTCCTGATAAATGTTCCAACTTCTTTTTGTTTCTTCTGCATCTTAACTGCCAGTCCCCCTTTTCCATCAGCTCCTGTTTCATGTACCATTTGTCAACTTTGCCTGCCTTCCCAGATATACTTAGATTTCCTTTCACCTTTTGATAGCTGCTTCACCATGACTGCTGCATCCTTCTAATTTCCTATACTTTTTGCATTCACTGGCATTCAGCCATTAGCATTGCTAATTTTTTTTCACTCCCATAATAGTGTTTTAATACAGTTATAAGGTCTAGTCCTTTGTTGTTTGTGCACTGAAATTCCCACCAGTCAGATTTCTTTTGGTGGGCAGACATGCAGGATGTCTTCTGATGTCTGTTGTTGTCCAGGCTTCCATCTAACAGAGCCACAGCTGACTCAGCTTTCCTGAAAACTGAAATTGCCACATACTTTCTTCTTTTCCTTGACTGTCCCACTTCACACATCTACATTTGAAGTTTTCTTGTTAGTTTTATTACAGCATTTTTATAAGATTGTTTGTCTTCACCAAGGTAGCTTTCCAGCCATGAGCAAATGTTAGCTATTCCTAAGATGCATGCATGCATGCATGTTTCAACAGTACTTACCACCATGATCTTAAAAGATAAATATTTATTACTCAGTAGAACTGTTACTTTTAACCAAGGACATGCAAGAGCCATTTGAACAAAATGTTGCTGGATTGGATTGCATTAAGATTGGACATACATCTAGATGTTTCTAATCTTTCCCAAATTTATTTAGGTATTCATGAGAAAAAAGATTTTTTTTTCTCTTAGTGTCTTTTACATGCGTTATTTTTGTTCTGACCCTAATTGTCTGGGACCTATAGAAAATACAAATTTTCAAAGCAAATGAAACATCAGTTACAGCCTTATAAGCTTCTCTGGGACATAGCTGTTTCCTCTAACTCAATGAAGACATTGCTTTGGGGAACAAAAAACCGTATTTGTTCTCTGTGGCACTTCATTATTTGGCTTCCTTGAAACAGCCAGTTAAGATGCTAGTTGTTTCTGATGGCGATAGCAGTTGCTGCAATCTGAATGAAGTATCTGACTGTGGTTTTAAGATATGTGACATAAATTATAGCATGGATAACTTGTCTCTTATATGTTAAACAGCTTCACTCATTTGCTTCACAAAGGCACCTAAATAATTCTATACTGATAATTTAAAGCTGTTGGTATCATAGTCAAGTACTCATCTATACTTACTGGCATGGCTTGCAATTACTTTTTGGATTTCTTCATAATCAGTGTGTAGTCTTTATATTATATGTTCTTCTCCATAATCGCACTGATTCATTTTTATTCACAGGACCAACAGTTGCAGTTCCTTATCTTTAGATGTACTACACAAGAGCAATCATAAAGAAGAGAGTTGTACTAATGCAGCTGTGTGCATAAGAATGCCTAGTGAGATTTGCAAAGGCCTAGTTAAATGTCCTACTAGCCACATGCACATTTTACAAAGATTTTGTAACACCTATTGATTTTATGTGAACATGGTGCAATGTATTGTGCTACAAACACAGTCCTCAGGAAATGTATAGAGAAGATGAAGTTAGTTATTACCATTAAAAATCGCAGAGCTATTAGAAAAAGAAAAATAATCAGCTCTAGTATCTTTTCCCTTCTCTTAAATAATATTACAGTAATTAAATTTTAATACGTAAGTTCTTTGTAGGTCATTAGTGGTCTAACTCTGCATATATGTGCCTGCTTCAGAAAACAATTTAGTCCACAATCTCATAATGTTGAATTCTACCTGGCAGTTTTATTTGAACTTAATTTCTTTTTCTTCTAATGCTGTTACGCTGAAAGTTATGAGACAGGCATCAGCTGACAGCACCAGGGGAAGGATAGGTATTGGCAGTGGCATAAAAGCAGAAGGGGAGGAAGAAGAATAGCTATTGTAGCATTTATCAGTATTCTACTAATAGTCTGCTCAGACACAACTCTGGAATAAAATAGACATTCATACTGCAATTTCTTTCAAAGGTTGAAGCTATTCATCTGCAGGGTTACAAAACAAAAGCCTAAACCTTCCAGATATTATAGCTGTTTCATTGTATTTTTATAATAAGAAGAAACACCTTAAAAAAACCATTGCCTTAGGTGTAAATATTCTACCCCCTTCCCTTTGGAGGAAATGCAGATATGGACAGCCATCCTTTCTAGAGTGCTTTTTAAAATAGTGTCTTTACATGTGAAAACAAAACTATCTATAACCAACTATTCCAAGCAGGTAATGGGGGCAAGAGGCTTTTAGTTTAGGGCTTGATTGACCACCCGTTGAAGTGTACAGAAGGGCTCTTGTTGTTTTCCATGGGTGTTTTATTGTTTCAGCAAAGGAGCATGGTTTCACTGTGTGTAACCAGGTAGAGATATGCTCCACAAGAGCTCATTCTTTTTTACTGTAGAAGAGACTTCAGCAACAGCATGGGAAAGGTGTCCAGAGACAGCAGGCAAGTCTGTGAGTTCAGAAACCCACCGGACATACTGCTATGTGAATGTACGTAATGCCCATGGAGACCTTTGTTATTCTGATTCCGTGTGGCAGCTGTGCTGTTACCTGTGTTCTCTTTCACTGCCCTTAGTGAACATACACTTTTTAGGCTGAAATAGCAATCCTTATTCACAAAACAGATTCACACAAGATTTTTAAAGGGGGGACAGTTTAGATCCTGGGCTGGATTCAGACCATGTAACTCCGGTATCTAAGACACCTGGATTAGGAACTTGGGAGCATGCTTGTGCGGAGACCATCTGACTTGGCCTCTGCAGATATCTCTTTCTCCTTGATATTACAGTGTTTCTAGGGCAGCTATTTTCCTAAATTAGGGACCTCACTAAAGTGCTGTCTGTTAGGGGAATGACATTGGGCGTTGCTGCAGAGAGTTATACGGGCAAAATTGTGAACCCCAAATCAGCAGGGAAAAAAGAAAAAAAAAAACAAAACCAAAAAAATGGGTCAGGCACTTGTTGGCTTGGCATTAGCAGACCTGTGACCTATTGCTACTTACAAACTTAAAGTCAGCATTTTCTTTCAAGTTGATATGCTTCAGATTTTGTCCAAGGCCTTATTTAAAAGAGCTCATTTCCTCCTTTGGTACAATGTGGTTGTTAAGCAGGGAGAAAGAATTTCAGTGAACCATACAGGTTGTCAAAGATGGCATTTCAGAATGTCCAAAAATACTGCTCAAATTGGGTTATAGTTACCCAACAGTTTCCTCAAGAAAAATGGGGAATTAATTAAAAAATTAAATGCTTCTCATGTACTCAACTATTTCTTTTTTGTTAGGGAAGTCAGTCAGTCCGGTTTGTTTCAAGTTTTAAGACGTGTAGAGAAGATTAAAAATGAAAAACCCCCAACATTTTGAATTGCAAAAGTGAGCTATTATTTTAAGTTCTGGTTGAGAAAATGAGCTAGAATATATTACTTGTAAGAAAATACAGCTTTTCTAAATAAATACTTAAACTAATGAATTTGTTCTTTTGAGAAATCCTGTATTCTGAAATTAAACTGCCATTTAATTTTCAGTTGGAATATTTTATTGTTATAATTGTAGAACAGAGACAGTTAACTGGGATCCTTGATAAAACCTATTTAGTCAAAATGTTAGAACACTGAAGTGGGTTCAGATTACATTAGAAGGCACTTGTTGTGTTCAAGATTACTGGCAGAGAAAGGAACATGAAAAAATGAGTAATACCATATCAGCATTCCCAATTGTAAGCTTTAGCTATTATTATTCTATGTATTTTACATCATTCGTTCTTCATGTATGTTTAGATTTATGCAAGCTGAGTGAGAACATTTAAAGAAAATACTGCTTTCAGGTGGAGTGGTTTTCCATGCTTAAAGTTAAGGGTGCTGATTGCATTGTATTTTTAAGGACAAGCAGTATTTGGTAGCTGTGTAATAATTACACTAATGTCTTCTAGTTTTTGCTGTTCTCACTAGCCAGCCCTTGAAGGGAAATATTTTATGTGCACGTTTCTGTTGTCTGCCTTGTGTCAGAAAATGCATGTAAAATGCTACTAAGTCTGACACCTACTTTGTCTCCAGTGTTTTCCTTGTGTAAATGACTAGCCAGCTGCATGGAAATAGAAAAAATGTCTCCTGTTTCAAACAAAACTTCCAGCTTTCTGGAGGTTATTCTCAGTTGAAGTCAATGGGAGGGAATATAACTGGGCTTGTTTTATGTGAGATAAACAGGCATGAGAAAGTCTGAGAGATGAACTTAGCTCTCCTTTTTTGGTGAAAATTTCTGGCAAGTAAAATACATAGATGAAATGAAATTAACCCCACCGCCCCCTGATTAATGTATGAAGGATATTGCCATACACTTTTTTCATCCAGTTTTATGGACAACATTGAGGTTTCCACTGTGTCAAAGTCCTAAGAGCAAGCTTTTGTCTCTTTGATAGCTGAAGTAAAAAGAGACACTGTTCTCATTATGAATGAAGAATTTAAAATTTAACATTAAAAAGGTAAAATAGAAACCCAGTTAAAAAGACTAAGCTTTGTTGAATGCACTATTGTATTGCAATATTTTAGAAAAATCTCTCACTAAAGATTTTTTAACACAGGAGCGTAAGAAGATAATTTCCTTTTTTGACATGCTTTACCTTTGCAAAGTTACTGGGCTGTTGACAGGTACAAGATGACATGTGCTATGCTTACATGCTATTAGTGCAGTAGGCTTTGAAAAATGTCTAATGCATTGGCATATCTGACAATTTAGGTTATTAGTTAACAGTAAGACTCTGTAAATAGAGTAAATTTTAGCTACAACTGCTGACTTGAGCATTCAGTCAACATCTGCAGTACAGGGCTGAACTACATAGAACAAATAATGCCATTTTATGCTATAGAGATGGAAGTTGGCGTTATACAGTGTGTATGGTTCAGTCTGAGAGCAATGGTAATTGCAATATATTGAAGTTTTGCATTGTAATAAAAATAGAGACCATTAGTGGATACCATTTATGTCATTAGTATTTAGTGGCTGTGTGTTGCAGCTTTTTTAGTGCTCGTAAAACTGTCTCTGCTTGCAGATATGTGACAGCACTGGTATAAATTTAAATGTTGAGATATCCATAAGACATAAAATATAGATAGTAAATAGGGGTGTAACATTATAAACAGAACCTTAATAATCTGGCACACAAATGTTTATACATTTGCATGTCTAGTTGCAGAGATTAGCATAATGGTGATCATGTTTATACTACGGAAGAACTTGATTAAACAGAGAATAACGGATAAGGTAAAACTGAAGCACATTGTGCAAAAGCAGCAGAGAATTATTTCAGGTCCCCAAAATGGAATTTATGATGTTGGAAGGTACATCCTCTATATAAATCTGGTGGGGTATTGATTTTTCTCTTTATAGACCTTTTACTAGTTACAACACCTGTTCCACTAACTAGTATTACAGTTGTTCTTAAGAAGTGATTATGTTAATTAACCAATAAAAAAGAAAATAAGGTTGTTAGTGAACCCTGAGATAGAGACTTGCTGGCACTTCTTTAACAGTAATGGAGCCAGCCAGCATAGGGAAAGTCCTATAATGTCTAGACCAAAACAGCAATATCTTGTCAGGAATTTGGAGGTTGGTGTGAGGGCAGTGAAGGAGCTGGCTGAGAGAAGATGTCTTTGGAGGATGGAGTGGGAAGGAGTCCAGAAATATAGCACAGGAGGCTTTCCCTAAATACCAAGTGTTATACATGAGCCAAGCGTGCAAGCCACATCATTGGTTTGGCTTCCCAGTGTAAGATTTCTGTTTAAGAAATTCGGAAGCCTGTTTGATTTCCATGCAGAAGATCTCTGGGAAAGCTTTCTTCTTCCTTTGATACAAGGAAGGTCACTTGGATTCTGCTGGCAAGTTACTCTAGGGTCTTTAAGAGGTTCCTACCAGGGTTGATTTGTCCTTAGGAAGTTCCCACCATAGTTGATTTTCCTTTAAGAGACTACCCATTGTGCTTTACTGTCTCTGGTTTCTGTGTCAGTGACAGATTTGAAGCAAGAGATTCTGAGACTTGTCTTCTGCACACCCCATACACATATTCTTCAGCTCTGACCTTTACATCCTGGAAACACCCTGGAGGTTTGTCACAGAGCTCTCGGTGGATTTGGAAATCAAATTACACAGCACTAAGGGAGAACACAGAAAACCATAAAAAACACTTCAGTCATTAGGAGTGAAGTGACAGGAAGCAGTGTTAGAGAATGAATCTTTCCAATTAATTTTCCTTTCAGAGCCCTCAACATTAAATCTAAGTGTGTATGAATGCTTTGGCAATATTAGTTGTGTCTTTCAGGATAAAAGAAAACCTTTGATAAACCTTCTGAATTTCTTGACTAAACAATGATAGCACCCTGATTGTTTTTGATCCTTGTAGTTGGGTGGGAAAGATGATAGTGTGAATGATGGTGGGAACGTACATTTGCAGAAAGCTTGTGGCTTACATTAATAGTTGTTAAGGTTATAAAATGAGATGCTTTTCAGGAGCTCAAGTAACAAGCAGAAGTGAAACATAAACTTATGGTACAGTGAATATAAATAATTCTTTCTGTGGCTCATAGTATTTCTTATAATCTAACTATGGAAAGTGTTAAACTGGAAATCTTATTGTTCCTTTACAAAACATATTTTTGTCTGTTTATCCGTTCAAAACAGACTAAAATGTAAATCTGTAAAATACTTTCCATCTTCAAAGCAGCTATTTATATTCATCTAAATTCTGAAATCTTTTTGAAACTTTCATTTTTATTTCTGATTGTGGGATTCAGTGTCTCTTCTTACCACATTGAATACTGATGGCTTTGAACATACGGTATGGCACAAAGTGATAACTTGGCAGTGTGTACTACCCTGCTGAGAGACACTTCTAAAAGAAAAGTGATTTTTATGCTGGGGTTTTGGCTGGTTTTAGAATTAGGGGAAATATTAAAGAGCATAAAAAATGTTTTAATTCCTCTGTACACCACTAAATTGCTTGTTACCTTGTTTATCCAGGTAACAGCTACCTGAGAGCAGAGACTGCTTTCTGAAGCCATTCTCTACATAGAATTGTACTAAAGCCACTAAGGGACTGAAATCATAATACAGGTGAACAGATGAGTTTTGCAGTAGAGCGTGTTATGCTTGACTGGGTCTGTGCACATTTATCAAAAGCATATGTAAAGGAAGAAGAATATTAAAAAGATTTAAGAGAAGTGGGCTTTCTAAAACCTATTGTGTCATAAGGTGTTTGGTTTTCTGGCAAAACCTTTGTGAATCTGAGAAAACACCATGCTTCAAGGTATTTGTATTGGAATAATTGTAGTAACTGTAGTTACCGTAAAGCCTGATGCTAAATCTGAGTGTAGCATAGTCCCTTAAGTAGGATTTGATTTGAAAATGAATGTTGAAATGGTGGTACTTCAAAGTACCTGTATTTTTTTACATGTTTTTTAAATTCACTTTTGTCCTGACTGCTAGGTGATACTTGGTATCTAGTTGCTCTCTTGTACTTCCTCATATCTTGCAGGTAGAAAGTGTATCATCCCAGATTCTTATGGGGTATTCAGCCTTATTAGGCTACCCAAATTACTACAGGTCACAGCTGAGAAGCATTAGTGGAATTTAATAGGAAGGCTTGCCCAGTACAGGCTTTGCTGTTCTTACTGCTTGTTATTGCTTTCATAAGAAGCACAGGAGATTATTGAAAGATATGTTTATAAAATATACAGTGCAGTACAGCTACACACCACGTTTATGCCAAATTAGGTCTTGAACCTGAATGGATTCAGGCATCTGCTGCAGTGTAGATTACAGTTCACTGTGTGACCTCACACATGTAGGTTGGCCTCCTCCTGGCTTATTTAATCCATCTGCAAAATTGAGAAAAACAAGTATCACCATGAAAAAACAGGTATGCATCTGGGCCCAACTGTCCTGGGTAAAGAAATTACAGAGAAGGCAGTGGCTCAACTGAAGGGATAATAAAGAGGAACTGTACGTCTCTTTGTCTCCTACACACAGTTATCAATAACGTACTGGCGTCCTGTGTTTACATTTATTGGGTATATTTAGTTCCACTGGACTTCCAGCAGAACAGATCTGGGGTCATCGTCTTTTCCTGCAATTCAGTACACTAGAAGCACTATGTGGTTAGTCTTATTGGAGGGAACATAGGCAGCAGTCTTTAGTGACTTGTGAATGAATCAATAAAGCATGTTCCTGTAGGTTTCTGAATTGTCTCTTTCATTAAGAATGGAATTGGGCAGCGGAAGATCAATTTTTGTGGCAAATCAGAGGTTTTTTAGCAGTTTTTCATTCAGACTGTGGATTTTTGGAGTCATAAAGCTTCATCAAAAATATTATACAGGATTTAAACTGCAACAAGAATTGTAAATAGTTTAAATGTCCTTTTCCAGAACACTTCTGTTAAGTCAAAACCACGAGACCTGATCTTTAGCAATCCCCACAGTTGACTAAATCAGTGGAAAGCTGCTGAGCTTCCACAGGTGAGGAGCATGGTTCATGGAGTAGCTGACATGATGTCGGTACAAGATACTTGGAAAGTGAAGCGTTCATAAAGAAGTGTTACTGTTGTCTAAGGATATAACTGAGAATCATGTCTTTGTATACCATAATTGCTTCCAACAGCTCTTGACAATTGAGATGTGTGACATAATTAAACTCTGCTTGAAATGCAGTCATGCTTTAGAATCATCTAAAGTAATGATTGTTGTATGGGTATGGAACAGGCTTAAGTTTTGGCAGAGAGGTTGTCCTGGTTTCAGCTGGGATAGAGTTAATTGTCATTTTATTAGTGTTATCATTATTAGTTTCTTCTTTTCTGTTCTATTAAACCGTTCTTATCTCAACCCATGAGTTTTACTTCTTTTCCCGATTTTCTCTCCATCCCACTGGGTGGGGGGGAAAGTGAGTGAGCTGCTACGTGGTGCTTAGTTGCTGACTGGGGTTAAACAACAGAGGTGTTTTAAATCTACTTATTTTTGCTTCATCACCACATGGCTGTGAAGTTCTGAAGAACCTTACCTTTACAGATGTGGTTCACCTGAAAATTGTTTTCTTGCGTGGCACATACAGGCTTAATTGAGTGTGGTAGTATGCCTTGACAGTTGCTTATGGATAACACAATGTTCATCTTGGAATCTGTGCTTTGAGTACACACGTATGCCTTTCTAGCATCTTGAACCAATGTTAGTTTCACGGACAGACTGGGGACAGAGAAGGGAAGTGCTGCATATGCAGTTCTTAATTTTTTAACAGGCTCATCAAGTAGGAATTTGTATTTGCAAATCCTGAGGGAGCTGGGGAAACATGGATGAGCCACAGTGCTGAGCCTGGACAAAAATCAGCTGAATCAAAATCAAGAGCAGCATCAACAGTAATACTTAGAAGCACAGAGCTTTATTAAGAATTGATAAATTGCCAGGCATTACTTTCCACATAGATAATGTTGTAAGGTGTTGGCTATCAGTAAGTTGCTACATATTCCAAAATAAGTCTAGACCAAATATGTTATCATAATATGTATCATCACCTGTTATATACACTTAGCTTTAGCTTGCATCTACCTACATGCAGAAGATAACACTGTTTTCCAGTAATTCTCTTGAGGCAGTTAGTTACATTAATTTTCTAGTAATTACTATGTAAGAATTGATTCATATTACCTACATGTAAAGAGTTTATGAATCATTCATTTCTTGGTGCAAACCTGAATCTTGAGTCTGCCCTGTTGTTCCCTCCTTGGGGTACCTGTATAGACATCCTTCCTGGCTGACTGTAGAATCATGTAGAGTTATGTTTATCCCTGAAGGATGCCCATAAATGCTATACATACAAAATTAAAATGTTACAGCTCTACTTGTGGTGCAATAATAGATGCTGGTGGTACGGTGCCTTAGTGGGTGGTTTCTAGTTCAATTTTCTGTTATATAGTCATAATTTGTGATGCTGCTTTAGCATTGTTGTGTCGCAAGCCTCAGTGGTTGGGATCTTATTAAGGATGGGTGAACTTTGCAGGATCTAGAGGTCTGGCTAAGACAACAGAAATCTGAATAGTTTTTCAGAGCTTAATGAGAGGTAGACTTTTCTTTTCTCTCAGTGTTTTCAGGTGGAAATCTTTCCCTTTTCAGTGGTGTATCAATTTTTGCAGGATGCCTTCTCATCTGGGAGTAGGAGGCAGCAAGCTGAAGCTATGTGCTTTCTGTCTAGAATAGAGCATTCCTTAGTTGGGATCAACATCAGCAGATGTTTCTGAGGAGCTTTCCTAAGCAGTGTTTTAATACTGTCTTTGATGTCCAGAGGAGAATGCAGCTTTAGCCATGTAGAATTCTCTGAAGCAATTAATAATGTAATACCCGTAATTAAGGGTCTGTCACACAGGAGAGCAAGAGAGGAGTAAGAGACTGATCATTATTCATTGTCCTGTTTACAGAAGAGGGTTATACAGCTTGTCACTGGGGACAAACTGATAGCTATCACTCTGGAGGACTATTTTAGCACTCACTAAACGTGAATTGGTGTGCATTATTTTCATTTTCACAAGATCCATTGCAAAGAAGGCCCAGAAACTGAAGATTTTATTCTTTCTTACTCAAGAAAAATATCTATTCAAATCAATGAGTAGTTTGATTGAATGAGGGCAGTGAAACTAGTCCACAGTGGAATTTTTTTTAAAAAAAGAGGTGAGTGGTTGTTTTTCTTTCAAAATTTGAGTGTGGTTAAATGAGAGGAAATAGAAAATTTGGTAAGCGGATTGCCCTAAAATTAGAATAATCCCGCAAAGCTGTGGCCAAATGCTTTCCATGTTAAACTAGTCATAGTTTCCCTATGAGGGTGCCCCAAAAAGGAATGTATTTGGATCTGCTCAGGAGGAACATAGGAGATGTCCTTGATTCTGGACTTTGATGAATCCTTCGCAGTAAAAAGACATGCTAAGGATGTGAATGTATGTGTGCAATTGCTTACATGTTTCTGAATGGTAGAATTGCTCATACGTCTGATAAGCCCAGCTCATCCAGGTTGTAGTGTGCCAGCACCTCCATGGGACCAAAACGTAGACTGCTGAAGCACTGTGTAGCAGAGGGAAGTAGAAGTCAGTGAGTGGGAGTGACAGCCTGACAAGCTCTATTGAGAAGATGTGCTTTTAAGTGTGGGGTAATAAATGCTGTGTAAACTGCCAAGAGGAGATGATGGATTTTCCATTTTCAGATTAAGACTGGAAGTATTTCAGGAAGGTGTGTTTTAATAAAATAGGAGTTATGGGGCTTGCTATAGAAGTAACCAAGTAAAAATCTGATGTAAGAGGTCAGACCAGAATGTGATGGCCCCTTTAGATGTTAACATTTTTAAAAATGTTAGACTGAAACCTCTCTATGTTAGGGTTTGAATAGCACATCTCAGTGGACTTGTACACATCCCAAGTGGCATTAAGATTTCAAACAGGATTGTAATGTTCGCATGAACCCATGTTGCATGCCTGAGGACAGTTGGCCTTATAATCCTTGCATGTGTAATGGAGATATCCAAACAGTGGACACAAGCAGTTAAAGACAAATGTGTTGTGGATGAAAAAGAAAAGGAGAGTCCATGAATATTAAAAAATACCAGACTATCATAGAAGGATAATACTGTCTTTTGGCTTCAGTTTAACAGCTGGACATTTAAAGCCTTCATGTAAATCCTACTGAAGTGAGGGGCTGGGGGGAGTTCCACTGACTTCAGTGGGATCATTTTGAAGACTTGGGGGTAAGTGATTCTTAGTGGACTGGGACAGAGAAGCATGCTACTGACAACATGGTCATCTTTTCCATCTAAGGCTCTTCTTCAAGCCCTGATAAAATTTGAACCATAAAGGAAAGTACATACATAAGAACTTGGTGAAGAAAAAAAATCCAGAATGAAAATTTTGACTCTTGTGCTTCCCCTTCCTCCATTAAGCCTCATGTGGAAATGTATATGGAAGTGGTCCCCAATTAGTGATGAACAGTGCTGTGGACCTGTAGGGTGGAATAGGATTAGGGCCTTTACCAAAATTCCCCAGGGTGAATCATGTTAAAAAAACAACAAAAAAACCCCCCAAACTATTTACCCAAACCAAAATTCTTTTGCCATTTAATTTCATGGAAACATGGAGTCCCTTAGGCATTTAACAGTGTTTTGAGATAGATAGCCTTCTTACTTATAGAACACTTGGTAACTTCCCAGCTCTGCCTTATAGCTTCACAGGGTGGTATGGTTCACAATTATCACAAGAATTAGTTGAAGACCATAGCAATTAAATATTTTTTTATGGCTTATTGCCATATTCTAAATATTAAATGATTCTGATAAATATTCTCAGAGAGATTTGACAGCTGAGCTGCAGATTGTGCACTGCGTTTGCTTACATATTTAAGCTACTAGTATTTCTAGGAAGCTGTAGTTTATTAATTCATTATTATTTTATTGATGTTCAATTGATGTCTTATTAAATGTAAATTAGATATTTGGGAATAATAATTTAATGGGACAAGGCAGGTGAGATTCCCCCAGGATAGTTTGTAATGAAGCTTCAAATTGTTAATCCTAAACTCATAAATAAATTATTAAGGGTGAAACAAATGCAAAAATACTGAAATAAGCTATGAAAATGTTAAGTGGTGGTGAACAGACACATAATCTGCTGGGAGATCTGTGTGATAATGTACATTTGGCACTAAGTCACGTAAGTCAGAATCGTGTCAGTGCTTCCCACTCCTTCCAACCGTTTACTGTTTAGGCATGTATCTACTCCTCATATCCCATTATTATGCTACACCATTCTGTTTGCAGACATCTTGCTTTGCCTGGGAACAGCGTTAATTTAATACACTCAGCTGACCTCGGAGGCACTGAAATGACATGGCAGCAGGAGTCAAGAGTGCTGCAGTATATCCTGCTGTTAGCAGAACTGTTGGGGAGACAGTGTACTTTTCTGGACAGTTGTCTGCAACCTCTTTTGGGAAAAGGTGGGGGAGCTGGCTCTTTGACCACACTGTAAGTGTTGAGAAGGACACAACCTCTCGCTTAACTATCTTTCATCTTTTCCATGGAGGACAGATTTCCCAGTTGCTCCTCTGATTTTCTTGAAGAGTTAGCAAAGACCATAGGTCTCCCTCAGATAAGAGGAGAAAGAAAGGAGAACCTACCCTTATGTAAGAAAAGAAGGGATTTAGAGAAGGAGAGGATTCTGTTAGTGTAAGTATTTTCTGGTTTGTGTTTGGTGTTTTGTTTTTTTTTTTTGTGTGGGGTGTTGGTTTGGGTTTGGGGTTTTTTTTGGTTTTTTTTTTTTTTTGGATCTCCAGCATCCTGCAAAGGTCTTAAGAGATCCAAACCCCTGTTTCTTCAGTAAAAACATCACCACTACCCCAGCCTTTAAAGACAGAGCTCGATCCCAAGGAAGTACTCCGTATCTGTATTTTGCACTCACTGCAGTGGGAATTGCAGAAACTCAGCACTTCGTAAATGCTGCTGGTAACTTGAAGAGTTAAGTCATGCAGCAGGTTAGTAAATGTAAAGAGGCTTAGTGCCTAAAATTATTTTCTTGATATTTCTGTCAGTGGAAGTAAGGGATACACAGAATTCTGAGACTCTGGCCCTGTGACCATAGTGTTATATGTAAGTAGTGGTGACACAGGCATTCACATAGGGATTAGGATGTATCCAATGTGGAATTTGGCCCAAAGTAATTTTGGGTAGCTTGTTAGATGGTTTTCCTGTAATGTTGAAGCTGAGGGCACTCTTCTTACTCATGTGGTGTTTTTGAAAAAAAGCTTAATTAAATTTTTTGAGAAAAATTAACAGAGAGATGGCTTAGTCACTGGCTTAGACTTTCACCTAAAATTACATTCCAGGAATTTGATGATTATGGAATGGCCTGGAGGGTTGCAAACTAGAAATGTGGGTTAATACAAAGTACAGAAAAAAGGCAAATATGATGCTTTTCTGATGAAAGACCTTGGTTGCTAGGAAGAGAGTATTCAAGTATTTGCTCATGTTTTGCTGGGGTTTTAACAGTGTGAAATAAACAGATAACACCATGCCTTTAAAATAATGTTTTCTTAAATAGTGAAACTATAATGTAATGAAGAAATTGCAGTAATCACATTTCCTTAAAAATTGAGAATTACAGTATCTCTGTAATTGAAGTGCTGTATTTTTCAAACATAAATATGCTGGCTAATATATTTTTATATATTTTTGTAATTAAGAGATTTTGAAATCAGCTTGCTGTTGAAAAACAGAAAATTCTGATGCCTCTCTCTAACAGGGTAGGGACAGAGAAGTCACTTGCGTGATTTGCAGCATCTGTAGCAAAATGACGTTCTTTTTGGTAGTTGCGAATGGTTATTCCTGTGCATCTGCCAGGATACCCGCAGATACGGAAAACAGATCCAGCTTGAATCAGTCTTCATTTTTTCCCTGATGTGCCAGTCCAGCATAGTCTGGTGGAACTTGGGAAGTTCCTGTCCATACAGTTGCTGACGTTTTTCTGGGGAACCACATTAAAGCAGTTGCTTGAGTCACCAGATGCCTGTTCCTCTTCCTTCATGTGCCTGCACAGGCTGGGCTTGGAAGAAGGTGCTGCCCTGCTCTTGACGTTGTTTGCACATTCCCCCCAGATTTCTTGTGACTCATGTCAGCATGACAAAAAAACCCCCTTCCCAGGCTCTGCGTGCTGCCATGGATGTAGGAGCGCTGAGAGAGATGAATAAATGGTTTGTAAGAAAGATCCCTGCTACTTTCTCGTTTAGGAATTACAGAAGTCTCAAGGCTAGTTTCACACTTGGGGCTCCTCTTTTTGCTGTTTTCTTGTCTTGCAAGAAAATAAGATATAAATTACTTCAAACACAGCACCTTCTTCTGCAGCTTTTATGCAGACAAAGGTGGTGTTATAATTGAGAGAATTTGTCTATGTAAGAACTGAAAGATTAAATAGGCATTAAGTAGGCATTTAAACTGTCTGGGGCCCTGCATACCTCTGATGTGTGTAAATAAAGCTGGGCTCAGGCAATGTAGCAAACATTCTGCAGCCTCCAGAGATGCTTACAAATTTGTGGTTCTGCATTTGCCCTTGTCTCCCTTTAAAATGCTACTGTTGCTGCACATCTTTATTCAAAGTTACATATAGTGAGGTGGGGTAGAGGATAACATTTATAGTAATTGGTAATCAAAATGAAAGAGGAAACAAAAGGAAAGGCCAATAATGCAAGACAATCATTAAGTGCCAAATATAATTTGTCAAAGGTGTTCCTTCTAAATTAGATGGCGGCAGCATTTTATCAGATCGATACTGCCTCAGTGACTCCTGTACAGTCTTGGTAGCTTTTGGCTAACAAATACGAAGAATTCTGGTATGCTCTATGCTTAAACGATAAGACAAAAGAACTTAGTGAATTAGTAACCCTTGACTGTGGTCAGAAATCCCTGTAAAACTGTGATTAACAATGTCCCAGGGTTGGAGCTGGTACAAATCACATACATGGTGTGATTAGCTATGAAGCCAGCCTTGTAGATCAGTCATTGCCAGAAGTGCAAAGCTCAATAGCAAACTGAGCTCGGTAGTAAATATTACAGCTCAAGGAGTACATGCCCTGGTTCTTGGTGATGTTAATGGAAAAAAAAGTCTATTGACTTAACTTGGAGTTTGAGCTGCTTGTTAGAGGAAGTGCAGTAAGTATTTAACCCAGCTGTTGCCCATCTTTATCTGCACATCTTAGCCAGCCTGATTCATTTAGTTACCAATATAATGTGTTCTTGCTGCAACGTAATGCTGTATTATATTCTTACTCAATGTTACTGTGGTGCAGCTGTAAGAAAAATACTGTGTTTTATTTCGAAATACAAGGTGGGAATAGAGAAAGCAGGTGTCATACAACAGAGGGGTAAACTCATAATAGGAAATGGCATTTCAATTAAATTTTCAGAGGGGGAACGATATTCTAGGTATTTTCTGTATCAAAACATCATAGTAGCCTGTTGACAGAAGCAAGCAGCACATCATTTCTTAACTGGCTTTCATTAGACTTCACTGTGCAATAGTCCCTGACGCTGGCAGCACACTTTTTCGTCTGTGAAGATGAAGGCCTTGTAGACTAAGCAAACCTTAAAAACTTGCCCCAAGTCCAAAGAAACACTCTTTGTTTCCAGGCATCCTGATTCCAGGCCAGCACAACTTGCACTTGAGACCAGACGAAATGTGCCTCTCGAGTATCTCCTAGAAGGAAAGAGTCATACATATGCATGCATACAAACCTGGGCATCTGGCAGCCTCACACCTTGCTGAAGACAGCTCTGCAGTAGGAAGGTGCATCATCAAGGCTGCATTTTTTGTCAGGAGAATATGCTAATTTTTGCTGCAACAACTGTATATAACCTGACAATTATTCTCTCCAGTCTCTTGGGTTAACTTTATCTGTGGTTGAGTTTAGAATCCCCAAATGATTATGTAATAGGTACAAGATGCCTGATAATATAACAGGCCTTTTCTAATTTTTTTAAAGCTGTATTAATGTAATTTCTTCAGTGTCATCGTGTCTTTTTCAGTGTCAATCCATTGTGAATCATGCACACACAGCAGAGAAAGAACAGAACCTACCGCAGCCTGTGAACAGCAAGAAATTTCAGCTGGATGACTGCATAAGGGGGTTTGCAAAACTGCCAGTAATTTTTTATATTCAGAGTTAAATAGAGCAATAAGATGGAATTTAAGCTTTAGTGCAATGGATTGCGGCTCTTCAGTCAATCAAATTATAGTTCAATCAGTTCATTTTAATCACTTCTCTGGAGAGAAGTAAACCCCTATGTTGAAGAATATGCAGCAATTTTATTGATGGAAAGTTTAATTGTTTCATTTTTCCTTACTGTCTGTAACACACTAGACTTTTAATCAGTGGGAACTGAAGTTATAATGAAGTAAAGTCCACTTTCCACAGTTCACAACTAGCTGAAAATAATTGGGTTGAGACTCCCATCCAGACAGTGTAATGCCTCTGGCATTTTCCTGAAAACTACACTTAATTGCTTTGCTGATGTTGTTAAGTGGTCCTGAGGGGGATGAAGTAGTAAAGCTGCCCACATATGCAGGGAAACAATACACAAAAAATGCCTTACAAGATCCTTAAAGGAGGACCAACTAGTGACGAGAAGACAATCTATGGCGCTTTTTTTCCCTTTTCTATACCAGAGAGAACACACAGGAGAGGCTGATAAAATAAACTGTGGAAATTCTATAAACACTAACAGTATTGTTATTTAAGGGCTGAAAGCTTGGGACTAGAAAATGTGAAGGCAGACCTCTTGCAATCAAACCTGCAGCTTAAGGCTAGCCCAACTCACTTGGCATTTTTATGCTGACGGCCAGTTAGCATGCTGCCTGTCTTCAGCACCTTGGGCTGAGGAACAGATGTACTCTTGTCGTCAGGGAGGGAGGACAGCTTGCTCTCTGTGCTCTGAAGGGACAGGACGTGAGCCAGTTATGATAAACTGAAAGCCTTGTCCAGGCATCAGTGGGACCAGCAAGTGTACCCCATTAGGCTATAAATGTAGCCAGAGAAGGAATAACACTTTGGAATTTCTCCTTATTTAGTGCATTCATGGGAAATCCTCTTCAGTTGAATGGTGGTTGTTTAAAATGATGAATTAGCTGCTAGCCTCAAGGATATTCTGATGCAGAAATATGTTAGTTATTTAATAGAGAAGAATATTTATTTAGGACACATGAATTAGGTAGTGCCCATGAACTTGAGTTCAGGGTTGGAGCTGGAGCTGTTTTGGGGAAGCGAGGACAACAGGGCTAATTTAGCTTTAAGCAAGTGGGTTTTGGTTGGTTTTTTTTCATGTTTATTTACATGTGCAGGCACAGTAAAGTCTCTCTCTCTCTCTCAACAGCCTGACCTTCCTCAGCTGGTATCCATGCAAACTTCAGTATGGCCTTTGCTTATTTTATTCTTGCTTTTGCAGGCTCCAAGATGAACAACTACCCCCTGATGACTTTCTAGAAGGGAAGGTAGGCAGAATTTAGGCACCAGAGTCTAAAGCTGAAATCTTAAAAGCTCCCTTTTCCCTTAACCCTATAGCTGACCCTGGGGCCCCCTCAAGAGCTTCCAAGTTGGTACCTCGATTTTTGGCCAACAGAGCTCTCCCAGCACCTGAAGTGATGCTTTTTCTGCTGCAACATGCTGAAGTCTAGATGGGACTTGAGTACCCTGGCATGTAGCCCCACTTTAGCTTGACCAATCCCCATATTAATAAGCTTTAACACCTATTTCTCCTATGGCAAAATAGTAACCTCCTGTGTGCTGGGACCGCCAACCATATGTCAAGGAGATCAAGCTGTCAGTTTTGAGAATAGCACTGGGAGTAGCCCATTGTGTCTAATTTACTCTGCTTGCCTGCCTCTGGGAGAACAGCTCAGCAGCAGCAGTGGTTGTGCTCTGCTGTTCCTGGGGTTCCTTTGTGAGGTGAGTAACGTGGTATGGAATGGTTCTGACAAATGCAGCAAAAGAGGACTATGTTGTGACAACTGATGGGAGACTCTGCTTGGGTTTTGTACTCTTACTGATGCTGAAAGACTGCAGGAACCAGGGCAAATCTTCACTGTGGAAGAAGAAAACAACCTGATGTGGCTGGCTGAAATTTACCGCTGTGTAGTCTGGCTGTTTTAGAGGGTACTCTTCCCTCTTTTAGGGGGTCCTCTCCCTGACCCTTCTTTTGGAGACAGGGTCCCTATCCCAGCAGGAGGAGTGCTTCCTGGAACTGTAATGCAGTAGTGTGCAGCATGGCTGGCCAGCTGGACCTCGTTTCTAAGCAGACCTGCTTGCTGGGTCTCGCACACTTTAAAGTCTTACCCTGGATCTGAATGGAAACAAGAGGGAGTGAATGATTTGACACACACTCTCTTGATTTGACATACTGTATGGTTATAGCATGGTGTGTCTGCCAGGAGAAATCCAAAAGATGCGTTCCAGTACAGGCACAAATCAACTGATAAACTGTTCACGTGGAAAGATATAATTTGCATGGTTGTCATCAAAGCCAGTGTATGTATTCATTAGTGGAAGCATGTCAGATGCCATATGTCAGTAATATGCCTTTGATATGTTGGTGTCTGAATCATTTTTTTAACAGCTGAATGGTGTATGTTTAAATGTAAACATCTGTTCTATGTTTGTACTGTCTGTATTTTTTATTTCTATATTTTCTCTTGACTAAGAGCTTGATTCAAACCCAGGAAAATTGTGGGATTCATCCTATTTTTAAAGAAGTGCAGTTTTTGTAGTATGTGGCCAATGTGTATATTTTCATAGACGAGAAGGGGATTTAGAAGAGAATTTTTTCCCTTTTGGTAATTAGAACAAACTCAATTTTCAGGCAAAATAAAAATTTGGTTTCACTAGAAGTTTGTTAAATGAAAAGATTCTTGTTTTAGTGTTGGGCAGGTTCTGTAATGTATGGATTTACTGAAAAGCAATCCATGTAAGAGCAGTGTGTTAAACAATGATGACAGTAAATTGGTTTTATCCAGAAACTTTTCTGATGCAGTTAAAGAACGCGCAGTGTAATGAATGACTTAATAAAGGAATGAAATAATACACTATGTTTGTTAGGCTATTTATTACACATGGGTGAAACTGAAAACCAGTATCACAATGAAGGGATTCAAAAGCAGTTATTGCAACTCAACATTCAAATGAGACACTGGAACACCATTTGGGATGCTACAACCAGCCTAAAAGGCACAGTTTGGTCAAAAGTAATGAACAGTATCTTAGTATTACAGCAAAATGACAAGAAACATTATGAACCAACTGGGAATACCTGGAGGGCCTAGAGATGAGTGTCTAATGCTGAAGTACAGGAGGTGCTTCAGAAACATTGCAAAATGAGCAACTGTGTTGGACTTACCAGTGTGGTGGCAGGAAGAGGCTCCAGAAAGAAGCAACCAGACCAGCAAGTTGTGTACTAATGGAGTTACAAGTACTTCTCAGTAAGTGCTTCAGCTAAGCAGACAATCTTTCTCCTGTGAGTGTCCCACAACTGCTGGTTTCTACCTTTTGATAAGAACTCACCTGATGTAGCAGTGAGTAACAAATGACAACTCTTGGTGGACTTACCGCAGTCTGGTCCTTGTATGTTGTTTGTATGGCTTGGCTCAGGCCTTAAAAAAAAAACAACCAAACAGCCATCACATATAACATAAGAAAAATCTGTCTAAATCCCAAAGATTCACAGCATTGTCACAGGATCATAGCATTTCATAGGCATGGCTTAAAACAAATCAAACCATGAAAAGCTGAGTGCTGTTGGAGCCACCAGCTAGTTAGTAAAAAATGACCAAAGTAGCCCAAACTGCACCTGCTGCAATGAATGGCAAAGCCGATGCCCGGGCAATAGGAGGCCAGCCAGGCCGAGGTGCCTCGGAATCAGTGCCATCTTGTGGCACTTCGTGATACTAAAAAAAACCCTGAGCTACAGTAACTGCAAATGTCCTCAGAATCAACCACAGTTCAAAAAAATTGCATGTGGTAAATGATATAACCCACAGTAAGAATATGTAAATTTGGCCATAACTTCTGCAGTTGTGCATGGAGTGGCTCACAGCACCTGAATGATTAATGAGGCAAATGCTTACCGATTATGGATCGCTGAAGGTGCACAGTGAGTTGCATGTAATTATAAATCCTGAGAACAGATGGAAAATTTTGCAACACCAAAAGCCTGCTCCTTATTAGCCGTGTCCTGCTCTGTGCAAGCCAAGGAGTCAGGCCGCACAGCTGCCAGGCTGGGGCAGGGCTGAACGGAGGGCAGGTGCCTGCCTGGGCTGTGCTGGCTGCAGTACCATCAACGTGGGACCTGGGAGCCGCAGGGCAGGTGCTGGCTGCTTTCATGAGAGCGTTGCACCTGCATTTAGTGTGCTGCTAGCTGCAGACACTTGGGAGTCAAGGCAGACTTGTGCTTGAAACAAAACAAACAAGCATGCCCCCAAAGCACCCACCCGCAAGTAACCCCTGTGAGAGCAGCACAAGCTTGCTTTTCAGACTTGGGCTGCCTCTGCATCACTTTTACACAGGGTCAAACACTTCACTCCAGATCTTTGACACCCATTCTTGGCACCAGCCTTAGCCTGGGCCCATGGAGGCAGCTGCTATTGCTGACAGTTTAAAAATAAGAACTCCTAACACCTATCCACACAAACCATATGAAGTATAAATAAGTAAACATATAATGTAACATGATACACACACAATATTTACCTACTATATAAAAAACATACAAAACAAATACTATATAAAGTATTAATATATGACTACATATATAAAAGGTAAATACATAAAATAGGCATATAAATATATAGCATATATTATACAAGTATAAATTATATAAATACAAATAATGTAATAAATATATAAGTTATAATACATAATTAGATAGTATGTGTATGTGTGTGTATATATATATATTTCTTTAAAAAAAAGATGCTCTTCCCTAATAACGACTGCTGCAATATTGGAAGAGGACACATATTGCATAAAAAGGAAGGAAATAATAGCAACTTGGAAGAGAGTTAAAAGAGATCTTTGAGGCACGTTCATAGTCAGCTTGGTAGGCTAGCTGGTACACCAGGGAGACATTACTTCTTCACTGCATCAAAGGATGCCAAAGGAAGGCAGACCCGTGCATGCTTGTAGGTAACGCGACAGCTCACTAACACCTTTAACTCTTCCTTGTCTCACTACCTGCTTTGAGGCTGTTCAAGCAACCCAGGCCATTTCCCACAAAGGCTTTTTTGGGAGTGGTTATGGCATAGTAACAAAGTTATAGTCTTATTTGTGCTTTTAACTGTCTCCACTTCTGTCAACTATTCAAAGATTTTTCTTCTTTCAGTGACCCTTAAATTCTTGTAGTTTATAATTCTTGGATTAAAACCAGATTTAATTTTTTTTAAGGAAAATGCAATGTTGTTTTATCAAACCTGAAAAGGAAATCACGTTCACGCTACACACATTCCACTCAAGGACTTAAGCCTTGATGTTCATCTAGTATAATTTTAGTACTTAAACAGCAGGCCTTTCTCAGAGATTATTGCTTTGCTGGGAAGTAGTTAGGTACGATTGCCAAGTACAGTTGTGGTGGATTTGCTTTACGTTTATTGCAGGGCACTGAATCATGTTATAATCTCTTTTTTTGAGGACAGTAGAAATGCTATGATTTCAGAAAGCCAAGAATTTTAGTACATACAAGGAGCACTTGTATAAATTAAAAACTGATTTTCCCATGTTAATTTGATCACAATTAAATAAAAAAACCCAAAGCATAAGATATTGCATTGTCCTGAACTATCATGGTGGTTTGTTACACATATGACTATTAGATTTGCTCCAACTTGAACAAGGCAGTTCTTAAGTTCTATTTTCCAAACTAGGCAAACTGTGCTTTTATCTTATATGAGGGTAAGCTGCAATATTAAACACAAAGTAATCTTACAAATAGTTTGAAGTCAATATTAAAAATACAACATAATTGATTGCAATTGCTTCTTTTTCTAAGAAGGATGAAAGCAAATAATATTTCTTTCAAGTGTCTGTAATTTTCAAAACTTTGTATAGCCTTCTCTCTGCTGAACTCTCATTGTAAATCTATAATTTAGCTATCTAACTATTGCCTCTCTGATATGCTGGAAATGAAATTTGCTTTTTGTGACTAAGATTTATTTTTTCTTACTCATTTCCTGTCCCAGTAGCAAGTTTTGAGTTTTCTTTTTGGACGGGCTTGATTTTGTTCTATTTTTGCATATAAAAATTCCCAATATGCCATCTGAGAGGGGATGACACCAGCCTGGATTCCCACTACCTTTCTCTGGCAGAGGTATGCTTAAGCATTACTTTATTGCTTATTAGAGGGCCTGATGTAGCTGCAGTGTGATTGGGAAGAGACCTTCTTCTTATGTAGCCATAAAATAGCCACAGCCTCTTTCCATCATGTAACTGGGGGATTATGCACCCTGCAATAAGCTCAGAAGGAACAGAAGCAGAAAATACTGTGTTTGAATCCCATTCAAGATTTGAATATCAGAGATACCCAAACACTAGTGTTCTCAGCACTGCCTTTCATTTTCAAAAATACAATGCAGATGAGAGCTCACAAGTTCAAGCATTTTTCATTGTAGAGTTTGGGCTCTAGCTTTTGGAGAGACCTTGGTTTTGTAACATCCCAAATTATAAGGCAGTCAAAAATAACACTCTGGCTTAACTCTTCTAACGCAACATTTTCTCCCATTTCTTCACCTCTCCTCACAAAAAGTCCTGTTTTGCTTATAGGATTCATTACTGCATTATAGCTCCTTATATTAGACCAGGTTTTCAAGTTAGCCCTTAGAGAGATTGCATTTCTACTTTGTAATGATTTTACCATTGGAAAAGTTCATCTAGAAAGATGCCTGGAAAACAATGAAGCCACTAGGGGAATTCTTTTCTTCTTGAAGTATCTATCACTCCACAGTAGAAGAATCAGAGGGATATGTTAAACTTGCTACATCCTCTGTCAATCTTTTGTTTGATTATTACATTATCAAGTTGCTTGCACCGTGAGAGATTAAAACAGTTAGGTAAGTGCAAAGCATAGAGTTACCGAGCGCTTTGAATATAAGTCAGACATCAAACTAGTTTTGAAGTGCAGAACTACTGAGCTTTCACTTCGTCACACAAGCAGATGTTGCTGGAGGCAAGGAGGAAAGGAGTGATGCTATTTTTATTTTTTTTTTACTTGGCTGCCGAACCTTGCACTACCTGAAGAACCAGGCACTGTGTGCAGCTACAGGTTAGATGCCTTTCAAACCTGTCTTCTGCCTAAGGGCTATCAGATGTGTGGCTGAGGCGAAGGGACAGATTTTCCCATTTTGCATCTCCATAACTTGAGGATGTGCTGCTCACTGCACTAAGTAAATGGTTGGGCTGCTTTAGATCAGGGGACAGCTTTATCAGTTTAGGAGTATGACAATGTTATTCTTCCCTTTTAATCTACTTTAAGGAGAGTTCTGCCCACTATGGGAATGAGCTACTAATGAGCAGAGATTAAATACCTCATCTAGGGAGGAAGATTTTGTCCTGGATACAGTTATTCAAAGTCATGGTGCAGGTTAATTTAGCTTGAAAGTTCCAACCAAAGCTAGTTGCCGTACGTACTACTTTTTGATAACTGTGGCCTGCCATATGTACATTTGGACTACCTTTTAATATCTGTGGGGATTTGTCCACAGGGGAATCCTTAAGTCTGGTGACTTTCCTATCCAATAACCTGGATGTCCATTTATTCTGTAGAATCCAAGAAGCGTCCAGTAAGTAACTCTCCAGGCCTAATGAGCTGACTAGGGACCCTGGGTCTCTAGGTAATTACACTCATGCCTCTCGCTGTTCAAGTGAAAAAGTATTTCCCTCTCTTAGTTGTATCGATCTTTAAGTAAACCTACAAGGAAGTATTGTACCACTTTTAACATATGTGAAATTAATGTAGAGGCTTGTGATACGAGATGCCAGGGGTTTCAACGAGCATCAGTAGAATTGCACCAATCTTCCTGAAACATGATAAGCTGTACATCATTCCCTACAGATTTTCTTCTTCCTGCACATGCATCTTATATACCTCCACTAGCATATATGCACATAGGTCCACTGCTATTACATACGTCTCCTTATAATACTGTCCAAAATACCGTGTTGGAAAATTGTTTTTGTGTACCTTACAGAGTGGTGAAGCTTTGAACTCGTGGAATATTCAGGGCACCACTATTCATCCACATAGATGCCACAAACCCATATTAGCATAGATCCTGTGTATCACTGAAGGAGCAGACAGCAAGGTTGGTACTCGCAAAGGAAGGCAGGTTTTGGAGGTTTTGCATTTGAACTAATGCAAACGCCACAGTTTTACAAAGGTGAGAGAGTTCATTTAGGAAAGTTCATTTGAGAATGGATCCTTGTCGTGGTTTAACCCCAGCCAGCAACTAAGCACCACGCAGCCGCTTACTCACTACCCCCCCCCCCCGTGCAGTGGGATGGAGAGAAAATCGGGAAAAGAAGTAAAACTCATGGGTTGAGATAAGAACAGTTTAATAGAACAGAAAAGAAGAAACTAATAATGATAATGATAACACTAATAAAACGACAATGGTAATAATAAAAGGATTGGAATGTACAAATGATGTACAGTGTAATTGCTCACCACCCTCCGATTGACACCCAGTTAGTCCCCGAGCGGCGATCCCCCGCCCTCACTCCCCCCCAGTTTACATACTAGATGTGACGTCCCATGGTATGGAATACCCTGTTGGCCAGTTTGGGTCAGCTGCCCTGGCTGTGTCCTGTGCCAACTTCTTGTGCCCCTCCAGCTTTCTCTCTGGCTGGGCATGAGAAGCTGAAAAATCCTTGACTTGAGACTAAACACTACTTAGCAACAACTGAAAACATCAGTGTTATCAACATTCTTCACATACCTAACTCAAAACATAGCACTGTACCAGCTACTAGGAAGATAATCAACTCTATCCCAGCTGAAACCAGGACAATCCTACACAAGACTCTAACAATACAAAGAGGTGCATCTCAGAGCAGAAACCCTTCTCTGAAGAAATGTGGACCATAATAATATTTTCTACTTAACCACTGTCCGTAGTTCTTTTTAGGCACACTTGGCTCTGCCTACTTCCAAAACAACTCTGCTATCTTGTTAAGATTTTTTGTTTACAAATAAATAAATAAATATTAGACATTGGAGTTGCACATAAAATTATTTTTACCCCAAGTGCGTTCATGGTTATGCCTTGTCCCATTATGTGTAATCATTAGTGACCTTATAGTCAATTATTAACAAAATCTCTCAGAAAGCCCAGCTAGATAGGGAGAAACATGAAAACCTCAAGAAACAAGGTATCTGACTTCCAAACAGAACGCCTGCCTCAGACCAAACCTCATTAGGGAGAAGTCTTCCAGGCAAACATCCTCTCATTATTTATTGTCATGGTTTACTGAAGATTCCTCAGTGTAATTCACAATTGGTTTTTAAATAAATCTCTCTATAGTAAATGTGATATTGCTGCATCTAAGCAGCAGGGTTAGCTGAAAACTGAACAAGACCAAAATTTCACATTTCAGGGACTCATAAACAGCTTAGAGCCTGACAGTAATGCAACAACAAGAAGCAAAAATATGACTGACAACATACGGCTGAAAGTAAGGTAGCAGTGGCTGTACAACATAATAATGAAATGGTGAGACTGCAAAGCAAAAGCAATTAGCAAAGAAGTGTTGGTAATGAAGAATTATTTACGGTGAGAAACTTCTCTATAGGAGAAGAATGGTGCTGTGTTTATGATTAGCATTTAAGGCATGAAGGCCTTGGATTTAAGGCTTTGCTTCCCATCCTTCATCCCAGCTTCTAGAGGGTCAGTTTTGGGCTGAGGGTCTCAAATGTTTTGAGGCACTCTGATGTCCTGGAGGATTTGATCTAAGTCTCCTAGAGCTCAGCTGCTCATCTGGAAATGAGGGATACTAAAGCTTCTCTTTCTCATAGGGGGTATTGTGAAGGAGAGGGTGCTAAAGACTGGGCATGATTTATCAAATGGTTTTGTGATGGATCTGTTCAAGGGGATGAAAGTCTGAGGGATTTTCCTTACAAATCTTATCACATCAAAGGGTTAACTAATGCTTATGCCTAAGGTGAAGAGTGAATGACCATGATTTCCATTTTTTATTGCACTAAACTGCTGAGACAGTTAAAGAAGTCCAGAATATATCAGAAATTTCCATCTCTGATTAGAACAGAGTGAAGTTCTCTTCAAGGAGAAAATCCTCTGGTGTGATTCATTTTTCTCCTGTAGTTAAAAATTCTTGGCCTGATTCAGCATCTGGGCTGATGAATTGGCCCCTGGAAGCACTCGCCGTTGTTGCTCTTGAGGAGGCTGGAGGGGCAGCACAGCGGAAAGTTTCTCTCCTCACCAGAGGACATGCACGCAGGACAGTGCTTGCCAGAGCAATGCCTCCTGAATCCCTTGCTTGGCTCAGTGCACTGCATGTACTACTACCCATAAAAGATTCATTTTCTTAAATTTCATATTTATCACTTTGCATAACAAGGTTTCTTTACTAAGGTAATACTGTAGTCAAACAAATGTAAAGCTGATGAGGATGAAGAGTAAAATAACTGGAAAGGGCTTTTTTACTCAGCGTTGTGAAAGGGATATTAATACAAACAGATTGCTTTTTTTAGTGTACCTATTACAGAGTCATGCACACTCTTTGCTGAATGCATACCTATGAGACTGTGTGTGTGTGCAATAAAACCTTTAGTTTATTAAGCATTTTTTTCTATTTTGCTCTGTCAGTCTAAATTCACTTTGAAGGCAGGAATGATGGAATTGTTCAATATGTTGTGTGCGGAAGGTTATGACCTCTGCAATCAGCCCCTGAAACACCACTGTCTTTTTACTTCGGGGGCAGCTGAAGTGAATTATAAGGTAGCCTCATAAACCCATAACATTTTACTAAAGCTGAGGCCTCTGAATATACAGTACTTGAGCATTTTTGTATTCTTTCTCATTTCCAAAATATTTACAATCTGTATAAGATTTCAAAAGTGAAAATTGAACATACTATTTTTTACTCAATATCTTGTTTCTAAACAAGGTCTCAACCCCGAAACAGCTCAAATGGGTGAACGGCCTTGTGCTTGTAAAAAAACAGTGCCACTAATTTCTGCATCCATTTGTGTACATGTTTTGCAGGAGACATCTTAAAGTTGCCATTATATCATCTAGAAGGAAGACACAGGTACATCTGCCTGAATGCTGGACCACGCTGTGGAGGACATGCCTCTACGCTGAGGCACACTCCTAACCTGAGGGGGTGAAATGTTTTTGGTTCAAAAAGGGGAGAGAAGGAATACTCTCAATGAAAATCTGAGGCAAAAGTAGCATCCCAAATACCTTCCTCTGCACATAAAGATCCTCTGTTTGGAGGAAGACTGACCCAATCAAATTGGAACACCTAGTGTAAAGCCATCATCACTCCTCTACATTTCCACACTAATTAAACCTAGTTTCTTCATTCTCTATCACATACACAACTAAAATTATACCAACCACCACCACAACAATCTTTTCCTTTTGTCAGCTCTCTATGGCACCCGCTCTGCCTCCTGTCTGTGCTCTTACTAGCAGGGTAGCTCCAAATAATGAAGTATTTCTCTTCCACACACAATGAAGGCCTATACAGCATTAAGAGGGCCCACAAAGCGGTAACCAACAAACAGAAAGTGTAGTTGCTGAAGTTTATCATTGGTTGCCCTTATTCTGTAAAGCACTTAAACACCAGAAGTTTAATAAAGCTGCTGTAAATATTCAGTGCCCATGGGTGAACACAGTTCGCCAGACCCCTGTGTTAACGCCACAGGTCTAACTTGCTTACGGAACTTAAAAACATTCCCAGCAGGATCCTCTGAACAGATGTAACTTACATAAGGTTTTAAAAAATAAAGCCTTATTTACTCATACCTTGAAGGTACAGGGCCTTGAGGAAGATGTGTTAAACATGGTGAAAGGCCTAAAAGCCCAAGCTTACTCTCTCTGTGCTCAGGGAAGAGAGTGCTGTCACTGACGTGGGAAAAGCCAGGCTGTCCCACTCGCAAAATGTTCTCTTTGTTCTCTACATGAATCAGTTTGTATCTGCTGATAACCCACTTCTTTCCAAGGGTTTCAGGTTTAGGATTCCCTTTGATGCTAGACTCACTGCTGGGAACAGTAAACCACTCTACCTTTGACAGAGCTACAATTATTCCCTATAGTCAGCTATTCCACTGTTTCCTCTAAAATTCATATTTATGTCACCATTTCATTTTGGGCAGGTTTCCCCCTTCATCCTTCCTGATTTAAATCATGCCAGTCATGAAAGTTACAAACCTTATAGCCCGAGAGGCATGCACTATTTTAGCATAAAATATACATAAATTCCTCATTCTCTGTAACATACGCAGCTAAAATTATAGCAACAACCACAATAATGATCTTTTCCTTTTGTGCCCTCTCTCCAGCAGCAGCTCTGCCTCCTGTCTGTGCTGTTACTAGCAGGGTAGCAGTGGTGGCAGCTTCTGCCAGAGTCACGAGAGCACAGAAACTGCCTGGCCCGGGACTGAGGAGTGTCTTCATCTGAACACATGTTGGTGACAACGCTTCTGAAGATTTCAGCCTGTCTGGAGCATTTAAGTGTTACATCAGGCAGCTTCGTCTAGTAATGGTAACCTAAGCTACAAGCAGCGGGGAGGTATTTGTGCTGTGCTTTGCTTAAAGGAGCATTTGGAGCCTGTGACACTGTCTGACACTGACTGATTAAGATACAGGTACTGTGGTGCTGTCAGGAAAGAAGAAAGAGGACTTGCAGTGCTATTGTTGCTCACGGATCTCCAGCAGAGCAGTAACCAGACACCAGTGTACAGCAGCATCGTGCTCTACCACCTTTTCTGAGAATTACTACCTAGCCAATCCTAAAGCAATTAGGCACACAGCATTTTTTTTAACACAGTCTGTCCCACCACACAGACTCCAAAGTCTTTATATCATAGGTGATCGAATCCTTATGACTTGGGAGGGCACAGTGATAGGAAGAAATGAGGGACATGTGAGAAAACAAAAATATGAACTCTATAATGAGTCTTATCAGGAGACCATTAGAAAGGCTGCTGCTGCAGCAAACAAGACCAGGACCTAACGGGGAGAGAAACAGAGCTACCTAGTTATGCTGCAGATATAGACAAATCTTCATTTTCTCCATGGCTTTTACTTGCCACCTTTAAAAAGCACGCATTCAAATTCCCCCCCTGAACCCAATTTTCTGGGTCTCTCCAAAGCTCACACCATGCTATTAGTGTGAATGGTGAAAAGGATTGCTTTGTCAGGCAGACACAATTGCCAGGCAGCCTAGGACTTGGGGCTAGAATTTTAGTTTTATTTAGTTTAATACTTAGGGCTTTCCCCAGTACAAGATGCAGGGTTTCCCCCTGTACTTTTTCATCCCATCTTTGCAAGTGATGAAATAATCATCTCCCTTCTCTTTGAGGGTGATGCTGAAGCCCTCAGAAAGAGTAACATATGTCTACCCAGGGTGTCCAGACTTAGGGAAGCTCTTTAACTTTGACTTATGGTTTTGGCCTTCTGGAGTCATGTCTCCTCCTTACAGCCTATGCAGGCAGGAAGGCAAGCAGGAAAAAAAGTCTCAGCTGTCCTCAGAAATCTGATATCTCTGCAGACCTGTGATTCTCTTACTCATTTGTGTGCCAAACCAGGTGTGTTCCTGTTGTCTGTGTGGTGCCAGAAATGTCCTTGTCCTCCACGAAGCAGAGGCCAGAGGAAACTGCAAAGATTCTGCTCTTCCTTCCACCAGGGAGGAGGCACTTGGGCTTCTGGGAGCCTCTATACTCTATCACAACTGGGCTGTTTTCATCTCGGCTTTCTTAATAAATATTTAGCGGGCAATTCACATTTTCCCTCTTGCTTTATCTAACAGAGTTGATTATTGCTAGGGTCAGGTGGTTACATGAGCTAATTAATATTCACAGGCAGCAGTAGGAAATAAGTACAAACGCCATCTCTTCAGCTTTAATTACAGTATCAGTGCTATCAAATTCCATGTAGATATACCTCCCACATCAGCTCCAAACAATTTCAGATGTGTATACTAACAGGATCCACAACATCTTTAACTCATGATCTTCTGTCATTACAATATAATTACTCTAATGCATCTTTACTGTGCAATGGCCGCCAAAGCTAACAACCTTTGAGTGTACCATATAATTATAGAATAGAGATGTTAATGTAAGCTTTCAGCTTACAGTGACTCGCAGCATTTCTTCCAGTCCCATTATTCAACATTTGTGGGCAACCTGACTCCTGCCTGATCCCCTTCCTTCTCTATATTTACTTTATGAAACGTGTGTTATTCTAGCACTGAGAAGCCCCAGCTGGCACTGAAATCCCAGTAGAAATATAGCATAAGAGTCAATCAAGTGGCAATAAATTGTCTCACCTTAGTTAGCTTTGTGGATATAGAAGAGGAATAGAGGAAGGTGAGTCAGGGAAGAGCAACTAGAGTTTGCATCTTGCTGAGCTATAGGTGACAATCTGGGCCTTGTGTAGACATGGTAAAATAGGTTAGGAGAGATTTGACAGAAAATGCGGCATTGGCTAATTAAGCTAGCTGATATTCCTTCATTAAGTGCTGATGGAGGTCAGACACAAAAGTCAGCTAGTTAGGGAGAATGGGGTAAGCTTCAAAGGGTCTTTGTGGCAAAGAGAGGTGTTTGTATTTCACATGAGGTAAAGGATAAGCCAGTGGAATAACTCGTCAAACAAGCCATGAAGATGATTTTAGCCTCTCATTTCTACCACTGTAGAAAGTGAGGAACAAATTACACATTTTAAAGAGATAAAATGGCGTGAATTTTCAAAACTATGTAAGGATTTTCAAATGAGAACTAGCTGCAGACATAACGCACATTGCACTATGCAATGTGTTCCTGTGTCTTTGCAGAGATTTACAAAACCCTCTCAGTATATCATTTTCATCAGTCCTTCTACTTTTCTTAAATGGCAATCATTTTAAACTAAAATAGCATCTACATTTGATACATTTGGCTTTTTGTGTGATAACTTAACAGTCACTGTGATTAAGACATACATTATTAAGACTTGAAAAAGAGAGTTAAACAGGAGTGGCATTATACTGTCACCTATCCAAGTTATAATTGGTGTTTAACTGTAGCTCTGCAAGCAAACACAGAAAGACAAACAACAAAGAAACCTCTGGTTTGATTGAAAGCAACTAAGAGAGGAAAAACCAAGACAGGTAATATATGAAGTTTTAGGGGAAAAGCATTGCTTCCCTGAAATGCAAATGCCCTTCTTGAATCTGTGAGAGGTAAAGCATGGGTGCAGCTGTTTCTTGGAGCAGTACTTAATCTCTGGGAAGTCGCCTTTTGAATGGAAATGGAAATTAAGAGCTGCCAGGCTGATTTTTACCTCCATGTATCACCTGTCAAATTTATACTATATATGTTTGCTGATGTTCTGTAATATCCTAGTTAACTCTGTTGTTTGCATATTAACTGTTTTGTGTCCCAGATTCTCATACAAGGATCATAAATATTCTGTGAAAGATACAACCATCACTTTCAACAGTATAAACTATCCTTTTCCCAAACATGTCCGTCTTCTTGGAGAAGACTAAAAAAATCCCTGTAGAACTACTTTAGAATGAGTCTTTTCAGCATCAGCTGACTAGGACATGGAGGAAGCAGTTCCTGAGCCAAAATACTTCCACAACAGTAGCTTTCCATCTAAACTCAATGAGTTTACCTTTAGGGGTAGCTCCCAAACTGATCCCAGCCATGGAGAGATGGGGATAATGCAGTTTCAAGTTAACTAGAAGCTGGCACATAATTCTGAGTGTTTGAGTCCAGGATTTGGCTCTCTACTGGGGATACATGTACAAGAATGAGGGCAATACATATAGCTCACACATGCAGTATGTATAGTTCACACATGATTTTGGGAACAGACAGGGTTTGTGGTTTCACAGGGCATCATCTCTAGTTATAAGGAAGGCTCCCTAGTTCTGGAAAGTTCAGGGCATTCCAGAATGGAAAAGGAAAATATTGTTCTACTTTAACATCACACTGGCACTGTCAGATGATTCATAGGCTCTGGAGAACACAGACATTACCAGCTCAGCACATCTATATACCAATCACCATTTGTCATATGTGAGTACTTCCCACAGTCCTAAAAAGGGATTTGTTTTGTGTATTATTTGCGGGAAATGTAACAAACTCCATACTGAACAGCAAAATAAAACCAGCACTTGATTGTTTTATTGAATATTTGCCTATTTACTTGGGAAAACTTCACTTTAGGATTTTTTTTATACTGTCTAATAAAAGGACCCCCACAGCTGTCGTCTTTGTAGAGATAAGCTGTCAACATCCAGTATCATTTTCTGCATATTGAGTGAAGTACTTGAAAGTCCCAGTTCCATTTTAATATGTGAGATGCTTTCCCATTTGTATGCAGCTGGAGAGAGTAGTTTTATCCTCATTAAAAAAAAAAAAAAAAAAGATGGATTTCTTTCTTTAAACAAATACAGTTTCAAACTTTTCTTTTTTCTCTCTCTTTCCCCCAGCATACACCTTTCCTCTCTTGTTAGGCACCAACGCACTCAAATCACTGCATAGTGTTGACACCTCACTTGTCATACATAAAATGATGACAGAACCATTTCTTTTTTGATGTCCTTGTGCATGATCTGCTGGAATAATTCCCAGGTTAACCCTTTATTAATATGATTTTTGCAAAATGGTGGGGAAATTTCATCACACTGCCTTGAATAAGGCCTTCACTATCCTTTTCTGAATTTTCTGAGTCTGGGAATTGACAGCTTCTAATCCTAGCCAAAGGTTTCTCCAGTCCTGATACTGCAAACACTTTGCCACATAGAGGTAGTCCTACTACAGCCAGAAGGCTAATGTTTGGTATTCAGTACTCCATATTCTTTCCTATGTGAGTGGCAAATTCATTTGCATTCTCTGGTACTGCAGAGCAAGGTGTGCCCTGGCACAAGGATCCCAGGGAACTCTTCCTGCAAATGACTTGTGAATGCAGCTTTTGCATGCCAAGAGCACAGGGTTTCCATTGCACCTAGTCTACACGGAGGGACACAAGGAGGGACAAGGCACCACCCTGCAGCCTTAGCCACCCTTGCTTTTATATATATGCACATACAAACACTATATATCTAGTGATTTCTAATAAAATTTGCTGACATCTGATTGCTGGTGAATAATTACAGTTCTTGAACATTTATTAAATGTGTGTTTTGAGAGCCATAATTATTCTTATTTACCACACCAAGTGCAAACTTCATCATAATTATATGCATATCAGAGACTGTTAATCTGAGGTGCTAATAGCTTTCTTCTATGTTAGCACAGGACAGAAGGTGATTCAGTCCAAATGTAGCGACATTTTATAGCACCAGTCAGTTGTGTTCAGTCCTTCTGCAGCTATTAACTCTGATGCAATGAAACATTGTTGTTATGGGTAGCAGGAAGCATCTTTAACATCCAGAGCTATTTTTAATGTTTCTGTCAAGAGGAAAGATTGTATCTGTGAGGGCACGGGGAGATTTTGTGTACCAGAGTCACAAAGCTTTGAACTCTGCACACGTCATGACTGAACATACTATACATATGCTTCAATACATCTTGACACTATAAAATTCATAGTTAAAACCCAGGATATCTGAAGTTTATAGAATATTTAATGGCTCTAGTGCAAACAATATACTACCAAGAATTAAGTGCCAAACATTACCAACCTCCCACTCTGGATATGGAACATCTCACAGGCTGAGAATGACTAACCCAAACAACCTCAGATGGCAAACCACCAAGATGACAAGTTTGGAGTGATGCTAGCAACTCAGCACAAAGCACTCAGTCCAAGGAGTGAGCACTAATTCCCCAGACAGTGCTTGGAGACGCTGTCACTCAAATTCAAGATCTCTGCCCCACATTTCTATTTTGAATGAGAATAAAAAAGAGGATTCTCAAAATTTCCAATGGAATTAAAATTCTGAAAATTTTACATTGGGAAAATTAGATAGTTTTGGTGCTGATTATTTTGTCTGAAACAAATGGGGCCAACTGTACAAATCTTGGATGAATCTGAGAAATGTTCTATTATGAAAGCAGCAGATCTGAGAGCCTCAGGGGTCATGGGGTGGTTTGTTTCTCACCTACCAATAGAGTAGGAACTCAGAAATATGAACATCCACACTTTAACCAGCTTTCTTGGTATTTACAGTGCCCAGTGCTGGGGGTGCAAAAGAATGAGCCACTACTGGGCAAGCTTTCCTAGGGCTTGCAGGCTTCCACCTCCACAGGCCAGGGGTTGGTGCAGTAGTTGAGGTATCCAAATTATTTGTTGTGAAGAGAGGACTTAAAGCTGCAGGAGACCCCACTTGGGTCAGAGACCTCAGAAATTCAGGGTTTCCGTCTCCACCAGAGACACCTGGAAAATATGTGAGCTCTGGGTTCAGCTCCTAGTGGAGCTGCAGGAAGCCTGATAGGTGCCCTAGAGTCAGAGGAAGGCCACGCAGAAGGTCTGCTGCAGAGCAAAGAATAATGGAGACCTGCCCACATTTTGGTGGGGGGAAAGGGGGGGGGGGGCAGAGAAGGAAGAAGAAAACCAAAACCAAAAAAACCCCAAACAACAAAAAACCACAAAGACCCAGAGAATTTCCTGAGAAATATTTTTGTTTTCAGTAACTCAGCATTTTCTAATGAAGCATTGCTTACTGGAAAGTTTCTGCCTATTTCCATCTGAGAGGACATTATTCAGATGGACACGACACATTTTGGATGACATGAGGGAATGTTAAGTTTGCTCTTCTTGGAAAATTCCATCCCGGCAGATACTTTCCTACTTATTTAAATCTACCTCACAACATTAACAGAGTGCATTTTTTTAGCTCACATTCTGTCTTGCAGCTCTTGTACTGTTAAATATTTTCTGCATTTCTTCTCCTGTGTAGGTGCATTTCCCTGAGTTAGTGCTACGTTACAAAGTATGGTATTTCCATATATGTGAAAAAGAGCTTTGGGGTCTGTGAAATCATTTGGGTTACTGCAAGATCATCAGTGCTACATGAAGGTTTATTTTTAGTACCTGAGAAGAAGTTTTTGCATAGCAAGGTGTAATCCCACACATAATGTGACTAGTCTGTATGTCAAATTATTTTATGCCATTATGGTGCATGACTGCATTACAGAGTAGCTGTTGTATTTTTCGATCTCCTCAGGAACATTTATTACTACAATGAGGATACTGCATTGACTCCAACTAAGACCCAGGCCCCTATTGTGCCAGGCACTATAGCAACAGACAGTAAAAGGCAGTCCTTGTTCCTAAAGACCTTTCTGTCTAAACAGACAAGACATTGCCAGAGATTTATCTTTTATTCTTCAGTTTATAACAGTTGCAAAACAACCTGGATGAAGAATAAGAATTGCAATGAATAGGCTGTGATGATACCAGCTGTGGGGTGAACCCATATGTAGGTGGGAAACCTCAAGCCAGTAAAAAAACTCATGGGTGCAATCCTGAACCAACTGAAGTAACATGAAAACTCCTACTGACTCTAATGGGAGCCAGGATTTCCCCTCTCTGTTCCCATTTCACCAGGTACCTGTCTGCATAGCATAATGCGGTGTTATACAGTGGTATTTCCAAATTCGCTTGGTACTAAAAGTAGAATTGCAGCATTGACATATTGGTCCTATTAGAGTAATAAACCCAAACAGAGCACTGTACTATTGCTGCTAGATGGCTTCTAGTACTCACTCAGCACTCGCTCACTGGTATTTTTATGTGATATTGCGTGCTGCCATATAGACACAGCCACAGCTCTGTTGTAGCTGTGGGGTTTTTCTACAAAACTGTCTAGGAACAAGTTGCAGGTAGTGGGCTCACAAGCTGCCTGAATTCACCAGTCTGTCACAAAACTACTGACGTACCACTGATGGTAAGCTGAAGAGTTAATCATGGTCTACAATACTTCATGGCCTCCAGTGCAGGGGCTATTTAGATGACAGTGAATTCCCTGTACTTCTTGCCAGAAATCCTTTCTCTAAGGATAGAGACTAAAAATACTCCTGAGGAAGAGCTCATAAACAGACATATCCCCTGTTCTGATCTTGCTGATCTTGCTATGTTCTATGTTATTATTTACTTAAATTGCATTGCTTCCCAGATCTAACAGGAGACTCAGGTAACCTATTTTTATCTTTTGTAACTGATGCAATGCACATTAAAGCAGAGATAATCATGACTTCAGAGATGCAGGTCTGTTTTCTGCACATTCTGACTATGAATGTAATATAAGAGATGTTTGAGTGACGCTCATTTTGCACCCCTGAGTTTATCATAAGATTAACAGCCTTTATTATTTTGCAGAACAAGCAGTAGCACCTCACCAAGGGTATAATCACCTCAGTCAAAAAACAAATAAGCTTTCACTTAATGCGCTAAAAATATAGTTGAGAAACCTTCGATCTCAAGCCGTGTGATAAAATAGACTGTGTTGACTGAGCAGATCAGAAGCTGCTTCTGTTCAGGCTCCTTCACCCTAACAATGCTTGCCTTTCTCTCTCCCCACCAAATTTAGAGATGATGTCAGTGTAGCCAACCCCAGGAGTTCAAAAATCAGAAGACAAACCAAAATAGAATCACAGGATTGATATCAAAGCCATGGAAGTTATTGAAACTGAAGCATATGATTTGGGGGGTCAGCCTTTAGATTTTTTAATTCATAGGAGACAGCCTTCTCCCTTCCAGTTGTCTGCTCAGTTCTCCTGGCTGTCTGATATGCCCTATTTCAGAGTGAGAGGCAACACAGGACAATGGGAAGCACAAAGGATTGGGAATCTATTTAAAGTTTATATAAAGCTCAATTCTCCTCCATATGTAAAGCCTTAATCCTGCAAATACCTTATCTGAATGCTCAACTTGATTCATACAAGCAGCCCCATGGAAACCAGCGGGGGTCCTCTTGTACTTGAAGTTTGCCCCTTATATAAGTTACTATTGCACATCAGGAATGTTAGCCTGTGTCACAATATTAAGAATTAGCTAAGAATGAAGAGGTTTGTCACTCAGTTTTCTCTGTGATCTTGGGCAAGTCCTGAATCATTCTATATCCCAGCTTCCTGCTCTTTAAAAAAGGGAGTAAAATTTGTCTCTACAAGGTACTTGGAAGCCTCCAGACAAAAGATAATAAAATTCAGATAATGAATATATTGTCGTCTTCTGATGTAAATTGAATTCTAGCTAACACAGTTGGAAAGAATGCTTAAAAATCAGTGAAAAGTATTTCATAATTAGATTTCCTAATAAAACCAAACCCATAGAACTGGACTTAATCCACCATGGATCAAGTGTGACTCAGCAGCCAAGAGAAACAGAGGACTTATTCTTCTCAGTACTGAAGAGATGGTGCTTCTCATTCACAAACTGGACCTTTTGCACTTCAGCAGGATAGGCAGGACCCTCTTCTGAAAACAGCATTTCCCGGGAGCTAGAATTTCTCACGTGGGACTTTATCAAGATCTAAACATTTCTCTACCTTTTTTGTACACAAAATGCTCAAATTCCTCTGAATTTAAACTTGAATTTAATTGATCCTAATTTAAATTTATTCTGAGTGTAAAGTCCAGTTTTTTGAGGCAGCAGTAATATGTTAAGATGAAACAGCTTGTTAGAAAAGTACTCACTTAAAATAATGGAAGGCTTTCATCTTTTATTAAACATTTGAAATTACTAAAAGATAGTACCTCAAGAGTGGCTTGGTTTAAAGAGGCAAACTGATACATTTTGTTAATTTGAACATTAAAAAACTCATTTAGGTGTAAATAAGTCTAGGTGATTAAATCTTAATGTACAGCGTCAAAGTGAAACTTCAGTCTTCACGCTTTCTAGTAATGTTAATTCATGACCCTAAAAATTAATTAAAAATAGAATTAGCATCAAAGAACTTACTCCCCCCCCTCCTGTTTTTAAAGAAAAAAAAGATGTGTCTGTAGTAATAAAAAGTATTACTTCTGCTCAGTTCTCCATTTACACACTCTTTCTGTCTACAAGACTTTGTTTAAACTTGGATGTACAACATGTATATTTTGGCATCAGTGATCTATGTGAATATTTTTAAAGCACAGCAAATGATAGCTAGCAGTGATGACCAGTGACGTTGTCATTAATTTTCATGGTAACAAGATGTCCCATCCCAATTTCTCAGGATGATGACTCAGGTTTGCCTATTCCCAGGTCAGGATTAAGGTGAAACAACACCAGGGATCCTTTAACTCACAAAACTCAATTTTTATTTGCTCGCAACAAGAATTGGCACGCTCACCACCGAAATTGGTATGCTTGCAACAAAAATTGGCATGAAACTATGTCAATGAACTGTGTAGCACGTGCTAACCATACATCACCAAACGGATACTGCAGGCCTTGCTTATTTGGGAATCAGTTCAGGGAAGACACTAAGGAGAGGCCTCCCGTGGAGTCCCGAGGTTCAGAGCAGACCCCCTTGCAGGTCGTTTGGGGAGTAGCTTCCCCTTCCCCCCGTGGCGAGCTGCCCTGCTCGGCACCTCAGAGCAGCACATCAGCGCAGGGAGCTGCGCACCCTACGGCACACTCTCCCCCTCCTGCTGCTGATGGGCGCTGATGGGCTGCTTTTCACCTGGGGTTCCTTGCTAGGCAGAGTTCCTTGGTATGCAGAGCTAGTCGTTAAGCAGAACTTGCCCCACCACAATGTTTGAGACATTAACTCCTTCGGTCTCTCACATGAGAACAGGCTATTTTAGTGAAACCACATATTGTGCATTAACAGCATAATAATGAGTCAAAAATGTTATTTGGCACAGCTGAAAAGGCAAGGCTAAGAGGTTGTCTCCTGTTAAGGTTTTTAGTGATGACTGTCATATTCTCAATTGCTCATAGCTTTACAAAACAGGAAGTATTCCGATTGAAAGTTTCTAGGAAATTTCAAGATTCTCAGGCCAATTTTAGAAAATGTTGGGAAAAAAAAATCAGAAAAATTTCAGAGACATTCAGCCATTTCCAGGAACAGGGAACAAGCTATCCCATTTGATTACAGAGGGATAAAACGGTTTCTAGGGACATAAACTGGGAGACGTTGATGCAAAGAGACTGAAGACAGAATGGAGAGAAACTTGAAATGGGGAGTAGAGTGCAGGAAAGACTGAGGCTGAGTGGTCAAGAAGATAGATACTACAAGAGAAGCCTATGGATCCTGGACAACTGAAAAGAATGAGACTGGACTGAGGGCAGAGAAGGGCAGGGGAGGTATTGGTGGGACAGAATCAACACTGAAAAAGGCAGTAGAGAACAGAAAAGAGGGACTCAAGTGTAGCAGCGTGGGTGACATGGCCTGTGCTCAGTCCAGTCTTAAGAACAAATCCCAAAGAGACCAGAATCCCCACACTAGTGTAAAAGTGGCAGTAATTATCATGTATTTCCATACATATAGGTCACAGATCAAAAATAAAATTGTCTGCAGTATAATAATAAGTGAAGATTCTTGCTTTTACTTTTTATACCCTTTAACAAAAAATTAAAAGCCCTTTGTTTTCCAGATGCCTAAAATGAAGCGGATGCAGAAATGTCAGTTCTATGCATTACTAACCAGGCTTGCAAAGCTGACACAACACATGGGGGAAAAAAAAAAAAAAGATAGAACTGTGAAAATCATGTGAAGGTGCTAAGGAGAAGGGATGATTTTAAGGTGGTAGCAGTGATAAGAGGTGAACTGTAATGAGTAACTCAGTGGCAGAATGAAGGAAGGATTATACTAACTCCCATCGGCAGGGATGCTGCCCAACAGTTGCAGGGACATTCTTTGAGTCCAATACAAGACTACAGTTGTTTCCTGACTTAGTGACTGGTTGACATATGGACACATAAAAGGAAGGGGTTTTAAAAATACAAAAAAATTCTTGAATTGTTTTCAGTCTTCCTAATTCACTTAAGCATGCTACACTAACAAAGGCCCCTGCCTTTTCCTTATATTCAGACTGAATACTTGCTTTGTAGCTAACAATCTTCCCACAAGAAGACGACTGACAGGAATCTTTTTGCTGAAGGACTGTCTTAAATATGGTTGTTTCTGCACAGATATAACATATGTAAATTGTTCATGATTATATATGAAGCCATACTACTGTTATATAGGAGAAGTGATTGCTCCCACTGTACACATTCTTTAGAATTGTGTGACACATGCACAATCAAGCATGACACAAGAAAATTCATCAAAGAATATTTAAACATACCTCAGGGAGCTACTTAGTTTTCTAATGGTTTTACAGAAGGAAAACTAATTGCATCTGCAAAATACAACTGTTTTAGAAGGATTTATTTCCATCAGTGTTTTTACTTTTTTTCTTTGGTAAATATTTAAAACAGTCTACTTAAAGAAACCAAGAATAAAAATCAGAAATGATTGAATGGTTTGAATATATTAAAGTTTCTTCCAATTTAGCTATGCTTAATTGTTCCTATTGATTTTTTTGCTATATCAGCAATGCATAGAAATTCTTGTCCTATCAGGGTGGCATCAGATTGCATAACAACAGGCAATGATTTCACAAAGAGTTTACACTCTTTGCTAAGACTTAAACTTGAAACCCAACTAATTATACAAAATAAAAGATTGAAATCACTAATAATCCTCCTGGCAAACATAGTCAAGTTTGTCATACTAAACACATTTGATTTTACTAATACTGTGAGGTTTTCATGTGAAATGGAATACACACCATCTGAATGCATCCATTTAATTTTAGGAAATTCTGTAAACTTTCTAGACTACTGTTGTCTTGGAAATTTTCTTTCTTAGTTTTCAGAAATGTGTAGAAAGAACCAAACAAATACTTCTTTCTGTCATGACTTATCCAATTATCTGGTGGGGCTATGTGACAGACAGGCTGCAGTCAGTAGTCTGATATGGTCAAATTTGACACTCCTTGATGCTTTCTTAGGTGGCTTTTTGACAGATTGTACTAGACATACAAAAGTCTACGTGGAGTCTGCTGGATTATGTGATCTTTCTTTACAATTTATCCAAAAGAATATTTTGCTACGGTGATTTACTTCCTTGTTAAATCTGAAACAAGTAATGATACTACTGATCTGTTTACCCACTAAGTTCAAGTTTCTTCTTATTTAGAACACTGTGGAGCACTTAAACTTGAATTCTTTGTTCCCCTTGGACAGGTGAAGATTGATTCCAGTGGTCTTCCAATCAGACCATAATCAGGATAGTGGAGATTGACAACATTTCATTGGTATGAGCAGGAGAAGAGTCAGGTTATTCTTTGCCAAGCTATATGACTATGGAGCACCATTCTAATATTTCTAACTCTCTTACCACTTCACTATTGATATTGTGACAGGATTTGTAATACCATTAGGCTGTGATACCAAGAGCAATTCTTTTAAAGAGTGTGACACTGAATATAGGCTCTGGCAAATGTTGCCTTCAGTTAGAAAGTATTAATGTGACAGAACTCTTCCAGAACCTTTTACAGAGAATATGTCTTGACCAAAAAGTGACAAAAGAGAAAATAGTGCTTGAACCTGTGCAACATAGCACTGAGACAGAAAAATCTCAACTGAGAATGCCCTTTTGTGCAAGAATTGATCTCACTGTCATTTATAGTAATGTAAATCATGAGGAACCATTGAAATCAGTGGGAACTACAGCCGTATAAATCAGGTGTCATATGAATAAAAAAAGTTGTAAGATATTATTATTGGGTCACTTAGCTCTGCTCCATAGTTATATTTTAGCTCTAACATTTATCAGCTTTGCTTTTCCAAACTAACTCTTAAAATAGAAGTATTTTCTGCAGTTTGGCAACAATGGTCATTCTGGATTAGGTATTCACAGAGCAAGTAATAGAGAATTTGTCTTAATGGGTCCATCTACTGTTCTACAGCTCCTCTCATACTTTATGTCTCTACTTTATATACCCATAAAACATCTAACTGACTATGAAATGACAGTAAGAAAAAGAAAGAAGTGTTCCCTTTCCATCATATTTCTCTGACACATGAGATTTGATCATCTGTATTATCACAGCTACAAATAGTATTAGCAAACATAAATTACCCAGCCCCATTATATACAGACATGTTATCTGTCTTTTTGCCATTGAAAAATCCATGGGCTAACTATTTCCTGCATAAAATATTTTCTTTTATTTGTTCTGAATGCACTGGCTCTTAATTTCATGATGCATTTATGTCACTGAGCTGTACAATGCAGAAAATGCCGCCACCGCTATTCTGAATACCGTGTTGTGTTCCTACTACTTCCTACTCTTCCCAAACAAAACCACTCTAGGATGAGAATCTCAGTGGTATGAACTGGTAAATGATCCAAAGGAGCATCTGAATCTTTATAGTCTTTGAAGTGCTTTATATGTAAATTTTACTGTACATCTCACTAGCTTTGTTGCCTTTTTATGAGCTTTCATGGATAGTCTGTATTTCAGTTGTCTCAACCAAAATTTGGAAGAACTCTTACAGAAAAGAGAAACACAGCTCTTGAAATAGATTGCTGTCATATCATCACAAAGTCATGAAAGAAGAACTAAAATAAATGAGAATTTCAAGACTTGTAGTTATTGTACTGTTCTCACTAGAAACTTGGCCTCTTTTCTGTTTTTTTGTTGTTGTTTTGGGGGGTGGTGGGGTTTTTTTGGTTGTTTTTGTTCGTTTCTGTGTTTTATTAAAGAATACCCCACAAGGACACAGTGTTATTTTCATGGGGTTTTGTTTCTCTGGAAATAATTTTATCTAGTAATAATTTATAATGTCTAAAAATACATCTCTAATTGTGATTGTTTCTATTGTGATGCTGCAAATTGATGGAAATAACATTAATACTGATGAAATTGATAAAGTTTTATGTGATTATTGCTTCACTAATCACTATGTATTCCACTGCTATCTGTATGTGAGATCATTAATATGGTATATGTATAAACATTAAGCTTAATGGAGTTAAATGATGATATGGAAAGGTGGAATGGCTAATTAATGATCAAGCAAATTATTAGTACTCTTTCTTACTAATTCACAAGCTGTTCTATGAGGAACTGCAGCCTTGCAGAGCAAAATTGAGTGCATCTCTTAATTATAAATAAGCTAGGGACTTGTAAAAACACAGACTACCTTTTAACCTCCTGTTACTATAGACTGTTTTTAAGCTTCTCAGCAAGAATTTTCCTGGTCAAAAGAAAAGGTAATTTAAAGGAAAAGCTTTTCTATTACCTTTATTGGTCACCTTTAAGTGAATATTTGACTGATGGGACCTAGTCAAGCTTTACATTTAAGAGACACTTAATGAAAAAGTACATCAGTCTTAAACGGTCCTTAATTGGTTCGTGTGATATGTCTGTGTTGGTACTTAGCACAGGATTGAATTTCACACTAAAGGCTTATATCTACTAACCCTTAACTCATGCTGAGTATCCCTCTCTCCCTTGTGCATAGTCTCCTTGATTTTGCCGAGAGTAATTGTTTTTCTCTGTTCCACAATTCTAAATCATTTTCTCTGTAGTTTTTATAAAAGAACAAAATAATTTTTTCTAGATCATTTAAATCCTTGGATTGAGTAAATGAATTCTAACTTTAGTTTACTATATGACAAGCTATAAAAAGCATCTGTATGAATTAAAAACATTACATTCACTGTTTTCATCTTGCATATAGACTTTAAAATAACACCTTGCGTCGTCTCAATTGCAACTCCCAACATTTCCCAGAAATGTGAAATCAGCACATGATCTTCGTAAGTCATTTAATTAGTGTGACTGTGGATCAAATATCAACCCATTGTATTTGCACTGCAGTTCTCTTATGACACAAAATTAATGTTTCTTGATTTTTTAAGCATGGGTTCTCTAGATTTTTCCAGTTACTGCTGCCTTTAATTGACTACCTACAGGGTAGTATTGGATAAAAAAAATTTCAGTGAGAGCATTACCCTATAAAACCTGAAGTCAAGACATAATTTTCAAGGTATTTCAACAAGTACTCACTTGGGGCAAAACTCAAAAGCTGTTTAGACTGCCTGGCCTGGTCTTTTGTATCTCACAGTTTAGTAGAACTCCTCTTTTGAATAGAACAACAATAGCTTTTGTACAAATTCCTTATTTATATAGTGATAAAGAACAGTATTTCAGTTGATAAATTATAATTTATAATCCCAAGAACAAGAATATTTTGCAGAACTTCTGTACCTTCAAGACATAGACTGGGTTTTCACAGGATAATATAGGCAAGACATAGTATGCAGAAAACTCATGTTTCGAGCAATTTTAAAACATTGAAGATCTTATAGACACATACAGGATATTGGACACCTGATCTGAAGGAAGATGTTATAATGCTATAATTGCTATAGTGATCCCACAGGACAAGCATTTTCATGTGTTTGATAGTATCAAAAGAAGCCTGGATGTTACTTCTTACAGCTTGACCTAATGTGCCACAGTGGATGTTTGACATTAGCAAACAAATGGGCACATAACAGGTGTGGCAGAATGAAGCAAAGTCACACCATCCTGACCAGAAGTCAGGGAGGTTGCAGTGCAGAGACTGTGTGTCAGTGAAGGACACTTCAAAAGGGAGAAAGAAAACACAATGAAAACACAGAAAGGAAACCTCAGTATGAGGCAAAAAAATAGAAACCTCTACTGAAACATCAAGGAGAGATCTGGTCTTACAAAGATACTTGACATATATTCTCCCTAATCTTATTGAGATATGGAAGAAATTTATATTTTAAACCCTGTGTGGTTGTGAAATCAGAATATTTGAAATGGTTCTGTTCTGTTATGAGGAAGACTAGTCACTAAGCACAGAATTTAAAAGTCAGTCACAAAACAATGAATGCATTGAAGGAGAATTCCATGGCAAAAGTTACTTTGCAAGGTGTCATTAACTACCATCCCTCTGCTTTTAACACAAGACATTGTCTGTTATAACCAGAATATTAACTGAGTGGTCCATCCATTCAACAATTGTCTTGCAAATTGCCTTTACTAATCAATACCAAGAACCAAAAGAATTAAATTTAAAACATTTGTATAGTTTTGGAGTTTCACATATGACTAGCATTTAAATATCCTAATGATCCATCATTCACTGCTTTTCATTAACTGAAAATGGCTCAATACCTTTCATTACCCTAGAAAAGTCTAATATTATTTTTAGAGCTTTGGAAGACAGTGCTGGCTCTTTAAGTAGGCATAACAAGAGATACAACACTGAGATGTCTAATGGCCTATAATGAACTTACAGATCTTCATCATCTATTAGATTTCATTAATGGGGGTGATACTGAGTAATCCAGGCAAGTCACCTCTCTCTAATCCTGAGAAGATTTGATGGTATTTTTCTTGCCTGTAGGCACTCCAGTTCTCCAGTCAGGAGTCTCAGCAGGCTTGGCCAAATAATGACTTCCATGATTAAAAGAAAAACATTTTGATTACAGTATTCAAAATAATTCCATGAAGATATATTAGGCATAATATAGTAGGCATATACTCAGAACGCCTGGAAAGAGCTTGCTTTTCCAATGCCCCTTGGGCATGAATCTACTGTCATCCAAAATACTAGTAATTTTAAAAATCTTGTTCATAATTTTTCATCATTTATGGATTATTATTGACTCTGTCAAACTACCTCTCATATATTAAGAGGCACAAATGTATTCATGTATGTCTAAAAAATTTCACATATACTTTCCAGAGATGACTTCTGCAGGTGTTCTTGCTGAAGAAGGTTGATTTGGTAAACTAAAAATAGCAACATTTAAATTTTGTTCCACAGTATGCCACAAAAAGAAAATAACGCAAATGTAATATAGCAAAACCAAACATGAGAAATCAGATATGGAACTGTCACCATGTTGGAGAATGCTACCTGACTGCATCTGTAAATATAGAAATAAAATATAAATGACCGGAGTGAAAACAAGAATTATGTTACGTGCTATTGATTTTCAAGTCAATGATGATAACAGTGACAGCTATGATTTGAAATGCTTTTCATTATTTGAGTAAAGTTTAAACAACTATTTTATGGTCATTCTTCTACTAATTCACTAACTGATTTGAACAAATTTAATTTCAATACGAACCTTGTCACTTGATATATGCCATAAAGGGGAAGAAGAGAAAGAGTTGAGGAAATATAAATGCCTCATCTTGAAGAATTATAACTACCTTTTCCAGCAGAACGTGTCATGATTAAGTAGTAATGATCACTTTGAACCATTACTCTGTGTGCACATGTGCCAGCAGAGATTTAAGCCACTTTCATGTCATGCAATGGTAAATTATTCTGGCAATTCTATTAGTGCTTTATTTTCCACATAACTCCACTATATTCTAGGAAAAATAGTTCTTCTTAATCTGAATTACAATTTTAAATGATCTTGTATAGTTTACTTGATAGAATATGATAGTTTATTATGTCAAGAACTGCTGAGAATTTTTAATCAGTTAATCATTAACCCAACAGACTTAAATGCCTCAGACAGAGCTGTTCGTGTCTACTAGGTCAATGCAGATGCTCTGCATGTGCTATTAATCCATAAACTAAAAACCTCTTTGAATCTGCTTAAAACCTATTATGAAAGCTGACTGAAATTCCTTTCCTGGGGAATTCCAAGTTGATATTTTACCTTTAATTCATTCCACTGTGCAAAAAAGGAAATCTGAATACTCCCATAAGAGACAAATAGAGTGATCTGACAGGAGATAGCTGAGGGAGTGAGCAACTGACTGTGGAAATTTTCACCTGGTTTAAACTCATTTTGTGTTAAAAGCAACTAAAATTGAGTGAAGTGTTAAAGATACTAAAAGAAATGATTGTGACACGTGGGAGTACGAAAAGCACACTCATAACCTGTACACATGCTGGCAGTCTTGATAGGAAGGCTTCATTCAAACCTCCCAAGCCACAATTCATGGTGATTACCCCTTTTTATGTCATCTGTTGAGAAGAGATTGACTCCATCGTCTTTGCAATTCCTCTTCAAGTAGCTGTAGTCTGTTATTAGCATCTCTGCCAGGTTAAGCAAGTGCACCTCCCTCAACCTCAGGTCATTGCTCTGGTCCCTAATGATTTAGACAACCCTCTGATGGATCCACTGTAGTTTGCAAACTTCTCTCTTGACCTGGAGGGCCTGAAACTAGATGCAGTGTTTGAGGTGCAACCTCACCAGAAATGAGCAGACATATGCAATGTAGCCCAGTTTGTCATTTGTCCTGTTCATGATAAGAGGACACTGGCAGTTCATGTTCAGTCTTGCATCCCCTATAACTCCAAGTCCTTTCCAGCAGGACTGTGTGTTTCTTAGCCAATGGGTTCCTGGTCTGTACCAAGGCACAGGGTTTTTCCATTCCAGTACAAAACTTTGCACTTCACTTTGTTCATCTTTACCAGGTTTATGCTGGCCAAATTCTGAAGTTTTTTCAGGTCACTCTGCACAGAAGCTCTATCTTTTGTCATGTTCCACCCCAATTTAGTATCATCTGGGATTTGGCTAACTGTGTATTCAATTGTATCATCCAGATTACTGATGAAGACATTTAATGTAAACAGCCTCTATGTACCCCTGGATACTCTGATACCGAAGCACTGGTTGGCCATTTGAGCCTGGTGGTCAGCCAATTTTCAGCCTCTTTAACACTCCAGTCATCCAGTCCAAAATTCCTTAGTTTGCAAATGAGAATGCTGTGGAAGACAGCGCAAAAAGCCTTTCTTGAATCAAGGTATATTACATTCACTACTCTTCCCTTCTCCACCATTGCCTTTTTTGATGAGTAGTTGCAGGCTGATCCAGTGTGATTGATCCTTGTCAAGTCCATGTTGACTGTTCTCAGTTATCTTCTTGTAATCCATAGTTTTTGAGAAAGAAAACGTTACCTCAAAATAGCTCCTTCCCCTTTGTTCTGGCACATCCTTATGGTCTTCAGGGCCAGATTCTAAACATTGCTCCAAATGCTCTTAGTAAATGCTCTAATTATCAGACCACTGACTGTTCTGGTCTCTTCACTTAACTTAGTAAAAATTTTACCCCTTTTAGAAAAGTTCCCCGATGAAAGTTTCATGATTTCTTAGACACTTCCATTTGACCAGTTTTTTTCCTGATGAAAAAACATTTCTGAAAAAAAGGACTCTCTTACTGATTAATGTGACATCGTTATCATATTCTATCATACTTGTTCAATATTAACAGCACTTTAAAATGCAGGTAACAAAGGTAGAAATACAAGAGGAGAAAGGGCTTCCTAAACCTTCTAAATAAAGTGTTGTCTATATTCAGTAAAAATCAGTATCAACATCTTCTCTTGTATGTAAATGTATACTTCCCAATATGCACATACAAATTCTCCTACTCACCCTACATCATAGTCACATATGCACACATAGAATTTCTGGATCCCAAATTCGCTCAGAGTTACGGGCACTACTATACTACCCAGATCCATCAAGAGTGAGGCAATTCTAGGCATGTCAAGACGTACAGAAGAGGAGCCTGGTGAATAATAATGTGGGGGAAAAAAGTGTAAATGCCTCCTGGGTTAGGCAGCAGGCAAGCAGGCATTTTCAGCATTGTAATTTTGGAGCTAGGTACCTCAGATCCACCTGCTTCCTGAAGCTTGCCAGACCACTGCAGTTATTTTGCACAATTCTGTCACTTCAGCAAGCCAGTATGCAAATCCTCCCTGTTGCACCTTATGTGGACACACCTGCCCTGTTCAATGTCAAGCACAAAACTGAACAATGGGAGTTTCCTGCAGTTAAAAATAAAAAAGGAATTAAGCTTGATTTGCCTGCCTTTAGAATACCTTCCAAGATCTCTCCTGTGGCTATCTCAAATTCTAGCAAAGTTTTGTTTCTTAAGAAAATAATTTTATAAAACATACAGCCAGAAAACAGAAAGGATCTACATTACTCCTTTACTTAATCCATTTTAGTTACCAGTAAGCATTCATTAATATTAACATGTCTATTTTGTACTCTTTTTCCAGTCTTCTATCTTTTGCAAAAAACATATATATGTTATATGTGGAGAAATACTAATTTTCCTTGTAATGAATGTTTTAATAGCCAAGCTATAAACCTTAGACCTAAGGGTCTATAGAGCAAACAAATCTTTCCCTTAGCTACACAAACACAACTCCTAAAATAAAACAAATTTTATTTAATATAAAATTGTATCACAAGCATTAAATACATATTAAAGGAGCATTTTAAGGCTTTTTTTCTGCAAGTGGCAGATGTTATGAATAATAATCCATTAAATCCTCTGAATTCTAAAAAACCACATTCCATAAAACTTCCATTTAAATCTTTAGTAGATCTCAAACACACTGAATGGTGATAACAGTAAAATACTACTAGTAGCAAACCATTAGAATTAACTGAAATAAGATTTGATATTTTAAAAATCACTTAAAAGGGTAATACTTCTCCCCTCAGATGTCCTTACAGCACTTTATGTAAGCTAAGCAAATGTAGCTACCTACTGAATTACTGCAATTTCTGCTCCACAATCTGAAGTGTATGTAAATTTCTCTGAAAAAAAATATGCAACATCTGCCCTTTAATGGCCAGGAGAATTTAATATGTTCACCTTAAGAAAAAGAGACTCAGTAACAATGACCTTATCCTTTTTATCACTAGAGTATCTTGGGGGGGGGGAACCCAAATAAAATATAGGTTAGTGGAAAACGAAACATCTTTAAAAATATTGTCCTAATAGATCTTAGTTTACAGTGGATCAGTAGTGCTTAAGGAGGAAGACAAGAGCAAGCCATAAACTGCTTCAATAAAAGTCAATTAACCCATCATGTTTGCTGCTGTAGCCCCCTCTGCCAACTGTATAATGTGTATCAGAACAGTATAACTTCAAGTATTAAGCGGTTAAATGAATACTGCAAGAATAATTAACCACTGAGACAATAACAAATGGTAATGCATATGCAAAAGAAAATCTTGTGCTATTTTGTGGCTTTAAAAAACATGCAGTATAATACAATAGAACCTGTTTTCCAATCATCTCCCACTAATATCCCCAGGATGGGAGACGTCTGGAAATAGATATAAACTAGGTCTTTTTTAGGTTAGGATATTGTATATGAATGATGGATACTTCTTCCTGTAAAGCAATACAACGCAGTGAAAAAAAACAAACTTCTGGAGTCAGAGATGACTAGAAAATATTTTCCTTGTTAGAATTTTAATGTGAAGATATCACTTCTCTTCATTAAAGTTATTGAACTGGAATGCACGGCAAGAAAGCTAACGGTTTCAGTAAGTGTTTTTGAAATCGTAACTTTTGTTTAAAGATCAGCCAAGTAGTATAAATACGCTTTGCTACACAACAATTAATTTTAGGTGCGTATCACTTTCCACAGTAATTCTACACCTTACATTTGCAAAAAGCGTTTTCAGAAAGTCATGGGTCTGCCAAACATGATGCTGATATAGATTTTACTCCATGAAACTCCCACAAAAATCAGCCACGATGGTACTATATTCTTTCAGTCACAAATAAATTATCCCCTCTTCAAGACACAATACAGCAGTGATTTAATTTTGTACAGCAGTACTATAAAATAGAAAGCGGAAATAAATAAGTCTATGGGATTAATTAGTTCAGGCAGAATTGCATTACATAGTCATCTGATCAAGGTTTAAGTGCTGATTATTGCAATGAGTTGTCTACACACAGCACCTAGGTTGGAATATGTTAAAAACTCAAGGAATTCCCCACCTACTGTAGCTTTCAGCACCTTAAATTTGCATTTCATCAAATATTCACCACTTTCAGTCATGAAGTACTCTCTAGTTTCATCTGGGTATTGGTAGAGTGCTACTTGCCGAGTCACTCATTTTCCCATTCATCAGACTCCTAGGCTTCCATTTGCATTTTCATCTGTGCCCTCTCCATTGTCTTCTCTGATAATTTCTGGATTTAGCAATATGCTTAAATGATGCATTATCTTGTAAGTTATCTGTAGTCTGAATCTAACCTTTTACCAAAGCCTGAAAGAGTCTATATGGAAACAACAGATATGAACTGATTTAAGTATTTGCTTTAATATTTTGAAACAGTCAATTTCTTTTCAAGCATTACTAAAGGCTGATGAAAATTCATCACTGATGCCTGAAAATGAACTGTACAGTCATTTATTTGTGATCATATTGGAAACACCACAGCACCCGGAGACTGTGCAGCTAAATATATACAGTAGAGCAAACAGATGAGGAGATTGCAATTAAAGGAGGTTAATATCATATTGGCTTTTGCTAATTTATTGCTTACTACAGCAACAAATACAAGACTTGCATGCCTCTGCTCCCCGCTGTTGAAACAGACAAGTCTCAAGTCTCAGTACATACAGGAATAGTTTGTGACTCACTTAGAAAAGTGCACATGAATGAATTACTCTAGTGGGTGTTTTCCTCCTATAGAACCACAATATCATATTCTTCCCTTGGATGTTTCAACCTGACTGCCATTTAAATCAATGACGCTGTATGTGGTTCCTACTTAGATCAATGACACCACACAAACATAAACGAAGGAATCAATTTCTTGGCACTTCTACACATATTTCACAGAGTTAATGAAATATAACATAAGAGCAAGCTACATTCTGAAACAAAGAGGTAACAATTTGGAGCACTTTCACTAAAAATTACAGATTTATCTTTGACTGTACAATGCAAAGCATGGTCCTTTTCCCGATTTGACTCCTGGTTCTTGGGATCTTTTCTTTGTAGTCTATACTTGATTTACTCATTAGTCATTGTTAATGGATAATTACTGTGCACATCAGTATTTGCAACCACTACTTTTTTCTGTTGCAGTTACATCTCTCTGTAGTTTCATGTTATATACCACAGAATTTGTTACTTGCCACAGTATTAGATAGCAGTCTGAGAATTCATTATACCTGACTTCATTTAGGATGAATTTGACCTGAAGAATTCTAAAGTACTGGTGAAGATTGTGAAGGTGTTAATAAATCCAGTACAGTAAAACTCTGACATAGAAGATTAGCTTTTGTCTCAGTCTAAATGTAGTGGCTAAAATGTTGCTCTGGGTAATACTTGCCCAGGCCTCAGTAGGGAATAAGGTTGTAATTAAAAGTAGCACGTGACCCCTGCAAGAAATAACAGTGAAAGAAAAACATCTGCAGTTTTTCTGTGAATAGTAAGATTCTGCTAGGAACATAAAATAAGGGAGAAACATTTTTTTTAAAAAAATCTTTTAAATTCTTTTTTCTACAGAATTTGAGAAATTAATCCTTTTATTCTATTTTGAGAAGAAACAAGGCAGAATATCTATATATGGAAGACTGATAGTTTTAGCCACACGGTTTCTCTTGGATAGAGATTTCTGGTGAAAAAAATGAAGATGCTTTTGCAGCTTGTCAGACCATTCGTAATATAAGGACTGATATTTCATCCTTTAAGACAGTCTCAAATGGTTACACATCTGTTTGCCTTTAGGAAATACCATCAGGGATTAGGTCAGAAAAGGTATCACTGAAGAAAATTCTAAGTTCTTCCTGAGTGATGTACAGTGTATCTTCATTTCCTCTAGACTTCTCCGATAAACCCAGGATTCAACACAAACCAGTAAAGCCTTGCAATGTCCTGGCTCACACTTGCTACTGCCTGACTGACACACAAGCCATGGCACCCCATATTGCTGCCAAGGCTTTGACTATTATGCTTCCTCCTGGGGCCATTGTGCACGGTCAGCAGAGGCAACTTTCTGGAGTAGTGGGAAGCTACAGCCCCATGACAGACAGGGCAGGAGTTTGGCTCAAAAAGGCAGCAGCCACAAGCTGGAGGAGTGAAGGTAGTTCTGTACAGATCTGAGCAGAGATAAAATGGTAGGTCAGGCAAAGAAAGCAAGAAAGATACCTAATGAAAATATTATGTAAAGAATGCATCACATATTATGGAAATTATAATGACATTAAATCACATGGGAATGAAAGCTAACAATCTGATGAAACATAAGCACTAAATAAAAAGAACTTTACAGTTTCTGTGTCTTGTTCCTTACTTGCTCTAGTTATTCTCTTTCCTAGCAAATTTAACACTCTAGGCTTTAGAAAGTGCTGCATACCATCAGCCATTCTGCTAAGCTTCAATAAGAGCTTGCTTAGTAAATTAGAAAAGGTGAGGAAGCAGGATAAAGAAACAAAATCTTCTCCCCATTTTTTGTACTACAAGTCATTTCCCTTTAGACTATAAAGTCCTCACTTTCCTGTATCAGCTATATTTGGGGACAACACCCATAATGTAAATAATTGAAGGATGAAAACAGATTTTGGAGGAAAAATAATTTGGTAGAGTATGTATTAAATACTAGATGATTCTTGAAAGACTGAATCATTTTCATAACTGCCAATGTGTTTCAGGGCTCAAACTAGATTTCCAATGGAAAATTTGTATGGACTTTAAAGACAGATGTATGAAGTCTGTGTTTACTGTTCAGGATACCCAAACACAAAACAATCAAAAAGTAAGCAAAAGAGTTCAGCTATTGGAATCAGTGCTATCAACCAGCATCATGACATATTTACCCCAAAAGGTATATGAAAAGTAAAAAAAAAAAAAAAGTATTCTCTGTAGTACAGCAGTGTGACCAAGCATAATGAACAAAGGAACTTAGCTCCATTTAATGCTTAATAAATCTTATCTGCAAACATATTCTTCTGGTAGGTGTGCCCAAAAGATGCTGCTAGGTGCAATTTTCTAAATTCTTTTCCTTAGGTGTCAGTTCTGAAGAGAATGTGGTCTTTAATATTGAGGTTTCACTGTTGAGGTAGTGATGGTTAGAGAGGACCGATAGGAGTGCCGGGAGAGCTTGGTCTCATCCCTGGTCTCAGTTTTTGAGACACTTTCTGTCTGGATATTGACCATTATTGTTGGCTTAGATTCCTAAAGTAGAAGAGTTCTATTTAATAACCTGTATCCCAGGATCACGTGTATATTAACCACATTTAGAATAAAGAGACTTTCTATATTCCTGGTTTTTCTTCTGCTGGGAAACCAGTTTGGTAGGCCCCAGACATTTACTGCTTGGCAGAGGAAAGATGCTGTTACCAGTACTTAATGGTATGTTTGGAAGGAAAGTCAACAACAAAGCCATTACTGTCATGCCCGCACACTGAAACTGACCACATTATACAGCATTAAACGATTAAATAGTTATGATGAACAATTAAGAAAATGCTACATCTGCACTGGTGCTGTTGTAAATGCAATGCCCTCTTTCAGAAGCAGCGGATTATAGGTGCTAAGAAGCAGCTGCTAGAAATTGAGTGGGCAAAAGTAAAATGAAGACCTTTAAGTTTGCCTGAATCTGTACCGGAACTACAATTGTTAAAATTACAATGTTTGCTGAAACTTTACCGAAAGCTTGTGAATTGATTAGAATGCAGTCCTGTGTGGATACAGATATGTCTGTGGAAATTCTAGGAAATCATTTAGATCAGATCAAACACAAGGTAGTCAGCTGAATTAATGCTTTTCCTTTATGAAAAGCCCAAGCATTTCCTATACAACGTAAAGAATAAGTCAGTTTGTTATAATCAAATAAATCAGACAGTAATGATAGATAAGATCATACATGCACCAGTTCATAGGTTTCCAAGTGTATGGGAAAAATGGTATTAGTAGGAGGGAACACATTTTCCAGATATCTGGAATGCAGATTGTGTCGATTAACTTGCACGTATAAATGGCAAATAGAAAACTGTTTCCAGCAGCTAGCTAAAGTTAAGAAAATTGATGACAAGGTGGTGGAGGACAAAGTGAACTTGAATCATCCCCAACACCAGATACGGATGTGTTCCACTGAGAGACCCTCATAAGTCTTTTCTGCATCTTCCTCCTTGAGATATGCTATAGGCTAATTGTAGAATATGCTACCGTTTGTCAATGGACAGCTACATTTTTCGGGAATAGGAAAATGGTTTTTCTTCCTCTCATCAATTGTTTTCTCCTATTGATTTTGTCTTTATTCAAGGAGAATATATTCACAGGATCAAAGCAAATGATTAGTTTTGTAAAATCTCTCAGATTGCTGAATTAAGACCCATTTGGGAGGAGTGAGAACAACTGTGTGTCAGCAAGTAATTCAGATTCCAACTATACAAACATTTTCTCTGAAGAATGCTTTATCTACCTCATTTTTTTTTTCAAAGAAAAATGCTCCTTCAAAATTACGAATTTGGGAATCCTTTAAAACAGTCAGAGTAGGTCAAAGCATGTCTACTAGGAATGTCTAGCATGTCTCCTTTTTCAACTTCTACATAATTAAATTCACACGCAGTCTGAGAAAAAATAAGGTTAGGTCAAGCTTTTTCTGTAGATTTAACTGTTGCTAGGAATCTGCCACAGGTTTGTACACCTGCCATTTTTAGGTTTTCTCTTCCCAAAAGAGAAAATTATATCAACCATTTGGTTTCAGCTGTACGAGTTTTTGAACTATAAAACCAACAGACCTTACTGGATTCTTTTGTGGCAGGAACACTTCCCAGCATGATGGTGAGCTAGTGGCAAAACCAGCCAACCTGCTAGTATTTGATAGCCAGAAGAGTGATGAAAGCAGCACTTCTAGAACACAAAACATCCTAAACAGGGATTACTTGGTATCTCCCAATATTAAACTAGATCTGATTAATTCTAATACAGAAGAGAAAGACATGAGATCAAATCTCTTAATTTTTAGATAAAAGCAGAACATATCTGAGTGGGCATACAAGAAAAAGAATTTGTTTTCCTGGTTGATCAAAAAGGAGAAAAGCAATGAAGTCATTAGCTTAATTATGGAGCAAAGATGTTTAAAGAAATAACTAGCAAGTACAAAATTTAATACTAATGCATATAAACAGTACTGAAGACAGTGATTCAGAAAAGATTTTTCAGGACTGTCAAAATGTGTAGTAATAGGAAAGGGAGCCATCATTCTGAGGAGGTTCCAGAGACTCCCATTACTACATCAGGAATACAGTCTTGTACAAACATTTGACTGTGCACCTTGGGACAAATGTCACTTCTAGGCATACCGGTATGGAATTATATATGAAAAGGAAATACAAATGGTGTTTTGTTGAACTAATCTGGGGATAAACTCTGAGAGACCAATGATGGAGTGATAGGTTTGTAAGACACCTTTTCCCTCCATATATTTTTGTGAACTATGGGACCCATCTATTGTAAAAGTGGAAATTAGATTGTGTTCCTCAGTAATGAGAACTCTGTTCAGTGGAAAAACCAATGAATCTTTTTGTGAGGAAGGCCTGTGTCAGTCTGATCTTATGTCTCCCAAGTTCAATAGAAATGATGAAGGTACTGTGCCATGGATCAGCCAGGAACAGGTAGTGCAGAAGTATGGTTCTGTGGCATAAGGGAAAGGGAAACCTTTTTTACTGAATATCAGTTTGGAAGAAAAATCTGCAAGAATCTATAACCTCACTGAGTTCTATTTCCTGCCTGTCTTGTCTCTCCTTTCATCATTTATATGCCCCTTTAAAGCAAGACTTACAGGCTCTGTGTGAGTAATGCTTATTATGGCCTGATGAATTTGCTTTGTAAAGTCAGATAAAAAGCAGACAATAGCAGAGGTTACTGAATGGCTAGATAGGCAATTACTTCTGTTCATATGACTAATCTTGCACTTTAAGTCATCTTCAAAAAACACCATTTACCTAAATTATCTGAACCAATTAGCAACACAAATTTTTACTTAAGCTAATATAGCAGAAAGCTTGCCCCTGAAAAAAAAGATATATTCTGCATATATTGGCCTAAGACATACCCAGTCTTTACATTTTGTAGCCATTCTCAAGGCAAAATCAGATCTTTTGTAGTCACCTCAATGAAACTGAGTTTTTACTGTTACCCTTGCCTTGGGTCAGTCCCTGGATCAGCACTGGATGCTGCAGCTTCAAAGGCTAAAGAGCAGACAGAATCATCTTTAACATTATCATCCTCTAGGTCTTCTATACCTTGCAAATCTCTGTTTTCACCCATCTTGGATAGTTAGAGGCAGAGGAATAACCTGATAAACTATAATTTTATTTTCTACTAGTACATAAAATTTTATGGGTAGCCTATAACAACACACCTAATAAAATCTACCATAATAAATGACAAGATCATACAACATTATCACTGACCAAAGGCAAGAACCAATAACTTGCCCTTCTTTTATTAGATAAGTCTATGTATCAGCATGGTCATGCTGAGTACTTCAAGAATGCTTTATTCAGACATGCACTAAGAAATTTTTACTGTTTTTTTCACAAAGATCTTATGACCCATTAATTTCACATAGCTATTTGTTTCACTATGTAAAGCAAATAATGAAGAAAGTAATTTATCTGATCCCAAAGAAATTTTGCACGCACCTTGTGCTAGCTATTCTATACCACCATCTACAAGACTATAGGAGATGAAAGAGGTAATCCAACACAAAGTCGTATTTTCAGAAATGTACTTTATTGACCTAAGAGACATGGGCAGATAGAGAAGATGACAGTAGCTTCTTGTGTTCTACTACCTTGCTGAGACTCCTGCTGCCTCTCAGGACTGTCTGGGACACCTTTAAGAGCCCCATGGGCTGTTCATGAGCTGCACAAGACTTGAAAATCCCAATCCCTCCTCTCCGGCTTTTTAGTTTTCTGAAGCATTTTGTCTGTGAAAATTTCCATTCTAATGCTGATCCCTTGACAGGTAGCCTAAACTAGGATTATTTTTTTTCCAGGAGTAAAGCTTATTGAACTCAGCACTGTAGGTTTTGTTATTAATATTACAAAAACTAATATGATCCTTGAAATACTGAGTTCTGTACTGAGGGTAAGTTACAGTGATGTCATTTCCTGTCTTGGAATTAATTTACTCTTATTTCTAACATTAGCATTTTTATTTATACATGTTTTCATTTTGTAGAATCTTTTGCAGGAAAAGTACAGAAGTTCTTTTTCAAGTCAAGATCTATATTAAGATCTTTTAATACATCTTTTTTGGTCCTTTCGATATCAAAATATTTTAGATGCTTGTTCATGGTCTGATTTCCCATCCCCATGTTTAACTGGAAGAATCGCAATTGCTGCATTAACCCAGAATCATGTGAGCAGGCTCATAAAAATGGATGGCATGATCATATATGGAATTTACACAGGATCCTATTCAATAAAGCATATTCTGTCCTTAGTGTAATATCATCCTCCAGAGCTTTAAAGTCTTTCAAGTGGAATGAAGATGTTGCTATAATGACAGTGAATGTAATGAGATTAAATGTAGTTGGGAGTCAAGGTAAATGGCCTTACATCAGAAAGAATGTAGTAACACGGATTCTTATAATGAAGACAAAAGATATTACCAGCACATTTTTGCTACATTTCTTTGGCAAAGTAAGGCCACAGCAGGACATGCCACATAATATGGATTCTGTGTTCCTTTCAGTATTTTACATTTAATAAAACCTGCATGCTTTTAGACATAAAGGAATAACTAAAAGGAAGCATCTTCAATAAGCATTGAGATCTGTGTTAGCAACATGTAACTTCCCTAAAAAACTGACAATCTATTTTTTTTAGGAATTAAAAGAATTTAATGTAAGGAATTACATTAGAATTGGGACCATTTTTTTGGTAGAATCAAAATAATCACAGTGGAGAATTCAAGGCCCAACCTGAGGTCTGTCCAACAAAGGACATGTACACAGGTTTTCCCTAATCTTGAACATTATTATGCAAGACCTTTATTCCAATAGTAAGCCCCAACTGATTCTAAAATTTAGTTTGATTCTGTTACTTTTAACATTTCTGAAGGAATTTGTTGATAATTTTGCCCTATTTAACTTGAGATTCTACCTTTCAATACATGAAATTAAGAGATGTTCAGGTGTCTTATCTACCACAGAGGCCAGCAAGGCCACAGACTGTTATGATGTAACCAGGGATCCTCGAAATAATATTACCCCAGTCACAATATTAGCTTTAATGTTAGCAACGTCTATCTTAAAGTGCTAACCCACACTAGAAAATAAGCAATGAAATATGACAATTTGGGTATTATAGTGTTGTCATAGATTATTTCTGGCTATAGCAAGTCAAATACCAGTGATTTGTCACAGCAATACTGTTCTATTTCTGTAGAAAACATAAGGTAGTAGACATAACTTTCATGAAAATTATTGAGTAGTTGGTTTGCTCTGATTATTTATTTCAGCTATTAAAATTAATAGTGTCTGAAGATGAGCTTTTTCAAAAATAAATGGATTTAAATGAGAATTTGGCATCAAAATCCCCCAATTAGCTTTAAAAACATAAACCCTAAAATCTGAAATTATTTCTTAAAGGGCCAGATTTCTTAAAACTTCAGATGCAATACATTCACCAGAAACGCACCAATGGTTGTATTTGAAAATTACTTTTCTCTGCATATGAATAGCTAGTTAGCTCTGTAGTTTTTTTATATGTGAAATGACCAGGAAATTCACACAGTAAAATCACTAGGGATTGTAGGTAGATTGCTGCATACCTTAATCAATTTTGCGATTTATATGCCTAAATATCCTTGCCCATCTACCTGATTAGAAAGCAAGTTTTTGGGTAGACTTCTCTTACTCAGCTGAAATAAAAATGGAAACAGCAATATCAACATAAGCAAAGTGCACAGTGGAACCTGTGCACTGCATGATAGGCATTTATTTAGTAACTGCTTTTTAAATTAGCAATATGCTAATGTTTATGATTTTTGAAAAAGCCCTTAATTACTAGATAAAATCATTTGATTGTGAAAAGAAAGCAATAAAACAGAGTTTAGCCTTAACAGATTATAGTCTCATAATGCTGCTGCAAGAATGGAGGAGCATGAAATAAAAACCTTCCCATTCAGGTAATACATAGTGTAATATCACCAGCACCAGTTAAACGAACTGCTTTAAAATCCTGCCTCAATTTATGCTGATGTCATCTTTGGTTAGCAAAGAAAAGAAACCAACTCAAATCCCTCCACATTTCTTCCTGTTTGATTTCACCTTCTGCTTTTCTTCTCTGGCAACACTAGCACAACAATTGTGTTAGTCTTCTGCAATACAGCTGGAAGGTTTACTATTTTTTGAGATGCTGCAAGGTACTACATGAATTTGTTCTGCATATCCAGATGTAGTGTCCATAGGCTGTTATGGTCTACACTGGTAACAGAACAAAGGGCAATTCATGTCAGTATATCACCCAATAAATCTTTCCTCTGTATCTCAGCAGAGGTTGTAATTGACACAGCTTTATTTGGCTCTGCTATTGAATTTTTGTTAATCCTAACAAAAAGCAAGTCTATTCTGCCTTCTCAGAATTGACGTCACTTTCTTAAGTTTAACCAACTATCATCTTGTCTACTTTTCAGTAGAGCTGCCTTCTTACAGATTTTGTGGTATCAGACAAAACATGCTTTGTTGCATTGGTTTTTTTATCTCTGATATGAGACCTGTGATGGTAACTTGGCATGGCTAGTGTAACCAAAACCAAGGTATTTTGAGAGGAAAAGAGTAACACAAGTGTTGAAACTCAAGAATGTGGACAGAATCATCAGCACCTCACATGTAGATCAGTAAGAGGCCCAAACAATGTCTTGTTCAAATAATTTATCCAAATACCCTACAAATACTGCCAACACATGCCAACCTCAGCAAAAACAAGTGAGTTTGATTTGTGTAGCAGCACAGGAGCCCTGAAATCCCTCTGCACAGAGCATTTTATGTAAAAACATCTGGCAAAGCCTAAGTTCTCTTGTCTCTTCATTAAAACTTGCCTTGCTCCTGCAGAGCCCCTCCTCTTGTGAAATTCTGTTGTGATCAAACAAAATCTGAAGAAATGAAATTACAAAAGCCTGACCTACTTCCAGTCCAAGTGACATATGAAGTACTAGAACATCATGGAGCCTGAAGAGGATTTTTGCAGCAGTGTTTATATACCAGCTTATGTGAAGAACAAAGATTTTATCATCTTCTGTAGAGAGCCCTTACTGTTTGCAGTCTTTCAGAATAACCCTTATAGTTTGAAGCTATAAATCAGTGTTAATAAAGACGGAACAGCACAATTTAGGAATTCAAAGAGATAGTCATACAGGAAGCTCTGTACTAAATATTCAGGTAACAACAGCAAGGGAGGGAAAGGCTGCATTTCTTTACACACTCCAGCTGAATAAAACAGAGTACAGTTGTAGCAATAAAATGTTGTTTCTTAAGAAGTGAGGATCTAAGGGACACACCTCTTACTTGTTGGATAAATCGAACTTTGTAGGAGCTCTTTGGAGGTGAGAACAACACTTAAGCTCAGAACTAAATGCAAGATTTCCTTTACAGCTTGCCTTTCTCTCAGTATGGCTCTTGTCACTCCTCCCAGAAAACTCTTCAGAAATTTAATTAAGCAACATAAACGCTGGGAATGTCAGAAGAGGGGCAGATGCTGGAGCATTCTATTTTTGATTTCTGGTTGTTTCTCAGATACCATGGCAATAATGATCAAATAAAAGTGAAGATTAGATTAGACAGAATGAGAGGTTGGAAGTGACTTTATTTGTGTCACTAGCGATTACTTCTAAGAAAATTGCAGCAAACAGAGCCTATTATTACTCCGTTCCAACTGATTAAATGCTTTAAAATTCTGGCATGTTTTGCTATTTTGTAAGTAGAAAACAGCAGCAATGTTTTATTCCATAAAAATTAAGATTCTGAGAGCTAAATTTGAGCATTATTGGGAAACCGGCATGTGGAACAGGAATTGCCAGTAGTCATCAGTTGTGTTTTACAATGACTTTAGGGAAAAAAAAAAAAGGCAGAGAAAGGGAGAGGGATGGATATTCAGTACCTCCTGTGTTGCTTGATACGAGTTTAGAACAAAGTGACTCAGTTGCGTATTTTCTTTCTTTTCAACCTCATGAGTGTTTGTTCCCTTCTCTGTTCTCACTATCTCCACTTTATTGGAAGATGTACTTTTACAAATCCATAATTGACCGCCCCCCCCCTTTTTTTTGTGATGGTGGTAATTATCAGAAAATAAGCAAGAAAAGTGCTAAGAAGTCCCTCTTCTTTCACATACAAAAGAGAATACTTCCTAAAGGAAGAACCCAGATCGACTCTGGCAGGGCTTCAGTAAGCAAATCTCAAGGAAGAGACAAGCAAGTTTTTAAGCCACCTGCTGAGTAAAAGATTCGGATAATTTTTAAGAATTCAACAACTTTTAGAAATGCGTGTTCAAGTTTGTTTACATATTTTCACCTTACATTTCATAAACCCAAATTATGAACAGACAGGAGAGAAACTAGCAGGATAAACACCTATGGAAAAGGGTAACTAATATGGTGTGGTGGTATTCCTTCTGGCAGGAAGGCAGGTCTATAGTAAGATACAGCTACAAAACACGAGACTAAAACTTATGAAGACTTGTTTTTTTCAGCATGCTCTGTACATCAGAGCAGATGAGACCCACAAAGTGTTCTGCAGTATAAAATACTCTCAGGAAATACTTCAGTAAGGGTCAAACAAATCTTCAAATACTCATGAAAATGAAATAGGGATTTGTAGATCTCACTCTGAACATTTCAATTCCTTCAGCTCTGTTGGATTCCATCTCAGGAACAATTTGACTTTGACTTTCCTATGGGCAAGTAAGTTACTGACATGCTCTTGCAATCATTTGCAAGAATCATTTTAAACTCACTTATAACTGTATGCCTGATGGGAGCATTTGGGTTTATGATCAGAAGCATTCACTCCAAATGGCAAGAACCACACAAGCAAAAGTCTTGTGTGCTTTGAAGAGCTTGTACTGTAGCTTAATGTTTGTTGCAGCAATACTGCAAAATGAAATGATAAATCCCAATGGAACCAACATAACCTCTGTGTGCAGACACATCTGAATTAATCCATTGAAAATGCAAAGACTCTGAATGGTCCCATAACTTTCTGGTAAGACCCTAGGAGTTTTGTAATGCCTCTAACTGTGGTGGTATTTTATTCTACTCCCAAATGACTGATGTTCAAGATTGTTTTAATTTTGTTAGGTATTTGTAGATATGAAAAAAAAAAAGAATTTAACTTTTAAAAAATGCTGCAGCATATACCATAACAAAGATTTACGTGTTTTAAAGTAAGAGACAAACTTATTTTCTGTTTTCCTCCCTTTGATTGGAAAGGGAACAATGATATTAAGCCAACTGTAGCCTTCTGAATAACATCAGTTTCATCTTTGTGAACTCTGAAAATGGACATTATCACAGAGATTCATTTACAGAAAAGTACATGTTAGATATAATTAATCCAGTAGCCACCTGTTCCTTGAGTACTCAATCTCATACTGCATGCTAGAAGGACCAACTGGTAAAATGACTTGTAGCAATGTATATTTAAGGGTTTTTTGGTTACCTCCGTTTGATGTCAGAAGATCAGGATGCTGCTCTTAAAGTAACAATTTTGCCTCCAACTTTAGGCATTAATTTAGAAATATTTTGAAGTTGTCTTACAAAGTTTTCAGCTTAATTTTCCACAGATTCAGAAATTATTTCTGATTAGCTATAGAAATGCATCAACACTTTCTTTATTTCAAACAACCTTTTCTGAGTACAGGGACAAGAGTTATGTCCATGTTAAAATTTGGGAAATATCAGGCCAATAAAAATAAGCTTTGATTAAAATATATTATATTCATGCTCTATGCAGGTTTGTGTATCTGACCTTTTCTCTCATTCTAGAAACTTCTACCGAATTAGAATGAAATTCCAGCAGCATAGAAATCACACTGAGTTTTGCTATGCATTTTAGTGATGCCATATTTCACTCAGCCTTTTTATAGCTTAGCTCTCATAACAACCATTTATATGCTTTCCTCCAGAAGGTATCTTTCTGTGTTGTGGGCTCTGTATCTGCCTTGCTGTCTCGGCAGTGCTCCCTGGATATGAGAATACAATTCTGCTGGTCCTCAAGGCAGTCAGACTCTGTTAAGCCAGCTGAAGATGACGGAATAATGTTCAGTCCCACACTTACTAATCTCTTTGTTACTTTGGAAGTACAGAATGAAGCATCAACAGTTTCCCAGCCAATTGGAGAAATTTCATATTATTTGATTAAAAAATGAAAAATCCACCCCGCAAAAAGAAGGAGGTAATGTCCACAAACCCATAATCATGACCAATTAGTTGAGGTTAGTACAACATTGCCAATTATTCCATGTTTTGTATAGCAAACATATTATGTTTGAATAATGATTTTTCCATAATTGCATTATGTTGAATTTGTTTCCTTAGATATCTCCTTGCCAGTTCCACATTAATTATTCAAGCAAGGTCAAATAAAAAGAGAAAATGGGACACAGGCTGAATTGCAAAATGGGAATTCTAGTTTTTCATCATCTGCAGTTCTTTACAGTTCTGCCTCTGTTGTGTGATTTGTAGACACACAGTCATTATTGTTCCAGGAGCCTTATGCTCCAAAGGGAGTGCAGAAGGGAACACTGGATGTTTAGAAGTGAGATGCTGAGTTACTGTATCTTGAATTTGTTTCTTAGAGAATATCCACACATATAGATAGAATGCATGGGAAAATTATTTTCCATAGTGAATAAACATCCGCAAGATTGCATAATTCTGCATGAGTTTTGTTACATGAACAATGAACTAGAGAAATAATATCTTGACATCTATGAAGCAATTTAAAATAGAAAACTTAATTTGTATTTGCATTAAGATTCCTGTCATAAAGCAGGAGACAAGCAAGCTATTCTCCACGACTAGCAGATCTATAGTTTGTCAGCAATACATTCATTTCTCACCTGAATCTTTTCTGCAGATTCCCCAAATGAGCTAGGATAAAGGTGGAGTTCCTGAACAACGGGAAATTGAGAGTCTTGCTTTGAGCAATACACAGGCATCCCCTTGTCTTTGGCACATAAGGGCCAGCACTGTGGCAAACACAGTCTACTAACAAGAAAATGGTCAAACAAGCTATTGGAAAGACAGAAAGCTGTATGGTGGAGAGTTAAGGTACTATTCAAAAGGAGTAAGATTACAATATTTCCCTCAGTAATTAAGATGTATATTTAATGTGGAGCAGTCTAAGATTAAAGTCATGTTGGATATATATATTTAGTATGTACATGCATAAGACTAAATTTATCCTTAGTTGTGTGGTGCAATAATTACACAGTATCATTTATGGTTTACAATAAGTATTAGAACTTAACCTCATTTTATGTTTGGTGTGTAATTTGAACGTATTTAGCACATTATATGATCTACTTCAAATTGAAGCTGCACAGAGCTTTAAACTCTTCAGTATATTTTTCAAATGAAAATGTAATTACAATAAACCAAATTTTATTCCTTTAGGTGACAAAGGAAAACAGAACTAGGTAACAGTAAAACATTCCTTTTTCAGTGGTTGATTCCTATATGTAGCTCACACTAATGCTGTAATCTTTTGATTCAGTAAGTACATTTTTCCTTTTCTTGGTTTAAAGATAGTGCAAGACTGTGCATTCATCATTGCTACGGTTTCATGTGTGTGTTTGTATATTCATATACTGTGTACAGTATTTCAGACCTGCAGCAGACAGTTATATTTAAAGATTTTTCTATTACCTGTTCTGGGGTAAAAAGCAAAGAACGTTGCTATTTATTCACATTCTTTGTGATAGCAAATAAACCAATTCAAGAGACTTAACACTAAATCCAATAAGTGTGTAACCTCTTATGTGCACAGAGGTTATACTCCATATGTCACTAATTTCTTATACTTCATCAAGCAAACAATGGGCTATGAATAATGATGAGAAAAATTGACACCTATTTCTCTCATGTCTTGAGTTGTTGAGTTACCTAATCTTACTATTGGTTAGTAAACTACTACTAATTTCTTGATCACATATAACTCCAGGGTCAAAAGACGGGGAACAGAGAATTCTATTCCTCAACAGTCAAATCCAGTAATTATTGTTTTCATATGGTAATGCAGACTACCAATTATCCTACCCACTGAATTGTATTTTTTTCCCCACACTGAATCAATAAATGATATTACAGTACTGTATACAGCACAGAATTGTGTTGAATATATCTGGAAGGAAATGGATAACCCTCATCTTTCCAGTGCTAGACTTTGGTTTAGGAATACAAATAAACTTCAGCCCAAATGAAAGGACTTGTTGCTCTAAGAGGCTGTTCCTCAAGAAACAGAAATCTTGTGCTAGGATACTGCTTTTCTGCAGTCCCTATCCTTGTACAGGATGTGTCTGTAAGACTGGCAGCATGCACAGCTGATTTTGCCGGGAAGCCCGAGAAGCCTCCACTGAATCAGCAGTGGTGCAGGTTTGCCCGTGCAGTCCCAATATAGGTGGCAGTTGTGCTGCACTGGTTCATTGTGCCAGGGTCACCGATTCCACAATACCTACCCCACTTCCAATGAAGTACTAGAACAGTGGGCAGATGGGTGTGGGTGGAGGGTGAAAGGTGCAAGTGCTGAAGTGCTGTAATTGGACAACTATTTTGAATGGCTACCTTCACCAAAATCTTCCACATTGTCTTAGTTTATTCAATTTATTTTATATAAACAGGAATGTCCCAAATTACTTTTGATTATTTTTTTCTCTTTGCCTGAAAGAAAAGGTAGCCCTAATTCTATGTTCTCAGGCATGAATGTGACCCTCCAAGTATGGATGAGATGGGGGGCAGAGGGGGAAGCTACCCATGAAGATGGCTAGGGTGAGCTCATTTCAAATTCCAGGAGTCAGGAGTAGAAACACTACTGTGGGTGACAGTAGGCACGTAGCAGAAGGTTAAACCACATATATATATGTATGTCATTTTCACTACAGAATAGCCATCTGAGAATGCCACACACAGGATGTGAAACACTTAGCGAAGGCTTGGAAGAGAAATGACTGCCGTTCTTTTGCACTTGTGATGCTCTCAAACCTCTGTTTTCTGCCAAGGCACATAGGTTTACAGTGACAGTCAATTTTCTTTTTAAAAATAAAATAAACAAGTAAATAAATGACAAAAAAGTAGAACTCTAATTTTAGCTGGGAAGTGCCAAGATTTCCAGAGCGTATGAAAGATATGCGCACTTATTTTAGGAGCTATTTTTTTGGAGTCACTACAAAATACAAAAACATTCCTTCAAAATTTCTTTTTTTCAAACTAAGCAAAAGAACTAGTCTTCTCCAAGGAATATTTCAATATCGAGTTTCATTACTATGTTTTCTGCAAACCTTGGAGCATTGTAACCTTTTTCTAATTCACGGGAAGTTATAAGAACAACTTCTCCTTTTAGTGAATTATAGAAATTACCTACAGACAGAAAAGAAAATCCCAAATTATGAACATTTGGACAGTTATAAATACACTGTCACACCTATGCAGCTCTAAGATACAGCAGGTAAACTAGCTGTTAATATGAAGTGCTACTATAATACATAATAGTTTTATAATAAAAATTTCTAGTTGCACACACTATATAAAGTGCAGAAAAGGTTTCAAGATTGATAAAGAGAGGAGAAAACATCAGTGTTCTAGGCTGGTGAGCAAAAAAAGTTTCATTCATTTTGGTTGCTCTCATCTACGTCGGCAAAAAAGCAGATAAACAGTGAAGTATAGAAAAAAGCATATAAAATCTCCTCATTTTTTTCCTCTCTCTCATTTTCCTGGTTTTACCTGGAAATAAGAGAATGATAATCATAAAACTTAAACCCTTAATGATATTTCTGCCTGCAAGCAGAAATATATAGCAGTATGTATAGAGATTATAGTGTTCATACATGCTAGAGAGATAATACTTTTTTTAAGAGAAAAAACACCCACCATCTGTATGACAATAAGTGTTCAGCTATTCTCTGTGACAAAGAATAACTGCTCCAGATGTACATCTCAGTGTACACAACTGATGTTTAGGGTCTAAACAGCTATAGGTTAACTTCGCAACGTTTCAGAGTTTTTGGCAAATGACCAAAAAATCTACCCCAGCGAACAAGTATGCTTGTGTTCCTAAATGCAGGTAAACACATCTGCTCTTCAGCAACAAATACAAAGTGCTGTCAGGAAGTAGACTTCTTCCTCAACGTGACTCAGTATTGACATTTCAGGTTGCTGGCATTTTAAAAGTTTTTAAAACTCTTTTTCTTGGAGCAACCCAAAAGCACAAATTTTTTTTTTAATAAGCTATACCTTTACAAGCATTTTCTCCATTACATTGTAGAAGTTTTCCCCTTAAATGTTGCTATCAGAAGGAAAAGAGAACCCACCCTATAGCTGTGACAACGAAGTATCTTAATGCCTTTTCTGCTTGTTGTTGTGTCACTGATCGATAGACCTAAATGCCATGCATCCATCAAACTACAAGGTCTGATTGCAAAAGCTGTCTTAGCTCATGGAGCTTCTCTCTTGTGTCTTACACTCCTAGAAATGTCACAGTGGAGGAAATCCTAACCCTACATATGTCAACATTTGTCAGACGAACACAGATCCCGAATGAGGGTTGTTTTGGCATTCTTTTGTCTATCATGCATGACTGGAGCAACAGTTCACTTCAAGGCAAAGAGAAGAAATAAAGACTCCTTGTCTCCTTGAACATCTTTTTCTGTTAATTATAAGATCAGCTATTGACTTTACTATCCTGATCAGCAGCCTCATTCAACTGCAGTCTCCTAATGCTGATTGATACTCATTGGTACTATTATATTTGATACTCATTTATCCTATTATATTCTACAAATAGGTCTCCCTGGTTCCAGATTGTTGAAGAAGTGGGTGGTGAGGGGGTGGAGCAGGGCAGGGACGGGGTACATGCATTTGTTTATCTCAAAGCTTATTTACAGAGAAGTTAAAAAACTATAATTTTGTAAAGCCAAAAAAGTGCAAGATGTAAGATGCTTCCCCATTGATTTGTCTGTTTATCAGATGGAAGAAGCTCTCTGAGCTTCTGAAGACTGGCCATTTTCTCACACTCTGAGGACATAGACAAAAATAACAGAGAGGGAAATACAAGTGTAAATTGAGAGGATTCTTGCAGGTTGTACTCTTCTATGTCATATTATTGTTCAAGGTATCACTAGAGCCCAAATCAAAGAAGATTTAATTTTTAAGGGCACTGAATATGCCTCATTTTGTTGTCATAAAGTTAATCATATATGTAAGTGTACACAAAGCCACAGTCTAGTTGGTGCTATATACTGTCTACTCAGAGTTCTTAGGAAAGTCATTTAACCTCTCTCTCCTCACTGGCAAAATGAGCAAACCAACTTGAATTCACGTGATTCTTAAGAGACAGAAAAAAAGCTGTTTTATTTATCAAAGTCTGCCATTTTGATTCATATTCTTCTCAGTAACGTTGCCTATCATAAATAATTTAAAAGCTCATGTATATTCCAGAGAAGGATATAAACTGCAGTAGTAGGACAGAGAAGATGAACATGTTAAGTCATATTCTAAGCTATTTTTAAAGAGGTAGGTGAGACTGCTATCAAAGGTAGCAAATTTTACATGGTTTAAGCAGAAGAATGAGGGCACAACAAATTGAAAGCAGCATATTACAGCTGTTTCAGCTGGCAAGAAAACATTTTGCTACTTTCAGAACATGCTTTATGTGATGGAAAAACTCTGTCAAGTGCCCCAAGGGCACTTACAGTTTTGCTTCAAACTGGTGCCAATGAAGGTCAAATGTCCTTTACTATTTGTGCAGCAGTGAGCACACTGCCAGTGCTGAATTGGCAGCAAACAGGACATTTCTCCCACTATTTGTTATAGGAAGACACAAGTTCAGTCAAGTGATTTACAACAAATTAGAAGAATTCTTCCAAACCTGAAAATATCTATAACACAACCTGAACAGTTTGGAGAAGTCACTCATCAGGCCATATATGCCTGCAGTTAAAAGCCTTAATCATCTTCAGTGAGAGATTTTGATTCCTAGACAAAATGAAGAGCTCCTTAGAACAGCTTGTCCTCATACCTAACAGGTGAGCTATAATACATGATAGGTTTCCTTTCATGCTACTTTTCAAGCTTGATTCTTAAACAGCAAAGCTCCTTTTGTCACCAATGGTGGATATGTGGACAAAGCTCAGCAGGTTGGTGTCTTAAATTTTGCATTTTATGTTTTTCTGTGATACAATATAGTTGTAAGGATAGTATACAAAGCAGACTTGAGCACCAGGCACCATCTTACAATTGTATTGGGCGAGATATCTACTTTAAACTGCACTTCCCTCACTATACCATTCTATAAGTATTTTGCTGTTCTGCAGCATGTGTATGATTTGCATGTGTTTATTCATAGCATCTTCATTTAAACTATTGACTGATAAGAACACTGAATCAGAATTTAAGAGAGATTCTCTTATTAATTTGCTTGAAATTAATATTTTATGTAAATGACTCAGAAAAAGGAATATTCTCCAAAATTATATTATACTCTTTGAAAAAGAATTATAATCAATTTTCTTTCAAGAATATTAGTTACTGCAAAGTTGTCCTCTCTGAAGATAGGGGAACTATTTATCTCTGTTGCTTTCTTGTTGAGATGAATTAATTTAGTTGTTTAGAAAAAGCTTTTCACATGTATGGGGAGTGTACTCAATTCTTTGTTGTTTTTCCATTTTGATGATATAAAATAAGCTATTTTTTTTCCTGCATCCTGATACCCAATTGTATTTCCAGAACCAACTTATTTGAAAGCAATGAAATAAATAGCACTCTTCTTTTCAATGGGATGAATGTATAAGGCTTTTTTCAACATAGTAGATTAATCTTTTTGATAGTCTCAATGTTCTTTAATTCAGTAAGAGATAATGGTAGTTGCATTTTCTTATTAAATTAGTCCTTGAGCTAATACTTTGTCAGTTTTGAATATTTCAAATGTAAAAAGGGATAGGATTTTTTTGTTTGTTTATGTGAGAGTAAAATATTCTTATTTGTAGGAGAAACATCTTAAATAACATAAATACAGTTTTCACCAAACGTTCTGAAATACTCAAGGGCAAGTAAACATTATAATTTCTTTTTATGGATGAGGGTAAGGCAGGTGAAAGACTAAAGTCACAACCATTTCTTAACAAAGATTAAAGTTTCCAAAGTATGTTGAGAACTTCAGTTGTCAGTATTACATAGCCACTGTCATTACTAAGAAAAAAAAATCTTCCCTCACGCTTGAAAGGGTAAAGGGGTCTAAAGATGGTAAAGACCCACAAAACCAAGAGGAGAGTCAAGGGGTGGAAGAGGTTGCCCAGAGAGGTTGTGCAGTCTTATTTCTGTCCTTGGAGGTTTTGAAGACCCATCTGGCTAAAGCCCTGAGAAACCTGGTCTGACTTCATTATAGCTAACACTGCTTTGAGAGGGAGGTTGGACTAGAGATCACCAGTGGTCTCTTCAGATCTGAAATATCTTGTGATTTTATAAAAACTCTTCACTTTTATTATTTGCCCTTATAGTTCAACAGTATTTCCCATAAACGACTCATCTACAAGGTAAGTAAAATGGTATCTTTAAAGTTGTTGTCAGAAGATCTTGCTCTTTTCCTATGGCTAGTTATAGACACTTTCACGTCCATGTACAGTACAGTTCTGCAGTAGGTGGTTTTGATCTGTGATGCAGACACCTGTGAGCCCAGGCTGCTTCTTTTTCCATTACTGTTGCAGTTCCCTTGACTTTTGGTTAATAACCTTACAATAACTATTCTAGAGTCAATGTCTTCCAAGCAATTTTTTAAGGGTCTTAAAACTGAAAAACATTGAAAACCATTGCTCTAGAGAACTCCAGAAAGAAATGAGCTTCTTTAGCGAGCAGACCCTTATAAGTAAACTCTTTTTAAAGTCAAATTCCAGCTGTCTTTGGAGACATGAAGTAAGGACACTGATCTTTTCCCAAAGAAATCATATGGTCTTCTGTAGAAGACCATTCTCCAGACTGAGTGAAGTTTATCAGTATAGTCTCTCGACAAGCTTGTCTTGGAGACACCAGGAGCAATTCTGCAGCAATGGGATAACAAACACGTTATTTAACTTTTCAAATTAAGACCCTCATTCTGCAAACACAGAATCTAATTTTATTTCCTACAAGACGCTTTAACTTAAGTCACAGTGCCTACAGAGTTAACCTAGGAAAGTGTTTATATAGGATTCTGATTGAAGAAACTACAGATTAATGTTAGTTTGGATAATTTTATCTCCTCATTACTAGCTATACACTGAGACTGCTTCCAAATTTTTGTCAATTAAAATATCAAAGGTCATCTGTAGCAGATTCTATGTGCTTGGATAGTTCTTTTCTCCCCTGAGAGCTTAAACATTTTTTTATAGATTCATAACAGGGCTGGAAGGGACCTCAAGAGGTCATTTAATCCATCCTCTGTCCCAAGGCAAGATCAAACATGTCAATCTTGACAGATGTTTGTCTAGACCATCTTTTTAAAAACTTCCAATTATGGGGATTCCAAAATCTCTCCAGGCAATCTATTCCAATGCATCACTATCATTACCTTCAAAAGGTTTTTCCTAGTAACCAATCTGAATTTTCCTTGTTGCAGTATAAATCCAATACTGCTTGTTCAATTGTCATTGATACAGAGAATAGATTTTTTCCTTCCTCTTATAGATCTTTTAAAAAAACCTATTTAAAGACTTAGTTCAGAGGATAAAAACAGGTTAGAGATCCAGGAAACACAACCATGAGTGGGCTGAGACAACCAAGTCATTCAACTTTAGAAAACTAAAGAGGTTTGAGACAAATCTTTAAATATGTAAAAATTCTTCTAGCAACTCATACTTTTTTACTTACATAGAAACTAAAACTAGACATAGTACTGTAGGTGAGGTCTTAACAACTACAAGCACAGTAAAAAAATTGTTTTCTGAGTCCTGGTTATGCATCTGCTGATACATGTCAAAGGACACCTGCTGCACACATGACAATACTTCTCACATTAAATTTACAGCCTTCAGATGCAAACTACTACCCAGCCATTTATTCCCATCTTGTAATCCTGCCTAAACATAGTAAGTTGAATATATACACGTTGGACTGCATTCTGGGTTTTTTCCAAACAGTATTTGCCAAGATAATTTTGAAATCTTTCTTGTGTCTGTTGATCATAGACCTTCTCCAGACAGCAGGCATCTACTCATTGGCTTAATCCCCTGCATTTACTAAGGAAGGCTGAAAAAAGATGTCTCAAGGCTGCTCAGAAGTTTCTCCCTAAATTCTCCTAGAAATTTTTTTTCTTAAACTCCCCTTTATTTAATAAGCTGGTAATGTTTGATGGCTGTGATATGCTTGTTACCTGATTAGCTGCACAGCAGCTAACCAGAAAGTTATTAGTTCTTTGCTGACATGGGCTTACTCCCTTCAAAGTTAATGGCAGTGAATTCAGGAGCTTGACTCTTAAATATCCTAAGTACCTTCCCTGAGGGTAATGATCTGATGCAAGACTATCTTTTCTATTCCTTCCATGAATATACATAATCTAGGATTATGGAACAAGATACATATGGTAATTGATCACATTTAAAGCCCTCAATTGTGTAAATCAATACAGTGGTTCCAGAGATGCATGACAAGAGTTAAATAGTGAAAGAAAGCTATAAAAAATTGTTTTGGTTTTGTTCTTTGTTTTTAGAAAGTTTTATAATTAGTGTTGGGGCACAATGGGCACTGAATTCATTTCATAGTATCACACATAAAAGCAAGCTGAATTCCTCTCAGTGCAAAACCAACCTCAAGCTACCTTGACAACAAAATACCAATAACCCTGTAATTTCAATTGTTCACTCTTTTTTTTATGTGTTCTGTATTTCAGTGAAGTCTCATCTTCCCAGCCTGGTGCCATAGGCTAATAATCTGTAACAAAACTCACCCTCAAAAAATGTCAGATATAATGAAAAACACAACTTCACAGATGAGAAAGTTGGCCTTAGCTAAATCCTAAGGGCCCTAGCTCTCAGATTCTGTAGGTTCTTCTGTTTCATCCTCTAACCCTGAATTAGAAGGGTATGTGAAATTGAACTACTCCTGCTTCTTTCTACTGAATCTCTCATTACCCATCAAAGAATAACAGACTTCCAAAGAATGAAAATTCTACTGCCAGCTGAAAAAAAACGTCCCTAGCAGTTGAAACCAAAACCTGACCACCCACCTTAATTATCTACTAAGTAATATTATATAGGACTAGTAGCAGTAGATGCAGATGAACACATTCAATCTGCCAGCCCAAATGGTTGGCCATCTTATATGTCACTCAGTCATTTACAACACTGAAGAGAATACAACACCCTATGGACCTGATTCTGTAACAATCTGTGATGGTATAAATTAATTCCAAGGTGGAAGACTTTAATGCAGCAAAGAAAGATAGTATGAGGATAAGGGAACCTCATGGACTGAGAAAGAAGGGAAGAAAGATGGCACAATTATCAAGAGAAATTCAGAAGCTAAGGCTTTCTTTCATTCTAAACAGTGTCTATTGTGTATTTTTGATAGGTTTTGTGACAAATTAGAAATATTTAAAGAAATCTTAGACTAAACGTGTTAAATAAGGAAAACCAGGGCTAAGATAACAGAGCCTTACATTCCTTTATTATCACTAGTAATAAATGACAGTATTGCTACTAATTTAGCTCCCAGCTTCTCTACTGATAGCCGGTGAATAATGTTCAGGTCAGAGACAATTACACTGATTGTATTTGAGATCTGATGATTTGCCCCATTAAACAGAAAATTAGGTTAACACACTGCATCTAAGCAAATTTCAAATACTGATGACTGTACCTAACTAAGGTTGACCAGATTCAAACAAGTGTCCTGGAAACAGAGGTCAAAATTCTAGTTCTAGTTTAAGGACTGTCCTGTTTTGAAATAGTGCAGCTTCTGAGAAGAACAAAGGGATTACCAACAGATCTACATACCAGTATCTTTAACATAAGGGGTTGTCTGTTTTTCTTTGATTTTAGCAAACAGATGTAATTCTTTGAAATTTGATCAAACAATGTCACCATACAGATGTATTAGCTTGAAAATGGTTCTATATGAAATGTTCAACCAATATCTCATTGATTTATGCTATACCATAACACAGTGTGCCAACTTTATTGAATAAGTAATATACCACTGCTATGAATTTGATGGTTTTCCATGTTACATTTTCTATTTCAGCAGGTTGCTAAATGTCAAGTGAATGCTTTATGCTGACTTCAGACCCCATCAAAAAAATCTTTCCCAATATGTTGCAGACCTAACTCCACTGATGATCACTGTGGGGTAGTAATTTTTTTTTTTTTTTACATGCCACGTAGCACATAGCCAAGATCAGCTTTTTCTACTCCGAATGAAAAACCCAGGCATGTATATTTAGAGCATTTACGAATTTCTTAGAACCTGAAATGAAAGAATATTTTCCTTTATACTTTTTCTGTTGATTGAGATTGGGATCAACATTTCTATAAAGAGCAATCAATTTAAAAAAGAAATAAAAGTCAAGATTCTTAGTCCTTGTACTTCAAAGGATATAGCCAAGCCAATGGATGTGATGCTGGGTATGAAAGATTCAAAGCTAACTAAAAGGTAGACCCAATTGACTTAAGTTAAATTAATAAAATTGATTAAATGGCTGCATACTTCCATTCCTGCCCCGCATTAACAGCTTTACATAATGCTGTAAAGTTTGTGCTATCATAAAGCAAATAAAGATTAATATTTGCAACAGATTTTGATTAAAAGAAAATAAATTTGAGAAGGTAATTTTGAATTTGTATAGAGTCTGATTCTGAATTAAATATTTTTTTAATAAGGATGTAGGTCTTCCATTGCTGCTTACAGAATTTGAGTGGTTATCACCCCAAAATGATACAATATTTGCTCCTACTTAGGTGTTTAAAATATTTAGATTTGTGATTAAGCATTGAATCCTAACTCTAATGACCTTTTATCCACTACAAATGTAGAGAAGTTTCATTTTTATTTGTGTTAAATCAATTATTTTCTGTCTGCAATCTAAAAAAAAACCACCCCAAAACACTAGTTTGCCCTTGGCTTTTTCCCTGTCTAGTCTAAACACAGAAAATGTCAAGTTTGCTCACTAATTAAACATGTCTGTCTTAGACTCCATTTGTATCTTTCATCATAATGGTGCAGAGTCCCAAGGAGACATTATACATTCATGTTTTCAAATATAAGATGTAAAAAAATACAAATAAAAATTTAATGCAGCAATCTCTTAATGAGCAAAGCAATTATGGCACGGGAGAAATGAAGGAATTAGCCTTCTAAAAAGTTCTCAGTATTTACAGGATCAGGGCTTCAGAGTCTGGTTGTGACATTTTTGTGCAGAACCTCTATAAAGAAGTAGAATGAAATGTGAGTTATTAGTGGAAGTCAGGGAAAACATGCTTAAAAAGAAAGGGTTGAACTACACGGTGCATTAAATTTATAACATAAATGATAAAATACTGGATTTTCAAGACTGGGATTGAAATCTTGCAGGAAAAGATTTCTTACAGTATTTTGGTTCTTCTGCATCTATTTAGAAACCAAATTTTAAAAAAAAACCCAAACCAACAAACAAAAGACACCGCAACAACAACTAACCCTAAAGATATGCATTAGTGTATTGGCTTTGTGTGGCAAGGTTTTGGTAGTGGGGCGGGGGTTACAGGGGTGGCTTCTGTAAGAAGCTGCTGGAAGCTTCTCCTGTGTCCAAAAGAGCCAATACCAGCCGGCGGCCAAGGCCAAGCCAATCAGCGATAGTGGTAACGCCTCTGTGATAACATTTTTAAGAAGGAAAAAAAAGTTGCTGGGACAGACAGAAACAGCAGCTGGAGAGAGGAGTGAGAACATGTAAGAGAAACAACTCTGCAGACACCAAGGTCAGTGAAGAAGGAGGGGGAGGAGATGCTCCAGGTGCCAGAGCAGAGATTCCCCTGCAGCCTGTGGTGAAGACCATGGTGAGGCAGGCTGTCCCCCTGCAGCCCATGGCGGTCCACGGTGGAGCAGATCTCCACCTGCAGCCTGTGGAGGACCCCACGCCGGAGCAGGTGGGTTCCCAAAGGAGGCTGTGACCCCGTGAGAACCCTGCACTGGAGCAGGCTTCTGGCAGGATCTGTGGAGAGAGGAGCCCACAGAGCAGGTTTTCTGGCAGGACTTGTGACCCTGTAGGGGACCCATGCTGGAGAAGTGTGCTCCTGAAGGACTGCATGCCGTGGAAGGGACCCATGCTGGAGCAGTTCGTGAAGAACTGCAGCCCGTGGGAAGGACCCACGTTGGAGAAGTTTGTGGAGGACTGTCTCCCGTGGGAGGGACCCCACGCTGGAGCAGGGGAAGAGTGTGATGAGTCCTCCCCCTGAGGAGGATGAAGTGGCAGAGATAACGTGTGATGAACTGACCATAAACCCCATTCCCCATCCCTCTGTGCTGCTGGATGGGGTTGGTAGAGAGTCTGGGAGTGAAGCTGTGCCCGAGAAGGGAGGAGTGGAGAGAAGGTGTTCTGAGATTTGGGGTTATTTCTCATTACCCTACTCTGGTTGATTTGTAATAAATTGAGTTAATTTTCCCCAAGTTCAGTTTGTTTTGCCCGTGACGGTAATTGGTGAGTGATCTCTCCTGTCCTTATCTTGACACACGAGCCCTTTGTTATATTTTCTCTCCCCTGTCCAGCTGAGGAGGGGGAGTGATAGAATGGCTTTGGTGAGCACCTGGCATCCAGCCAGGGTCAACCCACCACAATTAGCAATTCAAAACTTTAGCAAAAGAAGTTTTTTTTAAAGTCCAGTTTTAAAAATGGCTGAAGCTTCCTGGTGCTTGTTTAGTAAAGTATCTCCTAGTTTATGGCAGCTGACACATTCACAGTTTAAATTCCTATTTTTCTGCTTTTTTGTCATTTTCTTTGAGGTCTTTATGTGGCCACTGATTAGTATGATTAGTAAACTGAATTTAACAAAAGTTCAGATACAGCCAGGAACACAATAACAGAACATAAAAAATACGTATTGTCAGCTTTTTTCATAAAATAAGAATGAAGAATGTATGAAAGGAATAAAGTGTATTTTAGATGGAAAGGAATTGTAATCATGGAATAAATTCAAAAGGTCACCAAATGTGCAATATGAGCAACTGGGGAAATTAGATGGAGAAGAAACACAAGTAATTTTTTAAATCTACAAAGTAAAAATGATGATACTAAAGCATGCAGAGTCATCAGTGTTCTTTTAACAGGACACTAGCTCTCTGATGCCAGATGAATGGTTAGACAGATCTATTCTCTTAATACAGTTGCTCTGTTTTGCAGAACTGGACTCTCTCCACATTTAAATGTGTATCACAGGGAAAAGGCCTTCTGTATGTCATAACAAAGTAGGTCCTGCTGAGTACACTCAGTGCAGATAGGAACCTACAGAAGAAAGTAAAAGCTCATAGCTGCACAGTGAGCTATTCTGTAGTCTTCTACCAGAATATGGTTCATGGACAAGACCCTCCTGAGGTCAATCAGTAACTTTCCTTCCTTCACCAAGTACAAGCCCTGACATGAGCTCTGTCTGCTTGCTATCTTGCACAGTCCTACACAGCACGCTGTCACACACAGCTTCAGCTGTGGAACATATGTTCAGTTACATTTCACAGCAAAACTGAAATTGCAGGGTCTGGGAAATCTAGAAAAACAAGCATTGCTGGCCAAATGTGCTGTGCTAAATGTAAACTCAGCATTTCAATCAGAAACATGGCACATAAGTTTAAAAAACAGATTTTTGGGAACGTATCAGACACACAAGCATTATCATCTGGTGTGACTGTAATCTTCTCCATGACAGCATCTCAGTACTGGAACTGTACTCCAAAATCCAGTACAGCACTGGAGAACTGGCATACAACAAACTATCAGGTGTCACTGTCTTTCGATCTTTTAACCTATGAGAATTTTCTGTAAGAGAAGCTCATCCATGTAGGAGCAGAGCTGCACCACTCAAAGGAATGACACTCCTTCATTCCACTCCCTTATCTACTTGGTATCATACAGTGGGTTCCAAAGAAGCAAGGAACGGCAGCAGCTTGGGAAGGTCAAGTGCTTGATGAAAATAAAATGTTGCAGAATTAGAAGGTAATATGTGGGTGAAAAGAAAGGTTATAGGGTTGTGTGGTTGTAGGAAGAAAAGGAAGGAAAAGATAGAGTGACATTTAGGACAAGAAATGAGATTACGAAAGTTTTGTTTGGGAAAGCCTAACAGAGGATTTAAAGGAGAAATGGCTACAATGGTATTGAAAGAGAAGTAACTATTCTGGTTTTGAATATCTGCAACTAAAGGTTATACTAACAGAATTACTTTTTCTTTTACTGATGAGGGTCTTTCAAGGCTTTTGTGAGAGGAGGGACTGAAAAAGATGAATTCAATTTTCAGTTTTAAAACAAGTATTTCAGAGTGATTCTTCTTTACAAATACATACAAAAAGTTTAATTTTATTCCAATACAGAACAGAAATTAATTCTCAAAACCTTATAAGCAGAGTTGCGCATCTCCTGATAGCAAGGAGAGGTATAGCTGGGTTATTAATGTTAGGGAAAAACAAATAATTTAAAGAGAAGTGATGAGAGAAACTGTGGGAGAAGAATAAAGGGCAATAATGTCCTATATTCAAATTAACTTCAGGGATTAGGCTTGATTCTGATCTTGTTTATACAATCTGTCTCAGTTTCATAGCAGTTACATTCAACTTGAATGGAATTTAGTGGGACTTGAATTAAGAGTTTGACCTTACCAATACTGTAAACTACCAGAACTGGAGACCCATTTCCTTGTGTGTCAGTTAACATACAGATCTAGCAGCTGGCATTTTTGCTTTGTTCACTGTGTTAAAGGGGCAAGGATATAAACACTTCATGAGAATTATTTGCAGTGGTAAATAATTCTGAAACAATGATTAGAATATTTAATTTAACCATACAGACAAAAGAATAAATACCTCTCTTTTTATATACCCTGGGGCTTTTTGCCAGTTCATTAATACAAAAGTACAATCTGAAAGGAGACATAATATGTTCTGTTTTGGTGTCCTATCGTACGAACTGCTTCTGTTTTGGTAAACAGAAAATTAACTGTACTTTTCTGAACATGTACCTAAGTGTAGAAGTTACTAAAGTAATCTCTTTAAACACTGTGCAAGCTTACCTTGATCAATTCCATTTAAAGTAAATTAATAGGGAAGTCTTTCAAAATCACTGAAATCCCATATTCAGAAAGAATACGTGCACCTAAAGGCTTGTGTTTCAATGCAAGATAAGGTTACTACAGTTCCTAAAGCATTTAGGTAGTTTTGAAGAACAAATCTGAGATCTTCAGGGTTTTTTGCCCCCTCAAAAATACTTAGCTATTGAAATAAAATTTAGATTGTGTTCTTAGGCTGGGACAGAAGAGAATTCAGCTGCCCTGAAATATTTTTTTCTTTCACTAAATGAACTCCTTCCAAAGAGATCAAGCAATAGAGCAGCCTGTTACCACTCCATCAAACAACAAAAAATATCTCGGCATTTTATCCTAAGCTGGAATAGATTCCCTGTATTGCACTGAAACATACATCTTCATGCTTGCAGAAACTCTGTTCTACAGGGACAAATACTAGTCTGTTTGAAATCAACATAGAACTTGTCACTGATTTCACGGGGTCAGCATTTCACCTGCCAGTTTTCATACACATTTCCTTCAAATACAAAAGGTGCAATTTTTCTTAAGAGGCAAGCGTACTTATATGTATAGGTAGAGGAGTATGTAGCTAGAGTTTTCAGGTCAAATATATTCTTAAATCTTTCCTACAATCTGCATTCCTGGCAATGGTTGCACACCAATCACAAATGCATACAAAGAGGCATGTTTTTCTTTGATGAGTACGCACTTTAAAGGTGAAAAATGACCAAAGGGTCATGACAAAGATTGTAAAACACAAAGTGAACAGGATGACGAATAACAGCCCACAGTTCCCTCTAAACAGAGATACCTTATTTATACAAGCCAAACTAAAATGACAGACAGCTTGGGGTTTTACCATGAATGATTTTTAACAGCAAACAAGATGAGCACCTATTTTTCATTCACAGACAGAAAAAAATATTTTTTATTAATTTCTAACCTGTTTAAAGTTTTAGATCATTTTTTATAAATTGCATTTGAAATTATTCCTTTAGTGTCATACTAAAAGAAATTAAAAGAAAAAATCAGTAGTAGCAGAATCTTATCAAATTTAATGAATTTTCAGGGCAAGCTGAGTCCACAGTCTATCTCTTGTACTTGTCAAAAACCTTGCCCCTGGAAAATATTAACATTCTGACCAGTAATACTGACTGTTTGGCATGAAACATTCCCCACTGTATGCCTGTATACCACAATAGTTATTCTACCAAAGGATCTTCTAAGTTCTTTGCTAATTTTGGAGAAGTTAGACTGTTGCTAAGAATTTATCCATGAACATCACTATCATCCTCATTAATGACTCCTTTTCCCCAAAATGTTTACAATATAACCACAGTATTCAAGTATATATTTCTACACAAAATATATGTATAGTCTACTTTTGTCTGTTTACTGGTAATCTCTTTTGATTCTTATTTCTCTCCAGTCCTCTCTGCCTTTAGCCAGGTTCTTTGTAATTTTCCCCTCTTTCTCTTTTCCATACACAGTTGCCCTCCCTAGACCTCCTTCTCTAGGTCTAGTGAAGGATTGCCTTCCTAGGCGCAGAATTGTAATCTTAAAATATTTTCCAAACCACCACCCATCTATTTGACAATTCACTCAAGCATTACTCCTGCAAATTTATTAGTAGCTTCTGATTGTGATAATTAAACTACTCTTTAACTTCTTTTTCTGGTAGAGACCTCATCTTCACCACCTCCTTCATAAACTCACTTAATTTTTCCCACCAGAAGAAGTACCTCTGAGAGCAGCAAGGCAGTCACCCAAATTCTCACAGTGTTATTATTAATCACGGTCATATGGTTTGCTATCCGCTCATTTAAGAGCCTTTCATACTTTACCCTATCTATTAACTTTATTTTCTTTTAAATCCTTTCCAGAGGCCTTTTAACATGCTGACATGCAAAAGTTCAGAAGTTGTTCGGTAATTTGTACATTCCTTCCAGCCTTCCACCACACAATGCCAATCGGTAGGTCACTGTCCAGTTTTCATCCCTGCACCCTAATCCATTTTATGTTCTGCTAGCATATCATCCACTTTTGAAAGGTTTATTTTTGACCCTTTTAGTGGGAGACATTACTTCAGATTTTCATGGATATGGCTTATTTCACTTGCACAATCAATATTATTTAACAATGTTTTATCTTCTTCAAAGTATTTTTACTCACATCAATCACATCCTTTTCTTCTCTCAGGATTTCTCTAGTTGCTGATTTAATAACCTTAGCTGGCAGTGCAAAATCTGTCAATACGATTCTTACTCGGACACCTCTCCTAAGCTACTACTCTGTTGCCATCTTCTAATTCTGGCCTGCTCTCTTGATTTTGTATGACCAGTTTCAAATTTGTTTATTTAGTTCTTTCTTTGGACTTAATTTCTGTTCGCAGTAATCATAAACACTTTGTCTGAGAACCATTTTCTTTCTTGATCCAATGCTTCACTGCTAACACACTCAGCTACACCCATAAGGGTTACCTTAGTAACTTCCCACTTAACACTAAGCTCTTGCCCCTCCTTTAGCTTCAACAGTGTTCAAAAATGATTACTGACATCAGCCATATTTGTTCAAATAGCAATTCAGTGAAATTTCAGTAAAGCCAGGACTCTAATGTCTTCGTTTTTAATTTAAAATATAGATACATATAATCAGTTATCTGAATCACAATTTTCTCCAGGATAAGTTCTGCAACTGCAGATGAATGCTTTTCATGTTGACACCAGCACAGTGTCATCTAATTTCTTGAATAGTAGTTTGATAACCTCTGGACAGTGTCCTTATGAAGAAGGAATAGTGTTTTTGAATTGACATGCTACAGCTATAGCATATTTTATTGCTACAATAAACCTGTAACTATTAAACCAATTAAACAATGAGTATGATGTGCCTGAGCTTTCAGCAAATGAATATGGGTTAGTTATTTTATGATATCTGACTCAGCTACTTCTGAAGAACTGACCAGAGAGAATACACACATTGCTAGGAGAGCACTTTCAGTAGACTCAGAAGAGAAAGCAGGCACATACTGAACTTTCTTTTCTAATTCCCAGTGTCACTAACCTAGTTTAAAGTGATGTGACATCACTAGAGAAAAAACAAATCCTACCTGAACAAGAATTTTCCCTTGTTTATTACATCTCAGTAAGACTCAATCCTGCAGGCATATATGCCTAGGTGTAACTGTATTTACGTGAGGAATATAAAAAGCATTAGAAATGTGAAAGGCTGTTTCAATGTATATTTCCACAACTGTGACTACAGCCAGTAAGGTCCCATGTCCTTTCTGAGGGATAAAGAGTAAAGCCATCCCAAAAACCAAAGTGATGGCAGCTAACTGGTAAAACATCAAGCTTCTTGTCAATTTACAATTATCACGGCTGAATTATATCCATTTATATGAAGTGAGGTGGTGCAGCCCCCCTGGTCACCTTGCAATGTCAGGACCAGCCAACATTGCAGTTTTGCACAGTGAGTTGGGGCAGCTCAGTACTTTCTTACACTGGCTGTGGCACAGTGAGTCAGAACAATTAGGCACCCCCTAGCTGCAGCTGGAGCTCCAGTCACCTGGATCCATACCCAAGACTCCTGCTGCTTAGATCATGACTCACTATTGTGGTTACCTGACAAGAATTATGACCAGAATGAGATCATAATGACTAAAGACAATCACCTTGCAAACCTATAAACAACGGTCCCAAGTGAGGACCTTTGAGCTCTCCTGGACCGCAGCAGGCTGTGACCAGCATCTCCCTCTGAGTGGGATGCCTCTTGGAGCTCGCAAACTCTAGTTTGTGAAAATCGGAGGACCCTCACTGAGAGCCAATGATGGGACCTGGGCTGATACCATTCGCTCCTTGAGGCTCAACTCTTTGGCTGTTGAGAACTGCTGAGACATTTGACATGAATATTTCACTGAACTTGACGGGAATTTTTAACAGGTATACCTCTGTTTATACGTAACTCTCTCTCTGTATCTGTGTGCGTGCATGTGTGAATTAACCTAGGTATATTCTGTTGAATCGCTTTGTAAATGTTCAATTAATCAGTGATTAAGTGTTAGTAAATCTTATCATTTACCTCAAACTGTAGATGAGTCTCAGACCACTGCTACACACCTAATCCCTTAGACAAAAATGGTTGCCCAAGTCTGGGACTAGGAGTAGATCCAGCCGCACCTAAGCTCCAACATGAGTTTAGATATCAAGGGGGTCTTCTCTGAACGTCATGACTGAATGGGAGGGTCTCCCCTACCTTTCTGCATCCCTGATATTTGTACGGATCATGAAGAATAAAATCTAGCTGGATCTTTCTTTTTATGTTTATCCCTCATGCTTTGGTGTTTTCAGTCTCTGTATAAATCATTCTAGTTTGATTCTAACTCAATTTTCCTTTGTACACCTCATAAGTAATAGAGTGAACCTTGTTATTGAACTTTGTGAAGCCAAGCTTTTATAAATTGCTATTAAATAACTTCTGCTAATACCTTTAATGGTGGTTCTTTAGGTGGTTCAAACCACTCATTCATGATAGTAAGTAAGGACTGTTTTTTAAGAAAGTAAGAACAAATTAAAAGACACATAAGGAAATGTTATGAAAGACCACGGGACAGCAAAGGAATAGAGGGGAAAAATCAGAAAAATGTATTACTAGAAATTTAGGAAACACTTCTATCCTAAGAATTTATTTTTAATAGAATTCTTTATGATTATATTTGATTCTAACTGACACAGTGAGGTTTTAATTAACCTTCTCCATATTTTTCTTCCCTCATCCCACTTATTTATGATGACTAGGCATATAGGGACTAAAAATGGTGAATCAAATTTTCCAGTAATTACTTTTGAATTTTTTACTGTCCATGATCCACAAAAGCCAAGATCACAAAAGTTGCCACTTACTGCTGATCATAACAGGTCTACCTTTCTCACATCGTAAAATATGAATCTAAAAAGAAGAGTAAAAATGGAAAAAAATGCCAATTATTCAGAGAATCAAGAAGCCTTAAATGAACTTCTGGAAGCCAGGCTTTTTTTGGGGAAAATTTTTTTAAAAAATCTGCCTCTAGAGGACCACGAACAATCTATGAAAACTATTTTCCTTATTTAATCCTGTCCTGTTTATTAGGACAGCTGTTCACCTGCTTTGAACTTTAGTGCACTGATAACCTTACTTATAGAAGCAGGCTGTAAACTTCTGCTTGATTTTTGCCTGCACTGATAAAGAAACAAACTTCTGCACTCAGGATTACATGCTTTGAAGACAGTAAGGTTAATTCAGATAGAAACTTTATATTCCAATGATGGCTTGAGCATGGAAAAAAACCACTATGACAATAAAAGAAAGATTGAATACATAAAAAGACAACTATTTTGAAGAGGTTACATCCAACAACAAGGTTTTATAAATTATCGCCATAAAAATCAGTGAATTTCTATTTACACGGGTTAAAAGGGTAAATTTAATGGACTGGATTATGGCCATTAATTTGTTTCATTAATTTCATTTTACAGCTTTATGAAGATTTTAACAGAAGATTTGAGATGTAGCATGAGCTTAATATATTTGGTATTTAGCAACTATGCAAAACAGTAGATTCATTTCATAAGGCTTAAAGGAGGAAAAGTCTACAACAGAATTGGCCTGCAGTCCAGATACGTACATACACTGGGAAATTCAGAATTTTTAGTGAGAAGAAAAAGAATCCAGAATTTTTCTATTCTCAAGCAAAACAGATTTTTCAAAAAGTCCCTATCACACTGACAACTAGAAAGCATTTAATATCTATTACCAAATATTGTCATTTAAAAAAATCCTTTTCATCAGGTAGGGAGGGTCAAAGCAACTATTAGATGCATCATTTCATCTTTGAAGTGATAGGAAATGATATAAGAGTCAGATGTGGAAAATTAGATGTGAGAAAATTCCATTAAGAATTTGGCAGGATTGACTTACCCTTCAAAATATGATAAATATGTTTTATTTTTAAGTTCCATACTCATTACGTGATGTGCTTTTTTGCAAGTTTTCTAATGAGATAGTGAAGATGAAGTTGCCTCTTAAAAGACGACCATCACAGAACTTGTAATTCTTTTCTAACCTTTTGCTTGAATGCAAGCACTTTCATTTGACAAGTAGGAAATACCAGTATCAAAATGCAAACTTCACTGTCTCACTAACCACCAAGATTGTCTTCCTGAAGTTCTCTTTCCTACCCTATTGACAAGCAAGGGCAATTCAGATATTGTTTCACACATTCAGTGATCCATCATGAACAAACTGGAGGGACTTTAGGCCAGATTTATTTAGACACGTATTCCTTCTGGGTTTTTTTTCAGATAATTTTCTTTACACAAATATTCTCTCATGAATTTAAAGTCCCAGGGATCACATTGTGGAGTTTAGAGTACTAAAAACTCCTGTAAAGATTTGATTAAGATGAAGCTTTAATTTTTGGAACTAAAACCTTTCTTTACACTGAGGCTTATACTGTAAAGTTCCAACTAAAGTGCAAGCATACATGATATATGTACCCAGTTTATAGTACATGCAGACCATTTGTCAGCTACACTAACAAATCTAATTAAATGTTCTGTTTTGTGTTATGTAAAGAAATAAGTTTTTGTGGTGTTTTTGTTGTGGTTTTTTTTTCCCCCAAGGAAGCATAAGAACAATACTGTCTGTGTTACCCAAGATTAGAAAGTTATAAAATAAGTACCTAGGATAATTTGAATAAACGGTGCCTAAAGATTTATTATTCAGAAGCAAGGGAAAGAAGTTGTTGGATTGGATTATCAAGAAGTTACCTTAAAAAAAAATTTACAAACAATTAAACTGTTGAGGGAGAGTATACAAATTATTGCATAGGGATTTAGAGGCATAGCCATGTAATGCACTGTAAATTAAAGTAATTTATAAAGTACAACTGGAAACCATATATATGAACAACTGCTTAGTCAGCAAAGGTGAGTCAAATTATTTGCCACTGCAAGAACAATTCCATGGGATAGCTCACTGCATGCTTATCAAATGTTTGTTGTCTTCAAAATAGTCAAACATATTAATATGCCCTGAAGGCAGCCACTAAATTCATTGTCACTGGAACACTCTCAGCTACTTTCGCTGCAGGGGTAAAACAGCACACAGCCAAAAGTCTCGCTGTGTTGATATACAAATGCCTAAACACCCCCTCTCTGTTCTCTGTCACTATTAGAGAGGTCAATTATATATGGTAATGATAAGAAGGAAGGTGCTTTAGACAAAGCAACGATCTAACAGAGATCTGAAAGATAATAATAAGAGAGTTAGTGGACAGTTTCAGAACGCGAAAATGTAGCTGATCCTCCTTTCACATGAAGGATATCACATTAGGATATCTGGTGTGTATCTGGAAGATCTCCACCCAGTCTGCAGCTGTAGAAAAGTTGATCTGAAATTAGGTATAGTTAAACTTGTGAATTATTTATGTGCAATATGCTTAGTTTATTTCTTCCTGTTTTCCCAGAGGGTCTTATATCTCACTAGATGGGAAAAAGATATAATTTTCCTTCCTCCAGTACAATTTATATTTACCTCGTAAATGGGTACTAAACCTTTAGGTTGGTCAAAAGACAGAGCTACAGAAAGGAAAGTTCTTTTAGGTCATTTAACAAAGTGAGTCTACAGGTTCCCTACAGTCTACAGGACTGTCTATAGTCTCCTTCAGGTTTGCTTTGCCCACTTCATTTACAATTTGGGGCTGATAGCTCCCCTTCACTTCTCTAGTGTGGCTGAGCAGCCAGGTCAGGTGCTGCTTCAAGAGGGTAAGCTGACCCGGAAACTCACTATGAAAACAAGGTAGGCAGCCACAGAGGTTTCATGGACAGAAGGGCAGTTCCACCACACCAGAGCAAGGCAAGCAGAGCAAATCCAGTGAGGGAAACCAGGTTTAGCCAAGAGTCCAGATCACCAGACAGGTCCAAGTTCAAGGCAGAGAATCAAGTCTCTGGTACAGGGTCCAGATCAGCCAGAACACAGGCATGACTGCGGCATAGATCGCACAAGGACCAAGGCCAAAAGCCTCAGCTTAAACACAGCTCCCAGGTGAGGAGGTGGGATCCCCAGGAAGGCTGCTTAGCAGAGCTCAGACAGCTCTCTTCACAGTCACGCACCTGCACTGTTACTAAAGCTGGCTCCCAAGCCTGGGCAGCTAAGCCTTCAGGTGGAGGGGGTGTGCTCAAAGCCTTGACACCCAAGCTCTGCACAAATGTGCCAAATAAGGGTTATTATATAAGAGCACTACACAAACCTTCTCTGATGAGGGGGTACCAACAGACCAATAGCTGAAAGGTTTAAGGAATGGAAAGAGACTCTTGGCCCTTCTATACAAAAGGAAAATTTCACAGTAGATGTTTAGGGTGAAATGCATAAAGTTTTAAAAGAATCTAGGCTTTGTCCCATTTTTGTGGTATCACTGTTAAATGCCAGTGTGTATAATAATACATACCTTGTAATATTGCTGTAAAATATTATGTATTTATTTTCATTAACAATCCCATTTCATATTGCCACATCACTTAAGTAAACATACTATATAGTATCACATAGGAGTGCTCATAATGGAAAGCATAGCTAAAATCCCCAAATCCCAATATTACTAAATTTTTATAGATTATAGGAGTTAAACCAAATGATAATGTGTTCTTACAATACAGTGGAGAGAAAGAGTAGAAGAAAAAAGAAGTCATCCTCATGAAGCTCTAGATTTGCCATGCTATGAGAGTCATTCTCAGACTTTCCCTTGTTATAGTCTCTTCATGTTTTAAAAAGATTCTGAAAAGCTGGAGAACTATTGCAAATATAAACTGTATCATATATGATTTTTTATTCCTGAAAACATTATACAATATAATCAACACTTCTGAAGCCTTGAATACATGCTCTTCTCTTAATGTCATTTCTCACCATTGCAAGGGTAAGACAGGTATACTAAATAGCAAGTGATACAATGGTTACCATGGTTAAGCTCTGCAGTCTTTTTATACTGAATGGTAAATACTTAAATATTTGTATATAATCCAACAAGTGGACAGAGTAGGAACAAATCAGCCACATGAATGTAGGTGTCTTTCTCCTCATTTTAACTTGCTCCTATAACCAGCTTTCCCCTTCATGAGTGCTGTTATTTTCTTCCCCACTTTTGAAGAGGAAAGTGAGGCTTATTCTTGCCTCTAAAAAGGAAAATGATAAAGTCAAGATTATGGGCTACCTATAAACCCAGATTTCAGCTGCAGGTGAGAGGTTCTCGGTATTTCTCATACATTTCAGTTCATTACAAGAGGAATGTTTGTTTCAGACACTCATAATGATTTACAGGTTTTTTATTTGACCTCCATAAATAATATGCCAAAGTAATAGACAGAAGTCTTTTGAATGAAATCAAAACAGTTCTGCTTTTGGATACCACAGCATTAAAATACACATCTTCAGAAGATATAATCTGTGAATCTTATGATCAACCAAGACAACTTGTCAAGGAAAGTGAAGTAATTCAGTTATCTGAATAAATAACTCACATAAAGCAGACATTTTGTATTTGACTGTAAAAACTATTAGAGAATTTCTTGTATTGCTTTTTTAGCTGTGCTGACATGCAGGTGATAAACTGGAAATAACATTTACCTCCACGCAGATTATTAATGCTCAGGAACTCAAGCCACTTATTTAGACACTTACATTTGAATTCAGTTGCCTCTTTTCAGGCACATGAAAGTTGCTTAGAATCATTGAAAGCAGAATATTGCATTTAAATGCTTTAAAGTAATTTCACAAGCAAATTAAAGGGAAAAGTCACATTTTCAGAACAGTGTATCCATAAACTATTCTTTTTTTAAACAGACATTTACAATCCTATGGGATATATGGACTCTAGCATTTGATAGCATTTTCTGAAGAAGATGTATTAGTGATAGGATACATCACTCAACCTAAGCATAGGGCCTTCGGATTGCTAGTTAGGCAAAATGGTAGTTTGGCTCATGCAATTGCAATTTCACCAGGGTTTTTTTAATGCTTACATCATAGAAAACTATTTTTGCTAAATTTCCTTTAAATTAGACAATACTTATGTTACACATTTTTTTAGAATATCTGCCTTCGCTATAGATCTGGAAGTGTTTTTGCAATGCCCTGCCTCTGCAGCCTAGATTGATTTGTGAAGGATGTCTTGGCAAGTAAAAGGAGGGGAAGATACTTTTTAAACCTGTCATGGGCATTTCTACGTATTCTGTGGTATTTGAATTGTATGTCCTTTCTGACAAAAAGGTTATTGCCTGCTGTGAAACAGATCAATGGGTGATATTGTGCAGTGATTGCTATTTGTTTAAGAGAAATCTCCCTGACTGACCCACTTCCTGTAATGCATAAAGAATAAATGACAGAAGTAATATTTTTGTTCTTGTTTCACTTTCATTCATCTTATTTGATCAGCACTGAACAAAACTGACATCTCATCAAGCCCAAAAGTGTATTTCTGTACTAGGCTCATCAGAGGGTGGCATTTAAAACACAGACATTGCAGGAACAAATGTATTTGCCAGCTCTGTTCATCGATGTAAACCTGACCTTTTTACTGTAGATTTACTGACACTGTGCTGCTTTGTATCATATTTCATTACTATGTGGGAAGCCTTGAAGGTCCTCCCTGTAAAACCACTTTTGATTTTGATCTGCAATTTTTTGCATCTACAGTAGTTTCGTCCGAAGACTGAGAAAACCTTATTATATTTTAATCTTACATAAAACAAGATGACTTAATTACACTTTTTAAAATGGCTCCACATTGGTCTCTCTTTCAGTTGCACCAGTTCTTAGGGACATCATGCAAGGAGAACAGCATCACTGAGTTGCATTTTCCTACAGTCTCTCTCACCTCCCCCTAAACCCAGTACATTGATAATCCTGTTCCAGGAAAGAAGAATCTAACACATATAGTCCTGTATTTACAATTTGCAAGTTTAAAATAGTAAAATAAATTCCACGTACAAAACATAATCTAGGCTCCAATACTACATTACCAAAACAGTAATGTATTTGCCTTGTTGTTATGCACTATGCTTCCACTTTTTTCCTGCAATCACCTAGGAGACATGTAAGCCCTTTAATAAACAGGGTATTCTAAAACTTCTTCAGATTGATACATAACTATTTTAAGTATAGGTAACAGCTCTGTGACTAAATGTTTTGTTCTGTGTGGGGAAATTTTGATGAGAACAAATAAAAATTGACAAAACTAATTCTGATCATGCTGAAAAAACACATTTTTCCAACTAATTGGCTAAATAATAGTTTACATTTCTTCAGTATGTTCTTTTCCTAAATCCCCTGGAAGCTTTCCAACAAGCCAGAACACTGAAGCACCATGCTGGTGAGCCCTATGTGAAACACATCTGTGTCACTGTTTTCAGCCTTCTAAGCTTGAACATATTGGAACAGTCAATGCTTGGCAGTAAAGCAAATAGGTTATTTTCCTTAAAGAAAGAAAAATCTATTACTCTTGTGCTGGATTCTCAAATCCTAATATTTACTCTCGTCTAAATAATGCATAATTGAGCACTAACATAAACCAACTCCAGATTTCCCTCCAAACCATTGTTTTCTTTCTTAAAATAGAAGTGGAAAGCACATGAAAATCATCCTTTCATTCCTGCATTAATTGAGGATAAAAGACTAGAGCTCAGTCCTTGAAGTCAAGAGAAAGACATAGGAAGGGTAGCAGGAAAGGGGGAGGGGGATTTCTACTTGTCTGATAAGTGTCTGAATCTACACAGACATCTATATCTGAGGTAGCTGCCTGGGATCTCTTTACAGTCAATGGAAAGAAATGGGCATTTCTAGAGGATAATTTCTCTGACATATCTTAAATGTCTTCCTTTGGTATAGGGTAAACCAACGCATCCCAAATGGAAGTACTTCATAAGCTTCAAGTAAATCCCAAGGTCATGTATACTAATATTAGTGAGGCTCTGAATCTGCATTTTTCCCCTCTTAAGTGAGTTTTAGAAATTTAAAACAGAGCTTTTTCAAGTGGCAATTTAAAAAAAAAACAAAACACCACAAAGTCAAAAGCAGAAAGGTACAGATTTGCCACACAAGTCAATTCCTCATTCACTAAGTTCCTCTAAAAATACAAGCATAAATTTCAATCTACATAATTAAGAAGTCCTGTATTCATTCTTCTTCATTAATATTGCCAGTGCTTTTAATTTTGCAGATATTATGGGAAACAGGAGAAAAAAAGTCACCGTCAGAACTAAGATCAATTAATACATTTAACTGGTTTTATGGAAAGAAAACACAAATGACAGTTCCAGTAGTTCATGTAGAGCCCCATCTAGCTGGAGTGAAATAGAAATGTCTCCAGTTTTAAGAAAGCAAAATTTATTGGTTAGAGATCTTTACTTTTGAATCGTTCTTGGATTTTCTATTTTTTTTCATGAGATTTTTTTGTACCACAAAAAGTTAATATTATACTGCTTTTGGAAATTCAAAATAGATTTTTAAAACAACCTAGTAGATATGACAAAGTAAAACTCTTTGGGAATGTTTTTATTCCTTTCACAACTGCTGTGGGCCTGTCATCTTCAGTATCACTTTACTCACTAGCAAAGATGTAAAGATAATAAATACCACTCATTTTAAAATATTCTAGCTACTCATTGTCTACACTTCACATGTTAGGTTTTTGTTTCTCAAAAAGAAACTTCCTAAAATATGATCCAGATGAACTATTAATTGCCCTAGCCTTTTTTTTTCATCCTAACAGTGGCAAATGAAGTGTTTAAAACTAAGACTCCCATAATACTTCATTAACATTAAAGCACAGTACCTTACTCCTGGATGATGTTCTCTGTACCTAACTAGACGGTCTTGTCTATAAAGCAGCAACTCAACTGATGAACACAACTCAGTGTAAAGAAGATAAAGTAGATGACCTGACTACTTATCTCCAGACTTATTTAAATCTTCCTTTTGGCCTTTTATAGACTAGCAAGGAAGTGCTAGAAATGCAGGTTATAAAATGTGATAACAGACAAAAAGATATAGATGAGGAGGAGATGGGAGGAAGGATGCTAACCATCTTTGCTGATCAATGAAAGAGGAAAACCACATACATTTTATAGTTCAGAAACCCCATCAGAAAAAAAATAGTTACAGCAGTCATAGTTACATAAATGGAATATGATCTGCAAAAATAGGTGCTTTCTCCATAACCTATATTCTGTATTTTCAAAACAAGTGTTTAAACCCTTCTCTTTCATTTGCTGACTGATATGTATTAAAGGTTTACTGTTTGTCACAATTACATTCCATGAGTAACTTCAAGACCATTTTCATGTGAAATGCTTATACATGTTCAGCAAATCAGACATGCACATAACCATGATCACTTCACATAAAATTTATTAAATAGCAAAGTTAGTTCAAGTGATAATGATACTGCTAGTTGGGACTTGTTAGGGAATCCCGGAAATGGATGTTTTAATGATGTTTTGAACATACTCTCTTGAGCTTACTGTCCTTGTGCCTACTGGAGAAAACCCAGCAAGCCTGTACAAGCAGTTCACACTAGTTTGTCTAAGGAACTAGCAAAATAAAAGCAACTTTTATTCAATATAGTGTTCAAATTATTTGCCTGTACCAATCTTTTCTACAGAGTTAAATATGCAGATTTTAGAATATGTTTGTTCGTAGAAATGCACGTTGTTTAGGTAAAACTTTCATTCTGACAAATGTTCAGTTTTTAGCGTTAGAGTATTTCAGGTGGTTGTTTAAAACCATTTTTAAAGTTTCAAATATCTGAATGAAAAAGGCACTGTACCGTGTGTTTTGCCTGCTCAGATCTCTATGGCTTCTTGTAACTATAGAGGAGGGTTGCTAATACTCTGTTGCACTGTCCAGAGAGGTAGCTGGCAAAGAGCAGTGATTGAATCCCCAGCTCCTTTTGAAAAATTTTAAAAATGGGGATCGTGCTTTGGCTTAGGTGAAGACCATCTGAAATGATATTTACTTTTATAAACTTTCCTATCTTCTTCATGATACTCTAGCTCTGGTTTATAGTAGCAACTATGAAAATCATTAACAATCACCATTAATTTTATCAAGAAAAAAACCAGTCAGCATTAACAAGTCTTTTGCAGGCAACGTTGGACACACACTGATTTTTACTGCCAGGATAACAATGCTTTCTGCAACAGCCATATATATATATATTACTGAGGATAAAGCTGGATTTGATAATGATAACATTACTATAGATTTTAATCAGTCAGCCTTATCCCAGGTATTTAAGACTGTTGTATTTGGTTGTCTCCTGTACTGCTTTTCTGGACATACCACATTCAAGGTATACTCTGCAAACAGCCTAACAGTGGTTCCTCGCTTTGAGATCAAGAGTCAAACATTTGCAGATGCTATTTTATGTCCTGGCTCAATTAACAGGGAAGGCTTGTGAGAAGCAGTTTTTACGTGGTCCTGATAAATTGCTTGACTAAGCACACTTTTTGTACTGACTGCAGACGTTTACCTGACTCATAGATTCATGAAATATGACAGAGATAACTTTGAGGTCTCCATGTGTACACCTGATGTATGCAAATACAATTAATATATTAAATATAAGCCATGCTGGGGCAGTAATTACTAAATTGCTTTATGTTTCCAGATATGCCACTAATATTTATATGACTCCCCCAGATTACATTTTTCTAAGTATTTTATACTGTTATGTTCCTTTCTCTAAAAAGGCAAAGCTTCAGTGGTTTCCTTAACTCTCTCTTGTGATTGCAAGAGTTATGATCATATAGTCAGAGGAGAGTAATAATATCAAAAAGCAAATTGGTTCTTTCTTACTGAAGGACAGTAAACTTCTGTTTACTGTTATAGGTTGACTTATTACAGGGGTCAAGAAGTCCCACCAAAAGAGTGACCAATTATTTTCGCTCAGCAACAGAAGCCTTCACTGAAACTTGAAACAGAACTAAACAAAAAAGTAAGCACTACTAGTAGCAAGTTTAGGATAGTAGTCATCTACAGGAAATCTCTTCAAGTTCACTGTTTGCATCTGTTAAAATCTATAGACCAGTTTTCTATCACAGCCTCTCAACCCCCTAGTTCCTTCTCTCTCTGTTTTATTATTCACCAGCATTTCACCATGACCACTTGCTTCTGTCAAGACACTGTTTCTTCCAGGGCCAACTCTAAAATATCCTCCTGATACATTCTCAGGTGTAGAACTTTGTTATTCCTACCAACAGTATCTGGAAACTGTCTGATGGGCGTTATTATCCAGACTCCCCTTTAACAATCCATTGCAGTATATTTCTGTATCCTCTTCCTGTAGATGCATATGCTTAAGGAGATAGCCCCCTAAACATGCTTCAACCTCTTCTTCTGCTATGCCATAGAATTGGCATTAGTCATACTACAGTAACAGCACTGCAACTTCTCTCTAGTTCCTTGAGTCCCCATGCCAGGTTTAGGGAACTCCAAGGTAGCCGTGCCACTATGGTGGAAACACAACTGGTAGAAATTAAGAGGTGGAAAGGGCTCCTTGAGACCCTAGCACCATTTGGCCCTTTCCATTGGCGCAAACTAATTTGACCAAGTTCACTGCAACAAACCTGATTTATGAGCCAGTACTGGCCTGAACCAGAACTGAAATCACTATGGCTAATGAATACAGTTTCAGATTTAATGGTAGATATCACATGTTCAGTATTAATAACTATACAGATAGAGAACACATGCAAAAGAAAGCATCACTAATGATCAAATAGACATTAAGAAACAGAAACTAATCAGCTAATCGCAGCCAGGATGGTATTTGTTTAACCTTATTCAAATAACTTCAACTCTTTTCTTTATTACTAGTCTGTACTTTGACAGTATGATGATGTTCCATTTCATGCGTAAAGAAGAATGTAAGAGGATATTTCAGGAGTAAAACAGGAGTATTCAGAATTAGAACTGAAGGAGCTGTGAGAAATATATACAAATTATATTTATCTGAATGTTTAGTTTGTGAGGTCTTGGAGAAATATTTGCTGATAGCTTTGATACATTTCCTTTATGAAGTTAGTTTTATAGGCAACCAGTATTGTTTGCTCTCTTGATCATTCTTTAGCTTAATAATTCCTTGGGTGTAAATGTTCACCATGGAGCATAGACACAAGCAGACAACAGCATCACAAAGTGTCAAAGATAAAAGCAACCTTCTTACCACAAGAATGTTTGCAATCTAATATGGTTTTATTCACTTACCTTGATAAAACCAGGATTTCTTTTATGGAAAATCTGTAGTTCCAAAACAAACAGCAACATTGATAACTAGAAGGTAGAACAAGAGAAGAAGAAAAATCACTGATGGTAGGAAACAATTATACCCTCAACAAAGCAATGTGTGCTGTAAATAACCACAGCACTCCTCACAGAAAACCATTTCAATATCTGCTGCTTGGAAATGAGGTGGACCTGGTCCCCTGGTGACACTAGATTGAGCAGAAATAAGTAGTTAAGAGGGTATTTAACCTCCCAAGCAGGACAAGTTTTACATTTTGGATGATTTAAAGTCCCCAGTCTGACCCAACTGTTGTAACACAAGTTAATTGAAAGATTAAATCAATCAAAAAATCCACTTTAACTCAAGAATTAAGGGGAAAAAGATAATGCATATTCTACTTCCTCTTATATTTTGCAAAAACATTGCAGTGCAGTTTAAGCAAGCTATATCCAGGAATTAAAAAAATGCCGTATCCCCTGCATCTTGCATTTGTTTTTCTCATTAACTATTTCTAAGCTAAGGGATCAATGATAAGCCTCCTTAAGTGTCTGAAGGACATACATACCAAGAATAAGAAAAAACTATTTAATGTGGCCCAAGAAGTAGAAATAATAGGATGAAATAGAGCAAAAGCTGAACTTGGGAAGGAAATGCTGGCAGTTAGATATATCTAACCACGGAATAATCTTCTAAGGGAGTTTGTGAAACCCTGTCATCTAAGGTACTTTAAAATGGATCAAACACTTGGAAATTTGCTGAAAGGAACTATTCTGTATTGACATAGGGACAGACAAGATAATGATGTAAGTAAATCTTGTTTATTTAGAACGTTTTTAATTCTATGAATTCTAGTTTTTATTTAATGGGGAATGATGGTTTCTTCTATATTTACTTGTTGTTGCATTGTTTCCCTACCACTTTCATCCTCTCTTCATTCTGATGCGTTTCACTTCATTGGAAGACACCAGAGTTAGTTTGTTAAAAAGCATTAAAAAGTATGTGTATACAAACTCAAGCCTGTTTGGAAATTCATTCAGTGCAACTGAGCAGAATGAGTTGCTTATGTGTAATATTTATTTATTTCACTAAATATCCCATTCATCTTACTTTAGCTAATTAGTATTGTCCTGGTAGACTAGATGAATTTAAACTGAAGGAGGTTGTCATGGGGAAAGGAATCTGCAAATGAAACTTATGACAAAGTTAAGATATATTTCTAAGAGGAAACAAGAAGGAAGCTGCTCATCTGGAAATATCTGCTTTTGCCTTCAAATATTTCCTCTTCTCTCCATGTCTTGCCCCAGAGACTTATACGTACCATTACTAACATTGTACTAAAATGCTCTAAAGAAAGAAAAAAAAAAATCATTGCTACCAGCACTGCTTGTAAACAGCTAGTAATTTCTCAACAAATAAAAAGCCTGTCACTATTTTCCACAAATGCCTCTTACACTATGATTACAACCAATACCATTAGTAAACTATTTCATAGCCAGAAAGAGAGAAAATTAATATCAGTATTAAATATTCTGATAGTAATAACAAAATCAGCTGTAATTTAAAGAAAAGAGTTAAGTTTTTCAGAAGGAAATTTGAGGAAGCATGAAGAACACATTTTTGTAATCTGAAATTTCTTTTCTTCCTTAGCCAAAGAGAAAAGAGATTTTACACGTTTTAGCCAGACCTTCTGAGTTTTTCACTTTGGGATATTTATCTTTGTTTATATTTACATAAGTTACATACTTGGGTATGCCCAAGCTGTATTTTACCATTCTGCAAGTTCAATTTACAATGACCCCTTCTAAAAATACACATAAAATATGCAAATATATGCATATGCAAATTTTTGTCCAAGAGAAAAAAAGAAAACCTAATTAAAAAGCAAAGTTCTGCATGACCAAATTTTAAAATAAAGTGTTACACGCAGGTGCATTCATACCATAAACCTAAATTGTTGGCACTGTACCACATAGCCACACATGCAAAGTGCATATTTCTATCGGAAATGGCTGCGCACAAATTTAGATGTAGTATTTAGGCACAGTTTTAATAGCTCTGTGTCTTTTTTAATTGCTCAATACAGGCCCTTATGCCCAAATAGTTCTGGAAGAGACAGCAGATTCACAGCTAATGGGAGTAGCATAAATTCACCAGGCTGCTGGTTAAATCTAACAAGGAACTGAAGTTATGTCTAACATTTAGTTTGAAAGACACAAATCCTCTAGATGAACACATTTATTGAAATTAAAAGGTAAAATACAGCAAGCTAGAATTATTGTGCATGTTTTTGTATCTGAATTGACTGATTCTTACCTAAGCAAGTGCAAATCATAGAGAATAAAACACAAGCTGGAATCTTTTTTTGCGATGGTCAATGGCAAAAATGGTAAAATATATTAGGAAATATTTGCTTTTTTGATATGAAAGGCTGAAATATTACAGATTGAATATAGAAGGTAGAATAAAGAAAACTTAGGAAGAACAAAAGCACAGAAAGATCCAGTGACTTATTTACTCAAGGTCATATAGTAGGTCAGCATCAAAGAAAACACAAAGGTACCTCTATATAGCCATCTGCAGGCAGTTGTACATCTATTTCTCTGTATTACAAACCAGTTTTGCATCCAAAAATTCCAATCCTGAATCCCTCCAAAAGCTATGGAGCTAAGTCAAGCTAATATGTCACATCTCTGGGATGCATTAGCTTTGGTTCATACCTTTCAAACACTGCTAGGCTGCTTCTGGTCTGGAAAAACTCTCAGCAGAGCCCCACCACCACTTTGAGATGGCATACAGCCCCATATCTAAGCATACACGTATTTGTTAAAAACTGGGATCTCATAGAGGGAGAAACCCAGAGGACTGCTGTAGCTGGAAGGACAAGTTAGTCTGTTGTTGGGATTAGCTGTAATCACTTTAAGAAAGATAAGGCTTACTCAAGTGCAGTGAAGCGTTCAGCACCTCCCCTACAAAAGACAACTGAGTGATCAAGAGTAGACTCTGTGAAAGGCGGTTGTTGTCCTGCCTTGAAGGGGTTACTGACCAGGGGCTCTCCAGCTGACAGGAAAACCATGCTGACCCAGGACTCAGCTCAGCAAAAATTAGTCATGATTGCTGTCCAGCACAGTGGAAAGTCCAGTATATTAGCAGAGGTGATGGAAAAGGAAAAGCTTACACATAGATACACAAATCACTAATTAAACGTAGGGATTTTTAAACTACTTAGTTATTTCAGGAAAAGATGTGATTTTCCATTAGAAGAGTGAAATGTAGTCATAATTACAAAGTTACAGCAGGTACTGCTGGCCCTTCAAGAATAAATTCAGCTGTATAAGCACCGTTTAATCAGTATCTGGGGGTTGGTGGAGAACATGTGTTTCTTCTTCTAAGGCACATAATTTAATAAAACAGTATAAGAAAATCTCATGGAAAAGAACACGGTGAGTGTTACTAAATCAGAGTGGGGATTACGTGCTACCATGACATTTGATTAAGTATCAACAAGGAAAAGCAGCTTTTTAGTGCCCAGTGATAAAGACTAATACAAATACAAGCAACCATAACGGAGCAAAAGTCCAACAAAATCTTCATTGACCAATTTCAGTCAAGCGGTTTAGCCCAAATAGTGCAGGGGAGCAAACAGTAAGAAAACAGATATTTCTAAGAGCTGGATTACTTCAACAGCTTTTATGCAAGCCAAATTCCTACCAGCCTACATATTTTATTAATATTATACTACAGAAAAGTAGGTGCTGGACTTTAAAGAAACTAACACAAAAATCAAAGTTACTGATATCTAGAAAAGATTTCCAGGAGCTCTCTACTGTTAGACACAATAAAAATAAATAAATAAAGTGAATGAAACGATCACAATCCAATCTTTGAAGTCCCTTGACAAACGTACAATTCAGTGAATACAATTCATTAAAATCTAATTACAAAAAAATCAATAGTGCAATTTAGCCCAACCCAAAACTTACTGTAATGCACTGAACGTTTGAAAACTCAGGTCTTTATGAACAAGGCTTAAGTGACATTGTATATTACATTGTAGACTGTCTGTACAGCAATTAGCACAGGCTGCCTGTCTTTACTCAAAAAGGATATTACAATAAGTAGCTCTAGTAACAGTGCATCTGTAAACACCCACTTTCAAGGATGCAATGAAAAAGGAAACAATACTACTAACAATAGTCTATAAACACAATTTAAAAGAAAAATCAACTACTTGTACCCCAAACATGTACTCTCCAGAGTTCACTATTTTTATTGCCATTTGTGGAATTAAATGGCCACATTTTGCTTTTACTTATATACCAGGAAATCCACTGACATCTCTGACAATGATAGAAGAAGTATAGTCTGGCCTATAGCCGCAGGAAAATCAGATAGAATTGATTCAGAGTGATAGTAATCAGCTTTTATTAGAATTCCTTTAAAATTTAAATGTTATATTTCAAAAACATTGTAACTGTCCTAAAACGTAAAGAAAACTACCACTATAGCATTTTTTAAAAATTATATACTATGGAATAGTATACAAAGATGATTTTCTATTACAGATTGCTCTAGAGTGCTCTGAAACCATATATTCTGGCCTCTCTGTCTCTCATAATGTCTGGGTATATCATTTTAATCCGTATGTCCTTCTCTCAGACTAAAAGAACTGATGCACCCTTTGAAGGCACATGACTACCTGTGTACACCAGCTTACTTGTCAATATTTGGCATAGGCTGGTATATCCTCTGGCCATTTGGCCTTATTTCAATTAAATGTGACTGCTTGACCTACCCACAACACAGCAGGTAAGAACTACCAGCTAAATTCCATGCTTTACTTGGACTTTTTTGGTAAAACCTTTTGGAATTGCAGTGCCTGAGTCCCCAGTTCATTCTGCCGATTTCCCTTTAGAAAAGAATATATGCCAGCAATCACGCAATTCAGTCCATATCTGTAGTAGTGACTTGCTCCTGGATACAGAGAGGAAGAACACTGCGGGTATATGAATTTAGTTACTGTAAATAAATGGGCAGAAATAATTTGTGGATCCCCCCTAACTTTTAAAGGCCAAAAGGGTGCCACTGTCTGGGATTAGACCCTGGTATCATGTGGATCTACATACAGCAAATCTTCAACAGACAGTTCTGTGCATCAGCCATGGCATTATCCTCCACTCAAAAACATAGTGGCCATTTCTGTTTTACTAGCAGGAGATATAAATGTGAAACAAACTAATCAGAGACTGATCCTTCAAGGAGCAGGTTTCTGTTCTGCCAATACACTTCAGTGCCGAGTTGGTTTAGGAAGCAGCACAGTGTCCACCCTTTAATTCTGTAATGGAAGAGCAAATTCCCAAAATATACAGGATAAGAAATCTGTGTAATTAGAGAAAGGGAAGAGTTTGAACAGGGGCCTTAAAAGTTTATAAATCCCTGACAGATGAAAACCAAACTAAAATAAGCTTACATGTAGACATGAAAAGAAGAATGGTCTAGGACATTAGTGTAGGACTTAGGAGACACGGATTCAGTTTCGAAATGATTTCAGTTTCAATGACTCAGATGCCACAGAACACAAAATTTTATGCTAATGAAGCTTTAAGGTAATGCTTCTACATGGTGCAGTACACAGCACAGACTATGCAGGATACAAGGTCTATCGGTAAACGCTCCTCAGGCAATACCAGGCTTGTGTGGTGCTTCATCTGCATTCATAGGCACTCTTGAGAGACATGGCTTAGCAACTCAGGCATAGCATTGCATGACCACAAATGTGCTGTTCTCAAGTCTCATTTTAGCATGGTCTTCAGTAGTTGGAGTACCTCTGTAGTCTGTTGGCTGTGTGCCTCAAACCTCTACAACTAATGAAGATAATAAATAATAACAGTAATACTTCTTTATGTTGCAAGGATGTTGTGAGAAGTAATAAATACACTCCAAATTATGACATGCTTGGGTTATACACACTGAGGCCACACAACCACCAAACAAAACATAAGCAAAACAATAATTGAAATAAAGGCGGCAAAAATCACACCATTTTCTTTAGCGTAATCTCACGGCCACATCAATAATTTTCATCTGCTTCACTTTATCTTCAAATAGCTTTTTTTTTTAAGGATCCCAAGGTTTTCCTCAGACAGCCAAAGCTATTCATCTCACACATTGCATCCTATTCTCTTTGATCTGTGTCAGTGGAAGAAAACAAACAGACCAGAAGAAGGTGGCACCATACTGGAGGTTAGGTGGAGCATGCAGAGATCTCACATATTCTGGCACACTCATGAAGTCGTTCCAGCAGAGGCTGTACCAGCTGTCTGACATTTATGTACATTTCTATTACATTTAACTAACCTAAGAGATGACACACACACACACACACAAAACCCAAATAAAAACACCACAGACTCACCAATGCAACAAAATCTTTACATAAGCTTCATAAGCTTTTTCTAGTTTATCTCATAAGCATGCTTCACTATCCAGTTAGAGCTGAGAGCTTAAATAACCTCTAATAAGGAGCAATGAGAATCTAAAAATGATGCATGGTGACAATGTGTTAAAAAGGTAACAAAATATTCCTGTACTAGCTATAATTGCAATGAAAATAGCATATAAACTAATAAGCTATAACATTTGGAAGAAGGGACTTACAAGGGCAGAGATAACAAAAAAACTATTAAAAGAGAGCTCAATAATGTCACTAATACTTCATAGAAGAAGGTCAAGTCCTTCAATAATTCCAGATAAGTACTTACCAACAGTTTTCATAGCAACATATTGACTACAACAGTAGAAACACAGTGTTAAGTTTTGAGTCAGAAGATGTATTTCAGTGGGACTCCATGACTGCTTAATGAAGGTGTTCTAACAAGCCAAATTTGTGTTTGGTAGAAAAGTTAGAAATGTTTTGCATATACCTAGACAAATGTGAATTAAGAAAAATGCCTCCTCCTCGCATAGTTCCACAGGCACTATGATTTCTGTCTGGATTAAACAAATATCAAGATGAAGAACTGATGCTGTCCATGGGCTAACATTCAAGTTCATATATGTCAGCACAATTTCATTTGAACTATTCACATAGGATTTTGTCTGCTCTTATCAACTTTTTGCTACCTTGGGTGCCATCTGATCAGCATACAGAAAATAGGCCTGCATTTTTCTTTCCAATCTGGACCAAAAACTTGAATCTTCTAGACAATAGCTGAAATTCAGGAGCATTTTAAGGAGTCAGATTAGAGCTTCTGCTTAATTCTTGGAAATCCTTATTCAGTATGTATGAAAGCCCTTTAAATTTTCTGTAATAACAGAGAACATAAAAACATAAGTCATAAACAGGTCTAGAGGCAGCAGGAATACTGATGACAGCCTCTCCTCCATCAGACTCATACAAAATAGAACATGTGCTATGCTGGGCAGCAGAGTGAGAAAAACCACAAACTTTTCAGGTTGTCTTCAGGCACACATGAATATGCTTTTTCTTTCAGTTACTTTTGTGTAGGGCCTGAGTAAGAAGTAACAATGACCTCCTGCTTCCAAACATAATGCTTCTTCAGACAAACTACATTATACTTCAATACTTATACTGCAAAATTGATCAGAGGAAACAATGGATTCAAAATCAAATAACTGAAAATAATCAGGCAGAATTAAAAGAAAAAGCTAATTAGATTTTGTGAGCCATTTATGTTCCTGAAGTATATAAATATAGTTATATACACTTTATATTTATTATACATTTATATATAACTCAAATCTGAGGTGCAAGTAGGGTTGAGACATTAGTGCTGGAAAAAAAAATAATCAGTGGTTCCTCTGAGTATATCTTTTGATAACACAATAAACTCCTCTATTTATCAAGGAGGGCTCTGCAAGGTCTTTAAAAGAGTTTTGAAATTTCAAGGTTACATTGCAGAAACTGCAAAGTTTTGTTTTAACAGGAACAGAATTTATTATTTTTGATCAAAACATTAATAAAAAGCCTATCTGATGTTCTTAAATGAGTTATTACAGAATAAAAGTTAATAGTGCAAATAGGATTTCAGCCCAGAGCATATCCTTACGGGATGATTCAAATGATGAGCCACAAAATATACCAGAAAAAATTGCTCATGTCGCCAAAGGGACCGTGGTGAGAATATGCTTCTCCTGAGAAGCCTTTTAGAAGATGACACTGGCCACAAGGGACTTCAGCAGTGAACATTTTTTGACTCAAAGAACGTATCTGGATGTGCCTGCATCATTGAAACAGCCAATACCAGCTACTCTGCATTGCTTCACTTCACTGATTAAGTTATTCAGAATATCCAGTGGCTGGCAATAGTCCAGAAGCTGTTAGGGTATATAAGTACCAGTGTATAAGTCCACAAACTTCCATGGTACACAGTCACTGAAAATTAGGAAATGGAAGTTGATAAATTCAAAGGGCAATATCAGATCCAGACCTTTAACACAAAGTTGTATTTTTTGTCCAAATGTAAAGAATTTGCAAGTTTAGGACCTGTAAGCATTTTCCTTCTACTACCACTCACCCAACTTTCCATTCTCCTCCCTCCTGCTTTCTCTTTTTTTATTCTCTCCCTTCATTTTCATGGACTCACTAGCTCTGTGCATTGGTTTGTGACCCAAGAACTTGTAAGAAAAGAAACTTACACTCCAGAGCATGGCAAAATCACAGAATTGTTCCAAGTTAGACCGCTCCCTGTTCAGCAAGTGGAATATTATGGATCACCTTCTTCAGCCCTGGATATGGATTGTGTTTATGCACACTGCATATCTAAAGTACTTTCTGCATTGTGCTCTTTACACACAGCCAAAACTGGGTGCAAAATAGTAGGCACATAATGCTATAAAGCACCTAAAAAAAGACAGTCTTGGGTATCCACTTCAAGCAGCTCACTAACCCTTCCAGGCACATACAATTTGAGAAAATGATTCAGAAAGGAGTGAATTAAAGGAGAGACAATCACTAAGTTTTCATTAAAAAAAAAAAGGGGGGGGGGGATTCTAAAGGAGGATTTGGAAACAAACAGAAAAGAACAGTTTAGCAACACAGAAAACATAGTGGTTGTTTTAAAGCTAAATAAGAATCATATATGTTCTAAAGAGACTTACATTTAGAGGAAGTTGGTTTTATTATGTTTGTATTAAATTTGTGTTAAATCTGTTTAATATCACATTACAGAGTTACATGAAAACATTTCGTATTTCCTTCATATTTAAGCAGTGCTTGAAATGTTTTGGCATATAACACAATAGTTATGGTTTTTAAAAAAAATATACTTTGAGAGGAAAAGAAAAAATCAGGAATAAATCATATGACACATAGAGGAGTACAAAGAAAGAATACATCTTATAACGCTGCCAGTTAAAGCAATAAGATATGAACCACAAACATTATCATACACCTTAAAGTACAGCACAGGGACTAAAATCCCAAATAGTCTTAATCACAGCTTTACAAAGCTTCTCTGTAGCAGCGGTGCAATATTTATATATTACTATTGTTTGAAGATTATTTTTTTTGCTTAAAATGTGAAGATGCTTTCCAATTTGACTGCAAGTCAACTCAATTGAAACAAAACAAAGTTTAATTAAACATGTTTCCTTCTGCCTTCCAAGCTAGGTATTTTACATGTGCCGTGGTAACTGTATGATAATCAAACCTTCTTCATCTGAGGACAAAATATATTTTCATGAAGGTCAGCTTCTGTCATGAACATATTTTAATTTGCTATCATTTGGAGGATGACAAATATCTCACTTGAAAAAAAATTGTTAAGAACTACTGTTAACTGCATTTGTCCCTTTCTCATGCAGAAAATATTTTCAAAATTTATTTTAATTTATATATAAATTTTGTTTTGCTCACTGAATTGCTTGTATTATTTAGGTCAGCTTTAAGGCAAGAGCCTACCTCTGATTCTGCTGGGACAATAGTCTCACCTCAAACTGCCTTCTGAATTCGTCATACTTTGATGAATTTTATTTAAACTATAAAGGTTGAGGTAAGATGCAATAGGGACTACAGGTCAGCCAAGCACCCAAGAATGGAACTATTTAAGTACTTAATATAATTTGGACCCAAAATGTCATTGTTTTCAAAATCCTCCATAGATTAAGGGTCATTTTCTTTCTAGTAACCCAGTTACCAATTATTCTTCTGTTGCTCTCGAAATATTCCAGAAGTTATTATGCAGTTTTCTATTTTCTGATAGGTAGCTCGTTTGTCTCTTTCATACATCTATTTATTGCAAAAAATTAACCTCATACTGAAGAGCTGACAGATTCCTGAATACCTTTAATTAACTAAACTAATAATTTAAAATGTAATGATTATTTAACAATAATGCACGAATGCATTAGCTATTCCTCAAAAATTAAAATATGAGGAAGATTCCTGTGAAAGTATGACACAGGGAGCAGTCTATTTTTTTGTTAATCAGCAACCAGCTCTCTATAAGATTATTCTGCAAATAATCATTTTGCTGCCAGCAGCAAAATAAAACAGACTCCCCTGAAGTAAGTTTGTCTTGGTAAGCTTTCAAGATAACAGATTGTGACACAAACCTCCTCAGGTTCATACATTTGCACTGTTATGCCTTTTTAAATAAACACTTCTGTTAAAATGTTTATCCACTAAACATACAAAGAACAGTTTCTTCACAAGCACAAACATTATTTTATATAGATGAAGTAGATGACTATATATACACTAGAATGTCACAGTCAACAATTTCTTGATATCACAGGAAAGCCTCCAAAAATTTGCGCATAACTGAAAGACACTGGTTTGTGTTTCCATAAAAAAAAATATCATCAGATACTGGGTAGCTACTAATATTCCTAGTGAATAGTTTCTCACTTTTGAAAGAAAACAAAACAATGAGCATGTTTATAATATCATAGGTTTAGACTTTACCTACAAGCAACTCATTTCCCATAGTTTTTTATCCATTGAAACATTCTCTCCCTGAAATCTAGAAATAATATCATATGTACTTGCAATATTATTTTCACACTTGTGATGACGGAAACTTGTTGTTTTCACACTTTGAAGAACCCACCAACTGTCCAGACCCTGAGGTCAGCACTTTACTAGTCACAACTGATTCCTACTGGCAGTGATCACTAGAAAAATGAACACTGAAACAGATGTCTCTGAATGAACTGGGACACAGTCCTGATGTTCAAATTCTCACAAAGGTCTTTAAAAACTGTGACCTCACCTATGGGTTGTTCAAGAATGGTCTAGTTCAGCCAGCCTCTATTTCCATGTGATGCCTGAACTGAAATGAATATCCAGGGCAATTTTTCCATGGTTTGACTACCTGTGTTCCTAAGCATTTGTCTAATCCTCTAAGATAGTAAGTCCATCTATAACATCACATTTATAGGTCTTATTCCAAGATATACTTTTCTATTTTATGACAGGCATTTGGTTCTCCAAGTGTTTGTTTAAAGGGTCAGGTGTCAGGAATACTCTGAGAGAAGGTGAGAGGGTGAGAATATATTTATCTGAGAAAAAAAACCCTGGAACACTGACCCAGCAGCACTAATTCTAGGTGTGGGGATGTCCTGGTTTCAGCTGGGATAGAGTTAACTGTCTTCCTAGTAGCTGGTACAGTGCTATGTTTTGAGTTCAGTATGTGAAGAATGTTGATAACACTGATGTTTTCAGTTGTTGCTCAGTAGTGTTTAGACTATAGTCAAGGATTTTTCAACTTCTCATGCCCAGCCAGGGCACCTGACCCAAACAGGCCAGAGGGGTATTCCATACCATGTGACGTCCCATCTAGTTTAGGAACTGGGAAGGGGGGGGCAGGGATTTGGCGCTCGGGGACTGGCTGGGTGTCGGTCGGCGGGTGGTGAGCAATTGCCCTGTGCATCATTTGTACATTTCAATCCTTTTATTACTACTGCTGTCATTTTATTAGTGTTATCATTATCATTATTAGTTTCTTCTTTTCTGTTCTATTAAACCGTTCTTATCTCAACCCACGAGTTTTACTTCTTTTCCCGATTTTCTCCCCCATCCCACTGGATGGGGGGGGAGTGAGTGAGCGGCTGCGTGGTGCTTAGTTGCTGGCTGGGGTTAAACCACAACAGGGGACTACCACCAGATCAGAAAGAATTGCTCAGAATTTTAACAACAGTTGCTTCCATCACCTGCACCTCAAATGAAGGACATCTTCCTTTCCCTGAAACTCCTAGGATAGTTCTACTCTCCAATATTTGAGATGTCCATTTCCCACTATATTCCAAGGATGACATAGCTCTAAACTGTCCTTGTCTTAATCCTGGTGCTGCTGTTTGGGAGAATAGAGGCACATTCTGGGGCTTCATGCCCAGGAATACTATTTGCTTCCTACAGATGATTTGGCTTTTTAAAAGGAAAAGAAGTGAAGTGAGAAGACAAACCACAGGGCTTGAGCAAAGCAAATGTGTGAAAGGTTCTGAAGAACATCAGGACTAGCTCTAGCCCACACCAAAATCCTGTGAAAAAATCATGCAAGTTGACAAACTGTTACATCAGAATTTTCATCTTCACCAAACAAAAATCAGTCATTTCCTACAGTTAATACATAATCAAAACTCTAAATATACTGAAACAAATTTCAGAATACATGGATATACACTAGTTTCTAATTGTCATCTGAAAGGTTTTTAAATTAATTCATCCATCTATCAGTTTTGGTGTTTCTGTGGAAAATGAACTAGGGAAAAAAATCATTTAAGGACACAATGGCTTCAAAGGTAGGCTAAAAAGAAGGTTATAATAAATCATTGTCACTATTTGTACCACAAAGAAAAATCACTAAGTCCTTTTAATCCTTTGTATTTCTCTCTAAAATACCCATGTTTGCTAAAAAAATGGCCATATGATTCAATTTTATACACGCATTAAGAAAACAGAGCCAGCCACCAGAGAACTATTCTTTAAACAGCCCTTACTTTCCATAGGAAATCTTCAATTCTTGAAGATTTTGGAGGTCAACACTTTCTTGTGGCTCTGTACGTTTGTTCAGTTTGTAGAAGAGTACAGAATCTGTCTCTGGCATTTAATAAAGGGAATGCAAAAATGAATGAACAATAACTAGTTATTCTTGTTTTAAAAGCTTGTTTCCCTTCTGTTACTCCAAGATAAGCAAAGATACTGCTACAGCTTAAACAAAAGTTGGCCTTGATTTTGCAGTGTTCTGTTAGCACAGGCTCTACTGAGCTTACTAAGCCTATGCACAGTTGCAGAGGCTCACGCTAGGAGACCACAGAATACGATGATCAAGACTTTTACTGTAGCACTAGATCCAGAGAAAGATCTATGGCCTTGAATCAAGTAAAGCAGTATTTGGCTGACAGGGAATTCATACCAGCTATTTTACCATCTATTTTTTCACCTTTACCATGCTCAGGGAATGTGAAGTTAACAGCTTTAATTTACTCTATAGTGAATGACAGTAAGAGGGATTTCAGATAATAATTCAGACAGCTACATTTGATCTCTAAAATTGGACAAACGCTTCTAATCCTATTTCTAGAATCCAGAAATATGGTTTATATGAGACTCAAAACTCCTAAAGCAAAGATAGAGCTAGACAGTTCAGAATGGGATCCTAGGAAGCATTTTAACAAAATCAGGAGATGCCCAGAGCTAACCAATGGGAAATGCTGAAGAAAGGGAAGAAATATCTGTAATCCCAACCTTTTTCAGCATCTAGCATGTCTATCTGTCAGGACAAATCCAGAGTCCAGAATCCATTCTGGAAGGCAAATTAGGGTATTAGTACCAATCACCCTTCCCTACATACTGGTTATAGCCCTGCTACTTTTCTCTAGATAAGAGCTCTCTAGATCTAGGATTGTAAGTGACTGTCATATCTAGGATTATTACTGAGAGAATTGTTGTAGATGATGTTCAGTTTGCTGAAGTTCTTAATTATTGGATGATAGAACTGAAAAGTAGGAACCAAACAATCCCAGAAAACAAAAGGGCAAAACAAACCAGAAGAGAAAATGGCCTCGCTATACATATTTAATGAATCAGTGAAAATATCCCGCACAAAGGCTTAGAGAGTTAAATTGAAAATGTGTGTATGATAAATTGATATAATACTGTCTATGTAATGGGTTTCCTATTTAAATTTTGTGAGGATTTAATCAGTTGGGCACAGCTGTGCAGGATGCACCATAAACTACGTTGAAAAATATGTAGACATGTACATTTATCTGCTACAAATTAAGCTCACTTAGAGGTGGTCTTAATGGACCATGTAGCAATCATTACAAGCATAAATTTTAAACTGTCTGTTTCCAGTGAATTTGCTTTGAAAAAAAAAATTAATGCTCATCCTTAGTGGAGCACAGTAATAAATGGAAGTACCCTTAATCTGTTAAGCACTAATAACCTAGCAATTATTCATTATGAACCCCATGCTGTATAATGTATGTCTGTTACAATTTTATTAGTGATACTTTACTTAACCTGCAAAGGTATAATTTTTATTCCAACGTACACCTTGTAATTATATGGTGTTTTAAGTGATGTGCCATTAAATTTACAGAATGTCCTGTCCCCTTGGTTTATTGTAAAACATCTGTACAATAAAGGATTCTTAAGGATAGTAATCATTTAGGACTTTCAGACTTTCTGCTTCTACAAAAGGCAGCAAAACCCACCGTAGAGATCAAAAAGCTATAGCTTTATTACAATGCAACACATAAATAACAAATTATTTAACATGGAAAATGTGTAACACTGTAATCAAAGTGAATCAGTGACCTATTTGGAGCTGACTAGAAGGTTGCAGCAGTTTTAAGTTCTCCTACAGAGGTTGTCACTTGAAGTCACTGGTATGCTGTTTTGGTGTACTTATCTTGCACAGTCACTGTTTTTCATAGATAAAAAGGGAGACCATCTCCATTCACTGAATGGCCCTTCCTCACCCAGATACTGCAATGTCCACCAAAATACAAATTTTCAAACCACAAAGGAGGAAATCCATGCTTTTCAGTAACTTCTGCTGGCTTGCCTCTTTTCTGCCCTCCACCAGTCAGAAAGGACATTATTTGCTCTAGGAAAGCAGATGAACCCATCAAGCTTCTTGAAAAAAACACAGATGAACTTGGAAATAACAAACCACATTCTCAAGCTAGCAATAGGGCAAGTTATTGTTGTGGAGAACTGACATGTCTCAGACCCATTCATTGAAATTTTGGCATTCAGTAGCCTAAAGATTACTTCCTTTCATTATCAGTTTTCAGGAACATTAGGTGAAGTGCATTTTCACAAAAAACTATATCATGTTTTATGACTTATTTTTATTTTATGGGGAGTCAACAAAGCCATGTAACTAAGGTTGTCTAATACTTCTCTTCATAAAAACTTGTTTGCTAGTTCCTTTGCCAATTTAACTGTTCAAACTGGAGTTTTCCAACATGCTCTGCTTTGTCTTTAATGCATTTGCCAAATATTCTATCCAGCTTTAATCCAAACTGATGAGGACAGACTTTGACATTTCCTGCTATCACCCTCTCAGAAGCAAGGAGCTGCTAGCACTCCTGCACTTACAATGTTCCCTCAGCTGACACTCCTGGCAAGAGAAGCAATCTGACTGAAAACATAAGTGGGGAACCAGAAGTGGCAATGCATGCGGCATACTCCTGCAAAGTGAAAGTGGCGGGGGGGTGTGTGTGTGTGGGTGTGTGTGTGAAGTGTGATCATTTAAGTACGCTTCAGTCAAAATAAAAATGAGAACAAGAAAAGAGACAATGACATACAGAAACAAGACAGAGACAACTCTTTGATTAAATGAGAGGTTAGCACATATGTTGTATATATAATGAATACTTTAAGTTCAGTGGTTGATCCAGACACACTGTCATATCAAATCCTCTATACTGCTCTGAAGGATCCTTGTACTGAAATGTTAGCTGGTCATATCACCTAAAGGCAAAAAGAAATTGCCCTAACGTTATGCATAGCAATTCCATTGCTCTGTGGTCTGTAGCACTGTTTTCTAAGAATAGCTGTTTCCAGACAAAGCTCCTCTTCAGTGTGAGCCAGGGGCAATTGAATTTTACCCTGAAAGTGGCTATAGGCCTTGTGGAAACATTTAGGAATACTAAATATTAATGTATTTGATTTTGTAAAATTCAGGACAGTAAAGGCAACAACTGGAATAGCTTCGATGTAAATATTTTTAACATTTACTGCTACAACTTGAAGTATGGATATTCTGACAAAGTAAAATGCCACCAAAGAGAACAAATTCTTGGAAAATTCCCTTTTTCTTCCTATAGTTAGTACGTGTTTATGGATTATTTTTCATGCCAAAATGGCAATGTCCAGGAGTCTAGCCTTCTAATGAGAGCGGTGTGCAGTACAATGAACCATTCTAGATCCAAAGTTTTTTAAGTTCAGTTTCCTGTGCTCTGCTCCTCCTTTCTCCACAACTGATTCCAGAAAAGCAGCCCGTCATTTTTTCAGACCTGGACCTACATCCTACTATCTATCACTGGTGTAAGCAAACACTTAAAAAAAATTTCCAGTGAACTCTGCCGCTTTGCTTTGCACACCACATAATTCCTTATATCTACAAGGGAAGCATGAGACCAGATGCCATAGGTATCACAGAAGAAACACTGGAATCCTATACTACAATTTGCTATTGTCCTGATTTCAGCTGGGATAGAGTTGATTGTCTTCCTAGTAGCTGGTACAGTGCTATGTTTTGAGTTCAGTATGCAAAGAATGTTGATAACATTGATGTTTTCAGTTGTTGCTAAGTAGTGTTTAGTCTCAAGTCAAGGATTTTTCAGCTTCTCATGCCCAGCCAGCGAGAAAGCTGGAGGGGCACAAGAAGTTGGCACAGGACACAGCCAGGGCAGCTGACCCAAACTGGCCAACAGGGTATTCCATACCATGGGACGTCACATCTAGTATAGGAACTGGGAAGGGGGGGGCAGGGGAATTGCTGCTCGGGGACTAACTGGGTGTTGGTCGGCGGGTGGTGAGCAATTGCACTGCACATCATTTGTACATTCCAATCCTTTTATTACTACTGTTGTCATTTTATTAGTGTTATCATTATTAGCTTCTTTTCTGTTCTATTAAACCGTTCTTATCTCGACCCACGAGTTTTACTTCTTTTTCCCGATTTTCTCCCCCATCCCACTGGGTGGGGGGGGGGAGTGAGTGAGCGGCTGCGTGGTGCTTAGTTGCTGGCTGGGGTTAAACCACGACAGTTATAAGACAGAAAACACACAGGAGAGAGAAAAAAGCAGCCTAAAATACACCCTTATAAGTATTTTGTCTCGGCTTCACATAAATTATAGTTGGAAATGCTGACCTGCTGTAAAAATATCATGCACAATCTTTTGAAGCAGAAGCATGTTTTATTAAGTGCTTATTTAAAACACTGGATCATATCCCCATATTAAGGAATATCATCCTTTTACAGAGGCAGACATCGCTTAAATCCATAATTTCACTCTACCACAAAGCTCATCCTGTATCCATAATATACTGTCCCTCACTGACTAGACACCTGAACGGGGAAATGAGATTAGGAATTATGGGTTTCGATTGCCATTTTGCAATGAACAAAAAGAAATATTGCTGTTATCATACTACTTTAGACTACCATTATGTCTACAAATTCCTAAATTCATAGATATAATGATACTCTTCTTTAAAGTATCATGATACAAGAATTTAGGAATTTTTAGACATACATAAAAACAAAATATCATTTATTATAAGTACTTAATAATTATGTATTATATAACAATACTCTAGTGCATAGACAAAATGTACAATGTAGAGAGAGATTAAAAAAATATACTGCACTGGCTTGGCTAAATTAATCTACAGTTTACAGAGAAGAGGAATGTCATTATTTTATTAAGCAACCTTTCATCTGAAAGCTTTTATATATAAAATACATGTGTGTGTATAGACATATATAGTAAATGAAAAATTGTTCTGAAAGAAAAAAACCAAGAATGTTTAGATTATGTTTTTGTGGGAAAATACTATAATGACCTTTTAAAATTACAGAAACATGGCTTTTTTGAGTTTTTGTATCCAATTTAAACCTCTAAATTTTTTATCTTGTCAGAACACAAACTGTCTTAACATGGCACAGATTGTATCTTACTGGATTGAGAGAGCACACAAATTTATACAGTCTGCAATAAGATATAGTAAAATTGCAGTTTTAGTGGTCAGAGCAGGCCTTGTCTGTTCCATATTTATTTACGAGGACAGATGACTCCCCAAAGGACTAGGCATATAAAACAGTACTGCTAGCTGGCTATCCAGCAGGAAGCAATATGCACTTTCCCAAAGTGCATGGCTGGTGAGCTAAAAATTATTTAAAATTAATTAAATGTTTTTAAGACCTGGGACCAAACCTCTGTGTTCTCAACATGTGGTTAAGACAGTGGCAATGCTATGCTTAGAGGAGATATGCTATCATTTTGCATTATTTCTCCTTGTTTTAAGTTGCAAGGCACTCTATAGTGTTCATCTTTAGCTCATCACTTCATCTCCAGATGTATCTGTGGAATATTTCATATGCATATGCAATCCTCTCTAGTCTCCCATTTCATCTGAGCCAAGCTGGTATGACCACATTAATACTGCAATGAAACTATAACCTGTATCTTTAGAGAAGTTTTTATTTTGAATTTGCTGCTGTCCTATGTTCCTCCATAGCATCCAGTCAGGTAAGAACATTGGAAGAATGAGTCCTTAACTGCCTGAAAAAGACATGCAGACTTACTTAATGCTCAGACCCAGCTACATACTTTTTGTTCAATTTCTGTAAAGAAATGGTTTATTTACCATTATGTTTAGCAGAATAATTATAATAAAATATATAATATATATAAAATAATAAAATATTTTCCCAGTGCAATGTAGCAAGATTAGACTGCAGAAACTAGTTGTCCCAGAATCAAGAATTACATTAGCCAGTTTGATTTGAACTGTGTTCTAAACTAAAATAACTGTTTGCTTTTAACGGGCAGACCACCAAGTGGAGAACAGTCTTCCAAAAATAAAAGCCTTTTCACTGTATATAAAAGTTTCCTGGAGAGTATTGTCTACAGTTTTATTGTGGTAGAGGAATAGAAAGAACAACTACAGTGATATCATACAGTGTTAAATAAATAAAATTGAAAATGATTGTTTCAGTTTTGTATGATTCCATTCAAAGCCATCGCCTAACTAGGTAAAGGTGTCAGGCCTATACTTTGTGAACAAAAGCATACATTCCTGGGACACCACTGAAGGCAAAGAATTTGCTTTGGGTATGAAGAAATAAATTAAGACCGGCCTTTTGTAGTGCAGCAAAGGTAGCTTCCCTCCACCATGGCACTGCAGTTCAGCTGCCAAACTGTCACTGAGCTACTGCTCACAGCTAACGAAGCTGCACGAGTATAAGGACACCAGCCAGGCCTTTCTTCTTTATTTTTCTTTCTTTTTTCCCTTAATGAAATTTTTAATAAACCACATCTGAACTAAGGTTCTTTCTGGTATAACTTCCAAGCTGAAGTTAACAAATGTTCACAAAAGCATAAATACATGTCTGAAAGCATGGCTACTTCTTGATCAGAACAGTCCACAGACTGAAATTTGGCCCTGTGAAGTGAACTCGCCATCCCTAAACAAAAGCTAGAATAAAGAAAACAGCAGGTCTATATCATAATAGCTCTCAGGAAATCTGTAAGGTAAGGCGTATAAGAAAAGTACTACTACACACCCACAATTTTTTATTTCCTTTAAAAAGTAACAGAGCTGGTTGAGTTGCTATCCTTTGGGACTTCAGGGTTCCGGCAGTAGACAATTTTTTTAGTTCAGAAGACATCTTCAGCCAGCCTTGATGGTGGCCTTTAAAGCAATAGAGATTGCATAGGTCAGTGACTTAATGGTCAGGACAAGCTGTTGGTAATGGCAAACATCAGTGGGGAATGAGATGATAGGCGGGGAGAAGGGATAGGAAGACTTAATTCATGGTCAAAGCAGACTTAGAGAAAAGCTGGGGCTGAGAGATAGAGCTTCCATACTTTGGACACAAACTGCCTGCCAGAAATTCAGATCTCTCAGAGGATTTTGCCACCAAAGTCCAGGGAACTCTCTAGAGTGATAAGGATTCCCAGTGAATGAAATTCTTATCAAGGTATTTAAAATATATGCAGACATAGACAACAGCTGTAAACTCCCAAAGCAAACAGTAATTTGCTTCTGCTGCACAGTCCTTGCACAAACGACACTTTATTTGGGGAGCCTAAGACAAAATGAAACCCAAGAGAGAGAAATACGAAATGTGCGTAACACATTGCCCCTATCAGATGCCCTTGAAAAGACAAACTATAAACCCAGAGTGTCCACATAGTCAGGTGTCTGAGAGAAGCTGTGTTTAAGTTACTGAATAATCTGAAAGAATGGGTTTGGTTTCCAACATCTTAAGGTGTCATTTTCAAAAAGGGGAACGAGGCAGAGCATTCAGGAAATGTTTCAGAGAAACTAGTATAAAAAGATTTCCATAGACTTGTTTCTTATGAGCATTCAGGCCTGTGAAAAGCAGAGCAGTTCAGTCTCTTTCAGAAGGAAATTCATCCAAATTGTTGCAATATGATTAAGTGCCTGCCTAATTAAAAGGGCTAGCAGATCCATTTTGAGTTGCACCCAGGTGAGGTGATCATTTTTATTTAATTTAAACAAGGTTAATGATCAACAATATTTCATAGCAGAAGTTCCAGGTAAAGAAAGCAGTAATAAGATATTGAAGCCCTAGTTCTTTAGAATACCAAGTGAAAGCTCCAGTTACATCTTCTGTGCCTCTACCTTGTTGTTATTATTGTAGACATTGGGATTCTTAGTTGAATATTCTTTAAAGAAGGACTTTCATCTGGCCTTTTCACTGTGCACTGTTGGTCCTCAGGTAAGTCCTGTAACTAAAGTCATACAGACGCAAGGCAAACCAACTGAGGCTTGGCGCATTTTGAGGGACTCAAAACGTTGCCCTGACACAATCCCCATGTCTGTTCAGTGTTATTCTGCCTGATGCACTCCAGATTGTGCACTCCTTGGACCACATCATATTGTATGTTTAAACATTCATTGATGCAAGAGAAAGTGATTCTTTCTTTGGGGAGCATAAACACGAATACAGTGAGATATATTTATTAATAAATCAAGTCAGTAAAGTTTTGTAATAAATAATGTAAGACAGTACACACAGTTGTATTGGAATTGTTCTCTAAACCACCTCTAGCTGAACTTCTTTCATCTACTCCTTGGTATCCCTAATCACAGTTCACAATACTTTAAAAACTGTCAGAACAAAAGGCATTTTAGTTTTTATGTTCTACAGAAGGCCATTAGGACTACCACATCTGTTCATGCTTCTGTAGTAAATCAAAGGAAAACATTTTTCTTCTCTTCCAAGAATTTTAATGTTTTCTAGCTTTGTTTATGTTACACAATTTCTCATGACTTATTTAATTCTTAACAATTTTTCTTGTTTTACTAATAATTTAAGATGAGTTGTATGAAAAATTTTCTAAAAATTAGTAAAGGATCAGCACCTTCAGCTCCTGGCAAGCTGCTTGTAGCACAAGTCAATAGGCAGTATGCCAACAGACTACTAAACACAACTACTTGTATAGTTCCAGACTTTTTTCCTACCATGTAGTTACTCAGTTTCATTTACAATTTGTCCAGTGGTATATGGATCTATGATCAGAGAGGCTATTTTAAGTAAATCTGCACATAACAAAGACCTGCTGTAACTGTGGAAAAGAAGGGTAAGAAAGACCCAGCAGAGGTATACAAAGTCAGCAAGGATGAAGTGTAAGCAAAAACAATCTCTTATTTTTTTTCCCTTGGATGATCTTAAATAATGGTTTCTGTCACAAAAGGATTACTTACACATTTTGATAACAGACTGTGACGGTCTGACAAATTATAGTCAATGTCTCAAACATTCGTTAAAGAACTTTGGTGGAAAAGATGGCCTCTCTATAAAATGCTGGAGTTTTGTGAACAGGACAATGTGGCCAGAGGGCCCCATGGAAGGTAGGACCACGGTTTTCCAAAGCCACAATTCCTTATCGTAAGTGGCCAGGAGAAGCAGGGCAGCATATGCACCTGGAGGAGGGGGCCCCACAGAGGGTGGGACTGTGGTTCTATCTTAAGCAGTTGTGTCAGCAGAGAAAGAGAGGCTACTCCCCAATGAACCTCACCCAAATCTCACTGACTGATTCCAGAGAACCCCAGGAACGTGAACTGCGCATGTCGAGACCGCTGACTAACACACTATAAAAGAAGGGAGAACAAGTTCTCAGCATGCACCCTCTGGAATTGGATGTCTCTGCTGGCTGGACCAATGCTGGACACAGGACTGGTGAAACCCTTTTTTTATCTCTTTCTTTCTTTCTCTCCCTCTTTTTCTTCTCTCTTTTCTGCAGTCCCTACACCTCACCTTTTTAAACATAAACCATTGACCAAGTCTGAGACTATGAGTGAATCTAGCTGCCCCTGGGCTCCTCTTTGAGAAGGAGTCCAGAAAGCAAGGGGGTCTGCTCTGAACCTCGTGACTCAATGGGAGGGCTCTCCTTCTGACACGGTTTCATGTTCCTTTTTCCGTTTCTTTTTCTACACCTCCCTTCTCTTTTCAAACAGCGGCTTAATGACATGATGCAAGGTTCATATTGATAAGTTCACTTGTACTTGGGCAAGGTTAGGTAGGTTGAATAAATGTTGATTGTTGTTTGAACTCCCCTGGTGTCGCTTCACCTTAATTTTGACAAAGGAAATCCACGAACCTAAGTCGCTCCAACTTTGGGACGTGACACAGGCTTACCAGGATCATTTTTAAAACAGATAAACTTCATGAGTATGGGCTGTGTTATTTGGTCCATTATAGTGAGACAAGCAATAATAATGTTTAACGTGAATATTCAAATGCAGAATTCAAAGACCATATCACAAATTTTGCCAGGATTCATCCCAGTTTGATTAAAGGTTTTTATAGATACTTTGGCTTTTCACCATAAAAGAGTTCATGTTTTAGTAGTAAAGACTGAGTTTTCATACAGAATGCTGTTCTAAGACCAACGGCAAAATAGACAGGTTAACAATGATCATGTCTGACTGCATTTATTTAAATGTTGTTGCTGCTGCTAGCATCACTGTTTTAAAAACCATTGCTTTTTCAGCAATACAGCAACCAATGGTCCCAGTTAAACTAAATCTGATATACAAAACCCAAGGTCTGTTTACAAGAAGATCTGAGCATCCTCAGATCTAGTTTAAGTCATGGACAATCAAAAGTAGATGTTTCTGACTATTTCTAGACTGGTGAAAATATTTGCAGGTTCCTAGAAACAGAAAGCCCTTTTTCATGCTGCGTCAAAAAATCAGGTCTGCACTATTTGGCCTCATGATGGAAGCACCCAAGGAAAAAGGGAGGATGGTGACTTTGCTCTAAGGCCCTCCAGTTCAATGCTCACACATCGAACAATCAAACTAGGTATAGGTTATGAGCAATGAGGCCCCAGGGTTTTTGAAAAAATTGGTATTTGGGCATTTTTACTACATTAAGTAAGAAAAAGATGTAATATTTATAGTCCATACACAACTATAGGTTTAGAACACTGTTAAAAAATACAAGCCAAGTTTAATAGCTTTTTGTATGTTGTATTAAAGAATTGATACTATTGATGTACCATCAGTAAATCAGAAATACTGCTCCTGAGCACTGATGGAATTCAACATTCAGGATTCTGTTGCTTGGGGGCATAAAAATTCTAGACTTTAGGGTAGACAGTGGATATTCATTGTAATTTAGTTCTCTTCAAACTGAAATAAATGATGAGTTATGGGAGAAAGTAATTTAGAACAGGATAAAGTCATCACACAGTAGGTCTGTGCGAATTTTCATGAACACTGATTATGATTTTGAGATTATAAATCTTCATAAAGCTTTACACTCTTATAGCAAAGCGAGGAAACGCATTCCAAATTATATTTCAGTGAGTTTTTACAAAATTTCTAAAAGTCCATATTTACTTCACCACTTGAAGAATTTCAGTTAGCTTTAGGAACAGAATACAACTGGACCTTATGCAAGCTTGCTTCACTGGCAGACCTCAAGGTCTTCTAACATTTTAACTAGAAAGGATTTCATATGTCTGTTATGCATATGCTTATCAAGGTAAGATTCTCACCTCTCAAAATAGACATAGAACAATGTGATGCAATATTTTATGTTGATTTTTTTTTTCCCCAGGTTTATATCTGTGTATATTTTTGACAGAATTAGCCTAATCCTCTCTCACAAATTATAAATGAAGGCATATTACTACTAATTCAGAAATGCACTACTGAATGACCAAAATTACAGTAGAAGCTCATCAGAAGTCTGTGACTAGCCTCCAAGTGTACATAGGCCCCTCAAATACAAAGCTATACTATACTTAAAATAAAATCCATAAAAGGATTTGAACTAGTTCTTCACAGGTACAGTTACCTCAGTTATTTTTTAATCAAATTGTGATGACACCGAGAAGATGACTGTTAGAACAGCACAACTTTTAAGGCTACAGAGTTAAGGAAGATTTTTGAATTTTGTAAGGAAAAAAAACCCCTGTGCATCAAGATGTGAAGTTCTGTGACACAATTTATCACCCACTGAAGAGTAAGCTACAACAATAGCTAAGATACTTGATTGGCCACTTAGACTACTAAAGATTATGAAGTCATACTGATTTATACTGAGCTGAGAATCTGGCCAGTTAAATAAACACATATTTCACTCGGTAATGTATAAAGTATATCTCAATAGTGTCACCACATGCACAATTTGGTCGACTCCTCCCGTATCTGCTGCAGTAACAAATGACAAATTGCCCACAGAACTAATAGAGAATAAATAACTCAACTGAGAATAGTAACTCAGCCCACCTAATATTTTATTAATATTTTCACCTGGTGATGTGTTATCTGCATCCTTGTTCATATTGCCTGATCTGTTTTTATCTGTGAGGAGGTTTTTATATGTATTTGGCAACAGATTAATGTCAATAGCCATTTGGAAGCAGCCAAGGTAATATCCTATTGCCAATGCCTGAAGTCTGGCAGGACTTCAAATCACAACAGCAAGAGACTTTTTTTCAGCATCTTGAGCTTAAGATAAACACCACATAGTAAGCCTAAGTCATACAAATATTAAAATCCCTCTTGTGTTTGCCACTCTTCTCAAGCACATGGTAATATCACTAAACAAATATCAGGAAGCCAATGGAGAATTGGCTTCAAAATCTCAGTGCATACCGTGACAGCACTAACCATTCCAGTTTCAATTAACTTCCTGGAACAACACAAACACACTTATTAATAACAATCATGTATTTTTGGTATTTTAGAGATTAAAAAATATATATGCTGTTTCTTTATTCAGTTTCAATTAAATTAATTTCATAATCTGGTTTTCTATTTTACCTGCTATAAGAATTGGAGCAATAACCTAGTCATGCACAGAAACATGCCGCTGGAAACCATTTAGCTATGTGGTGTGGAAGTTATTTTAATTTTCTCCCAATAAACATGATGTACTAACTTACGTGCAATAGTTCAGCCACTAATATCAAGACAAGATACTAATTCATTACCAAAAATCAACTTATTTTTCATTGAATTGCATTTATTTGTCTTACAATCCATTCAGATCAAGACTATGAGCTGAATTCAGGGAAGTCCCCAGAGAGATTCTCTGAGATAAAGACAAAAATGTAGTTTAGAGTATAACTATTTTTGAGTCATAAGCAAAAATTCTATCAACATCAAAAAAATGAAGGGGATTTGTTTCAAATACAGCTAGTACAACAACAATTCTGAAGATTTTACCTTGGCTTTCTTTTAAAAGTGATTTTTTTAAAATTATTTTTTTTTTTTTAGCAGACACAGAGAGTATGATCAGATGCATGCTGCCCACAGGTACAGGATTTCATGGCCTACTGAACAGGCAAGGACATAAGTAAATACTTAAAGTCTAGAATGTGCTCAAGTTTCTCACAGAACTGGAGACAAAGTTCTTGAAAATTTAATCTTTACTGTATCATAGAATCATTGTATAGCTTAAGTCAGCTCTCTTCATTCCCCTATGGCCTGTATCCATTGCAGATGAATAACATTCCTCACTTAATCTCAAAAATAGGTAATTAATTAGTTGCTATCAGCATAGTGCATTGCAGATATCAAACACCAAAAAAGTTAGGGCACACACTTTCCATTTCCACAAACTCAGTTGATATCCCATTGAACAAATATACAGAATTTCAGGGTCCTATTGTAGGGCAAAATGAGAGGGCAAAACTGCCCTTTTAGAAAGATGGTATCTAGTTTGGAGTGGGAGGCAGAAGAGTTGAATACAAGAGGTGCATGATATTATATGAGAAATTCCATATTCCCTGATAATTCTTCTAGTCTACCTATACATCTAACATTTACACATCGAACTGTACGTAGATTTGTAGTTGTTAATATGAGCTTTTGAGGTAAGGAAAGCCAAAAAAGTTCCAGTAAAGATTCAAACCCTATCCATAATTCATATATTTGTGGAGAATCTTTGTTTTTATAGCTGCATGACTCAAGGAGAAATTGTGAGTTGTCTTTTTTTTTTTTTACAATTTCCAGAGTTTTGTCATTTGGTACCATCTCATTCGTATTAGTTTAAAACAGAACTCATGCATCTTCCATCTGGCTACTACTACAGAAAAACAAGACCCCATGAAATAATGGCAAAGTGCAGACAGGCAAAACTAGCTTTCTATTTAAGAATATGTTTTTTTTAAAAGGCAGAGAAAAAAAGGTCTGAAAAAAAAAATTTTAAAAAGTATATTGAGTAGAAGATGGGAGAAAAAAAATATAAATAGTAGAGAAACCTATGTGCTCCTCATTTTAAAGTAAGCAAATAAAGGACTTCTCATTTCTCTTCTCTCCTTAATTCTGTCCAGTATGTTCCAAGTTTGCTCTTCCCACATATTTAAGTTACGCTCTTGATGTTTTCACTGTTCTTGATGTATGTAGAGCTGGCAATATACATTTAGATCATAAAATGATCCATCCTTCAGCCTCATCATCATTTTTTGTCCCCCTTCATCTCCACACCTGCACATGCTTTTTGTTAGGGTCTGAAACATGAACTGAGACCCGTGTGGAAGAACACTGTATTTATATGGTATTTAAGGTATAGCACATAAGCTGTACCTTCCTCCAAAACAGATTTCTACATGTTTGTAATGATTCCCCCTCATTTTGGGTGCTGAAACATATATTTTTCTGAATTTACTAATGAGCTTCTATTCCACTCCCAAAATACAGTGTGAAAAATTATCATTTAATCCACAACAACCGCCCCCCATTATTTCCATTATAAATAGCTTATATACAGAGGCTCTACTCTGCTCTCTCTCTAGCATGCACAGTGATATAGCAAAAAGAGAGACAGTATGGCAAGTATTTTCTCCCTGCTGCACACATAAAAGAAAAACACAAGACAGATCTAGTGCAAGCAAGGCTGAAGGCAAGCCAGGCTGACCAGCAGTGATCCATTACTCCAGCAGGGCTTGGCCAGCTGGCACCGGGCCTCCTCAGGCCCCATGGCTCCTGCCATGCACATGCTGCCATATGGCTCTGAGGGAGCGTTCACAGCTCCTTTTTGCAGTGTAAGCAGGGACACCACAGAGCATGCGATCTCCAGCAACACTGAGCCAGCCTGTCCCATAATATATTTTTGTAAAGTAGTGTGATGTAATTAGGAACACCTTAGCCTACAGCTCGTAAAAGCAGAAGCCTAACTATTACTGTTGTTTATATTCGGTCACAAAGGCATGCAATCATTTTATTTGGCTACAATATAAACTTCAGACCACATCTGATCAGGATATTACTGCAAGGCAAAATGTAAAAAGTAAAAGCATAGAAAAGCTGAGCAGATGATATATGTTTTAGTTTAGTGGTTGAATCACAAAATGGAAAATAAATTCTGATTATCCGAAATCTTCTCTTTGCCCTGAAGTGAAATGGCTTTTTATTTTCATTTTCCTATACCTATTCTGTAAATTGGATCAATTTTTATTTGAAAAATAAATTTTGAATTTTAAAATCAAAATGTTTTAAAAATACCGTGAGAAATTTTCAGTAATTCTGAATTTTATTTTCTTTCTCATTGCAGCTGAAATGGCTTGTCAAGCTCAGCCTGTAGTTACAGCAGATAATTTCATCCAACTGAAATAGCATTCTTTGAAAAACTATTGTTGATAAAAATAATTTTCTACACTTATACACAGTGTACCTCAAAGCCAGTATTTTCAGATTATCTAAAATAGGAATAAGCATTGTTTGGACAACTGCTATCAGAAACAGGATGGATATTGGTGTCTTCTACACAACATAAATTTAAAAGAACAATTCAGACAGGTAACTGAGATAATAGGATATGATTGCATTCCAAACAACGATCTGAATATAGTACCTATCTCTCTCCATCTTCTGCACAGGCACACAAGGCCTACCAAACCTGATAGTAAGCAGCCTAAATCAGTGTCAACTGTCTTGCACTTAAGCACAAAATTGGCATATAAGTCTTACTTGGAAGAGATCTGAATGCAGCCCTAACACATACATAGAACTCAACACATCAGTGGAAACTGCAGTTGATGAAAATCTATATACAGGAAGCCAGCAAGTTAGGAACAGCAAAGAAAGTAAGCACTGTCAAGAAGCAGTTGCACGCTGGAAAGCAGATTTCCAAGACACAGCATGGAGATGCATGTTTGCACAGTGCACAGGGACTCAGCCTACTGCTGGGTGCTGCTTAACAAGTTACATCCACCTGTACCACGCAAGTGAGCAGCGAGAGGATGCAAAACAATGCTTCTGTGGAAGTGATCTGTGATGTTAGGAAAATTGAGCTTCAAACTTTCACAGTTAAAATGAAGTCTAACCTGGAATAGATGATGGCAACCATCTGAAATGGTTTGGGCCTTATTTTTGAGCATCTTATGACTGAATTTATGAGTGTGTGAGCTTTGAGCAGCCTTTAAAAAAATGTTTTGGGAAGGTACGCAACTGTGCAGAGACTTTATGCTATAACTGTACATCTGACACATTCTATGGCATTTAATGCTCATTAAATTCTGAATCTTGTGTCATCTGCCCTTGGCTTAAAATAGTTTTGTGTGAGCCTTTTGTCTCTAACTTCCTCTGTAACAGAAGTTGTTCCTGTCAATCTCTTAGCTACCTTTATTCTCTTTATCACATCAAGTCCTCAGCAACAGCGTAGGCTCAGATTATAGCCCCAATCCTCCACAATTTGACTCCCTTTATGTTTACTTACAGAAGAGCACAAAGAACTGAACAGTTTACATAAGTCCTCTATGAACAAGTAATAATTAAAATTATTTCAGGACACTTTTTTTAAAACTGTATTTTTTTCCAATTAAATTAAGTCAAAGTAAATTTTTCAAACTCAGGGTTCAGTCCAGTTTTCTAGCACATGTAAAACTGGTTGAAACAGTAATGTTTTCTGTACAAATAGCCTAAGAACTGATCGCACATTTAGTTTTTTCTATACAACAGCTTTTTAAGACCACTAAAGACACTGACGTAACAGTCTGGTGTGCCTCAAGTTACTGTGACACGAAATGTTTCTTGTCATAAATCAAGAGACTCATCACAATAACAGTATTACATCCCCAAAGAAATTTCCATTTAATTTAAAGCAACAGTTTGAGATTAATAAAACATGATCAAAATTCAGACATTTTTAGTGAAATCAAGAAATATCACATCATTGCTGTCTGATTTCAATAACTGTTTGAAGTTACTGGGGGGGCGGGGGGGGGGGACGGGGACGAGACTGTCTTATTACAGGTTGGCAGTAAAGATTTTATGACAAATTTCTTCCCTGCTGTAAAGATTTTATGACTGAAAAGGTACAATGCTTCATAAAATGAAGCATCTTTTTCTATGATAATAACTGTTAGGTTTTTCCTCAATGCTCATATGCCTCTAGCTTATTTTGTAATGATATAACACCTGCAATGGATTAAATCTGTACTGTAACTGTAGCAGATAGTGTAAGAAATGTCAGTTCTCATTAGCCTGCATATAAATCTGCCTTTTTTGGTAAGCAGGATGAAAGAAAGACCACTGAACCGCTAGAAACTCGACGCATATGTTGTTCATGCAAAAAGGACATTCAACAACATGAATCTTTTCCACATCATTCTCTTTGAGGACTGGAAGAATGTTTTTTAGAAAGAAAAGGAAATATACAGAAATGCATTACCATCAAGTTGTAGTAGATTTTTATAATTGCTTGCTGACACAGCTGAATACTCATAAAATATCATAAAGAGTAAATGAGTTGATAATGTAAAGCAGTAATTAGGATTTTTTGCATGCTTATGCTATTTACATATTTTAATGCTTTGATATTAACATGTCAACTTTAATAGTATGTAAATGAATTCCCTTGTGTGAGATTTATCCTCCTTGGCATTAGACATGTATTCATTCATTCACAGCAACTGTAAATTTCCTTTCTTATTTGTCTTTTTAGAGACGCTTTTCAGGATCTTATACAAAATGTTTTCCCTGCAATCTCCTGTCCAGATTTGTTAAAGAAGTTTATAGCTCTAATGGATAGAACAGCAGTAGCCACCAGCTCCACATATCACTGTGCTATAAAAACACATACACACAGAGAACCTCTTTGTGCCTGGAGGTTTTACAACCATCTAAATAAAAAGAGATTGTTCATCCACCCACTATTTCTGCCTGTTTCTGGACAGTGCTGATGCTCCCTAGCAATCTGATGTAACATACTTAAGCTGAAAAGCATGATAACACACATCATAACAGTGATGCATCAAAAGAGCCATGGCACATCCCAAAGGTATTTCAAAAGATTAAGGAAAAAACATAAATATGCCTTTTAAATTTTTTTTCTCCATGTTATTGCATTCCTGATGAATCTTATTTTTCTGTTAACTATATATCTGGAAAGTTTTCATCCTTCAGATGAACATCACTTAATTAGAAACAAACCGTTGGAAAACAAAGGTATGGTATGATTAAAAAAAAAAGTACAGCCAAACATCAGTTATTGTTTATGGTGCACTGCAATTTAGTTCTGGGTGTACTGCAGAACCCTGCATAATACAGCTATAGTTGCCTGGCAACAAACAGGAACTATATCAGAAAGCAGCAAAGGTGTGAATGAATAAACAGAAGTGACAGACACATGTGAAAAAGCCCTGTAAAACCACATTCAGTGCTAGAATGTCTGACAAGGCTTTCACAACATTTTAAGGGGAGCATTGGATCAAATTCTGCTCACCATTAAAGTAGGATTAAGGTACATACAGGTAAACTGGATCTGACTAAACAAGCACAATAAAAATCTGGAGAAAAGGCAAATTAACAAATTGATTCTCATCAGTTTGGATACTGAGCATGTATACAGATTAAATACCTAACACTACCTTGAATAGATGAGGTAGGATTGATTGAAACTCCTGACTCAGTTCTAGGTGCTCATCAGGCACCCGTTTTGGTGCTAAACTCCTGGAAACCAAGCACTCTCACACTGAATTTGAAAGACCATTGCTCATTCTTCACACTTCTTTCCATTCAGAAGCTCCTTTGCTGAGACACTGAACTATTTTTCTGCTTTGTGATTTATTTATTTATTTGCAAGATTCTTTTGTTATAACCAACAGTCACTTTAACATGTAAGGTCCATGATGCACAACTGCACTTCACACCAAAAGGTTAATACTCTTCTGAAGTATTTTAGCTATTTTACTGTACCACAAAATTTTCTTATAAAAGTAATCCCTTTTTAATATGAATACATAATTGGATAAGAATAGTTAGATATGAGAAAAACCCGAAGATCCAAACAATGCTGATACCTCTGAAAAGTGTCCTGAAAAGGAACACATTTCATAGTCAAAGACTGTATAATTATAGGTTTAATGCTAAAATACCAGCTAAATCTAAATCTACCTTTTTCTTTTCTATAGGTAAGGAAAACTCTAAGACAATGTGATCAAGCAGAGATTGATTAGTCAGAATTACACTGATGTAATGTAGGGGCAGAAAGTTGCATGAGGTCATCTTCCTGAACAGATGGTCTAGAGATACTGGTTTTAACTAGCACATGGTTGAGTAAATAATGTTTAAGTTTTCTTTGAGAGCCTGGGGAGTGAACCAGATAGAGTTGAGTGAAATACCTGTGCCTCCCGCCCACATCATCTGCTACTCCTAGGGTTTTCATTTCCTGCACTGTTTGTGCTTTATCACACGGCTCACTGGTCAGGCAGTCTGTGCCCTTTGTTCAAAAGCTTTTATTGGAAGATTGAGAGAGATGAACACTTAGTTTCAATTTGTAATTTCTTTATATACCTAGTTTGCTCCTTACAGGCAAAATCAGTCAACAGAGAAGCATGTGGCTGAACTGGTTTTTTTCAGTCAGTGTAACAAAATTCATATGTAGAAATAAATGACCATAACAGGATAAAAATCTACATGATCAATTGTATGAACGATTTGGTTTCTGTTCAGATTAAATGCTGATTTGAACATACCCAGATTTGTTAATTCTCGTGATTGTCCAACATGGACATCTCTAAGCACATGCATTTACAATCTCAAAAGGGCTATCCTGGTCCTTTTGTTATATTATATTGTATATATGTTTATTATATCTTTGTTTACAATAAATCAAAAGTGGTTGATAATAAAGCTCAGCAGATTTCACTAAGACTTTTTAATTCTTTGAACAGGAAAATCTCCTCACAAACAGCATCAACATAACTGACTTTTTCAATAACGCCAGACTAGCATGTGTTCTGTCACGCTTGCTTTTCATGGTAACAATTCTGGGAATGTCATTGTTATAATATTTAAATGATAATTCGGTAATCAAAAATGGTATATTAAAGATGAAAATAAAGCACAAGATTCAAAACCAGGGTAATCTTTTACAGCCAAGTAAATGAACACATACAATTAAGATAATCTTGGCTACAAATTATTTTCTAGTTTGCTGCATTACATAATATTTTAGTATCTTAAAATGACCCCCAAATACTACTGATTCATGACTACAAAATATTATTCTTGGTAAACACCAAAATAAAATACAGAAGCATAATCAAAATGTTGTAGAAAAATGAAAAACAAATCATAAAACATATTTGCACAGGCAATGGTGTGAAATGGTAACAATATTTGAAATAAACTGCCTGCATTACCTGTGTGGAAGGAACAATCAGATGTGCAGGTCATCTGATTATTTGTTCAACTATTATTAAAAACTTGCTGCTCCCTTCAGCTTCACTCTCCAAAAACTGCTGACTGCTGTCAGAGCTTTCACATTTCTATTTTTAAAAATGTGTACATAATATTCATACTTCACTCATCACTAATCTCTTAGTGATATTTATAACAAAGGCTCAAAAAGAAAGCCATAAAAGAAAAAAGAATAAAATTGACATTCTGATTTGTCTCATTAAAGCCAACCTTTGAGCTAAAGACGAGAGCACCCAAGCAAAGAGTAATCCAAGAAAAGAAAAACACACAGAAGCTGACACTAAGGTCTGTATAACTTAAATTACAAAGAATTCAAACCCCATTCTCTAAATGGCCTTCTGTAAAGCAGCTAAGGGTGCAAAAAGGGGAAAGGAAGAGAGACAGGTACTGTTTCATATATTAGTTAGAAAGATAAGATTCAGCTGAAAAATTCACATTAAAATTTGAATTTTCATCCCATGTTCCTCACAACAGTTCAGGATACTATGATCTGGGCTGACTGAAATTTATCACAGAAACATCCAGCTTCCTCCAATTTTTTTACAAATGTTTTTTGTAACACCAACAAAAGGATGAACACTTGTGGTAACAGTGTCTACGGAAAAGTTGCAATCAAAACCTTCCATTTTACTAAACCCTCTTATAAATATACCCACCTATCAAACTATGTAGTTTGCAATGACCTAGTTTCACTTGGGGCACCAGAAGCTGTAAGGTCATTACCAATACTATTGCAGACAAGTGTTTTTCTCATGTTTTTATGACTATAATGTCATTTCTATTTGACATCACTGACACTACTCATAGCGGAATTGCTTATGACATAATTATGGAAATACATAGCTTATTATTGCATAATAACCTTGCAAATCTCATGCATGCATCATTATGCAAATTTGAATAGTGGAGCAAATGTTGTTGATGTCAATACATCCCTACCAGAATAAGCTAATCAAATTAAATATAGTCCAATTAGCAGCATGGTGGGCAATCTTAAATAAAAGGAGATGCGCATGGGAGGAAGGAATACTTAAAAGTTATGGCAAAAATCTGACATAACTTGAGGAAAAAGTAAAGATTTCTATTCAGTTGATCCCAAGATACTATAGCTCAAAAAACAATGGACGATATACATATCAAATACTAAGTTGTCTAAAGCTATATGTCACCAAATTTAATCTGTCTGAAAGTTAAGAATCTGATCTAAGCTAGTTTTGTAGTTACCCCTAAACTTAACAGAAAGGGGGATAGGGGGAAAGAGAGAAAGAGAAAGACCTCCAGAGTCAAGTATGCCACCTTAGACATTTATGTTAAGGTGGTATTAATTACCTTCTGAAAGTGCTTACCTCTCTTCAATGACTACAGAGAGAACTTACGGCTTGGATAAATAATAAACTGCTAAAATGCGTTAAGACAAAAATCCAAGCCTAAATATTACATACATATATGAAACAACCCATATATCCTATCCTAATGCCAATGACCAGGTGTCTCCTTGCTCAGACAGTGCAAATCTATTCTCTACACAACAAATATACATGGAGGATGTGGCAATCTCATGTAGATTCTAATGGACCATATTAACTTAAGGACTGCAGTGGATTGCTAGCTAAATGAAAACCTCTCTGGAAGGAAATTGAATTTTGAAAGTTTGATATTCAAGTTTCAAGGGGAAAAGATGTGGATGCTACCTCTGAGCTGTAGGCATGCCTATCATTGTCAGGCTGTTGACTCCTGTTCACTTTCAGCCTCTCTGGCTTCAGAATAGCCTAGGAAGCTTGGAGCACACAAAAACATATTAGCATTGGAAAAAAGGGTTTGCTTGTTTTTGTGTTTGCCACATAATATTAATAATAAACAGTATATAAAAGCTTGAAGAAAATTACATTAAACAGGAACTACACCCTTCTAATAAACAAGGGAACCAATAAATACAACATAAACCCAGGACAACAATTTCCTAGGGCAGTGCAGGGCGAAGTATTCTTTAAAAGCTACAATGTGTAGCCACCACCACCAGCCAAGTGATCTGCGTTTTCACTGAAGGAATTACACAAATGTAATTAGTATCTATGATGTGTTGACCAACCACGTTCTAAATGATAATAACATAATTTTATATTTGAAATGAGAGATATGAAATAATTGTGATTTCTATAGTATGAGATATTTTCAAGTCTTTTCTAAATAGTTTTAGAAAATTTCCAGACTGCAGAGAAATTGCTTGTTTTAACTCTTCAGTACTATGTATAGTGTGAAACATATTTACAACACTTACTACATTTACTAAAATGTACAGTGTGAAACAGAATAGTTATTAGATGGTATCGTTTCTACTCCCGGACTGGCTGACATATCTTTTGCAGGAAAATAACAGACATTAGACTTTCACTACAAAGAAATTCTGTTTAAGAATAATTTTATATTGAGAAACAATGCTTTAACAAGTAAACAGCAGTGGCATGAATTCAAAAAATTTATTCATAATTTATTTACTATCAATTTTTTAATTATTTGACTAAGCTTACTAGCAAAAAGTAAACCACAAGTTTATAGTTTCCCTGGCCCTCCTGATACTTGAAAATGGTAAAGAAAATTAGATGAGACTGTAAGCCTCCAACTTTTTACAAATCAAAAAATCTAGTTTCAATAGGACTGAAATATTTTTGAAGGCCTAGTTAGCTTACTTATTTAGCATTCACCCAGGCAAGTTTCTCCTATAACAATATTAAGGAATTCTGCATTAAAGATAACCATATAATCCATTAAGTAAATGAAATAAATTTAACAACATAAAAAATAAATACAGCAGATGTCAATAGAGTTCAAAGAAGTATTTACGCATATATCATTAGAACACAAAACTACAATTTGCTACACATACAGAAAGTTACTTACAGAGCAAAGATTTACCTAACTGGTGAAGATTAAGTTGGTTCCATTTTCTACAGCCTACCCTGCTTTTTCACCACAAATCAAACAGTCAAGATGTATTATTTCCAGGATATACAATATCAACATATCAATCTTTCTGTTCTAGATGCAGTTACAAAGAAATTGCAGTACAGGCTAGATCTCTGGTTTAAAAGTTACACTATTTCATATGGCTAGAAGAAATTTAAGTAAATTAAACACTTTTTTGTAACTAATTGGCACTATACTGGGCACATATAAAAATAGTACCATCTCATTTAATTTCCAATAACTTTTTGAATCTTTTTTTCTTCAGTCTGCATGGGAAAATAAAATTTACAGTCATCCTTGATCAAGCACTGTCCCCCTGAAGCTCCTATGAGTCACGAGAGACCAGTATAATGTTGCCTCACCAGGTTTAGTGCTTCTACATATGCCAAAGTGAAAGGACATGAGGGAGGCCACAGGAGAAGGAGCAAAAGAAATCAAGGAACTTAGAGAGGGTTTTGTTTCTATAGACCAACACCTTTCCCATCAGGCTGTTCTGCTCCCTGCTGTGACCCAAAGTATAGGTTGTTTGCAGCTGGTCTCTCTGGCTGTCTTGGACTCTCCTGGGTGAAGGAGAGAGTGGGACCAGCAGGAACCCACAGTAGATGGCCGTGAGTACAATGGTGGACAGAGATGCTGACAGGCACGTGCACTTGGCGTGTCTTCTGGTTCAGTGAAAGCATCTAGGAATTATATACAAAGAGTTGCTAAGCATTTTTTTTTTTTTTTTTTAAAATGCATTGGAAACTAGTGGCACTAGGCCAAGAAAACAGGCATGAGACAGCAGAGCTTTGGGCTCAGTTTTCTCCTTTTCTTCTGAATTCAGTGCCCCAGCGGTAGAACCCCATAAAGAAAGATGAAGATGCCCATACACAGGTTCACTGGGGTTCAACTTCTATTCCATATATAATACTACAGCATATCATTGGAAAATCCCTCTTCTCAGACTTGTGTGGCTACAAGGCCTCAGTACAAGATTTTGACTCTTGAATGTGGACCCTATGAATCAGAAAGGGAGGAGCTAAGCTCCTGGAAAACATGCCATCTTCCAGTCTTGCATTAAAAAAACCTTAGTTGCAAAGGTTCATCTCACAGTTCTGGAGAAGCCTCTCTGCTACTCAAGAAAATTTGATTAAGAAAAATTTTACATTTAGTGCTGGTAAGTATATTTTAAAGGTCTGAAGAAGTCAGTACTTTTTTCTTCTTTCACTAGAAAGATATTGCCCACTACTACTTCTGGAAAGGAGCCGTTTTACTTCTCTTGATGCCACAGCAGAAGGTCCAAATCATGCTTTGCCTTGTGAACTTTGAGAAGGACATGGCCCTGGTAATAGTTTTACAGAAGAGGGCCCTCTGAAATGGCTATGGCCACTGCTATCACTTACACAAAAGCCAATACATTTCTGGCATGGCAGCAGAAAGGCAACTGTTACTATTTTGGCTGGATATGTTAATTTTTTTCAGTCTGATAAATAACAGAGGGTTCTCTGGAGCTCTCTAACACTCCTCTGTACATCACCGTGATTAATGTAACAGAGCCAAAATCTCTATGCAGATAAACAGGCATTTTCTAAACCAACCCAGCCAAAAGCTAGATTAGCATTTTCACATTCTCCTGTCTACTGATGCATAACTTCAATGTGGACAGCTGTTTAGGATGCCACGGTCTACCATCCAGGATCCAGCAAACACATGTGGTGCTCAGACATGGTTTCTTTGCTGCCCAAACTTATGACCATGTGTTCAGATGGCATTCTGCCTACTCATCAGTTGGTCAGACTCTTCAGACTATTTCATTTGCAGGAGTTGGCAAGCAAGTACCAGTGTGCATGGTCAGACTGCCCACTCCTGAAGAAACACCCTCTGCTATACTATGTCCACTTTTGGAATTGTGCTCTCAAATTCAGTGCTTTGTGCAACTTTACACTTAGCTTTGCTCACTGACAATTAACTGGGGAGAAAAAAAAAATGCAGAGGGAAAGAAGATACAAAACTACTTCTGTCTTCCAGAATGACAAGTTATAACTCTTCCAGTACTTGGCAAACCACAGATACCAGAGGAAAAGTAAAGACAATTCAAGGATATACAAATGTCTGAAGGTATTTTTCATGTAGGTAAGAGCAGGGCTTAAAATGGTATTAGGGAAAACACCACCATGAAAGATGAGGCAATGAAGAGCGTAGCTTCTCTACGTTATTGCATATTCATCAAAGAGATCATATGTATTTTAAAATGCAAACCAATCCCTTACTTTTACTAATCTTTCATATAAACAATAATAATCTAATAGTCTAATCTAATCTATACATACATTGTTGTAGCAGAAAAATCTGAAAATGTAACACTCAGGTGAAAAATAAAAGCAGAGAAGATAGATAATCTAAGGTTGTACCATATTTTTAATCACATTTTAAACAGCTGCTTGTTTACAAGGACATGTTGAAGTATTTCAAATTTGCTCCTTTTAAACCATTTTTTTTCCTCAAAAATACCTTGACAGCAAATGTGAAATGTAAAATAACTAAATTAAATCTCACTGGAAGCCAGCAGATTAAATAAATAGCAGTGACAATACCACTTAAAGTTAAGAGTGCAATGAACTTGCCAAATAAACTTTTACTCTTATCAACCCAATTTTGAAATTCAGGGAAGTATACTCAACTGGTAAGTCAGCTCTAGAATCAAACTTGAATTCTGCTGTCAAACTGGAATGGCAATCTTGGAACTTGCCAGTAGAAGTCAAGTTGTCCATATACCTCTTTTGTGCTGTTTATTCTAGTACTACCTGGGCATTTAAGTTATTCTCAGCATAAACTGGATGGGACTAAACTAACTTAAGCTATTTGGAGTACACTACAGCTATTCCTCACCTTCCTTAAGTGGGCTATACAATTATTTGCTATGTCATTTTAACAGGATAATTATCTAAATCTTTTAACAGCAATGTACACAAGGCAAAAATCAAAGCACAAGCTATTGTTGAATTTCCAAGACTTGTTATTCTGTGTTGAAAAATTATTTCGAAATTATTTTGCTGACCATATTCAGAACAGCTCACTGATACCACACATCTCCTGTGCACATCTTTGCTCTTCTGGAGATGAATAAAGTACAATATTTTGCTTAGACCCTGCTATTTATCCATTGACATGACATATCGCAGAATGTCTGTAACACAGAGGTTTCAATCCTGGTGCTACCATTCAAATGTCCATCTCTTATAGTGACAGGGGTTGAGAAATGTAAGCACTCTTTGTCACGATTTTAACTGTAATCTTTCTTTTTAACACCTGCTGCACTTCCTAAGCAGACAGGGTAATGATTATTATGACTGATCTTTTTTGTTTAAACATCTCATTCATAAATGTAAATGCTTTCTTTCAGCATCAAATGAGATGCTTCTAGTTTAGTAGTCATTTGGTTAAGCAGCAGTTAGATTCGTTAGACTAACATGCAGTTCAACTCATTTCATTTTCTATATTTCTGTTACCTTGTGGCTCAAGTAATACCAATTTAAATTAGTGACATTCCTATGTGTCCTGATATCACCTTACTCATTGAGGAAAATAAAAAAAAAAAATCCCTCTAAGCCTATCTGAAGCCATCTGTAATTTGAAAATACATTCTACTGAGGGCCCAACAATCATTATTTTTTGACTCTTGGCCAGCTGGCATGATTGACGCATTAAACAAACTCCTTACCTAGAAACCACAGTTTTTCTTCTCCAAGACTGCTTTAACACTGAAAAACTGCACCAGCCTATGTTTTCTACAAGTTGTATCTGTTAATACCAACAATAAGAGCAATGCCAATGCTGAAAGCTGGTCTTCATCAGTATGTTTCCTATCACTCCTGCAAAGCAATTTAGATGATTCAGACAACACTAGCATTTCACCACTGCTGAAGCTAGTGGTATTGCATTGGCTGTACAAATTTTGGCAAGAAAGTTTGGCAGAGAGCTTGCTTTAAACGTCCTCTTGAATGTGGCAAGGTTATTGGATGTTTATTTCTTGATATTCTTTTTCCATTCCTTTCTTGCAATTATTAGAGATTATGCTACACACTTCATATAATGTATCTAATCCAATTCTTTGTCCAAAATTCCTTAGTAGTGGTTTTCATTAGGCAAAAGTACATTAACATGATGTTACACAGACATATTTTATTTCTAGGAGAAATGACTCTCAAATGTAAGGTGAACTTCTCTTCACACAGAGTAGCTTAATTTTAAATGAATAGTTAATTGTCAAAAATCTGTGATGCCTCCCTCTTTGTCCCTTATCTCTTGTTTAAAAATATTTAGGTGTAACCTGGAAGGGACATATGTTAATGTTTTTCTACCTGTTTCCTTCTACTGCTATTTGAAAAATGGGGGATGAGGGAAATACAGTAATAAAATAAACCAGAACAAATAGAAGAAATTGCTACCTCATGTCTCCTTTTTCTTACTGGCACTATTTTTTTTCCTTCAAGTAATGAACTAAATACTACAATTTACAAGCAAACCTGTATGCAGTTGTTTACAGTGTACTAATGTAATATGCAGTGTCAGCTCTGCAGCTCAGAGCTGACCTTCTTCCACTGCAGTCAAGACATGAAGGTGAAGAGTATCTTTAATATTTTTCCTGTGAGTGAACATTAAAGATTCACAGATGTTAGTCTTTCCAGAGAAAGGATAACCTTAGCACAAAGGAAGAACAGAAGGGTACCTTTCTTGTATTCTGTGGTTTAGGCTTCACTTCAGAGATTATGTAGACTGATTATAAGACTGGTTGGCAAAAAAGAAGGACGGACTTGCAAATGTACCTGAAATTGCTCCACTATCTTTCATAGGAATGATTGATATGATGAGAAAATTTTCTTGAAAAAGCATAGTATTATGGAAATCTTTTTAATTTAGCCAATTAATCTTGTGGGGCCTAAATCCTTTCCCAATAACATTGTTTACTAGCCAGACCCCTCCCTCACAAGTGCAACGTACAATGAAACATGGTATAAAGAAAGGAAGAAAGCTTGTCTAAAGATACTATCAGATGGAAAAAAGCAGAACATTTCATTCTTACTGCTGTGACTGTAACGAGACAGAATTAAGTATCACTAACTCCACAGAAGTACATCTCCCAGACTACTAGCATAATCCTTAATCCCTTTCCTACTTATGGCAGTTACAAACATTTGAAACACAAAACCCCTGACATTTCCTGGCCCTATCATCTGTATTCCATGAAGAGCAACACAATTTGAAGTGGCCTAGAAGTATCAAGCACTGCCATTACCCAAAGATTACATGGTAAGGCAGGGCTGGATGACAACTGAACCAGTAATGTGAAGATGTATTTAGAATATTAGCTGTTTTCATTTAAATTGCAACATGTCCAAGATATGAAATTAAAATAAAAAGATAAAAACTAAAATGATTTGACTGTTTACCATCTCCTCCAAAAGCCTCTTGGTCTGGGTGTCTATTTTTCATCCAAGAAGAAACTATGAAAATATGGCAGCTTGATCTTGGGGAAAATAATACATTCTTGCATTTTCCCTTTTAATACAATATGAAATTTTGTATAGCAAATAAAACTAGCACCTACATACCAACTCTTTATGGGCTTTTGTAACATTGTAAATATTCATGCAATCATTTGTTAACAGTAGGCTAATTCATATTTGAGTAAATACCATTTTTAAAACAAATTCTCAGGTAAATATGATTTCTCTTCCATAACCTGGTAACTATTTTCAAGCTCCTGCTGTGCGAATTGACCATGCTTGGCGCTTTACAGCAACATCTCCAACAGCACTGATTTTTAGTGACTCTGGCAAAGAATTCTCCTTGCTTGAAATTCTCTTCTGTGAGGAAGGCCAGCATACGCTTTTGCCAAAGACCTTTCTTTAAGGGTGCAATTGATGCAGAGACTTAGTGCTGGTCTGACCTGAGGCTGACTTCTCACAAGCAGATATATTGAAAATATTTCACTGCTGCTGTGAGTAGTTAGTAATTCATTAACAATCCCTCTCAAGGTTTTTTAAATTATTATTATTATTATTGTAGACTTCCTTACCACATAAGTAAAAATTAAATTAGTTACTCATAGCATTGCACTTTTATTTTACAATTCAGCATTTTTCTATATGCATCCTGGTGTGACTGTCCTCTTTACTACAGTGTTCATCTTGTAGTTGCATCTCTTTCACGTAAATCTTAACTTTTCTTGGTTAGGCATTTAAATGAGGATAGGGTATTTGTTTTTAATATAAGGTAAATAAATTAAACACATAGTGGCTTTGCTTTTGACAGCAAGCAGCCATAAGACTCAATTGATACACTTAAGTTGAAAATCTAACTAATCATGTCAGTGGAAAAATCCCATAGATTTCAATAGAGGTAGGACGTCACTCAGGGAGCTGTATCTTCTATCACAAGCAATTGTATGAGTTTATAAAGTTATTTTTGTTGGACTCAATTCCATATGATTTAACTGTATCACAGTGTGGCATATAATGAAACAAAGTGGGGACCTGCATTTTGTAATCTTTCATAGCAAAATGTGAAATTTTTAAAGTAATATAGCATGTCCTTAAAAGCTATATTCTTCTTAATCTAGATACATGTTGGGGCTTAACCCCAGCTGGTAACTAAGCACCATGCAGCCATTCACTCACTTGCCCCCAACCAGTGGGATGGGGGAGAGAATCGGGGCCGGGGGGAAGGGGGTTGTAAAACTTATGGGTTGAGATAAAGACAGTTTAATAGAACAGAAGGGAAGAAACTAATAATGATAATAACAACAATAATAAAAATGACAATGCTAATAAAAGGATTGGAATATACAAAACAAGTGACACACAATGCAATTGCTCACCACTCACCAACCCATGCCCAGTTAGTTCCCAAGCAGTGATTCCCCCCCCCAGTTTATATACTGTGCATGACATCACATGATATGGAATACCCCTTTGGCCCATTTGGGTCAGGTGCCCTGGCTGTGTCCCCTCCCAACTTTTTGTGCCCCTCCAGCCTTCTTGCTGTCTGGGCATGAGAAGCTGAAAAATCCTTGACTTTAGACTAAACACTGCTTAGCAACAACTGAAAACATCAGTGTTATCAACATTCTTCAACCCAAAACATAATACTATACCAGCTACTAGAAGGAAAATTAACTCTATCCCAGCTGAAACCAGGACAGCACATAAGCCAGGTATGTCTTAAAATTAGTTTTATTACTAAAATCATTTTACCAAAAATAGATTATTATGAAAGCTTAACCTTTGTCCACGCAGAGAACACTGAACTGAACACTTTCACAATGTATATTTAAAACTTTGAAATTCTCTTAAAAACTTTCTCTAATAAGTTTCTGGTTACTTGCTTATTTATTGAACATCGATGGCTACTTAATACACAGTTTTATTACAAAAAGGACATGTAACGCATGTCTTTGTAATCTTGCCTAGCATTTAGGATAACAGATAAGAAAGATCTTCCACAAAGAAATTAATAAAATCATATTTCTATTTCACCTTTTGTTCCTATAGATGAAAAAATGGTTCATGAATATTATCAAAAGTAATTGAAATCATGAGACAAAGTGAAAGAGTGAAGATCTACAGCTCTAATAAGGAGGGAGATTTCTCTCTGACCTGTGCAAAATCCTGACATTCTCAGTGAGACTACTGTCAGACTATAAAGTGAATAATCTTTCTGAGAGAGAAAGAAAAATAAAATCCTATCTGGAATATTATCTATAATGCTGATCATGACCTTTGTTTAAAAAGTTGAACTCGAGCTGGAAAAGCGTCAGAAAGGGCATTAGACTGAGAAGGTGCATGGAGAGCTTGAAAGAGGATAATAAAAGAACTCGGCTCGGTCTAGCAAAATGAAGGCTGAGGGGAATTTGATGACTCTAAATATAAGAGGGGAGATAAGAATCTCTGAGAGAAGAACGTTAACAAGGGTGCCCTAAGACCAAATGCAAGCAAATAGAATATGAATAAATTCAAGCCAAAAATTAGAAAAGGGCTTTTCAATAATCGAAGCAGCGAGGAAGCCGCTTCCTGTGATGCTTTATTCATGCTTTCCATTCTATTCATCACACGTAACCAGGAATTAGTCTGTTAGGCAAGGCCCTGCACAAATGATATAAGCTAAGGTGAAGGGCTCACCTTCAAGACAACCTTATATAGACTAACTCCTAAACTTTCAGACAATGCTAGTGTTTCACTATATCCAACTTTTCATTCCTACCCCACCCTAGAGCTCCTATTCCTTCTTGTTGTCTTTCCTGGGTAGCAGATATTTCCATCCCACTAACAGCAGCTCTACTGCCAGCTGCCATGTGCAACAGGTATAATAATCTCATCTGACTCCATCCAGAAGCATTCAAATGTCTTTACAACACACATCCTAGAACTCTCAATTCAACAACACTGCAGAGAGACAGCAAACCTGCCTCTTTATAAAGTCAAGTAAGAGCAAGCAGAGATTATTTGCACAGGCTCCACACTGTATCACAGCACCTTGCCAGCTGAGAGTCACAGCTTGACAGCCTTGTCTTCACTCAAAAACATTTATCACTGAAGCTCTACTGAAGGAACATTCCAGTTTAATTACAACTTTGACCTGAAAAATTCTATCTGAAAGAAGCTGACAAAGGGGAGGTTCTTTTTTGTATTTTGGGGGGTTTTGGACAGTGTAAAAGTAAGTCTTTCACAGATAAAGAAATATTACAAAGAAAATCTACTCTCACTTATGGAAAGCTGCCTCTCATTTATTCTGATATGTTTCTATACATTTCTTTCTGTGTAAAGCTGGATTATAACTACCTTTCTCCTTTCTGTCTCTGTTGATGGCCATAACTTGCTGGCCTGTGATGAAAATCTGCAGATACAGAAGTCTGTAAACACATCAACAGAAAACAGGGCAAAAAGTTGAGTGTATATAACTAGAAGTTATCAGACAATATTAAGAGAAGATGTAGCTACTGTGTTTACCAGCAAAAACCCAGTAACACTGAAATCTGTTAGTCCATCAGAAAGTCTCCCAAAAGACGCTATGGAAATTCCATCACTGCAAATTTGAAACTAAACATCACTTAAAGAAGAGAACATCACAATTTTGGAAGGAAATTGGCAAACTCACTACAGTACATCTTTCCTCCTAAGTAGACTAACTCCTGCAGAAAACACAGAGTTATATCCGAAAGCACAATTCTGCACCAGGATGAACTCAGAATCCTTTGAAGAGACACCCATGTAAAGAAAAGGGTAGGAGACACCATTCTCCTACACAGAATGTATCAGTGTTTACATGGCCTTTCCTAGGATATAGGGGGACCTTATTTAGGTAAATGAATTGAACAAATTTCTAATACTTCAGATGAGTGTCCTAACTACCCCTCTGCTCTTTCCCTCCCAATTCTTGAACCATCAATGAAAATGAAGTGTTGCCATTTATTTCAGTGAAATATTGATTGACTTGTAACTCAATGCATTTCCCTTGTAACATCAAATTTTGTACTTCCCAGTTGCACAGACATTTTCTTTATAGTGTTGGATCAGGACAGTTTAGATTCTTAAACACTACCTTCTTGCCTCATCTCCTGCTACTAAAAAGAGACTTGCATCTTAAAAGTTAATTATGCATTTGCAAGCACTCTAAATGACTCAGGGGACTGAAATCTGACTCAAGCTTTTCATCGTCAGGTCATCAGTTCAAACCTGACTCAGAACAGCAGTGGCTGGAAGCTTCTACAATTCAACAGCTGTTTAGATGACCTACATGAAAGAATATAATACTATATTATATGCAGTTTTAGGCGCAAAAGAACCCACATCTTAAAAGTCATGCTCAGAACTGACATTAATTGGAAACCACGCAACTAGACCCTGAGAGGACAGCAGGTCTGGAAACTTAACTGCCCTGTCTCACTCCACAATCTCCTCCATACTAAGAATGGAAAACCTTGAAGATGGAAGAGAAGGGGAAAATTTTTTACTTTTGTGGCTTCTCCTGTTCCTATGTTTCAACAGAGCAAAAGGAGGTCTTGTAGGGCCCTCAATCAATTGTGTATAAATATGTTCAGTTTCAAAATTGAAGGTCAGCATAGTAACAGGCCATGGATAAGTATTCTATGCTTGATAACTGCCTTTTTGTGTGCACAGTATAGGAAATACAAGATCATCCTTATGAAACTTCTTCAGAAAATATAAAAACCAAAACCAGAGACTCAAACTCAATATACTGAAATTCTGTACCAGGTGATATCAACACTTTAGTTTTCCCTATTAATAGACTTGCTAAAAATTAATTATTGATCTGTACATTCCTATTAACTGCCACAGTATAACTTATAGAGAAGCATCAGAATGCAAAAGTGCTAGAAACCTTTTCTTGGTCTTAAGTCAAAATTTCAACACTTTTGTGAATTAAAAAAAAATTACAGTCCAGACATTTTTTTACTAGTCTAATAAAAGTAAGCTGCATTCTTTTGTATTTGAAATTGTGTCCTTGAACAGTGTGAAGAGCTAAAATATAAGTCTTATGGATTTCCTCCACTCCCTGGGGATAGGGAAGCTTTCAATTGGTCTACAAATGGAAGAGCTCACACCCCCACGAACTGCAGAGGCAGCTGAGGAGATAGCTGGTGAAGCAGAGAAGTGTTTCGCTCTCCTTTATCAATTCTCAGCTTGACTGTGACTTCTCTAACTTGTGCTAAGACCAGAGCAACCATAGCTTCAGAATAAAGTCAATCATTTCTTCAGGAGAAGTTCTCACCCCTGGTTTGTGTAGACCTTGTTACAAGAACTTAGCTCGGAAACTCTGAGGATCTCCATTTATGACTCTGCCTCTACAAATTACTGTTATAAGTATAGCCTAATGTACAATACTCAGTCCTGGTTTTGTAAGACAGAAGTCATGAGTCTATGCACTGTTTCTGGGAAGAAGGAAATGGCAGATTTGATGTGTGTATGCATCCCTGGGGTTAATATAAATACAAGGCAAGATTTCTATGTAGAATCCCATACTTGGAAGTATAGCCCCAGCTTGCATACAAAATATGCATCATCTGCAGCCTCTCTTTCTCTTATTTGGCATATTGGACCATGAAGTTTTGTGAAATAGTTCTTATAGTACTTTGACAAAGACACAGACCAAACTAAAATCTTTGTTGCTTTGAAGATGTTGGGTTTTATGTTTTCAAAATATCTAAGGTGCATAGCCTGCTATAAGAATTAACTGCCTACAAAATGTTACTTTTAATTCTAAATTGGTTGAGGTGTATTCTTAATTCTGCTGTTGCAAATGATTAACAATACTGAAACAATGGCTAGTAAAATCAGTTTTGCTAAAGACGTACTAAAGATAGTTTTGTACACATCAGTCCTTAAAAATCTGAAGTGAACAAGACATTAAATGACCCGCAAAATTCAGTTTTGTAATGAAAAAAATCTCCTAGTAATTACTGAATAGATACAATTCACTAAGTTTTCTCATACTGCTACCTAGTGCATGGACAAGCCAGACACTAGAAGGCATCCCTAATAAGTTCCTGTAGCTCTGATATAAAGCCACTGTTGCTTCATATAAATATTTTGGCACTGTCACCTAGTCTTTGAGCACAAGAACCACCTTTGTTTCTGTAAATCAATACATCTGTAAGTACTGGAACCTGGTGCCCAACTATGATTTTCAAGGACCAGGTTTTTCAGAACCCAGTAGCAAACTAAAGGAAACTACGTCTTGGACCTCAGGTACATTGTACCTGGGAAGGTAATTACCTTTTAGAAAGTGGGAGCAAAACACAGTAAACCAAACTGCTGCACCCTTTGCCACCAGATGTAAATGACTAAAGACAGTGTTGGTTAATGATTAGACTTTTTGTTCTGTTTAACCTTCTTCCATTCTGAGAGGCTGTCAATGTTGAATAACATACATTTAAATACACACAGATCTTGTCCACCTATACTTTCAAGCCAGAGCTGGGGAAAAGTGAATGATAAACAGTCCTTAACCTACAGAATACAAGAGAAAGTGTGTCCATACTAAATAAAAATTTCCATTCTCTAGCTGTTTGGGCACTTCACTTTTTTGACTTGTTTCTAGTTACAAAACCCTCTGACCAGGGAGAATTAGAAAATTATGTAGCTCCAGTAGATGTACAGCCAACTGAAATTGGCAGAATGTGAAGCAAAAGCTAACCCTGGATGATCCTGTACAGTAGACTAACAAATAACTGAAGGCAGGATGCCAGTGCAAAGCCACCTTCCCCTGAAAAACAGCAAATCCTACTCAAGAACCTGTTCAGTCACACACACACTTCATAAAAGATGGACTTTGTACCCAGGTGCAGCACAGCTGTCTTCAGAGCAGGCCCAGACAGTCACAACTCCACCTGCATAAAATGTTAAGGCCCTGATCCTTTAGCACGTTGCAGATTCAAAAAGAGGAGGTTTACATTTTCTGTTAGAAGTTGGAAAGATTTTCTTTAGTTAAATTCACAGTTCTAGCGTGGACATTGAGATATCATGCAAAATACCACGGTAACATCAGAATTACAAAAGTGTTTGCCAAATTTGTAATTAACTTCAGGGTTGGAAGGGGTTTTTTTTGTTTTTAAATCTAGCAAACATCAGCTGACAAAGAAATTGCATGCCTTAGAGCTTCTTGAACAGAGCAAAGCTGTTCAAGGCTTGATATTTTTAAACACTGCAAGGCTCTCAGCTATCAGGAACAAAAATACCAGGAGCCAAAAGTGCCTTTCTATTACTGTCATGAGTTAAAAATTAAAATATTTGGGTTGGTTAGTCAGAGGATTTACAGCCTAGCAATTAAAAAAACTTTCCAATATTATGAGATGTGGAACCTAAATAGAATCTAGCTGCTTCATGAAAACTGGATTTAATATAGAAACACTCAATGTGAAAGCCTGCTTTAACACTTGTTCTTAGAGTCCCTGTATGAGCTTGGCATAGAGACAGAAACAGCACTAAAGGGAGAAATAGAGTTTGACATGCTATTTTAAACAGAATAGGGCCCAATTCTTCAATGTGCTTTTTAAATCAGTAGTATTGACACTATTTGGCACTTGACACAGGATTGGGCCCAGATCCTCTTTCTGAACTTCTATACAATTTGGTTTCAGACTACTCTTGGTTTTATTCATTTTTTTCCACCTGCTTTGTAACCCTGTATCCAAGTAATCTTGCATCTCAAATCAATACTCTCGCTTCTAACTTAAATCTCTTTTGATACATGCTTCAAAACTGTTTGTTCTTCACAAATCTGTAATACCTTTATATGAAACAAACCCTAGTAATTTTTGACAAATTGTCAGAAATAAAGTACATTCCCAATGTTTAATCCTTCCAAGCTTTGATCTCCCCAATAGCTGCTTTTATGCTGACATTGTACCTATGCAAAAGAATTAACAACAAAAATACTTAATACTATCTCATTGTTAGCAAAATTTAACATTGTGTAAAAATAAATAAATGGTAACGAATATTGAATAACAGAAGCTATAATACTAATACTGTAGTGATAGCTTTACAGTCCCCTTTTCCCAATAAAATTTAACTAGACAGCAAAGAAAGAAAGAATCTTGCTCAGCTGTACCTGAATCAGGTGCACCTAGACTAATCAAAGTATCAGACTTAACTGTTTTTTTCTCTTTTATCTGCTTTCATTTCCCATACTGCAAGGTATTTCCTGTAGAAACTGGATATTACTATTTCTACAGCACATTTTGCTGTCCCTCAGAATCATCACCTTGTTTTGCATATTATTTTATTTTTTTCACATTTTAGCAGTGTGTGTAAGTAACTGATGGGAAGAAGAAAAGATGGAGCCAGTGCAGTGACAGATCAGAGGCAATGGACACAAACTGAAACACAGGAAACTCCACTTAAAGCTTTTCTTTATTTATTTATTACTGTAAGGATTGACAAAAACTGGAACAAATTGTCCAGATTGGTTGTGGAGTCTCCATAATTGGAGCTATTCAAAACTCAACTGGACACACCCCTGAGCAAACTGTTCTACCAGACCCTGCTTTGAGCAGGGTGGGCTGGATCTCCAGAGGCCCCTTCCAACCTCAGCTACTTTATGATTCTACTGTTTTGTGATTCTATAATTCTAGGAATAAGTTAATAATTACAGCAATTGCTGTAAAACAAGAACTTGACATAAATTTAACTAATATAAAAACAGCCTTAGAGAATACAAAAAGAGTATTAGGAGAACTCATCTGGCATTACAGCACGTGTTAGCTGAAGCTAACATTTCTTTTAAGCGCCACTTTGGTAAATTGCTCTTCCTCATAAAATATAGTTCTGTTCTAAAAAAGAAGTCCAAGAGACACATGTATTCTATATTCAGATATCAGTTTATCAGTCACAGAAATCAGTATTTATATTTTCCTTATTGTGAAAATATAGCTCAGGACTTGATCAAAAGCGCAGTTAGAATTTGCTCCTTGCTGGTTGAAGTGAATCAGTTTTCAATAGCTATTGATACCAGTTAGTTTTATTTTTCTTTGGTAAATAAAAAAGGGGGGAAGAAACGCTAAAACTGGAGTTCAACCTATTGTCACTTGTAAGGAAAAGCAACCTCTTGGCTGCTTAACTTTGAAACAACGTGACTTAGGAGAAAACTTTCTTAAACTGTTGACCCCCCACCTGGAGCATTTAGTAGACCTAAGCTACAGGCCTGGCATCTTGGAAATATGTAGCACTTGCCAGATCCTACTCCAGGCCCACCTCATTCACTTCCACTAGGCTCCTCCATTTCCTAGAAGAAATCCCCATGCAGTGACAGAGTCATTGCTCTTCACCCCACAGCAGTCAGTCAGCAGCCACCTATCTGCTTCTGTATATATGATACTGCCAGAATAAAGGGATGAATCCAAAGGCAGGTTAAAATAAAAGAAAGGCCGGCAGGAAGATGCAAAAAATCAAAGCCAGTATTCGTGACAAAAAATACACAAAGTAGAGGAAAAAAAAAAAAGGAAGAGACTGTCCATTCTAGGAGAGACTTTTGAGATGGAAGAGTCAAATAAGATATAGGAAAGAGAGGAATAATGTCAGATACTGCTAAATGGATGGTCACCAAGAGTTGGGAAAGAAGGATAGAACACACAGGTCGGTTGGAATAGTTTGTTCCACTCCATTCTGCTTTTTTCCTCAAATTTCAGAATATAAATATAGAAAACATAGGAGACAGAGTCAAGAAGTCAAGATTATCTCTACCAGACCCAAGGAAAGAGGTAGGACAAAGGGAAAATTGCTTAAAAAAAAAAAGTGCCTATAAAGTTTCTCTCTTCCTTTCTCTCTCTCTTTGGTTCCTGTGCATTTCCAGTGCCGCTCTTCAGCGATCATCATATTTTTGCATGTGGATAATTGTGCCATAGAATCTCCCCCAAAGTTAACTTTACCAAAAAGGCATCTACACACAATGACACTACTGCTTTTTATAGAAAGCCTTTAAGATTAATTGTACATTTATACTAATCCAAATTCATTTTGGAGGACTGATCCTACAGCTCAGTGTACCTAGCTCATCAGTTGAGTTATGCAACTTTAAGTGAAACATGTTAGCTAGGAAAAAGAACTAGTTCAAACCAAACTGATCATGAAACTTTAGGTATGCTGAAGAATGTTTTTAGCACAGGGGTTATCGATAGATAGAAGATGCCGTACAGGTATAGAGTATCACATTAACATTAGACAAGTACTCTACTTACAGAATGACAAAAAGATAAGAAATAAATTTTAATAAATAAATTATATTAAAAAATAATCAGGAAGTTAACCCTTTGTTTTTTCTGCTCCCTGTTCTCTCCATTAATTTAATAGGTTTAAACACACCCTGAAAAACCTGCTACAATGCATTCTATAAATTACTTAACCTTACAGCAATGGACAGAGCACACACTTAAAGCCTCCAGGAAAAAAAAAAAAAGCCCAAGACTGACTGTTCCCACATTTTCCCACGTGACGGAAACATACCATATTATAAAAGTACTAATTACTGTTTTACTGAGGTGCTTGGAATTTGATTCTGAAGACCACTCATTAGCTGCCACTCTTAGGACAAGAGCAATACCTGCATACATAGCAAAGAGCAAATACATATCAATAATGGTCTGGGTACAACATGGGATCCAGGTGACAATCAGTCCTTCATGTTTGCTGATGCTGCTAAATGCTCTTTTACGTACAATTTTATGACCATATTTCTCACCTAAAGTCTGTCTTTGCTTTTGATGCTGCTGTTGCAGGTGTTTGCTGCTGATGTCCTGTCTGGTCCAAACACTGCTCTACGCATTAATGGACCTCTTGCTTAATGCATGGCTGATAAAGAACGCTGGCAGTTGATTTGCCTGGTTCTGATTGGTACACTTGAAAAGGAAACATGAAGTTAAGGTAGTATACTGTCATGCACATGGCACGTGCAAATGCAACTTTTGTTCTGACTCTAGGAGGTGATTTGGAAAAGAATAAGAGGCAGAGCAACAGTAGCAATCAGTAGCACAGATATTTCTCTCTGCCTATTTAGGGCAAGAAGGTTTACATTCCAGATTGCTGCAGCTTTACTTTTATGTATGTTATCATTGGGATATACTTTTGTGTACCTAAATGGAATTAATCAACCTTTTCCCCAAAGTCTACAGAAAAACAAAATTCTAGAGGCAATAATCTAAAAAAATTTCCAACACTAAAATCTCTTAATTGGTTCTTGTAACTATCTAGGATGTCTGGCTATGCCCATTTGGTGCTGGAGACTCTGCATTTTGTTTCCCTGTCAGACTCGTTTCTGACAAACATTCTCTCTAAACTGCAGAACATTCTTGCATTCTTTCCCATCTCTTTTCTCCAGACTGACCTAAAATCCATAAAAGTTGACAAGAAAAAGTTTTGCACAGGGCACAGTGCTAATAGAGCACTGATAAACTTTGATCATCCATTTAAATGGAGCACCAAGGAACAAAGATGTGGCTACTTCTCAAGACAAAGCAATTTTTCAAGAGTGAATTCTAAGCAGGTGGTAACTAAGCAACAGCTCACCTGTACAGGGACTTTGATCACTTGACAAAGCAAATCAGAGCAACATAAGGGAAAGAGGACTAGAGATTACAAGGAAAAAGGGTCTTTTCTTGGCCCATCAGAGAGTAAGATGGAAAATAGACTAAAAGACACTGCAGAAAGTGGCCTGATGATTTGGAGAAGAGAGCAGCTGAGGAAAGGAGCTCATGAACATTTTATAACCATGCTTTATACTTTGAACGGCTGCTTTTACTTCAATGCCTCTTGTCACTTCACCCAGCACTGACAGAAATACTTGGGGGAATGGAGAAGAACAGTGGTTCTTCCTAACTCCAGGCTTGAAAGATGACAATTTTCTGCCCTTGGCCCTTGCAGTACCCATGTGGAAGGAGACCTTGGCCAGTGAGGAAAAAGATGAATGTACAGATCTTCAGAGGAGTTGCTGGGACAAATGGCAGCAAAGCTGGGGAGTCCAGCTGCTGAAGCCTAGAGTGGAGTCTATTTCAGGATGTAGTGACTAGGGGCACATACAGAGTTTACAGGTGCAGAACTGACCCGGGGTGAAGAAAAGAATTTATTAGGAGATTAGATGTAGAAATTAATTAATAGACAAATTAGAGGTATATGGCAAGAATAGTATCTATAGCAGTCACTATCACAAACACTGCAGATGGGCAATAAAGAAAAAACAGATAGCAGGCCAAAAGAACATAATAATTTTCAAATACTTTATGATTCCATTGATTATAAAGTTCAATTTTACCTCTTCAGGCTGGCAATACTATAAGTATGCCTCATCATATTATTACTCCTCTATCTGCATATTGGAGAACTGTTCTAATGCTACCTCCCATATGAATTAAAACTGCATTTGCCTCAAAGGGATTTGAAAATTGGGCAGGGGAACAAGATAAGGGCCTGGATTTGTAAGTATTTATTTTTTGTGGGGAGAACCTGTATTGACCTCAGAGACAGGAAATTAAAAAGTTATAGAAACATGAGGTCAGTAGTCAGACTGGTACTTCTTTTTGTGAGGAATCTTGCTCTTTTCTAGCACTTAAAGTTGCTATACTCCTGAGGGAAAACAGAGAAGAACATTTTAATTAAAAATGAACATCCACAAGACTTTAAGCCATTTTTGCAATTTCATTATTCCAGCTAAAGAAGAAAGATACTAAAATATTATTAACATCCCTTAAAATATTTATTAAGGGAGATTTAAATTAGCTGTCTCAGTCCAGCACTATTGGAATAACTCCATCTCTTTGGTATATCCAAAGTAAGGACTGAAATAATATTAGAATAACAGAAAGAGCATTGATGATGCAATTGAGTTTTAGAGTTTCTAATGAAGAGTTTATTTTCCTCAATAATGGGTAATTATTAAACTACACAGTTTCTCCTTATTAAGTGCAGAGTCCACTCAAGATCCTGGGGATCCTGAACTGCTGCTTTTTCACTGTGAGTTAAGAACTGCTGCAAATGACAATGATACAGCATAAAATGTCATATGTGTGGTGAGTACAATTAAAGACTTTCTCTCTGTATTTGTGTGAAGACTGACAGCTCAACCAACAGGGCAGCTGGGTTTATGCAGCTCATTGACAGTTTTCCCTGCGAAACTTTCTTCCTGGCTCTCTTCATCAGGTAATATCCTTCTGAACCTTTGTCAGACAGCTCTTTCAAAAGCAAACAGGATGGGGAGTCCCACCATGAGCAGCTATGAAGTCTCATTACAAAAAGTCTTTCACACTCTGTTGTCCTTGTTCTGTATTATAATGATGGTCTGCCATAAAGTGCAAAGAAATGTTATTCTAATGAACAGAGGAGAACCACTGCTACACTGAGGCATGATTAATGAGCTGAAGTCATTCATGAAGTCATTTTACATGTCTGGCTGGTGACCTTTGAATTTGAAGAATTTTATTGCATGTAAAGTATAATAGGAGAAATTATTTTTTTAGCATACAGTGTATTCATGGTTTAACAAAGGGATTTGGAATGGGTTATGGTCCAGGAGAAAAGACAATCCTGACACAAAAAATGAGACAACTTCTTCCCCCTCTCTCCTTTTTCATCTTCCTTTGATTCAAATGCAATTGAGGGCCCAGTTCTGTGCCATGAGCTCACCCATGGCTATGAGCACTTGCTCATAAACCAACATCTGACAGAATTCCCTTCCCTTGGCAAGGTCAGAGAAACTAGGGAGCATACAACAGCTGAGGGAGGATCTGACCCTGTGTTGCCAGATACACAGAAAAAAAATTAAGAAAATTAAGACTTTTCTCTTTAGATGACTGAACTCGGTTCATTAGATCATTTCAGAGGTCCCATGATGTTGAGAGACCCAGTGACCCACACTGGCAGGAGTAGCCAGCAACCCCTTTCCCTCCTGCAGGGTGGGGTCAGCAGAGGCTGAGGCTCAGACTGACAAATGACTCATACAGAAAGAACTGGAATTACACTTTGTCTAGACAGTTAGGACTGTCCCAGTTTCACCAAGGTATCTGGAAACCATAACTCTCATAAGTCTACACAAAACAAATAAAAGCACAAACCACTAGCTTCTACTTGGCCACTTTCATATATGCCACATTGGGTCTGCTTTTGTGTGACTGAACAGAAGAAGAAATAGGGTTGAGGAGTCTTTGATAGTGTTCCAGAAATCTTCCTGACTGCCAATTCCTTCTTATGGCCGTGCTTCTCAGCATGTGGGCTGCACCTACTGGCTACAGAAAGCATAATGAGGTACAAAATATTTCCCACAGGGAGTCACATACCCTGATGAGTCTCAAAAGTGTTCCTGATTGACTGAGTGAGGTGCCAGCTGGTGATAGGAGCACCCTTTCTCTCACAGCAGAATGAGAGGCCCACCCACTAGACTGAGAAGACCTACAGTACTATTTTCTGTACAGTTTTGAATATAAAGGAAATTAACAAAGCTGATAGCAGGCAGTATGTGAAGGACACAATGAGAAGGGATTGATTAGCTACTTTGTTCAAACTGTAATGATCAAAATGACAAATGATCAAAGGCAGCAAAGGACACTACATGTGGCACTGCAAGAATTCATCTATCCTCTTATACACTGCTGTTTCCAGTGTAAGGTAAAAACCAGAAATTCTACCTGCTCTGGCATCCGTAAGAAGACAGGAACTAAAAATATGGTTAACCTAGTTTAAAAGTAAAATACTGCCCTTATACTGTACATGAAGAGGAACTAAGTACCTTTGTTAGTGTCTTCTCACTCTACTGTGTTTTTTTCACTCAAATAAGAAAGAAAAGTTACCTGGACCTCAACCCTGAGTACTCAGCTGAGAATCATTCCTCTCCCCCTGCCATCCTCTGGGTAAGAGATCCCTTTGTTTCTGCACTGTGGAAGCTTGCATTGGACAAAACAGTTTGGGCATGGAAATGAAAACTATTTGGCACTTTTCAGTCTCAAAAACAGGAAGAGCAGTCAAATAGCAAGAAGAGAAAGAAATAAAGTTCCTCCATCCTTTTTAGATTTGCACTCAGTATGGACTAAGTTATAATAATATTAGCTTGTACTTCCTTCCATATCTGTTCTTGTGTGTAAATGGACAGACAAGGGGCAGTCCCATTTCTTCCTCTTTCCCTGGGAAACTAATGACAAATTCTTGCAAACTCCCTTTAAAGTTTTCCACCTGCTTTTGTTCACCTTTGGATTATAGAACTTCCTTTGAATTACTGATCATGTTATTGCCACAGTATCATGAAAACTTTAAATTGCAATAAAATAATATTACCACTAAAAGCAGGACTTTCTGTCCTCCCTCTCTCTAGCCTCAACCTGTACTTTCTTCCTATCTTTTGTGCCAGAGTAAGCATTTGCAAGGCTAGGTGGCGAGCCAGATAAGCAAACATAACTATATCAAAACTAATTCACTCTGATTTTGCCAGGTTGATTTTAAGCCAATTTGTCCCCCTTTGCTGTCCATTCTTGTGCCAGCATAAGCATGTGAGGGAGGACAGGAATGAGCTGCTGGGGTCAGGGCAGGTTGGGAACACTTAAGGAGTGAAGTTGGTTTAAATTGGCTTAAAGTGATGGCTAAATGATGGCTCCTGACACTGTTGTAGCCACACCAGATATTCTGTCATTAACCCAAGACATTATTCCATTTTAAGTTCTAACAAGTGTGACATCCCCACACAGAAAACTTCAATTTTTGATAAATCTGTATTTTCTGACAAAAAGAGTGCAGGGCAACTTTTTCAACAATCATCACTGGGAAGCATTTTCAACACCTGATGCACAGCTGCACACATGCTTCAGGCCACTTATGGTGCCACGGAGCCTGGACTGCTCTGTGACAAAAAGTAACAAATATACTTGTTTTCCAGAGAGCCCCTCTGTAGTTGCCAGGCTGCCTGTCTCTTGGCAGACTGAACAATGATACAGTACAGTGAGGCAACATGATTAGTCCAAGGTATTAGTATGACAGCTGTAGATTTTGAGAATTCACTTGCAGGACACTACACCAGGGGTTTGGGTTTTTTTTTATTTCCATAGTATGGAATAGTATAGTTTAAATTGTCTAATGAGAGCAGAAGAGCTAAGTGGGATTTGATATTTTGCCTAATGAGGTGTGCAGAAAATTGCTAATGGATTTAATCTGCATAAATTTCTTCTAGCATACATATTCCCATGCACCCATATACATTCACTCTAAAACTCAATTGCTAATGATGAATTTTATTTGTTCCCACATCAGAATTAAGAATATTTAATGAATTGTAATGTATAGTTAGTTATCATATTCATAACTTAGACCTTGTCTATATTGAGGCTGGGTGGGGGAAGAAGAGATAGCTCCTTGTTACAGCTATACCAAAGCAGTTAGTGTGGCAAACACAGTGTAAATGCAAGCACTTGATGAGGCTCACAACAATGGCATAAACCCTGCTGAGTAACCAAGGTATATATTACCAAGGGAGAATGAATTTTGTATAGATGTAAAGCACCTTTAAAGGATAATACCTTTTCCTCCAAGACTACATACAAATATAATCAGAGTGGAGCACTGACAAACCCTTAGCAAATCCAGAAAAGAACACGCAAGTGATTCATTAGCAAGCAAGAAGGGTTCATTCTGTAGTCAATTCACCAAATTTTCCACAGAACAGAGTGAAAGCAAGCAGCAAGAAATACTTTCCTCAGCAAAGGAAATGCATCCAATGCATGGAGTAGCATTACATGAATTTTTCTTCTGGGATGAAAAAAGGAGAGAGAACATACCAGGAGGGTAATTTAGCTGTATAAGCACAAACCTATGCTTGGAATGGTGTGAAACTAGGTATTTCTCTCTCAAGTCTCCTGACTCTCTTGCAATTAATATTGGATTTGTTTCTGAACCATAGGAAATCCTCCTGCATTGTGCAATTTTCCCATCATCCCAGTCAATGAGCACCTCTCTTATATAACTTCTCCTTTCACACAGACCAAGTACTTCCAAAACACAATTTACCTTTTTAAGTATTGCATTAGTATATGCATGAAATTAAATATCTTGCAATAGTATTACTCCACCTTGATTGTGTTGCCAAGAGGTTTGCCATTAATTAAAATAACACTGGGTTTTGAAACTGTCTGTTTCTATGGGTAAAGAAGGAGTTGTGAACTAACCAGTTCAGATGCAGGCAAGTTTAGAGAAGTTACTTTAGGGATGAATCCGGCCTATTGTTGATTGGTTAAATCCTAATGGGTCTCCAACTCCTTTTTAGCTTTGGTGAAAACCACTTTTTGGTGTTGATGATAGTCAACAAGCACAACTACTACACAATAATTAGAAAGGCACCTCTGGATTGTTTGTTGAACCATATGACCTTTTAAAAGGCAGGGGGGAGGGAATAACAGAGAGGAAATTAAAACAAGTGTGCATCAGTGAGTTGGTAGAGGCTTCAGGGAAGTCTGCCATGCTACTTGCCTTGCTCCTACCTCTGGATATCCTTGTGGGGCTAAGCCATAGAGACAAGTACAAGAGAGAAGAGATAGGTAGAAAAAGGACAAAAACACAGCTAGAGACTCTTGAAACAGATAAATACAGTGAAAGATTTCAGAATAAAACATTTTTGGACTTGCTGAATGTAGCCATTCAATATAACTTAAAAAAGATTTGTATTCATTAGCAACATATCATTCCCAAATCTCTTTTGGAGCCTAATGTTACCTGCGTTCCATCTTTTACCTCTTCTTCCCTATTAACTTATATGTCAAATTTACTGTATAGCTTGCTTTTCAAGGAAAACACCCCAGAAATGCATTATGATGACAAATAACTACATTAAATATAATACCAGATAGCAACATTTGTACCTGAGGCTTATTTCCTAAAAAACCTAGATGGACTATTAGTATTCCCATGATTCAGTACCATTCAGTATTTTTATTTACATTTACCTTGTATAATATAGGATGCCTAATAAAATTATTGCAGATAATGATTAAGACAGTAAGAATAGATTTAAATGGTAATATTCTGTGTCCAGAAACAATTACATCTCAGCTGAAAATAAGCACTTCTTTCCTGAACTACCTATTATCTATTCAGGTGACTGAAATAACAAGACCATCTGTCTACTTGCAAAAAAAAGGTTACAGTCATCACCCCTGTTGCCCCCAGCCTCTGCAAGGAAGAGCATGGAGGCTTGATATTCCAGATACGTCAGGCTTGTGGGGCTGAATAGTTGCAGTCTTTCTACTACTACATACAGGCAGGGGACAGTTTATTCCTGTCTTTAACCAGTACATTTCAGGACTCAAGTTACTTGAATGTCCTTCATCAATGAAGTTATTCCATAATAAAAGAGAGCATGCATTTCAACTGAAATATGTATTCAGAGTGACTCTGCAGACACTGTTATATTGAATGCATAAGGCACCTTCGAAGCTGGAATCATGTGAGGATAGAAGTTTCTTATTTTTACAGAACAACTGGGTATATTCATGCTGTACTTTGAATATAGACTGGCACCTAAATTCCAGCCAAAATTCACCTCTATGTTTGCATTGTGACAAGCTTCAGACAACTCTAGGGAGATGAGGCAAGAGTACATCCCCTTACAATAGACTCAACCATACCGTAGTTTGTAGCATAGGTGCACAAGTATACTATGCCTCATACTGTCACCATCACCAACCACATATGATATTCTTTCTGCAACATCACATTTGACAATGGAGAGGCAGCCCTGGATCTTTCCTGCAGCAGCTTTAATACTGCCCATCATCAGGGCAGATAAGTATGATCCATGCCAACCTACAGACACGCCACAGGTGGCGTATGGAGGAAAGTGGGTCAGGGAGTACAGTGAACTTTAATCCATTCCCATCTTGGCTACAAAGGGAATGTATATTGAGTCAAAGCAATGCCTGTATGAAGGATTAGCGAGGCACTTTCCTGTTTGCTGCTAGAATTAACATGCACATTCAGAAAATGGTAAGGAAAACTGGCTATGCTTCTAAGCCACCTTGGGAAGACCTTCTTTTTGGGTTTACAGCTCTAGCAGTGAAACAAACTTGCTTGTTCAAAGAAGTGTAATTTACCACCTGCCAATGCCATCTGAGTCCAGTCATACAGACAGCAATATTTAGATATACTTCATGTGCTTTCTGCCATTCATTGTGCAATAGTGGCACATGAAGAGACTTGATGTTGATAATGATCAGGCTTTTAATAAAATGGCCATTTGCAGGTAGGGAGCATTCCAAGTGAACTGGGGCTGTCTTCTGATGCTTCTTGAAACTCTCCGCTCCCACAACCCCTCCTCCAATTCCACGTAGTAAGCTACAAGCAACAATTCAGTCTCTCATTCACTGATCCCTCTTGCTGCTCCCCAAGCTTTGCTCTAATTTAAATCATTAAATATATTTTAAAATAAAACACAAGAAAATCTCTCAAAAATATGTGAGGAAAATTGCTTGGTTTGTACCAGTTGAATTAACTGTGGGAAAATTCTTTTGGAGATAAGTTCTATTATACCAGATTTCAGTATAAAACAATGTAAAGAATTGAACCTGCAAGTGTTATCATTTTTATCCACAAACAAATTTTAAATTAGATTACACTAGTGACAAAGTTACTAGTGTGCTTATATGTATCCATAACTTCACTCCTTAATATGAGAAGATTTTGTCTCAGTGGAGTTTCCATGGGCCTCCACAGCAGAATCCTACAGACAGGTCTTAAAGCTCTGAAGAAAAAAATATCTGATACTCTTTCTGGTCCTGGAATTTTAAAGAAATATTTCTCACTTAAGTGTTGCAATAAATAAATTAATAATTAATCTATTAATATTGTCCTTCGTCCCGAAAGACTGCTGTGAAATTTGACGTGGTTTACATGTAAGGTTTTTTTGTAAAGGTGATACAAGTATATTGAATTAGTTTACACTGATTCCTTAGTCCATATTTCAAGTGTAAAAGTAAAATAATGCATGACAATTGCTCTCTGGTTTCCATTACCCAGTCCATTTTTAGCAAACATTTACATCGGCTAATTTGGAATAAGCCAGATAGTTTTGACTCAGGTTGTAAAAGCAATTCTTTCATAAGTGCTGTTAATTACACTGTTTGTTATTTAAAAGAGTACAAATTGTTTACAAGGCTTTCAGATAAAGTTCCTAGAAATAATATTTGCAAATACATTCTTTGTGGTGTGCAATATTAATAGGCTTTTTCCATATAACAAGCAGGTAATGCAGATATGATAACAAATACATTCTAATTATGAACTACATTTGTGAGGCTGCCAATTCCCAGTAAAAACACAAGACTTAGATGACTACAGAAACTTAAACACTCTTTATTCCAACTCATTAACTTTAACTACTTAGAAAGGAGGCCAAGGCATAACTGGTATCTGGCTGAAGGGATAGTGTGCAGAATTTTTAAGAATAGTATTTTATATTCTGTTAATTTTAGGTATTAAATGTCATTTTAGGAGGTTTGGGAGTTTAGTTGTACCAACTGGTTTTCATTGAATTAGAAGAGAACCCTCTCATGGTAGCAGGAATGCAAATCGGAAGGAGTAGATGGGGAGATACCTTGCTTATAATTCTTTGAGTAAGCCACTGTTGTGATAAGTTATAGGAAAAAACACAGCTGGGTCTTTTTTTTTCTTTCTTTTTTTTTTTTTTTTTAAATTAACTTCAGAAAGAAGCCAGTTAGGTCATAGCTAGCCACAACAGAGTATATCAGTGTTAGGCAATTTATATTTAAGTAGGTTAAGTAATTCCATATATTTAGTAACTTCTCTACTGACCATTTACAACCAAGATAGTTTCCAGCTGCCTACACTGGAATAATTATGTAGTTGCAACATTATTCTTGTCCAGAATATCCAGAAAGGCTACATGGAAACACCTATCACACTTGTCATTAATAAACAAACTGTTACATTTTGTAATGTTTAAGATCAAACACCTGACCCAAACACTGACATCACACTGGGGCATGGCTGGGGACATGACAGGCTGAGTACAGCAAACTTATTGGAAACATTTATTAAATTTCTACATTGGCCTATCAGTTATGTCACAGTGGGTTATATCATTCAGATTTCATTGTATCACATCATGCCTGTCAAATTATAATGGTGCCTGACTAGCAAAACACAATCTAGTCTAAAATTTGATTGTATCTTACCTGTTTGGGGGTTTTGAAAAGCACAGCAGATTATATGTCCTTTAAAATATCATAACTTTCACCTCAGACTTGTTGTCAACTTGCTGTTCAACTGAAAAAGAATATTCACAAATGAATGCCACATGTCATGTAAATGTGCAATAAATTGAGACAAGTCAAAATTATAAGTCCAGGTAACAGATGAGCTGGCTAGCTGTGAGAGTGTCTGAGTATCAAATGATGATTGAAATAAGATACTGAATGTTGTCAGCTTTACAACTCAACCATTAAAGCATACAGAACAGGCATAACAGGTTCCCTAAGACACACTGCATAGCCACTGAAGCCATAGTGTCATGCAGCTACATCTATGTATTCTAACAGTACTGTTTCATATTTAAATTACTAACACAAATTTTAAAAAGTGTCCCTACTTAATCAGTTTGTATATATTATTATGCATTAAACAGTAACATTGGAGTCAACAGGATAACTGCCATGTTGGCTGAAATAGGACCTGAGTCTGCCTTACCTCAGTCTTGCTTTCAAGGCAGTTAAGCCATGAGTCATTTCACACAGTTAAAATAAAAAACTTCTAGAACAGCTTCTATTAAACATATATGGGATAATTATTTAAAAAAAAAAAAAGAGAGAAAAAAGTGTGTGATATACAGGCTATCATTAAAACTTAGTGAAGTCAACTTGTGAGCCATTCTAGTGCTGGCATGTTTCTTATTGATTTGCCTGGCTCTATATCTAGGGAAGCACCCAAACAACAAAAGATTTTCTGCTCAAAATTTTTTGCCATCAAAAACACAAGAGATTTTGAAATGAAAAATCAGTGAGAGTTGAAAGATTCTTGGCAGCCTCTACTGTTTCTCAGCTCACCAAAAGTACAACTACTGAGGAATCTCCTTCTTTTAAAAGGAAAGGGGGAAGAGGGAAAGATAAGGGGGGGGGGAGAAGAACACTGGAAAAAAGGAAAACCAGGAAAAAAAAGAAAAAATAAAAAAAGAGTACACTGCCTGCCTCAGGTTTGGTGTGGGGGGTTTTGTTTTTTTTTTCCTAACAGAGCAAGTGCAGATCCAGTTGAGAGTCACAACCCCCCTTCTTGCACTATAGAACAGGGCCCCCGTGTCAAATCATTCAGGAAACTTTCACTTCTTGTATTAGTAATTGTTTTGAAGTCATAAAACTCTTAGTACCTGGCACAGAGTAAGACTCAGATCTCTGACAGCTACATCAGAAGTTACAAGAAGGTGACAGAAAGGGGAAAAAATAGGTAAGATACAAGTGAGAGAAAATGACAAGAGAGTTTATTTTATGGAAAAGTAGGAAAAGCTGATTAACCAGCGTTGAGCTATTGTGATCATGGAACAATTTTTTTAAAAAAACAAACTTGTGACAATGAGGCAGCAGAACAGATTCATCACAGAATAGAGATGGACATGTCTAGATTTGCCAGGTATGGTTTTTGAGCAGTCTGAAGACTATTTACAAAAATATGAAACTAGAAATTTCAGTATCGCTCTCTAATTATAATTTTCTCAAGTGTGGGCCAATTGCATACAGTGGTTTGAACCCTGGAAACAAGGATTGAATGTAACGCTTCGCATTTCTGTTATGCATGTTCTTTGTTTGAAAAGAGAAAGGGGCTGCATGTTCAAATCTCACACACAGACATGTACAAGCATTTTGTATGTCACTAAGTAAACCCCAGGGTTCTTTGTTTAATAAAGTACATTACTGGAGTCTAATAAAAATGGTGAACATATTCCAAATAGCAACCACACCATGGTGCAAAGCATTACTCTCTCAAGGTCAGCAAATAATTAATGTCTTTAAAGTGAAAAACATCTTAAAAATACTAGAAGAGAAAGAATTTTCCTTGTAAGTGAACACTAATTATGCAACACTTTGTTAAAAAAAAATGTCAGATTAGCTCTTGTCCTTCCATAGGCCCAAAACGTTTAAAACAAAAGAGCAATGTAATCTAGTCACATCCTAGATTTGTTCAAGCAATACAGTTGTTGCATTTATTTTTATAAAAGATTACTTTTCTGTATTTTGCTTCATTTGTAGCTGTTATACCATTATATAAGATAAAACATATGCTTCCAAAAACATCTAATTGTCACAAGGAAATAAGGGGGTTTTGTGTAGAAATGGCTTTGCCATAACACTGCTACATTTCCATTGGAAAACAGGAAAATATACAATAGTTCTACTCATGAGCTGAAAATAAATGCTTGAGAGAAAAAAACCCAAACAGTGTCCATTATCCAATTTGGCACCCAAAATATTTTTCACCTTTTCTAGTAAACCGTCCTTATCACACCATAATGAAGAAAGTGAAATATATCCCTTTTTCTGTCTTTAAATAACTTGCTGCTAGGAATATTTTCCCACTATTTCTAGCACTGAATAGTATTTTGTGTTATAGGTAGAGCAAATGAAGAAACCTACTTAAAGAATAAAATATTACTCTTTAGGAGTAAATGTGACTGATTCTAATGAGGAAAAAATTAATTTTTAAGTATCCAGAATGAATTATAGGTAAACTTATTTTCAAATTAAGTCTCTTACAACCTACAAATACCTTATTAAACACTGGTGCATAGCACTTGTTCTTCCTTCTTAAACTCAGACATCCATTTCATTTACATGCAATATTTTAAATGCATTTATTTAATGCAACGCCTACCTCTGTACTACAAATTGCTTTTATTTGTCATGAATTCTAATGCTCATTATTTATTCTGCTTTGAAATATCCAGCCACCCTTGGCTTGCTTTTCTCTCAGGCTTTGATATATTGGAATCATTTCCCCGGGCAGCAATCAGTGTTGATAAAAGAGTTTGAAACTCAATTCACAAATAGATAGCATATTTACGTAAAAGAGAACTAGCACTTATTTCCACTGTGTATCAAAACAAATACAGGAATACTGCTTCCGATAGAACTGGATTCACCCAGCAAGACAGACATATGTTGGATATTAAAAACTGTGCCAGTTTACAGCATTTAAGGGTTTATTCTACTTCTGGAGATAAAATTCTATCTGCACAACTAACAGCAAAACACCATCTTCGGTCTCAGAAGTACACATTGATACTGACTGCTGAACAACCTTCTGCTCTGCAGTGGGCTAGTCTTAGCTAAGGGCCAAGCTCCACCAAGCCATTCACACACTCCCCTCAGCAGGACCAGAGGGACAAAATTAAATAACTAAAATTAATTTGTTAAAATTAGTGAAAGTTACTAATTAAATTAAAATAACCCATTAAAATAGATTCAGTGGCAAGAAGCAAAGACAAACATTCAAACACCACCTTTCCTCCTGGCTCTACCAAGCTCAACTTCAACCCTTCACCCCTACTCCTCCGCCCCAGCTCTGAGCAGCACAGGGGCTGTGGGCAGCATGTAGCAGTTCCTCTCCTCTGAGACTTCCCTCTCACACTTTCCCCCTGCTCCAGTATGGGCTCTCCCCACAGGCTGGTGTTCCCATCAGGAGACAACCACCTGCTCTGGTGCGGTGTCCTCCACCAGATATCTGCTCCACCACAGAGCACCTCTACCTCCTTGGTGTTGCCTCCGCTTTTTCTCCCTCTTTTTTCCACTCCTTCTCCTCCATTTGTCCAGCATTTTCTGCCCTCTCTTACATACGTTGCCACAGAGGCAGGGGCGCAGCTGTGCCCTTGCAGAACCAGCTCAAACCGGCTGGAACTGGCCCAGCCCGGCACCAGGCAGCCCCACCTCTCCTTACAGAGACCCCTGCAGCCAACACCTGGGCACAGACAGCCAGGACCCACCCCTGCAGCACAGCTGTGACATCCAACATCATTTTGCATCAGGCAGTCAATCGCCTCTCAAGTTACATATGCCAGCACCACGACATCCACCAAGATTCCCAAGACACCCCACAGAATCTCTACTTCTTTTCAAAAAAGCCAAAACGCCCCACTAAAAACACAAATCGAGGCTGCATTTATCTTTTTCTCAGTACTATAATTAATTGTGGAAAGAACTATTGTACCCTAGTGCATCTGTGTTCTGTATTCCAGCACCATTTCACACTCACTGTAAGCCAATTTGTCTTACCTACTTCCTCGCAAATTTGCAGATGAAAACATTAACACATTAAATTACATAATTTTGCTGTTTTTTTCCCAAGAAACTTCTGGGGTGTGCATGATGGAAAGCAGACTACTAGTCAGATTAAAAAGATGGGTAAAATAAGCAGACAGGACAAAATCTTCAACAGTGACGAAGCCTGCCCGATCCTCACCGTGATCCCCCCATACACCTGAACCATTCTGGAGAACATGTTGCAAATATATTATAGAAAGTCTTCCAAAGGTAAAATAAAATCACCTCAGGCAAGAGCGGCAGAGCAGACAGGCTGCCTGGCTCTGGAACATGCTCTTGCCATTTTCAGTGCCCATTTGGTCGGTAATGCAGTCAGTGTCCTGGCAAGACCAGAGACCTGCTGTGCCACAGGTGGCTTCCTAGGGTACAGGAAGGCATTTAGAGTAGCAAAAGGACAGCTTACACGAGAGAGAGATCCAAGCCACAGAGATGACTTTGGATTTACTCTGAGCCTGTCATTCTTTATTTCTCTTGCTTTGTCCCTGCCACTTTCATTTGGGTACATTCCCATTTGTATTAGTGATTGGAGACCTAAATGCTACTGGTATTGACAAGTAATAGTAACTGCTCTTTAATTAGAGTCTTGTGCTATAAACATGTCTATACTGACATGTCATTTCAGAAGTAGACACTTCTGCTGACTTTTTAGGCTTGTGAATAGCAGCAGAACAGTCCTGTCGAATAAGTCGTCCAATTTTCCCATGTTCTTACTGACAGCAAACTTGATAAAGTCTTTCCAGTCACTTTACCAGGAAGATAGAAGTATAAGTCAACATTGCAAGGGGATGGACATCTGTTCTCTGCTCTGCTTGCTTTCTTAATTAAGAATAGAGTATGTGCACATTACATAGAACCAGCAAACCTTAAGAAAGTTACCAGTGCGATCATAAGCTGAGCCTCAACGCTCCTGAATATTAGGTTAATTCTGTATATGTGCCTCCCAGCAGAGACATTTCACATGCTGGCTGGTTTGGGAGATGAGGTCAACATTCCTAAGAGTCAGGTAAATGCCAGTGGAACCTTTCAGAGGCACGTCAGACTGGAACACACACCAATAGCAATCACACTTATAAACCTCACTCAATTACAGGCTTTTCAGCTCAGGATGAAAAACATGCTTGCCCTAAAGAAATGCATTTAGGCTTTCTCATTTCTGAGTGGTGAAAGAATGATGTCAGCCATCCATTATTGATCTCCTCAGGAAAGAAAGCATAAAACAAAGCAGCTCTGAAGATACTAATACAACAGGGTTGTGCTAACTTGCCACTTTCTTTTAACAATATCTTTACTTCACTTTAGAAAAAAGTTCATCTTTTAGGAGTACAGAAATGTGCATCCAAAAGAGGGCTTTAATTGAATAGGAAATACTATTTTTAATGTAATTAGCATCTTTAGGCCACCAGCCATTAGAAGATAAATACCTTATATGAAATGCTGCACAGTTAATGTGAAATCTTTTTTTCCTTCCAACAACTAAATAAAAATTTATAGCATACCTATTACATACAGGAAGCTAGTATATTCAATATCAATAAGCCTTTTACAGATCTTCATCACCCTTAAAACATTGCCTAAATCAGATTTGGAAAATCTTAAGTATTAAAAAAAGTTCAAAAATAAATTATTTTCTTAACTTTTTGTACTTGCATAGCATTCCTATTCTTCACATTATAAAACCTTTCCATGAATCATAGTGTCCTGGTTTCAGCTGGGATAGAATTAACTGTCTTCCTAGTAGCTGGTACAGTGCTATGTTTTGAGTTCAGTATGTGAAGAATGCTGATAACACTGATGTTTTCAGTTGTTGCTCAGTAGTGTTTAGACTATAGTCAAGGATTTTTCAGCTTCTCATGCCCAGCCAGGGCACCTGACCCAAACTGGCCAACAGTGTATTCCATACCATGTGATGTCCCATCTAGTTTAGGAACTAGGAACGGGGGGGCAGGGATTTTGGCCGCTCGGGGACGGGCTGGGTGTCGGTCGGCGGGTGGTGAGCAATTGCCCTGCGCATCATTTGTACATTTCAATCCTTTTATTACTACTGCTGTCATTTTGTTAGTGTTATCATTATTAGTTTCTTCTTTTCTGTTCTATTAAACCGTTCTTATCTCAACCCAGGAGTTTTACTTCTTTTCCTGATTTTCTCCCCCATCCCACTGGGTGGGGGGGGGAGTGAGTGAGCGGCTGCGTAGTGCTTAGTTGCTGGCTGGGGTTAAACCACGACACATAGTCATTTTCAAACTATACTATGAAAGCATTCAGGACATCTCTGAAAAAAAATTGTAAGATCTCTTCAACTTTCTATACAGGACTAGGGATTGATGTGAGATGGTATAGGCATACACCCCTTCTGCAGCTTCCTAGGACATGAACACTGTACTTCACAAGATGACTATACATAGCATAAGGCATTAAAATATTTCTAACAAATCATTAATACAGCTTTCTTACCCATTTGTAGAGAAAACTATATAAATGTTACTACATCACACTTACCTGGAATCCTCCCCTCCCTATCCTTCAGCTTTTAGTTAATTTTTTTGCTTCTGTTAAATAAAAGGTATTTCTCACCCCAGAAGGCACCACATATCAGAAAATAAATTAATATGTTTCTAACAATTACTAACACCTTCAAAACCTCTGGAGAAATTTGTACAGCAATTAGGGATCTTCTGGGTGAATATGCTATATTAGTAGAAGATTGCTAGCATACTTCCTTCCAAACTTCTTCAAATACCTCAGTTTTAAACTGCTGATTCTTCTTTTTGATGGGTTTCACTTGCAAATCATAAGAACAAATGCACATCACCTGTGACAATACTGGATCCTTCTAGTGGTTTGGGTGTGTTCATCAGGCATTTACTTAACAGGCTGCAGGTTGGGTTTTGGGGGCAGGGTTGACATAAATGTTGTCCACCTTTAGTAAACTATGGGATTCAGAACATTAGGCTCTCTTTTTGAAGAGGTAACCTTTGTTACCCCATGTGGGATTGGTGGGGTTACATTTAACAATGATTACTGGCAACAATATCTTTTTTAAGGGAATTGACTAGTAGTGTGCTTGTAAAATTTGGTAAGGGTAAGGTCAACATAGCACATTCTTCCAATAGAGATTTTTGGAATATGTCAGCAGAACAGAAAATTAAATCACTGTTTATGCACAAGTAGCAAAATATGTACACTGGCAACCTTTAACTGAATTCTAAAAGGCTGTCCTTTCCAATAAACACTCTATTTTTTTTTTTCCATGGCAAATTTTCTACAAAGTTGTATATTGTGTTTGTCTCAGAGTTAGGTAATTATGACTTTTTTTTTTTACTTGTATCTGGACATTGAAAGAAAACTAAAGGGAAAAAAACTTTCTACAGAGGAAGATATAATCTAGACATATTAGCTGTTAAATAAGTCACACTTTGAATAGAATATTTTTCAGCAGCATAAAAGGAATAATATTTAGCAAGAAAGTCGTATCACAGAAAGGCTAACTATGAGAAAATGTTGCTATATGTTTTAAAAAAGAGGTATCTAGAACATGTAGTTAATGTATTAACTGAAAGCTAACTGGTGCCTATCAACAAAATCAGGTACAAGTACTTCTGCCTGAGGAAAGGGAGATTTTACCTTAAAAGTCTGGGTGGGAGTGGTGGAGGGAATCTCATTTCTGAAAACCTTCCTATCTCTGATCACATTAGATACCACCTGCATATTAAAGATGACAATTATGAAGAATCAGCCTCTGGCACAGGAGGATCACTAAAAGTTCCCATTACTCAGTAACTGAGGATTTCATGCATGTTACTGTAGGGATGAGGTGAGAGGAGTGGCTTTCCTCTCTTATTCAGAGCTTGGGAGGTCTAGTTTGGCCACCATCGGTGGCCAAGACAACACTTTAATTTGTACTGCTATGAGCACAGCTCCCTGGGCTACTTCATGAACCTAGGGTCACCCAAGGAGTGGTACTGGTAGCTGAAGCAGCTGCCATGGCTCTTTGCCAAAGGTATTTTTGAGGCTTGCAGAAGTTGCTTGGCTCCTTTAAGGCCCCTAAGCTGGGCAACAGTGAACTAAGCCCTGATTATGGGCACCAAAATGTAGAATTTGCAGAGACATGCATTGTCTGGAAAACTTGGCTCATGTCAGAAGCACAAATACTACTGAAGATAGAAGTTTCTACAAGGGAGCCAAGTTATTCCTGCACACAAAATGCATTTTGGGAATAATAAGACTGTGCATGTGACCAAAAGATTTTTTCCTTTGCTCAGCCCATGATGTTGGTCCAAATCTCTTAGATTTTCAAGCAACTGCATTTGTGCATTCTCCCATGTTGCCCACAAGGCTGGGAGGGCTCCCCTTAAACACCTTCTTCCAATCCATTTATAAAATTCTCCTTTGCTGTCACATGAATGAGAATCTTCACAATACTGAGACTAACTTGTATTTGGATTTTAGCTACTGCCTACATGCAAATGCAAAAAGTGACTGCATGCATGATCATATGCAGATGTAAACACCCACTTTGCATGTGTACATTTGACATTGTACTCATGCAAATCAGGATCAAAACAGAAATACCCTTTTGAAAGCATAGGGGAAAAAATCCAATAAATCAGAAAACTTGAGAGAATTGGGGAATCTGAACTCATATTTGGAAGCAAATTAAAAGTATTTTGAGTTATACTGGCAAATAAGAGAGAATATGAGCACAATAAATCTGAAGAATCAAAATGCAAAACCTCATTCTACCTTCATACACTCTACTAAAAACCTCACAAAAATAAATCTACTAAAGTCACTATAATTACTAATCTAAATTAATGGTAGTTAGTAACTTATTAGTTATTAATAAGCACAGTTAGGGTAGTATTACAGTACTACAGAAGAACTCTTGTGAATTAAGGTATTCTGTAGGCTAGTGAAATGCTAAGGATATTAAAATCATCACACCATTGTTATTGATAGTTTGGAACCTTGAACTTAAGGGTGAAATCCAGAGCCTATTTGACTCAATGAATTTAAGGGCTCATACACAGCATGTTATTTTTCTTTTTCTTTTTTTCTAAAAACTTCTGTCTCAGAAGACATGATATGAAGTGTCTTTTTGACATTTTAAATAATGTTGAAAATAAAAGATCGTTTTATTAAGTAAACCTTTGAAAAACAAAACTTATTTACTAAATTTTGACTGAATGGGCCATCAACAAGCCCAGCAATTAAATACAGTAAAATTATGCATTTACTAACAACATTGCAATCACATGCTTAAAATTCTCTGGTTAGTAAAATCATCTGCTTCCTACCATCTGGCCTGCATGAAAACAAATAAAAGAGGATATTAAAGACTGTGACTTACAATTTCAGCCATAAACAAGAGTTTACACATAATAAAGTTTAGTATTCTTATATTTAAGCCTTTCTATAGTCTTGATTTAAGGATAGGGAGGAGCTGGTCCAGTCAAGTATCAGTAATTTGCCATAGAAATGAAGGAATCAAACAAACATGTGTATCATGGTTAAAACATGGGGACAAATGAGAAACATGTTTCCATTTAAGCTGCCTCTGACACTGGAACTAGTGTAGAAGAGCCACTCTTGCGTTTGTGGGAATTTGCTGTTAAGAGTTTCTCTGGCATGAGCAGGTCTTTGTGGAAGAAGAATATTGAAGTGTCCAAAAAATTTTTTACTAAAATAAAGGTGTAAAAAATTCCCCAAGCCTGAATAATTCCTCCCTGGGAATCTGAGCTCGGATTAAGTGTCAACAAGTCTAAAGAATGAAAGCAATTACTGCCTTCTTTTGCTTTCCACTAAATATCAAAATGGAAGCTGCATAGGAATGTTTGTTGTATTGGGTGTCTGTTACAGTGCTGAAAGGCTTCGTGGACATGAAATAGATAAGTTTGAAAGCAAAAGGGAAACTCAATAATGTTCTGATTAAAAAGAAAAACCCTCACTGAAAACCCTCCTTGTTATAATCTGCCATGTTTATTTTTCTATTTACAGTTCTGCAGCAGGCCATAATGCAACACTAGAAAGATCTTAAATTTCCCTCTGGGAACCACTCAGCAGTCCCAGCCAAAAGGATTACCAAAGAAATCCTTTGGATTAGCAAGAAACAGGACAACATGCTCTTTACAACAGAGGTAAATTGGTTCTCTGTTTATGAAGTCCCCAGCACAGAAAGGACGAGTTCAGGACCACAGCCCCTAAGTGCTACTGCAGTAAAGTGAGAGAAAATCTAGTCAAATTACACCTTGTATCAGCTGTAGGGACACAACTGATTTCTTATTTCCAGTCTCTTACGAAGGCAGTTTTACAGCTCTTCTTTTCCTCATTTTTTATCACAATTTCTGTTTCTCACAACTGACCTTTTTCTTTCAACTACTTCAGCTCCTTGCACTGAAGAGAAATCTATAAATTCCATTTCAGACAAAATCTGTTCCCAACTGTTATCCTCCAGCACTATTCTCACATTCTATTCTCACACAAAAATCTTCTCTGACCCCTCTCTCTCTTTTCCCCTCAAATAAATAAATAAATAACCAAGCCTTCAGCTTCCCTAGTATCCTTTCCTTGGTCAGTGGTAACCAGGGAAACCAGATACTATGGTAACTCGGGGATGACAAATCACATGCTCAGTATTCCTTAAACTCCAAATTATACGGAAAGTCCTCATCCCTTTCTTCTCTAGGTAACAAAGTGGCAACAGAAATAGTGGCAGCAAATCCCCATCTTTACTCATTCAGTCTCTTGAACTACGTAAATCTGTATTTTCTGTATGCTTCCTTTCCAGTTTTCTAAGTGCCCTACTATTTTTAGAGCCATTCCATGTTCAGTTCAGGTTGTTATAAATTACACCTGACTGCTCTCATCAAAGGCCTAATGGCAATTTTTAATTTTGGGTTTGTTTTTTTTTTAATGCCTGAAGTTATTCCAGTTCAAAGTATATGGAAAAAAAACCTCCCCAAACACCATCTGATTATTTTCTGAGCCTCAAAATGATCAAAGTCCAATATCTTAGTTGATATTTATGTCTCAAGGGTGAGTCTATGTGGAGTCCCTGATGTCTAGTAAAATATTAGGTTTTGTTCTCTTCCCTGAGTAAGGATACAAAGATGGTTCTCTCTCTCTCTCTCCCTCTAACACTCATTTTCATGAAATATGAAGGTACCTAATCTCTGAGAATTCTATCCCATGCCAAATTTGTTTAAAATAGGTCAACAAGTTCAAATATTAAGGAGGTACATTCCAAGGGTCAGGTCACAAGGATGGCATTTTTTAGGAAACTGGCTTCAAAAAAAATCAGAACTAATAATTTCTAGATTATCAGCATTACAGAAATCTTTACTCGTTCTTGAGGAAAAAAAGGACAGTTACATCATCAAGAGCCTTCCATAATTTTATAATAAATTTTATAGCACAGTTGATCTTGTCCTAAGTCCATTTACAAATCTTGTATTAACATTAGGAAGAATAATTATGCATCAGCCATGTGGTTTACACCTCACAGAAAGTATACTTTTAAATTCTACTGTCATTATATTCTGTGGAAATATGGACCACTGATACAGTGAGCTCAGTGGAAATGTTGGGTGAATAACTTAGAAAGCAGCCAGTAAACACTTAGAAGGTATTAATTTCTCTTGCTGTCACCTCTGTGGGATACATGTTCTGTCCAACTTACAGTTGAGACAAATGATGGAAAGCTCTGTTTTAGAGTATCATTTACAACATGGGGTCATATTTTCTTGGTCATATACTTAGTGCCTCTGTCTCGTGGAAGATTTCACCTTGGCTCTAGCTCATTTGCTGTCTGACTCAGATGCTGGATAGTCCAAAGTCACAATACAGTCTGAAAAGAAGAGATATTAATCTGATTTTAAAAGATCATGTTTGGTTTCAAGTCATTGTCTCCAAAAGACTTCCCTAATAGGCAGTAGATCAGAGATAATGTTAAGTAAAAAAAAGTTCTAATGGCAAAATATACACTGAATTTTAGTCACTTCCTGTCTGGCATCCTATCTTCACCTAATCCACTGGATGTACAGGGCACAACCCAGTATGTAAATTACAATATTTCAACACCCATGGACATTTGAGGTTTTTTCAGCACAGCGTTTTCTACATCTATACCCATGAAATGTGCTTGATTCCCATGACGAAATTCTTCCCATGAAGAAATAGGTTTGTCATTAAATTGAGCTTGAATTATAAAACAATTTTAGATGTGGCCCAATATTTCAGGGTTATGTAGGCACTAGTTTTAAGCAATTAGCATAAAAAGAACTTGTTAAACAACCTGTTTCTCTCTCTGTGTTTCTCTATGTTGAACGTGTAACTACTTACTATCTTTAGCACTTACAAGCTTACCGCTTTTCAGGCACTTAAAAAAAAAAAAAGGCAGTGATCAAGGTAGAAACTGAAATACTTGCAAGTTCAGAGGCCATTGGGGATTTGTAAGAAAACAAAACAAAACAAAACAAACTAAACAAAAAAAAACCCAACCCCAAAACCAAAACATCATACAACCTTGCCTGCCAGCCAAAGTTTCCCAATGTAATTCTGGCTTAGGGGGCAAAAAATCCTCTTTGAAAAGACATTAATTTCTATTACTAATTTCATCACCATGGATGGCCTTCAAAGGTCAGGCTTCAACCTGGAACCAATTTTTAATATTCATTGACTTCTGTTGCATGTGCTCCACATGATCTATCCTATAGGCAAAAGACTAGTGTCTGATCTCCATGAGCCTAATTCACTCTGTTTAAAGAATGCTCCTACAATGAAGCAGCTGTTCAGGTCTCAGTCAGCCTGGTCTTGGAGTCAGAAGTCAAAGAAAATTTGTTCCAGCAGGTTGAAGAAAGAGACCACTGTCCTTTATCTGGCACTTCTTATCTTCTCATACCTCTGCTTCAGTTTCCATCTTTGCGAAATAGGGTAAAAATGCTTACCATCTATGTGAGAAAATTCAGTGCTATTTGATTATTTGATTTGCTGTTCAACATTACAGATAAAAAAGGAGTTGTAATACTTGCCATATGTCCTGGGTTCAGCTGGGAGAGAGTTAATTTTTACAGGATCCTGGGAGGTGGGGGGCATAGCCGGGGCAGCTGACCTGAACTAGCCAAGGAGCTATTCCATACCATGTGACATCATACTCAGTATATAAATGGGGAGCAGGCTGGGGGGAGCCTCTCGACTTTCGGTGGGGGAAGTGGCGGAGCCTCGGGTTCCCGGTGGTGAGCAGTTGCACTGTGCATCACTCTTTTTGTATATTCTTTCATTAGTATTGTTGTTGTTGTAACTTGTCTTTTTTCTCTTTTTTTTTTTTTGTGTCATCCCAGTAAACTGCCCTTATCTCAGCCCTCGAGGTTCCGGGTTTTTTTCTTTTTCTCTCCTCCGATTCTCCTCCCTATCCCACCGGAGGGGGGTGGGAGGAGCGAGTGAGCGGCTGCGTGGTCCTTTGTTACCTGCTGGGCTGAAACCATGACAGTCCTTTTTTTATGGCGCCCAACGTGGGGCACGAAGGGTTGAGATAACGACAGATCTGGCCAGAGTGTGTTGAAACAAATTTGTCATATGCATTTCTTATATTAGATAAATAGATGTTAGTCACAATGTTGGTTCATTTGTTTACACGGTGGTGTTTTGTAAGTTCTTATATGCTCTGTGTATTGCCTGTAGTTACGTTTCTCACCTCTGGGAGAGTGATTGGGATTATCATTTTGCTGTACTGGGCAATGTCAACTTGTGAAACGATTACATCACTGGTCATGAGGTATCTGTATGAGGCAGTGATATCATTTCCATATTTCAGGCACATTCTGTTGGATTTTACTGGCAGTTACACCCAATCCATGGGGAAGTTAGGGGGGATACTTCTGCCCGTCCGTTCACCTCCCTTCTCTCCTTCCGACTAATTACAACAGCTTTTGAGAATTTTTAATATCCTTGGGATGCGCAAGCCAGTGTGCTGTTAGTGCTATGCCTCCTGACTATGTTCCAGGTCTTGTTTAGGGCTACAAAAAGGCTCTTTAAGAGTACCACCCAGACATCTGCCCCAAAGCTGGATATTCATGGGTGGCACGGCATGTGGGAGGATATGGGCAGGTATCTAGAGAACTTCTCACTGCCAGTGGCTTAGAAGTTTGCTCCCAAACAACTACAGAACCCTCATGAAGTGGTAGAATATTTGAAAGGAAAATGTTGTGGCTATTCCAGAGACGCACGACTCACTGCACTGTTCTGGGCCCTGGCCAGTATCTACCAAACACTGCTTGCTATTAGGCAGCACCCTCAGGAGGAAAAGGGGGAAAAGATGGAAAATCGGGCAACAGGCACTGTGGCTACCCCAACCCGACAACAGGCATCGTGGCTACCCCAACCCGACAACAGGCATCATGGCTACCCCAACCCGACAACAGGCACTGTGGCTACCCCAACCCTGGTGACAGGTACTACAGCTAAACCAGAGAACCAACCTGTGCCAGTATCAGTCACCCCTGTACAGAAAAAGAAACAAACAAATCAGTTCACTTAGTGAGAGATGAAAATGAACCAGGGTCATCACGAGAACAGGAGGAAGAGGCAGAACCTGAAATAATTACCCGATCTCTATCCCTGAGTGAGTTGCGTGACATGCGAAAAGATTTTAGCCGCCACTCAGGTGAGCACATTGCTACCTGGCTGCTCTGATGCGGGGATAATGGGGCCAGTAGTGTGGAATTAGAGGGTAAGGAAGCCAAGCAGTTGGGATGTCTGTCTAGGGAAGGGGGCATCGACAAGGCGATTGGGAGAAAAACACAAGTCCTCAGCCTCTGGGGGCGACTTCTGTTAGGTGTAAAGGAAAGAAGGCTATGGACAAACAGTGGATGAATTGGCTGTCCAACTCCGGCAATACGAAGGAAGTCTCTCTTCCTCCCTACGGGCCTGTGTTGCGGCTGTAGAGGAATTGTCCTGAGAGTTCCAGCAATTCAAAGTGGATATGTCCTCCTCCCTACCTGTACAGGCCTGCATCGCAGCTATTGGGAGTAAGCATTCCTCTGCCCAAGAGAGAGGAGAGAGAAAGTACACACAACGGGCTAACCTGTGGTTTTACCTGCGTGACCATGGAGAGGACATGAGGAAGTGGGATGGAAAACCTACCTCAGTCCTGGATGCATGGGTATGGGAGTTGCGAGAAAAAGCAATCAGAAAAGAGGATTCTTCTTGGAAAACTGCTGCTCCAGTTTCCCGTGAGCAGTCCCCCAGACGCAGTAGATGGGCTGATCTTATTTCTGATCCTCTTGAAGGGAATTCTGATTCACATATGCAAAAAGTGATTAACAGATACTCTAACCAGAATTAGAGGGGCCCTGCCTCCAGCCAGGTGGAGGAAAGGGACAACCAAGTCTACTGGACAGTGTGAATGTGATGGCCTGGCACATCAGACCCACAGGAATATAAGGCTCTAGTAGACACTGGTGCACAATGCACCCTAATGCCATCAAGCTATAAAGGGGCAGAACCCATCTGTATCTCTGGTGTGACAGGGGGATCCCAAGAGCTAACCGTATTGGAAGCTGAAATGAGTCTAACCGGGAATGAGTGGCATAAACACCCCATTGCGACGGGCCCAGAGGCCCCGTGCATCCTTGGTATGGATTATCTCAGGAGGGGGTATTTCAAGGACCCAAAAAGGTACCGTTGGGCCTTTGGTATAGCTGCATTGGAGACAGAGGAGATTGAACAGCTGTCTACCCTACCTGGTCTCTCTCAAGACCCTTCGGTTGTGGGGTTGCTGAAGGTTGAAGAACAACAGGTGCCAATTGCTACCACAATGGTGCACCGGCGGCAATATCGCACCAACCGAGACTCCCTGATCCCCATCCATAAGCTGATTTGCCAATTGGAGAGCCAAGGAGTGATCAGCAAGACTCACTCACCCTTTAATAGTCCCATATGGCCCGTGCGGAAATCTAATGGGGAATGGAGACTAACAGTAGATTATCGTGGGCTGAATGAAGTCACGCCATCGCTGAGTGCTGCTGTGCCAGATATGTTAGAACTTCAATATGAACTGGAATCAAAGGCAGCTAAGTGGTATGCCACAACTGACATTGCTAATGCATTTTTCTCCATTCATTTGGCAGCGGAGTGCAGGCCACAGTTTGCTTTCACTTGGAGGGGCGTCCAGTACACCTGGAATCGACTGCCCCAGGGGTGGAAACACAGCCCCACCATTTGCCATGGACTGATCCAGGCTGCACTGGAAAAAGGTGAAGCTCCAGAACACCTGCAATATATTGATGACATCATTGTATGGGGCAACATGGCAGAAGAAGTTTTTGAGAAAGGGAAGAAAATAATCCAAATCCTTTTGAAGGCTGGTTTTGCCATCAAAGAAAGTAAGGTCAAGGGACCTGCACAGGAGATCCAGTTCTTAGGACTAAAATGGCAAGATGGGCGTCGTCAGATCCCTATGGATGTGATTAACAAAATAGCAGCTATGTCTCCACTGACTAATAAAAAGGAAACACAGGCTTTCTTAGGTGTTGTGGGCTTTTGGAGAATGCATATTCCAAATTACAGTCAAATTGTAAGTCCTCTCTACCAAGCTACCCGGATGAAGAACGATTTTAAATGGGGGCCTGAGCAACGACATGCCTTTGAACAAATAAAATGGGAGATTGTTCATGCAGTAGCCCTTGGGCCAGTCCGGGCAGGACAAGATGTTAAAAATGTGCTCTACACTGCAGCTGGGGAGAATGGCCCTACCTGGAGCCTCTGGCAGAAAGCACCTGGAGACACTCGAGGCCAACCTCTGGGGTTTTAGAGTCGGGGATACAGAGGATCTGAGGCCCACTATACTCCAACTGAAAAAGAGATATTGGCAGCATATGAAGGAGTTCGAGCCGCTTCAGAAGTGGTTGGTACTGAAACACAGCTCCTCTTAGCATCCCGACTGCCAGTGCTGGGCTGGGTGTTCAAAGGGAAAGTCTCCTCTACACATCATGCAACTGATGCCACGTGGAGTAAGTGGGCCACACTGATCACACAACGAGCTCGCACAGGAAACCCCAGTCGCCCAGGAATTGTGGAAGTGATCATGGACTGGCCAGAAGGCAAAGATTTTGGACTGTCACCAGAGGAGGAGGTGACACGGGCTGAAGAGGCCCCGCTGTAGAACAAACTGCCAGAAAATGAGAGGAAATATGCCCTGTTCACTGATGGGTCCTGTCGCATTGTGGGAAAATATCGGAGGTGGAAGGCTGCTGTATGGAGTCCTACATGATAAGTCACAGAAACTGCTGAAGGAGAAGGTGAATCAAGTCAGTTTGCAGAGGTGAAAGCCATCCAGCTGGCGTTAGACATTGCTGAAAGAGAGAAGTGGTCAGTGCTCTATCTCTATACTGACTCATGGATGGTGGCAAATGCCCTATGGGGGTGGCTACAGCAATGGAAGAAGAGCAACAGCAGCGCAGAGGTAAACCCATCTGGGCTGCCGCACTGTGGCAAGATATTGCTGTTTGGATAGAGAAGCTAGTGGTAAAAGTACATCACGTAGATGCTCATGTACCCAAGAGTCGGGCCACTGAAGAACATCAAAACAACCAGCAAGCAGATCAGGCCGCCAAGATTGAAGTGTCTCAGGTGGACCTGGACTGGCAACATAGGGGTGAACTATTTATGGCTCAGTGGGCCCATGATACCTCAGGCCATCAGGGAAGAGATGCAACATATAAATGGGCTTGTGATCGAGGGGTGGACTTGACCATGGACACTATCGCACAGGTTATCCATGAATGTGAAATGTGCTGCAATTAAGCAAGCCAAGCAGCTAAAAGCCCTGTTGTATGGAGGGCGATGACTGAAATATAAACAGGGGGAGGCCTGGCAGATTGACTATATCACACTCCCACAAACCCGCCAAGGCAAGTGCCATGTGCTTACAATGGTGGAAGCAACAACTGGATGGCTGGAAACATATTCTGTACCCCACGCCACTGCCCAGAACACCTTGAAGAGAAAGTTTTATGGCAACACGGCACCCCAGAAAGAATCGAGTCAGACAACGGGACTCACTTCCGAAACAACCTCATAGACACCTGGGCCAAAGAGCATGGCATTGAGTGGGTATATCACATCCCTTATCACGCACCAGCCTCTGGAAAAATCGAACGATACGATGGACTGCTGAAAACTACATTGAGAGCAATGGGGGGTGGAACTTTCAAACATTGGGATACACATTTAACAAAAGCCACCTGGTTAGTTAATACTAGAGGATCCGCCAATCGGGCTGGCCCTGCCCAATCAAGACTTCCACATACTGTAGAAGGGGACAAAGTCCCTGTAGTGCACATGAGGAGTATGTTAGGAAAGACAGTCTGGGTTAGTCCTCCCTCAAGCAGAGACAAACCCATCCAAGGTGTTGTTTTTGCTCAGGGACCTGGGTACACCTGGTAGGTGATGCAGAAGGATGGGGAAGTTCGATGTGTACCTCAGGGAGATTTGACTTTGGGAGAGAATAGCCAGTGAATTAGGCTGTATGATATTTAACTGCTAAATAACCTGCCAATGTATGTCATTGTATCTATAGTGTCTATATGCCATATCAAGGGTATTACTGTAAGAATTACCCAAATGACTGAAGGATGGACTTTGAAACTGAGCCAAGTACAACAGTGATAGAACTTGAACTGGCACCCAGCAATTTCCTCAAGATCAACATCTTCGACCTGCAGACCAAAGGCATGGGTTGCACCAAATGTACCAGCCACAATTTCCAGAGGCAGCATACAACAACCCAACACCTCACACCATCTCTCTTATCCTGAAGAACTGTTACAACAGATGGAGCCCCAAAGTCATGGACTAAATAAAATTGATGGACACATTAGAGGGATAGCCCATCAACTAAGCGAATACTGTTTGTGTGGGGCGGGGGGGGGGGGGGGTCCGTATACATATATAAATGAGACAAGGAAAGTGGTAGTGGTTGATTGGAAAATGTAAGATCTGGGTATGATGTAGATGGTATAGAATAAGGGGTGGATAATGTTCTGGGTTCAGCTGGGATAGAGTTAATTTTTACAGGAACCTGGGAGGTGGGGGGCATAGCCGGGGCAGCTGACCTGAACTAGCCAAGGAGCTATTCCATACCATGTGACATCATACTCAGTATATAAATGGGGAGCAGGCTGGGGGGAGCCTCTCGACTTTCGGTGGGGGAAGTGGCGGAGCCTCGGGTTCCCGGTGGTGAGCAGTTGCACTGTGCATCACTCTTTTTGTATATTCTTTCATTAGTATTGTTGTTGTTGTAACTTGTCTTTTTTCTCTTTTTTTTTTTTTGTGTCATCCCAGTAAACTGCCCTTATCTCAGCCCTCGAGGTTCCGGGTTTTTTTCTTTTTCTCTCCTCCGATTCTCCTCCCTATCCCACCGGAGGGGGGCAGGAGGAGTGAGCGAGCAGCTGCGTGGTCCTTTGTTACCGGCTGGGCTGAAACCACGACACCATACGAAGGAGCAAATACTAAATTTCACTGCAAGAGATCCTTCTTGAAATCTACATTGGTTCAGTAGGATAGCTATTGTCTTAGTAACAACTGAAAAATACTGATTACTAAGAATATAATAATTTAAGCTAAAAATCTTTTTCTTATATTGGTATCTCTTTCTCTTATTGACCGTAATGGGATAGTCAATATCCAAGCATCCCAGAATGATATATCTTTCTTACGCCCTTTTGCCTGACAACACAGCACCCACTGAAGACAGAGTTATAAAGTGAGCTGCTGCTCCATTTGAGATGCCAAGCATCCAATTTCAGAAGTTCTGAGCACCTAAAAAATTCACTTGAAGCTCTGGCATCATCTAAGAAAAAAACCCCAAACACTAAACTTCCTGTGTCACATATTTGATAGCCCAGAACCAAAGGAACTAAAATCAGCCTTCGCATAACTTGAGCTTCCTCATTTCCAACAAAAGTACATCACCTTCAGTGAATGACTCTCTTCTGAAGGTTTTGGAACAGGTCACACATTTCTTTTTTTTCCTACTTAGCTTGCTATATATAACATCCTAAACTGAGTATTTCTCTTCCTTTGTAGATGACCATATGTATTCAACAGTCTTGAGAAATCACTCAAATAAATAGACTATATCTAATAACAAGCAGTAGGTTCAAGAACAGGAAAAGTTTTAGTTCCAGATTTTCAACAATTTTTAGGAAAACACATGTGGCAAATCAAGCAGATAAGGGAATGTGCACTTGTGTGTCCTCTCAATAAATCTAATATATAGAAGAAAATAATACCAGTTCTTAAATAATGTCAGATTTTAGATGGCAGAATAAGTAAAATGTCTGACATAGAAGAATGGATATTGACAACTTCATCTGATTCACAAGGCAAAAAAAAAGGCTGAAGCCATGCAAGACATCAGCAACTATTGATAACTTTAAAAAGTCATTATGAAAGTTTCACCCTTGTTACTGATGCTGCCCTAGGCAAGACAGTCCAATAGTTTAAGTAGAAATGTGAATAGCCCTAGTATTTACCCCCTCTTCCTCCCTCCTCTTTGTTGGACTTTCTTTGAACTGATTCAGATAAATGAAACTGGTTCCCTAGACACAGGTAATATTAAAAATGACAGTCACATTGAGGAAATAGTCACATACTTGCAAACTAGCTCAGGAACAACTAGTTGTGACAATGGCAGGCAATGCATAGGCTGAGGGACACAAATTCACAGTGAGTGAGGATGTGTCCCTTTGAAAAACTCAAGCATGGAATCAAAGCACTATTTCAGTTCTCAAAATAGGATTTCAGCAGTACTGAAACATCCAGAGATCTCTATTGAGAAAAGCTATTAAACACAGACTCCCTTTGGAGAAAGGGAAATATTTAAAGCAAAAATATATAGTTCCATAATTGCAATTCAGTGTTTATGCTGTAAGTATACAAGTAGAAGTGACTATACAAACATGCATGTGTTTTCTAACATGTTGTCGTGTTTAGTGAAAATGTTCAATGTTATTCTACCGGTTTCACATGACTGAATTTAAAAAAAAAAATAATAAAAATCTTTCTGTGCTATATACTTGTAAAAACACTACTTGGCACTGTTTTCCCAGCTACCCACATGAAATAGATTCTTTCCTGGCATTCACATGTAGAGAGAAACTGTAATTTTTAATGTCAACAGGTAATTCAGAAATACAGGCTATTTTACTTTGCACAGTTTATAAATTTTAGCAGTTTGCAATATTTTAGAGCAAGACTACAAAGAGCTATGGAGGGAATGATGATGCCACCTTTTCATTATTTTTATGATCGAGCTTTAGTGTGTTGCAAGATACATTGCTGAATTTATTTTGTAATCAATTTACAAAGGAGCACATTATTGCAAAGGCAGCAGTCTATCTTACTAATCCCTTATTCAGTGAGTCAAAGATTTAGATCACTAATGAATGTACATGTGTGTGGGAAGGACTATTCAAAAACCTTGCATATTGCTTGTAAAAATGTGACTTTTTATTTTCAGATTATATTGACTGTGCTCACTTTTTGAAAAGCCTAAATAAGATCAATTAGCCTTGAATTAATATGGTTCCTGTAGACATATGCCAAGTTTAAAAGATCATCCTTTTGAGAGAGGAGAGAGAAAATGAATCTCCGTCTTCTGCATCTGAAATAAAAAAGATTGTCACTACTACAAACAAAGGCCTATTATTGTCCGTCCTGCTAGCCAGAAGCCTGGGAAAAAGCTCCAACAAACCTAAGATCCACATTTAGACTCAAAATTCAGGAATAAGTTTATCTTTCAGGACCAGGATTTTGTGTCCAGTCCATTACAGAGACTGGGCAAGATGCAAATTTGGATTCCTCACAAAACAGTGGTACCTATGCAAGGGCTATTGGTCTTAGCCTGTTTGCTTGATGCACTTGAACAGTATTTGTGCAAGAGGTTAAGCTTCAAGCCATAGTTAAGATTGAAATCATTACTACAGAAGAAGCCCTGACACAAGCCACATTCAGCGCACCAAGAAGTGCACAAGATTGCAATCATTACATCTGTTCCAAAGTAAGAATTCTGAGCAGCTACAAAGATGTAGGTATGGTTTTCTGTAGCAGGAGAAGAGTAGTGTACTAGGTTTATGTGCTGTCGTTTGCAACAGTCAGTAAAACTGATTAACCTGCCCCAGCCCACCCTCAAAAAAAACCCAAACAACCAAATAAGTGTTTTCAAAACCATCTTATGCGAGTGAGACTCTTTTTCAGAAGGAAAGAGAGAGAGAGAGGACCAAACTCTGCTCTTTTAACACTGACACATAAGATTGGAGCACATCATAAAATATATAGTGTGTTGTTAAGATACTAAAGTATTCTGTAGCATATACAGCATTTCAGTTGGAAAAGAGAAGCCTTTCATTTCCAGTGACTTCATCAAAATATTGCCTTAATGGGAATCGGTCTCTGAAATAGCTGCTACCTGTAGTGAATTGGCACATGATGAATATAGATGGCAAAACTGCATGATCTCATTCAACATCACACAGACAGTTGAACAAGTTCTTCTACCTGCTTAGAAGAACAGCAGCAGAGCACTGATCCATTGTGTGTAATTTACCTCCCCAAGGAATATAATTTCTTTCCAATTGCTTTCTGTAAACACTAAGAAAAAACAGGTTCAGTATCTATCCCTCTGGCCTACTTTCCATTTAATGTGAATGTGCTTTAAAAACAGTAGGAAGAAGTCTTATGTTGCATTAGATGTTAGTATTAAAAGGAATACTACCCGTTTCTTACATGTCTATCTCCAGTTTGATTCAAGAAATGAATGATACCTCCAAAAATAGCCTCTTTATGCAGAACATAACTATTGTGTAAATATTCAATTTTGTGCAATTGGCTAACTGGAAAATATGCCAAAATCTGTTTTTCACAGACTTACCTGGGATTTACGAAAACAATATTTTGACATCGTTTCTGTTTTTCAGTCATGATTCATTTGGGATCCTAGGTTGAAAATTTCCCACAAATCTGAGTAATATTCAGTGCTGTACTCTCATGCATATATTTACATTAAGGAGCAACTTTCACAGAGTTTAGAAAAGAACATTTATGTAAAGTGAAGTTTAGGTCAACTAATATTCTGTACTTAATTTGCCATTGTTGCACATATTGGTTTTGAATAAAGGTTGTCTCCTTTCTCTTCCTGCTTGAGACCTGGCAAAGTTACAAAGCTGCAAATGGGGAAGGAACTTTTTTTTTTTTAAATAATAAAACCAGAATTATTTAATGCGTGAGATCATTCACAAAGACCCTGGAATCCAACACAAAAGATGTGCTTCATTTTTATTCTGGGAGAACCACGTTCCACTGCAATTTGGCAAGAAGCATTTCTTCCACTGAGACTAATGGCAGTACAAGTGTAAAAACTGATTTTGCAGGGTGACAATTAAGAGTTAAATATAATCACAGCTGCTGTCATTTGGATGTCTATCCACTAAAAACTGACCTGAGAACAGAAATGGATTTTATAGGGACACTGGACTTCTTCATACAATTTCCTGTAGCAGATCAGATGAACTCACAAGACGGGGGGAAACTCTGGTTCAAATAGTGCATGAGAGCAACACCATAAACTGCAGTTTATCTTAGGCAAGTACGGGTTTTGTACAATCCTTGTACAGGTGGTTTTCTAAAGGCAAAGTTTTTCAAGCTGTGCATTTGCTAAGTTTTAATTTAGAGGATTTGTTTCTGAATTCCAAGTACTGAGGATTAATACTAACTGATCGTCCTTTGCCACAACTATGCTTCCAAATTTGAAAAGCATAACAAAATGGCAAGGTGTCTCTATTAAAAACATGTGCATTTCCAGCTCCACAGGTAGAATTCAAAAGCTGTTTGATGTGTGCAAGATGTCCATTAGAAAGGAAAACTATAAAATTATTCACAGAAGACAGCAAAACAGGAAATATTATCCTAGAGCTCTACAATCAAAGGAAAAGGAAGAGTCCATCAGACTGTTAGGTGGCCATTTAATGGACTTTTCTTGGTGTTATCTTATTATCTGAGGATAGCAAGAAGATCAGAAGAACACTTATTCACAAATTATTTTCTGATTTCAGGATAAGATTTAACAATACTCTTTTGCCAATAAGCAACCTAATGTCTTACAAACCTCACTGATTAACAAAAGCAAGACTTGCTAAAGGAGATCTGACCCCCCACTTGCTTATTTGATGGACAGTTCTGTGACACCTGAATAAAAGGCTGAGTCTCCTTTTCTTTAGTTCTAAGTTCAGTTCTAAATGCACATAAAAGGACTCGGACACAGCCTTTAGCAGTTTAAGTATACTCTGCTTGTCAGCACCATTGGCAAGGTTTAACAGTGATCAGAAGGTGAGATGCCAATGTCAGTACTCTCTACTGAGTTTAATAGAGAGAAATTAAAAAATGGCTGTGCAAAAGGGCATCTCAGTAAAGGTATGATTAATTTTTTTTTTTTAATTAACTGTTCAGTGTAAACCTAAAAAGGATTGCAGAAAATTAACATAGAAAAAGTGTCTGTTCATGAGGTGCCACATGTACAGCTTGGGAAATAAAGGGAAAGACCCATGGCCTCCAGGATCACTCCTTGCCTAGTTAGTCAAGATGACTTATTACACCTGCATATAGCAGAGAAGCAAAACAGAAAGTAAAATTACTTCATTGATTTTGTTCTAGTGTATGTAAATAACCTTATTGTCAGATCTGCCCTTTCCAAGAGAAAAAAAGAAAGTTTTGTTCAATTTGCCAGTCGATTTTATTTTTTTTTAATCTCATGTTCATGTTTCGCTACTTCCATGCTGAGGACTCACCAAACAGTAGCAAGATTAAAAGAAATTATATTTACTTTGTAATCTATTATATGAATTATTTCAAATAGCTTTTAAACTTTCTTAATAAATTTTCTTGCTTCACTCCAATATGGTGATTTAGGAAAAGAAATTCTGTTGAGAGTTTTCAAGCATTTCAAGTATTTCTATTTTACAATTCTACTTGTCAGAACTGTTAATAAAGACTTAATTTTTCTGAGTATATTTTAAGTAAACAAAGCTCTAACCTCTTATACATCATATGTGTCTCAATTATAAAACAAATATTTTTTTGATAGTAAAATAATCTATACACCACTAATTTGAGGGAACGAAGCACAATCTATAAACCTATGGATCAGACTCAGGGCAGTTCATTTTAAGCCAAAATCAGTCAGTGTTTGTGAATGGCTGGGAATATACATGTGGATAGTCACTTGAGGGCAGAAGCAATAACCAGCCTGTCAGTCATCTTAACAAGCTTAAACAAATATTGATTTTGTGTGTAGATGCATACAGTATAATATGCATACATTTAGGAATGTTACTAAAAGTGTGATCTATTGCACCTTTCTCACTAAACACAAAATGCCAAAAATAATCTAAATAATTCTAAGAGAATTGTTTGCTTGGCAAATCCATCTGCAAGAGATCTGGAAATAAATCAAGGGTTCCTTGATGTGACATGGCATATTTGAACTAACAGATCAAATAGAAACACCAGCTACAATTCAAATAGTTACAATTCAGTCTCATTAGAGACAAGAAAAGCAAATTGGGTAAAAACAAAATCTTACTTAGGTCATCTTTCAAAACAAACTGAAAAGTTAAAAAAGTGCTCATGAGTCTAAGTGATGAACTTAATATGAAATTTATTATTTTGCTATATTCTTCATTTCTATAGCCAGTCAAAGTAGACTTTATCCTTTTCTATTAGTTACAAACTAATCTTCTCAAAGCATTCCAGACTCCCCTAATAATCAGGTTATATTTATATCCTAAATAAACAGTCTAGAAAAAATTCCAAGTAGAATGCTGAGCTTCTGCATATTACAAATAACAACAACATTCAAGGACTGTGCATCACTAGTTCTGATCTTACAACTTAAATGTAGTTTAACATTAGACAAGATTAGTATCTCATTTCTTGTCATGATCCCAGTTTAATCAATGTGCTACTGTTGTCTTTGCAAATTATTTTTTTTTAAACCAAGATTGATTTTGTAAATTTTTATTCCCAGAAGTGAAATCAGCTTTTGCAAATGGTAATACTGAATCGACTGATACTAACACAATTATACTTATTATTCGAATGGGTATCTTCAAGACTGGGCTGTAAATATGGTGTAAACTTTACCAAAATTAACAAAGAGATTAACTTGAATTACAGACAAGGAGCCAACTTCTGTTCTGAATTGAACCCATAATATTCTACAGGCTTCAGAAAAATTAGGTGGGTAAATAACATAGAAATTGAAATATACTACAGAGCAGACCCAACAAAAAATGTACTACGTACAAGTAAGGTTATACTGTCATGGCATTGTAAAATAACCCATTAATATGTTGTGAAAGAAAATGAGCAAGTATGTATCAATACCTCTGACTTTTTCAGCCCACCAACTTTTATAGACACATTCATGAATTTTATATTTTACTGCTTGTATTTCAAAGGTTTCAGTGCTTCCACAGTGCAAGAGATCATTTTAAAAATGAAAGTACAAGAAAAATATACATAGATCAAAAATTATGATAGATAAACAAAATGTAATGGTATGTTCTGCAAGTAGCATTCAAAATTATCATCTAAAAATTCATAACCAAATCTGTCATTAAAAGTAGTCTGCGTCTCTAGTCCCTACTACTATGAAACTAAGGACTTTTTCATGCAGCATGTTGGACATGCTTTTTCCTTAAATAACATTTTCTATATTGCCTCTCTCCAACAAAGTAGCTAATGTAGGCAGAGGAACATTATATTTACAGCAGACAAGCAAGGACTTACTTGGAAGCAGAACTCTGTCACTCATAGAAATGTACTAAATGAGTATCTGAACAATAAGAAAATTCCTACATATACCTAAATGGTGATGAAATGACTAACCACCCCTTGAACCAAACTAGTGAGGACAACAAAAGCACAAGTATCTAAAGGATGTTCTGAGGTCACTGAACAGGACAAGCATGTCCTCTTCACTTACACTTGAAAACAGTGGTGTCATTTTCTTGGAATGTCTCATACAAGGTGACAATTTCAAGCACAGTAGACTGATTATTAAACCCAGGTCAGAAAAACCTGACCAGTTAATAACAAGCCAAAATCACTTTGTTCTTTATGGGGCAGCAGTTTCTGATAAATGAGATATATAAACATTTAATGCCAATGCTTAGTTTTGCATAAATAACTGCAGCCCTTGGCCATGTAGAGAAGCCTGTTCCTCCATTACTAAGACCAGAGTATTTTTACTGTGGTTGAAAATGAGAGTAAGAAGAAGGTTTTTGGAATATTCTGCAGCCATGATGGTAAACAACTGGCATTACTGCTAAGATTTGTACCACCACCAATCTGAATTTAGTACAACTATGTACTTCAATGCTTTCTAAAACTTACTTTGCACACAACAACAAGGTTTGTCACCAATGTTCTAAAGAAAAAAGTTAGATAGCAAACGATGCAGAATGATGCTCAAGAAATGGAAAGTCATCACATGAAAGTCCAAGCCCTTTTTCTTCCATTGTCTGGCAAGCACAGTAACAAGGAATATTATGAGACCTCCAGTCTCACCTCCCTCTTTCTCTCCTCCACTAAATTTGTCAACTTTTCAATAGTGCTAACACAGAGAAGTCTATGTGGCAATCAATTTCTTATTCCCTTTCACCTTTCTATTTTTTTCCTCTGTTGGAGATAATGCAGCATGAAAACAGAAACCTGGAAGAGATGAGGAAAGGCACTCTAAATTCTAAATATCCTCCATATTTTTGTAGACACAGGATAGCAAGAAGAAAAACAAATAAAAAACAAGTGTTTATAAGTATTTTTTCATGGAAATGAAAAATATTTTCAATGAATGAAAATCAAAAAAGTCAATTCAAAAATTTCCAGTTCAAAATTAAACTGAAGAGCTTTTTCAGAACTTTGACCATGTCCATACTGTATAGTTCCTAAAGTCAGAAGCAGCTGTGTTTATTCTGGCTTAATTATAATACTCTAGATTTCTGGTATAATTATGTTTTAGGTAACAAACTAGAAGTGCAACCCTCTTGTACAATAACCTAGTCTGCTTGCTCCTTACAGAGCAAGGAATTTCAGAGAAGCACAGTCATAACAATATAACATCCCAATGTAAGTTTTTACAATTATTACAAAAGCCAGAATAATCTTTATGCATGCATTCCAGCATGAAGAATAACACAGCAGAACAGTATAAAACAACATTTTGTTTTCAGAAAAAAGTATCCTTACATAAGTTAAAAGAATCCCATCATTAAGAAACCAGAGATATACTTACATATAAGAAAAAAATCACAAAAGCATGTGTAATTCTGTATTTATTATATAGTTTGGTTTTTATGCTATGTACTCTGAATTGCCTTATGCTGTTTGATAGAACTAATTTCAAAATGTCCATGTAAAGATGTAAGGAATCATGTTCAAGCTTACAAAAAAAATCTTGTTGCAAGAGGGTCTATAACACATTACACATACACACACAAAATAATCCCAATTTTCTGTCCTTAAAACTTGTTTCTTCTTTCAGATATATTATCCGATTAAGCAAAACAACATTCGCCTGTGAAAAAGAAAACTATTCAAGAACTATACAATAACTTCCTTTTCCATTTTGCATGTAAAAAAGCTAAGTAGTAAGAGATTAATGTATTAAATATAATGCATAAAATATGTAGAATTACACTGAAAGTGCATTAGAGTTAGCTCAGCTATACATTCTTCTCCCAGAGATGTCATGTTTGACTCATATGGAGTAGGGGCCCAGATTAAAAGTTTTTAAAAAGATAAATTCTATAAAACAGAGGGTTTATTACGATAAGCATCACATCACCAAATTCTGAAAACCAAACCCTCAGAAACTCATGAGAATTTCACATTGAAAACCTGAAGCACAGCATGACTAACAGACAGAACAGACATCTATGTGCAGAAGGCTCTTCCCATAAGAGACTATGCTGATCCTTCTATCATTAGAAGAAACGTTCCCATTCCTTGTGCATTAGGTAGTGCAAGCTGTCTGGCCAATACCTCCTGTATTTCAGTAGCAGATGAAGCAATCTTTATATATGCAGCACATATATGCAAATATTGTACAAATATATAAATGTCTCTTTTTATGGATAAAAAGAACTATATGAATGCATTATACATAAAGAAAAGGAGTATGTCTCCCTTACACCAAATACAATAGAATTAAGTAAATTTCATAAATACTAGATCCTGGTTTAAATATTCAGAAATAAATATATCTGCTAAAAAGTATATATAATATTTATTTCCTTAATTGAATTCTAGCAGAATAGCAGATTTCTACCACACATTATTAAGGTAGTCAAAGCCATTGTTAAATCATAGTGGCAAGATTATTGTATAAAACAGAGCATGTTACAGTAACATTCAGAGACAGCTACTTCTCCTAAAAGATACCTCTTGAAAAAAGTAGAGATACAGTGACAAAATCAGACTTTTTTTCCTGTGACGACCTTCAGTTTCTTTGTTTCTTTGAATATTGTTACTAGTACTGTTTGTAAGAGTCCCTAAATCTCAGTTTAACTGCTGTTATTGATTCTTAAGATCTGAAATACAGGTCTAATGGAGTTTTTGCCAGCTCCTTAAGTGTCTTTTATATAAAACATTAAGGACATTGATATATTTGTTTTCTCTTTTGGAGAAGTACAGATAACTCTATCATTCTATACATCACCTTCATTGATTGATTTATTTCTAAAGATATGTGACAATTTACCTGCAGGACACTTGTTCCTAACTCATTAAGAGCGATCAGTAAACCCTGTGGTGTTCATTAAAAAGAATCTTCTGTACACAGCAGCAAAAAAAAAAATTTCCTTCAACAATGGCTCGGCCACTGTAAGGTGGCTGTAAGGGCAAAGAAATAGATAACAAATACATTGAATGTAATCTCTGTTGTATCTTCTTATTCTGAGTGCATGCTGGAGGCATAAGGATTTGATTCATGCATGTTGTTTAGATTCACTCTGACCCTCTTGCCTAGTTTTTAATAATATTTATTTTGTGGGAGCTCATAAATTCTGAAATTTAGAAGAGAAGATTTCTGGTGAAGTAATGAGCCAAAATATGACAAAACATCAATCAAAGAAGCTTGTGACTTCTGACCCTTTCTGGGCTTGGTTTTATGACTTTCATATCTTTGAAGTTATGAAAAGGAGACAAGATATGACAGGTCCTGTGCTTGGAGAAACCACTTAGTCAATTTAATTCCAGCCACCTGCGAGTAACACCACAGAACTACTTCAGCAAATTTGAAAGTGTCCAGCTCCCTATCTTTCTTTCACAGTAGTAACAAGTAAACAATGCAAGAGCTTGGGGGTGTATTTGGCTAACTTTCTTTCAGCCCATTGACGAAGTAAAGGAATTAAGTAAAATTGCAACAACATTACATTTCAACAGTGCAATCTATCAAACAAAATCAGAGATGACATTCATAAGATCATGGAATCTATAAATGCAATGCAAAATGTGGTTGTGTGAAGTCTTAAAATAGTACTATGGCTAGTTGCTTCTGTATGATAGGTGAACTGAAAGAAAATGAATCCTCATATACATTATAGGTCAGATGCTCAAGTAGGGCATTTTGGCAAAATTAGAACTGTTAACTCCATATTAGTTGTTCTAGAAGAGGAATACAGATGGAAAGTGATGGTTATTTTCAGCTTTTGAGCTTGTGAGGTTTGGGTGCCAAGAAATTACACCTTCTCAGGGCTTTTTATGAAAGTCTGGATACTTGAGCAGCCCAAAGGAAAAAGCAAATTTCTAATTTTACTCATATGACTTCAGTTTTATCTAGCAGGAGATTTTGGATTTGTCTTTGAACAGGCCATATTAGATCCTTCTGAAGTCCGTGAAGATACTTCAATTTTCAGCAGAAACTGAATCAGTGCCTTAGGGAAATAAGATTGTCATATTGTTCTTTTGGGGGAGGCTGGGGCAAGGGGATAGGGGAGAAGGTTGGAGAAAAGTTGTTTGTGTGCAGAAACAAAGGTACTCAAGTTAGAAATAAGTTGTAAGAAAAGAGAAAAAGGCAACTGAGGCAGCCTGCTTGAAGGTTAAACTGTTGCTTTAGGAGCGGCATCCTGCTACAATTTCATGTAAAAATTGATAGACTGAATTACAGAGAAATGTAAGTGTAGATGATGATGTTTAAATACTTTTTTCACATTTAAAATAGTCAATACAACAAAGATAACATTAAAAGTCTACATATTTCAGAAACCAGAGTTCTGAAAGTTTGTGGTACATTAGGTGAGGGTAAAGCCAGAAGGCAGGAAAAAGGAGGAGGAAAGTAAGTGTGTGTCTTTTTGTGCCAATTTTCTCTCCTGCCTGAGGCTGCCACTTTGGTAATAACCTGAGTTTCTAACACCTTATATTACACAGGAGGCTCAAGACTCTGAAAAGTTATGTACAATAAAAATCTGAGAAATGTGTAGAGAGTAACAGTATCTGTTAAATCTTTAGGCACAGCTCTGTTAAATCTAGGCTTTCTCGTAGGAATAAGTTAGTTGGAATGCTATCATTCAGAGGCAGACAAATGACATCTGATTTTTAAGGCGGGGAGACGACGATGTGTTTGTGGAGGAAACAAGTCCTCCTAGCCTGTGAGCAGACCAACATTTAGAGCATCAACCCACATTTTAACTCTCTCAACAGATGAGAAGTTTTCAACCCTTCATGAAAGATTTGCTCAGCTTTGTTAAAATCACACACAGTATGGAGATAAATAGGCACCATCTTAGGAATTTGGGTGTTACACAAATAGCATTTATATGTCTTCTTCTAAATAATTATCACAGGGTTAGTTTCCCATAAAAGTCAGTAAAATATATAAAATTCTCAGGAGTTTCAGTCATTTGTCAGTACGGATTTTATTTTTATTTTTTTTAGGTACCATATAAACCCAGAACAAAAGATAGTACCTCTGCACTTAGCTTACTGACAAATCTATTAACATGGTGAATGCTCTCCTTGCATCAAACATCAGAGGTCTTTTACGCTTAATGGGTAGAATCTTTTGTCTTTCTGATACTGAGTTTCCTGGAGGAAGCAGAGAGTAGATCAAAGCACAATGAGAATGAGATAGGGAGCAAGACCCAGGAGTTCTAATCCATTTATACCATCCTGTCTTTCAATATTGTGAGCAAATCCCCCTAAAATGAATGCAGCCCATAGTGGAAATTAATCCTGAACTGTAAGACTACAAAGTTGGAACATGGGAGCTTCATATATGGGATAACAAGAGGATGGGTGTCAAGTCTGCTCCTTACTGAACAACAGACCAAAGGAAAAAAAAACCAAATTAAAAAATACTTGGGACAGGACACTTCATTCCTTGGTGCTGCTGTAAATGTATACTCCAGGAAAAGATAAATCTCCTGAGAACTTCAGAAAATATTTTGCAAAGCCTTCATTTGGATAATAGAAGAAAAGGAATACAAAACTACAATTAGTCACTTTCCAGTAAGATAAGATACATCTATGTAATGTATCTGGCAAATTATGCAATATTTGTCATTACCACACTGCATTTGAGCTTGTTCCATTTCCATTTTAACCCTGATATTCTCTATGGATATTTTATATGTTTATTTACTTATAGGCTTAAGTAGACAGAATAATATACAGGCTATTTGTTGCTAGTGATTATGCATCTTCTAACATAGCAAATTGTGATGGTTAACATAGCAAATTATTATTGCATTATGAAAACCACAATGCAACTATATGAGAGCTCATGAAGAACACAGTAATATTTCAAATGTTGATTCCCTGAGTCGTGATTATAGAGTGAATAACCTTCTCTTTCACACTGTAAGCAACTTGAAAGGTCAATACGTTTTTCTGCAGTGCCTCAAATGTTCATCTCCAATGTTTTGATAGTTCCTTAGTCCACAAACATTGGTCTCCAACAACTCTCAGTGCACTTATCTGCAAAAGCTAACAGGTTTTATAATATACCTATTTATACACACCCATAATGCTAAAAACTACCAAACAATTCCAATCCCCATTTCCTGTAGTAATTTCACAGTTGTGCAATTCTTGTAAACTTTTCAGCAATACAAAGTAGTTTACTTAACTAGAAAATACAGTCTTCTACTCATCCCCACCATTTATTCATGAAAAAAGGCACAAGACATTTGCACTTAAATAAAAATTCCCCTCAAAATTGCTAGCAAAATTATAATGGATTTAGTAAAACTACATAACATGTTTAGTTCCCAACTCAGAATAAGCATTGTTTGTGTCTGATACAACTTCATTAGGGGCAATAGAAAAATTCTTTTTGACTTCAAAGGCACTTGAACCTGGCCATAAGGACCCGATCACTCTCGGCCTTATTAAATTGTGGAGATATGCACTATGCTCTTACCTAAGCTGTTATAGAAATCATGTCTCCAAAAGACTGGGATGTGACTAGTCTAATCAGAGCAATGCAAAACCATACTGCATCTATAGTGCATCTCACTAGGACAACTGCTGTCAATACCCCTTTCAAACCTATCTATTTAAAAACTCTATTTTATTGTATGTTACTTGGAGAATAACAACACTCCCAAGTTAGGAATGCCATAGCACACAGTTAGATTATTTATGCAGAAGGTGCTGGAGCAGTTGAACTATATCAAGATGTTTCCTGAAAACCAAGTAAAGAAATAATATGTGATCTCAGCAAACCAGAAACTATTTAGTGGCATACACTGCAAGTTTACATTTGATTTTGCACCAACATCAATATGTGGGTGTCATAATAATGTGTGTCATAATAATTTATGAGGCATTTTCAGGTTCTAAACCTACATGTAGAATACAGCAGGAAAATGCTAGGCAAGAGGCAGTATCATGGGTTTTAATAATTCCAGACACAAGGATAGATTCAGTACGGGCTCCAGAGTGCTTTCATACACAATTGTATGTGAAATATATAGTTGAGAAGAGGTAAAATTTTGGCCCTGTAGGCAGAAGTTCAGTGCGGAGCTTTCTATTCAGTGATGCTATGAGACTGAATTGGTCTAGCTAAATCACAGAACCTTCGTATTGCAGCCTGATGGGTATGAATCAGCCAGGATAAAAACTGTGATTCCTGTTCTCAGTGCACAGTCATAGGTAAAGTGGAAGGCAACTTCCCATACATAATCCAAAAAAATAATATGTGGCCATTTTTTCCCAGCTGAAATGCAAAAGAAGGGGGAGATGAACAGAGGCAGGGAGAGAACATGAATAGCGTAGAGGTCAAGCACCAGAACAGCAAGGAAGAATTTATAATTATTATTTTTAAACATTCCAATGCCAACTTTTTTCCCTTCTCAAGGTATTTGAGGTGAGCACACAAGGATACAGTGCTTGTGCTTAGGCATCTATATTTTCTTCTAGGTCAAATTAAGCTAATGTAATAAAGTAATGGAAAACCACTGATGGATCTTGGCCCAAGACATGGATGTCAAACTTCCTTTAGATAACAGAAACGCTGCTTGACAGAGAAAGGTATTTGTTAGTGACTTTCCATCTACTACAAAGCACCTTGAGTTGTCTTGGCACAGTGACTTGCCATATGGAGTGATGTGTGACCTGTGTTAATTTTGTTCCTATCAAGACATTTTGTTCAATTTCCACAGAGATGTTGTGATGGAAATTATTGGCTACATATGGCAGCAGGGATACATGAAAATTTGCAGCCTTTTTAGGACATTTAGAACTGATCGTAATTCCACATCGAAATGCCAAGAATTCTTTACCATTATTAGTCTCTGATACCCGAAAAAAGTAACCTTGTGGTAAAAATAATAATATTCCTTAATTTCCCAGTAATGAGGCAATTAACTAAGTTGCCCTCCTAAGTTTTTTTTCCCTAATGGAAAATACTTGAATATTCAGTTGCAACTGTTACATTAAGCCTTAGCAGCAGTAAATTTCTTTGATGAAGACTGTTCCCCTACACTTGAGGCATCAACTGTTCTAAAGGAAAGCTTTGATCAGCCTGTGTTTGTATCTCTGTAATGGGCAAAGTTGTTTTGCTCATTGTTTTGAGTGTTGCCTCTTTTGTCTTCTTTTAGACTGTAACCCTCTTTCCTCTGAATGCAAATCCATCTGTCTATACTGAATAACATTGTTCATTCTTTATAGCCCTTTAACTAGTTTGCTTCTGTTTCCTCCATTTTCTTAACATCTTCTCTGCAAAACTGTAATCTGTTTGTCCCTGTTATTCTTCTAGCCACCCTCTCATACAATCTGAAGTGGTACAGCACCATTCTAGGTGCAGCAGCCTTCTCATCTGCAGCTCCTAGATGCCATGAACTTCTCTACATCATTCTGTCTAATTGGCTACTTCTATTGCAGGGATTACCAAAGTGTGAATTGCAACACTAGCAAATAGTGTGTGAAAAAGCTGAACTGCTGCTTTTTCTTTAGAGAAAACAAACAGTAGCTGTTTGGGCAATGATTATTGGTCTAGCAACTGAATGCTAGTATTTTTTTTTAAAACATGCGCTTCCCAGCACAGGACTGGAAGTTGTAGTTAGCAGAACCAAGAAAATACAACACTGTCTTCTTTCTGAAATGGCAGTAGCCAACAAAGCTGTGCTTGGGAAGCTCATACCTACATAAACCTTATTTCATTTAGATTGTTTGTATCCTTTCACTAAGATAAGTGAAATTTGGTATATTGCTTGCACAAGCAACACTAGCAAAGTTGTAGCATCCTCCGTTTTGCAGACCAAAAAGCATAGGAAGATATTCTATTCTATCAAGTTATCAACATACCAGTTGACAGCTAGTGAATTTCAGATAATCACGGATCATTTCATATAAACAACTACATTGGTTCCATAAGAGATCAAAAAATTCTAGGTTATTTGATTCAGTACCTACCCATTTTGATGACCAATGTTACTTTAATTACTTTATTTGAAATATACTGTGCACTCTCACTAGTCTACTTTCCAGCTAGTCCAAAGACCTCTTGTTATCAAGAATATCCTTATGAAATAAATTTTTAACAGTACTACTAACATGAGCCTTATTATTCAACAAGTTATTTTTGAAGACTAATAGATATATAGCTAAACTGAGTAAGAAAAAAAAAGTATGCATATATTAAGCAGTTTCTAAATAAAAATAAAGTATTTGGGCTACATTCTGCTTTGTTATTTGCCTCAGTGCAAGTCCAGGGTCAAAATCTGACCAAGCAGAAAACAAATTGAAGTCAGATGCTTGAATATGACTATAAAAATTTTCTTTTCAACAGGCTTTGTATTAATTCTTTTTCTGTTCCACTGGGGTGACTACAGGAATACTAAGAGAATTAGTTGAAGATGAGTTTCACCTGGTCTGAAGCATCCTCATTAGTACTGATGATGTGCAAGTTGTAGAGAACCCATTTTGACTTTAAAAACCTCAGGAAAAATATGCAAGGCTGAGAGGCAGAAAAAGTTGGGATAAAGTTTTTGCTCACATAAATTGTAGTAGCAGTGAAGTCAGCAGAACAGTAGGCATCATTTCCAACCATTTTTATATGTTAGCTAATTCCATTTGTTTTGAAAGTATGTCCTACAAGACACTATGTCATCTGTCACTGAGTGGGTACATGTTCATATGTACAGTGATATGAGGAATATGCCCAAATGCAGAGTAAAGAGGAAGCTGGAGAAGGGAAGTAATATGGCTTAAAGCTCTCCACACACAATAATAACTTGCATCTAGCATGTTCAAGCATCTAGCAGGAAATTCTGGTAAATCCAGAATATTAAGAAATATTCTGTTTACCTAGGAAACCTGTGAGAAACAATGCCACACATTCAATTTTAAAATGGTAGCTCAAATACCATTCCCTTCCCCCACCCTCTCCCAAGTATTTTCATCTCTAGAAATAGTCATAAAAACACCAGTATTTTTTTTTTCCGGAGCAATGTAACTTTATCCAACACCCCAGGTTGCTATCAGAAGTCTACTTTAGCAATACTCCTGTGTACAGTGTTTATTGCTTTAAGAGAGAAACAGAACTAAGGCTACAGAAACTGAAACATTTTGAACATTTTGATTATATAAACTAATAAAGATTCTCCTCCCAGACCTAGGATCCCTGAAATCAATAGTTTCTGAAAATAAATTGCTTCTCACTTTCCATATTAAAAAAATTAACAATCAATAGAGGTCAAAAGTTTTTAAAATATTTTATCTTTTTTTTTCCTCCTCTTCTTCTGAAGGACACCTAACATTAGAAAGCTGTAATAATGACAGCTTCATGTCTCTTTGCAATTTCATTTGAAATTAAAACATGAAGTCACACACAGAGGTGACATATATGATTACATGTATTTGCTCCAGATAACCGCTTTTCCTTTCCCTCCTAAGGTTTATTACTTGTCATTTTGGCACCCCATTTTAAATGAGGCTTTGATCCAGCAAAGCACTCATATCCTTATCCTACATCCATGATTCAAAGTGCAGTAGTGGATATATTTAAAACATATTGCCTTCATGCGATTTATATCTGTGCATGTCACTGAATCATAAGGGCTATTAAGTCTTCTGGGCAGCAATCATCTCTGATGATACATCTGGTAAATGTATCACATTTATTCAGTAAATACACAGTTCTAAATGAGGTTTCAGTTATACTGAAAAAACAATATCAATAATCAATAACTACAATTCTTTTCTAGCCTTATATTTATGTACAAATAACATCTGCAGCAGTTCCTGAACATAAGTTCATTTTCTGCAATCTTTCAAGTTTTGTACTACCAAAATTAAGAGGAGGAAACCCTTTATGTTACTATATAACAGAACAGGAACTCTACTTAGCTTGATTATTACTGTCCTTTAAGGCTTCTTAAGTGCAATCCTGTCAAAAAAGGAATTGGAAGGAACAATAGCCTGATTTTATCTTTTCAACTCTTTCTACTTGCATCCAAATTTTTTGAAGGAATCTCATGTTTTCCTGTGATAAAATTGTAATGAATTCTATTCTATCCTTTCCCATCTTCTCAACAGTTCTGTACAGTTAGATTAATACTGTTATCAATGGAGTAGAACTGGTTTGTAGCTCCCTCTGGAACTTAAAAAGGAAAACTGGATGACTTGGCAAAGCTCATTTGCACTTAGCAGCTTGACTAAAACCTACCTCAGGATAAACAAGAAAACAATGTGAAACAAGTATTAGGAGAATGGAATGTCTTGCATAGGACTGGGCTGTCCTCAGCATCCACTGCTTGCTTGTATATACCTCAAAAGAATATCATTCACTAACTAAATTACCAATGCTATTTATTCAATGCTGCAAGTTAACCCACTAGATTTTTTTTCACTTTTAGAGTGATGATGATTTCAAATCCTGTAAAAAATACAAACAAAAAAAAAGAAAAACACCAAACAAAAAAAACTACAGATAAAGCTATTAAAAATTAGACTTTTATCAAAATTTAGCAGGCTACTCCTAACTGCATAGTTAGTGCCAATATTTCCTGAACAGTGGACAGAAAGCAATTGTGGACATAGCTCCCACTGCCTAAAAACTACTAGGAAATGTTGGCTTCTCTGTGGTGGTGATGGTAGGATACCCACTGACGACAGTGTAAATAGTGATTGCTGTGTATAATGGGAGGCCATATTAAGATTTCATGAGATCACAGATCTTTAATGTGTAGTTAAGATCCGTTTTGGCTGCAAAAACAAGACATAACCAGAGAGGGAAATTAATAGCATGAGCTACATGAGATGACCTAAGCTGCATTCATACTACATTAGTTTTCAACTGGACAGGATTAGGCTCACAGTGTCTGGCTGCTGTCAGTGCTTTAAGTATCTCACCAACTGCAGCAAAATGATTCACAATAAAGCGTCTGTTGGAATAAATGATGAAATGGTCACCAAATGACCACTGTAACTTATTCCTAGCACTACTGACAAAGTACAATTGTAGAATGAACCCTGAAATTTTTGCTATAAATTATTTATTCATGCTAGAATAATTTTCTTCCTGCAATATGTTGCCATTCATAAGCTTTGGTAAGAATCTGTGGGAAATATTTGACAGAGAGATATCCAACTATCTGTTGGCCACATTAATATTACTTTCTATTCCCCCAAAAGTAAGAATATGTTGAAAAAGCATCATATGAAATCTTGAGTGGCTACTGAACCTCCTTAAACATGGATTTCAATGTATGTTGCAAACATAATATCTACCTTTCACAGATAACAGGAAAGTAAAAAATTATATCGGTTTCCTGAACACAAGCATGAAGCCCATAGCTGAACAGAAATTGTATTGACTAATTCTCCCCTCTAGGCATAAAAAAGTATATATAGGGTTTTGAAACTTTTGTTAACACAAGTCCTAAAACGAATTATTTCTAAAACTGGTCATTGCATGTATAAACCAAAATATAGCTACTAAAATATTAGTTTACTACTGGACAATCTGTCTTCTGGATTTGTTAAGAGAACTTTTGTTAAAGATGCTGCTAGCATTTAAAGTGTTTATTCCAATAAAGAAATAAATCTAACCACAACTACAAAACATCACTATTCAGGTGGACCAACATAAAACTAATGTTTGGAAAAGGACTTAAAAAAAAAAAAAAAAAAGAAACAGCTGCAATTAGTCTTCCAGCTTTAGTTTATTCATAACAAGGCAGCTGCCAACTGGCTTTTTACGCTGAGAGTTAAGTAGTCACCCAAATTGTAGTTTTTATTCTCTTTGTCACACAACTAAGTTGTTACTTCAGGAATCAAATTTTGCTTCAAAAAATTGACTTAAGAATTTGAACTGTACTTTGCAGATATTGGACTAGTCTGTTCACTTCATTCTTTTTGTAATTTGATCACCAGGTCACGAGCTCCCTGGCTTCTTGACTTGTACTAACTGGCAACAATTATGGTAAGCAAACTACAAAACAGTATAGGATCCAAACTGCTTAGGAACATATGCATTAATTTCTTTCTTAATTTCTTTCTTACACACAATTATGGACAGAGAATATATAGTATATTTATGTGAATGAGAATCCAGAGGGTTCTTATTTAGTATATACAAGAACAACACGTACGAAATAATATACATAGATATAAAATTACTGGTAAACATTCAATAAGAGAAGAGATGGCTAGACTGCTCATCTTCTGCCAAACGACAGTGGGTAACTTAACTGATTACAGTTTTCTCTAAGCCACGTTTTTGCTGCTTAATTTTTTTGTCACAAATTGACTAACAAAGGCAAGTTAATTTGGGCAATATAGTTAGAAATTAGCATTGGCAATGATATATGAAAAACTGTAGAAAAAAAGCATAATACAAAAAAATCAAATATTTACATAAATACTTAGTATTAATGATATTATGCTTTTTTCCGTGGACTCCAAAACACCAAACAGAAACACTAAATCTTTCTTCAGTTTTCACCTCATATCTCAGCCTTTTTAACAACTACTTTTTCCCGTTTGTGTCCATTCCAGTTTGTTACAGCCTTCCCATTTACTCCTTGGACATTTTTCCCTGCAGGAAATGGTGTAGGCAGCAGGCAAAATATGATGTCCTTACATTCCACATGGCTAAAGTGCTGGTTGTTGTACATTACACTGAACTTTCACTACCAATTACTCTCAGTGAACGTGTTCCTAGCACTGCATGAAACAAGATCCTATGCTTATCTGCTTTAGATAATATGCATATAATGCTGTATTATATGACAAGATAGTTCTAACCGAATTAAGTCACAATATCCCAGTTTCTCATGTAGGAAAAAAAGTTACCAGATAAGAGAGCAACACAGCAAGCAGCAACTACTTCTTAAATGGCTGCTTTAAAACTGCAGCCCTCTGACAAATTCCAGTGGCCACATTCAGAAAGCTATTTTGGAGAAAATATCCCATCAAAGCAAAATCTTCCCTTAGCAAGCAATAATAAACCACAATGGAAGGTACACCAGTGGAGAAGCTGCTTATGTTTACATCAGAGGACTGGTCAGTCAACCATGTAAGAACAAAACTCCTATTTTTCTTTCCAGGATTTCCAGGAGAGAAGGGTGTGCTTTGTCACACATGTACAGTCAATCTCAATGGTTCAGGTTATGCAGAATTCACTGGACATGCAGAGTGCACCAGGTGTCCGCCCATCGGGGATAGGATTGACATGCATATATGCAGTACAATTTATCCAAAATTTCAACTGAACTGCCCGACAAATGGCCTAAGTCCTGAAACTCTGTTCTGGCAACATTTCTAGGCAGAAAAAGAAGAGGTCCAAGTATAAGAAAACCTTCTATCAAATACTAAGATGGAATGTATTTTACTTAAGTTTTTTTTCTGATGTGTTCAGATCATCTTGATGTTTTCCAGATAACACATATGAGACATATGAAACAAGTTTTAAATAATGTTGATCTTTTACTGTTCTTCTGTTTCTATGCAACAGACATGATGAAATAAATAAAATTATTTTTAAAATATATTTTTGACAAGGCTAAATCAAGCCATAAGAGCTTATAACCTTGATACTAGCTTAAAATATATCTAATTATTACTACATTACATATAATTATATGATCATTATCAAAAGCAGATTTCAGGATTCTGAAACTGGAATAGAGCTTCTTTATGATATGTACTGACATCCTTCTATACAGATGTACCTGCAAACATATATACATAATGAAAGGCCTATTACAGCTTGCTCATTTGAATTAGACTGTAACCACTGGAAAGTTCTTAGAGGAAAAAATACTTAGAAAATTAAAAAAGCTCAGGCAATAAGAAAATTACCCACCTTTCTATCTAAAGGTCAAGTCAAAAAGGAATTAATAAACACTTGCTACTTCAGGTATCTGAAGTGTATCAGTTAACAACCCTTCCTCTTTCCGCATTTTACTTTTCTTACATTAATCACTAAGTCAGTCAGTAGTAAAACTGTCAGAGAAGTCTTCAGAAACTGAAGAAGACTGAAAATAAAAGCTTGATTAATTTTATTTTTATTTAGTTGAGCATTTTGAATAAAGGTAAATTTGTCCAAAAAAGTTGGGAAAAAAGTCTTTTATGAAAGTCTGCCCCTAAGGCAAGCTACAATAGTCTAGTACTATATTTGTAAATGCTCCCAAGCAGTTTGAACAGTCCAGAGACCCTTTCTAATCCTGCAATTTATGGCTCTTCAATGTCATGAAGACTAACTAGTTTTAGCTGTGTTTATTGTAGTCCTTATATTGGTTGAAATTCATGGCAGCTGAAACTGTTTCTTATTTTTCTTTATTCTGCCCAGCAATGTTGCTCAACAAATCTTTGGATGAATCTCATGACAAGGTAGAAAAGTCAGTTCTAAAATCTCAGTTACTTGTTATATGTCTGTCTAGCTATTATACTCTCTAAGTACAGACGGGATCCTCATTATAATATTTAATACTGCATGATCTTAGTGAGGTCCTTTATTCTGCAAATGTAAAAAAGGTTTGAACATGATAATGGTTGCATTAGCCTAAAACACGCATGTGAATTAAGTGGACACACGACAAACAAGAAATAAGCCTTCTTATAGTCCAGTGGATGCATGTAGATATTATGGTCACTTCAATACTCAGGTTTACAGGTCCCTAAAACAAAACCATTTTCTTATTGTCAAAAAGCTCAAACTGTCTTCTCTGGAGCAAAATGGAAGATCAGGCATAACTCCCACATCTGTCTGATAGTCCAAGGGTATGGCTTATAACTATGGGAGGTGGCAAGCACAGTAAATACTGGAATAAGAAGATAACACGTATCAATGCATTCTGAAATATCTAAAGAGTAGTCTGTTGTGGCTGCAGACACACTAGTATAGATCTCTATAACTTGGAGTAACTAGTATCATGTATTATGAATGTATTATGGCTATTAAATCTGATTATCACTATTAAGAAGTTAGTTTCTAATTATGTTAACTGTTTATTTCTTAATGTCTTAAAAAAATAAACAGAGTTTCTAAGTTATTAAAGGCAACACAGTAGAGTTTTATGAGACATCTTTAAAATCATGGGGCAGATTCTACCTTACTTTACACCATGCAATATCATTTGCTCCGCTGCAAAATGACTGCAATGACCACTGTTATGACTGGCATCAATTCAAGTCCTTTAAGCTCTGGAGTAAGTAAATAAACAGAGTAACAGAAAATTTAGCACAGTGTACGTTACTGACAAGCCACAATAATTTCCTAGCAAAGCTCAAGCTTCTTAAATAAAAGAAAGAATCTGGTATCTCCTGAGGCCAGTGCAATCTCTCAATTTACACTATGTTGTACTGGAACAGACTCTAAGTAAGCCACAGAGATAAGCATTAAATCTACTGCTTATAAACACTGCATTCTCTCATTCAAAGAGGTTCATTAAGTAAATCTGACATATAGCACTGAAAAGTCCTTACACGCTGCAAACATTTCCTTACAAATCAACAATAATAAAGAAACCGAAGCCTGATCTTAAAGCTTTTATTTTGAAACTTCAGTGAGGAATTGAGATTTAATCTCATCCAAATTGAATTAAGCGCCTTAAATTAGCAATACAAATTCAGTATTCCTGAGCTCTCATGAATCTAAGTGACAGGTGAAGAAAGACCTCCAGCTCAGACACATAAAGTACTTGATCAAGACAGAAGTGAACACAGCTCACTCATATTTAAAACATTCTTTCATATATTTTTAATAAAACAACTGATACAAATTCAAAACCAACTTCATAAATCAAACATTATTCAATGTATGAGGCTTCAAGGTTTCCCCTGTTATGGCTGTGAGCATGCCTGTCTCCGAGACAAGGGTTTTGCACTTGAATGCTTGAGGTTTTATGAAAGGTTTATTGGATTTCATAGTCCCTTAAGGGGAAACCCTTTAAATGTCTTTGCAATTATAAGTCTAATAACAATTTCAGCTCTTGGACAGAGCCTTGACTTGACAAAGATAAGGAACTGGAAGTTGCTCAGTCAATACAAAGCTATTAATCTCTGTCACCCCGCTGTCATTGTGGCTCAGGGAAACAATGTAGTTTCCTGACCTACGTGAAGTCATGTAGTGATTTTATTCAGGATGTCAGCATTCATCAGTACAGATTTTGTCACACCCCGACTCACTTGAAGAGCTCCCAGTTCTTTATCTTGACTGTGTTGACACCCTTCAGATACCAGTAGTTTGTTTCAGTCTCTGCTTATTATTATTATTTAGCACTTACTCGTGTGTAAAAGCCTCCAAGAATAAAGTTTTGAGATGGAATATAAGCAGTTTCATCACTGCCTCCTGTGTCCTCAGAGAAGGACAATTTAAATTGCCAAATGCTATATGTGCCTGTATATTCAAATGAAGGTTAATTTTGTTCATCTTCAGTAAAATTAGATTATTATTTTTCCTTAGTGTTGCGCTTTTTATGTCATCGTTCTCTGATCTTGAAACAGTGTGAGAAAGTTGATCAAACTCTTAGCAAAATACCCAGCCAATGTTATTGTTCACAAGCTAGAAATGCACTAGTGTGGATTTATCTTAAATAAGCCAAATTTACCTTTTTTTATTGGTTAGTGTACCCAGGCTATATGAGAAGCTACAATACAGATTAGCTAGTGAACCTATTCTGAAGTCTTTGTGAGCAATGAAAAGACCCCTTATTTTCTTCCAGAAGATTTTGGAGCAGGCTACAATGTCATAGTTTAACGGATATATACCAGTAATGTGCTTACATAACTATTAAGATTTCATTAAATATCACATACAAACAGCAAACTGATGTAAAACAAGTAATATAACCAGTTCATACAGAATGATAACTGCGCTCAAACCTTTAATAAATATTTGCTAAAGGAATTACTGGGTAATGAAAATGTGTACCACAGCAAAAGCTAATTAAATTATGAGTAAATTAATGTATAAATAACGATTAGATGGGTTATATTAACTGCCAAACACCAATTTACAGTATTATACTAAACAATATATATAAATACTAGCAAAACCTAGCAAATATTAGTAAGCTCCTTAACAAAATACTTAACAGAACAGTATTCTTGTACTACACTAAAGGTAAAGTAACTTCACTGACTTCAGCAAAACTATTCTAGAATTTCTCTGAATAAACAAGATTTTCAAAGTGAAATGACATTCTACCAAAACTGCAATGTTGATCATTTTATATTGTATAATGAATATGGATGATACTGTAAAATAGCGAGGGTTTGTTGTGGGGTGGGGTTTTTTGGTTTGGGGTTTTGAGGGGGTGGTTGGGTTTTTTTGTTTTGCAGTGAGCAACCTGAATGCAAGGAACTACAAGAGAAAACTAACTTTATCTTGAAATAAGCCACTATGTAAGCTAACACTTAGGTCAGGTAAAATGTATTTGCAGCAATAACCCCCAACTATTAAAGGCCTATTTACAAACGTTAGGACAAATACTTCCACAAAAAATTGGTATACATCTTTGCATTCACATCCAAATATTTGTATCATTTAACTAAATATGAACTTCCCTAAAGAAGTCTAACAAAAAAATTACAGCAATCAACTAAATTTCTTTCAGATAGTCTAGGAGTTTTCTACCACTTCTTTTTTCTTTTCTTTTTCTTTTTAACCTCTTCTTCTTCACTCTTCTATTTGCTCCTTTAAGATGTTCCCCTCTGTGTCCTACTACCCTTGCATTCTTACTCCTTTTTGCCCTTCCATCTGTCTCTACTCTCCATCTGTTTTGCTGAACAGGTTGCAGAGAAAGTTATATAATAACTTTCAACTCCTCCTGCTGAAATTGGCTGCAACCAGCCTGCTGGTCTTATACTTGCTGAGTCAACCCTCTCTTCTAGATGTAGTCCTTCCAGTGTATGAGACTGACAGAGGCAGTTCTGGTTCAGCAAAGTCAACATGAATAAAGGTGAGAGTAGGCAGCTGCAAAAATAAGCTAAGAACTAGCTTCAGATGAAACTTTTGGCTGTTTGTTCTCTGTAGGCTTCAAAGTATGAAGGTTTTTAAGTTGTTTTATAATGTAGGTTCAACTGGTTGAGAAAAGTGATTCCATTACATTCACTTTTTATACTGGACAAACCTAAAAATCAGCTCATTCAGAAGACATTAATTAAAGTGTCTTCTGGTGATCATTAATGTGTCTTCTGGTGACTACAGAAATTGAAGTGAATGAGGAAACTGAATTAATGTATCATTTGTCTTCTTCTAGATTTATTCATGTCAAGGCAAGAATCTATGCTCGTCGAAGTCTATAAAGCTGTTCCCAGCAAGAAAGGATAGTTGGAATTGCTATTTTTCTCCCACTTTCTTCTACACTGATATATTCTATATCAAACCAATTACCAGTATCTTTCAGCATATTTTCTTCCTCAACTATCACTCTCCCTCCTTCTTTCAATCTTTCTGTTGTCTTTATCTTTTCCTCTTCAATTCCATTAATCACTTTTTTCTGGTATTACAGACATTACTAAGAAGAAATACCACTCCTCACCTCATGACACATCTTACATCTTATATTTGCTTCAAATTTTCAAAACTCCTTAAGCCAAAGGTCTTCTCACTATTGTCTGCATGTATATATGTGCATATAAGTACTTATGCATACACATGTGCAGCATCTGTCATAAGCAGCCCTCAGGTACTCAGGGCTCTTAATACACAATAACAACAAAAGCAACAACAACACAAAGGCTATTACCAGTTATAGAACCAATGATTGTATCATTCATTCTGTTCTCTCACACTACTTAATACTTTCTTATCAAAACAAGCCAGTACTTTTCATCCTTCTGGACCAGTGCCAATACTACAGTGCAGTTTGACCGAGTGTACTGCAAAATGTACACTCTCTCTTATGCCCAGATATGCTGTGCACAGCTGCCATCTTCTTTTAACCTCTCTCAGTGCAAGTTAGATGGGACTGGCAGGAGAGCACAAACTGATTTTAGGCGGTAACATTTTGGTACAATAGGTGATCTCATTATTACAAATTTAGCATTTTCTTCTTTTTCTTTCAGTTTCCCCACTCTTGAGTTCCACTCAGCAGTTTCTTTCCAGTACTTCAAAAATTATATTCTTGGATATGTTCAAACTTTTTTTCTCATTCTAACAACAAAACACCTAAGGTTTTGAGTTTTGGTTTTGGCCTTTTTTTCTGTCTTTGTTCATTCTGTTAATCAGTATTTATCTGCATTCCATCTCACATGGCCAAAGCAGATTTGCCCACAGTCCTCTAGGTCTGTGAAAGTCCTAGAAAGGTCCAATAAAGTCGTGGATAATATCACATACAGTCCATCAGGAATGAGGAATGCATTTATGGCTGCTTATCCTGCTAGAAGACACTCAAGTTCATGGTAAGGACACAATTCAGCATGTAATCTAGAAGTACCTGTTACCAATTTCAATACCTATTTTCTGGGCAACCAGATGATGCATCAAATATTTCCTCCTGAGTTGCTCCTCCTCTTTCCCATCACTGTTATAACAATGAAAGAATTCATCCCATATCATGAATACAAATGTTTTTACCTCATTTGAGCCAGTCTAGACCTATGGGATCCAAACATTCTAAAGCAGTTCATTCTTCCTGTGGTTTCACACCACTTCCCAGTCCCAATTGTTCTTAAAATGTCATTTGCAAGTTTTTGCCTCATTACATAAGAAATTTGAAATAACAATATCTCAAGTTTCATATATGGCAGTTCTTGAGTTCTGATACTCCTTCTTTCACTGCCTTTATCTTAAAACCAGGGACTTAATTCTTCTTCAATTTTATCTTGCTAGATGATAATGTGTTTGTAGTGACCAAGTAACCAGTGATTGTGAAACACTTTTAGTACCTAGAATCAGTGTTCTGAATAACTAAAATACTACATAAAATCTATATATTATCAGTTCTCTTGTTTAGGTGTGGCAGTTTGAAAAACTCAACAGTATGTAACAATTTAAGTAAAAATAGGCCTGTATAATAATCTACAAATGACCCAACTCAGAAGCTATTCAAATATTCATATGATTAAAGATACAGGGTTTTTTTCATTTGGCACAAGGAAATTGTCTTTGTTTAACTGGATCTTTAATCTCTCATTCTCTCTGGCTAGGTCATATTTAAAAATTAATTGAAAAATGCTTTAAGAGCATAGTCTCTGTAAAACTGCAATATCTGATCATTTAAATTTGAGTATATGTTAGTGACCCTGGCACTAAAATGTTTCACTGTGTAGTTTTTTCATTTATAAATTATGTCATAAAAGTGAGATTGCACTGAAAACCCTTCTTCCTTCCATTGGATAGAACAGAGGCATATCCAGAGATGCTTCCTGAGCTGCAGAAGCTGTAAATCAGTGGAGTTGCAGCATGTGGAACAATGGATTTCTCTCAAACTGCCTTCAAAAATAATTGCTCCATCTGCTTGCTACTTGGTAATAAATAAATAGGATCAGAATAAAATGCATTTTAAAATAATTGAGAAAGATTTTGTAAGTATTTTTGGCATGATTGTTACAACTCAGCATTTCCAGTAATGTTTTCTTTTGCACATGTACTCTGATGCAACACTATTTCCCATTACATTTTAAATTTGCTTTAGGAGAGTTCAATAGTTATTAATGATTTATAGTGAAGTAAAGAAGAATCAAGCCAAATATTTCTCATTAAATCTACAGTTTACTTTGACTGTGCCTCACTTCATCATTTTGAATAAGACTTGTCATGAGAATTTCCAAATCAGTATTTGTGCTAATTCTTTTCAAAATTTTTAGAAAAACTTGCTGTCAGTGCAACTGAGTAATTAAAGAGGAGTTGAAAGATGCAGTGCTTCATCTACAAGATGGCCCAGTAGGATAGTATCACAGCAAACCTTTGTTTGACAAAGGGGCTGGAGTAGTTCCAGTACTCACTGGATGTCAGAAGCATGGGGATGAAAGTTTTGCTTCATAAAATCAGAATTAAAACTGAAAATTACTGAGTTCCCCACCCCAACATATATCTAGAGAAAGAAAAAAAATCACCGAAAAAAACCCAAAAGCTTTTTCATTCTAATATAATGCAAACTAGTAAAAAAAAATTGAAAAGTAAATTTAAAACAGAATTGGAAAGTCCCATGTCAACAATTTCAAAAGTTTCTTTATTCTTTCTTTGAAATTAAATACTGGAAGAAAAAAGACCTTGGTTTTATGAAGCATTTGAAATGCAACAGAACCATTTAACCTACAATAGTATAATTTGAATGTGTTTGTGTTTTGGATTTTGGTGGTGTTTTTATTATAAGACCCAGATAGCAGTTATACCAGGCACTGCACATATGTATTTACAATATATGTACAAGTCAGCCCACACATAGGTAGAAAAAAGTGTTTTCAGACTGACTTTTACAGATGAGGTAATAACTTTGTCATGTAAGTAGTTTGGAGCATATCAGAAACTAATCTCAGGTGAGCAGATTCCCACTCCAGTGCCTTAAATATGTCTCTTGTTCTCTAGCTCAATAAAAATCACAAATTCAAAATGAAAATGTATTTCTTAATATTTATCAGGATTTGGGGAAATACTATTCCTCTTATAAATTCTGAAAAGAATTCTGTCTCACTGAAAGCAAATTTAAACATGTAGATTTGGTAGGATTTTCCATTTATTGTGTAGTGAAAGCTAAATAGAAAAGTCAACCTAGTGATTTTTTTTCATTATTTCTGGTAGGTTAGAATCAAAAACTTCAGTTTAAAGGTAATTATGACTATTGTGCTTGGCCATCTACTAACAAACATACATTGCTTTGTTCCTTTCCCCAGTGAGACTGTAATTATTGCTCCTTACAAACTGCAGTAGCTAAGGGGAGAGTAATGATGTAATGTGGGTTTTTGCATAAATTAGAGTCAGAGCTAGAGATCTGTCCTGCCAGAACAGACTGAAGACCAATTTCTTGTTTCCACCAGGTCAAGAGATATCTTTACAACAATCATAGTGGGATAAAAATTTCAACACAAAATCCCCCCTCTCATTTCTAAATATAGCTACTGGTGAGTGCTTTAGAGGAAACTGTCAGCCCCTGTAAAAGGCCTAACTTTGCAGCATCAGAATGTTCTTGCTTTCCACAGCAAGTTATTTACACTTCTTGTAGTTTACTTCATCCAAGTCTCATAGCCAGTGGGAAATTAATTGGATTTGGATTAGGCCAGTAGTAATTTCTAATCAATATTTAATATTTTGCTGATGAAATTGTATAAGATATTGCTATTACAAAGAGGGATTTACACAGTAGAAAAAAAGGCCTTAAAGGAAGCAGTAGCTTGGCAAGGTATAGTTGCAGCAGGAGTAAGTAGAATTCTACCATGTTTAAGCAGAATTCTACCATGTTTAAGTTTTGAGCTTCTAGAGTTTCACAGCTCTCAAGTAGGAGTGTATTTCAGTTTATTTATTCACAAATGATGGTATGTTACAACATAGATTTGATGTCATTCAGGGATAAACCATTCTAGAGTGAAAAATTATTATGCATTAACCACCCTTATATAGCTGCTGAAAGCATTTGCTTTTCATCTCATGTCTCATTATTCACCTTACTGCAGATCTGTGGGTGTAATAACCATAAAATGATCTTAATGTCCTCTTGTATACTATTACTGAAATGTAACATGACTGCTTAGATTCAGTTTACTACTTGACCACTGTGGATCTGGAAGTTGTTGCTATGAAGAGCAATGCATTTTTGCATTTATGCATGGAAAATTCTAACATGCCTGAGTCCTGTATCATAGGAATTAAAAACAAGGTCTTAAAAATTAGTAAGGGTGGCAAGGATGAAAATAGAGTTCCTTTTTCCAAACAGAAGTTATCTACACAACACCTCTACATCAGGAATGCAAAATGTGTAATTAAAGTTCAGAAAAATAGCGTGCCCTGATTATACATGGTCAATGAAGAATGAGAACAGCTTTTGAAATCTTTCAAGCAGACAAGGCAGTGATACTCTACAAAAAGACAGAGGGGAAGGTCACATTATGTTAACTCAAAAAATGAGACAAGACAATTCAAAAACTACCTTCTAACTTTGGCAGTGAACTACAGAGCTTGGAATTATTTTGCCTATTTTGAAGGCTAGTGGATACCTCATTTTGTTCTCTCAAAGTCTTTTTGTTTAACTCCTACAGTTTATACACTTTATGAAGAACTTCAGTCAGGAAGTACGATGGATTAATGTCTTTTCTCCTCTATCTGATCTCTTCACTATTGCCTTTGACCTCTGGGTAAATTGGATCTGATCTTAAGTTGCACATCTATTACGTCTTCATATGGAGTCCTACAGTGCACCTATTTTGAAATCGGATGTTTATACAACAAAGAAATTTTACTCTTCAAAAAGACAAAAAAGCATCTCACATTAAATACAAACCCATAATATAAGTCTATGTTTTGAAGAATAGTGAAAGGGAGAATAGAAAACTGGTGACATTTTAAACACTAATACCAGTCATAGGTGTCACCCAAAATGTCTTTCTGCCATTAATACAGAATTCAACAAAAAGATTTGTTTGTATGAAGACTGCAGGATTCACCAGTAAACTCTTTTCCAGATGGGAAGCCTATCAGTGTGTTAATCTACATACATTTTACTGTGTTATTCATAAATGACAGAGGGTATTTGAAATCAGTCTAGAGGTAATTGACTAGAACTATGCAACTACACTTACACCAGCTCTACATCAGGTCCTGCTTTAATACACACACACAAAAAAATCATAATGAAGTCCTTAGGTGTTCTTTACAAACACCACACACAAAAAGCCAGGAAATGACAGCATGAGCCACTACACACTATTCCAAGAAGTATGCATTTAGAAAAACCACACACATTACTACAAATTCTGCTAAAGACTAACTACAACTCTCAATATGACCTGTTCCCCTTAAAGAAATGGATCTGTTCCACAAGATAACTGAAGACTTGCTTTAATGAATTTGTAGCGTGTTACAGTTTTTCTTTTCTTTTCCAGTGTATTTTTTTTTCCTAGGGTCAATTTACAATTATTAACAGGGGTAAAGTATAGATAAGAATATGAAGAAGAGGTAAAAGTTTACAAGAGAACATCAGCGTAAATGCTGAATGTAAATGAGAACAAAGGTATGCTAGCTAAGGCAGAGAGTCAGGAAAAAAAATCTAAAATAGCAGAACAGAGTTGCTGTTAATGGAAAAGATTTCAACTGAAAACAATTCTCCCTGGTGGATATAGACAATTTTATCTATCAGTTATTTTACTATTTGTCAATTGTTTGCAGACATATTTTCAGCTATTAGAGTAGTTGTAAATTACCCAGCTCTACTTGATTTCCCTCAAGAACACTCCCACACGTTGTGCCTTATCTGCCTAAGATACCCTTATTTAAGAAATGTAGCATGTATATGCAATACCTTTCAAAAATATCTGTCAATAATGAAAAGCCAAATTGCCAATGACAAATTTCAGCCAGAGGCAAAGTTACAGTAACTCCTATGAAAAATGTATAACAAAAAAAAACCCCACAACCCTACATAAAGAAACCAAAGAACTAGAACTGTAAAAATTTCCTGATGACAGGCTGAATCTGTTTAGAGTAAAAACAAGGCTTTCCCACATATATTATTGAAATAATTCCAGTCTCTGGAACCATTACAAACATTAAGAATTATACTGAATTTCTGTAATAAAAGAATTCCACAGGTCTTTGCTCTATGTTAAGGCACTTCCTGTAAAGAACTGAATCTAGCTGATTCACAAAAGGTCTTTTGTTATGGTAATTCCCAGGTTTGCTGTTCTGACAACACAGATGAATCTTTCACTGAAGGTTCAAAGATAGCAATGGGAGTAATATAACTAACAGGTATGAAAAGGACAATCAGGAGGAACAGTACAGGCAGTAAAGAGGCTGTCAAAGTCAAGTCAGGAAAGTAGAAACAGGTTCTAAAAGCAGCAGTATTTGCAACATTAGTGAACATGTTCTAACTAGTTCTAATTCAGATAGCTCAGCTGGGGGCACAGCTATAAGGCAAGAAGGCAGAGCCATTGAAAGATGGGAACAGCCCAGACAGAATCCCACATTTGATAGGTTCATTCATTTCAGTTTTGTAACTAGATAGCTTTTAGTTAGCTTAGTTATGTTTACAGTCACACATCTCAACTACCTGAAAGGATGCCTGTGAATTTTGGTGTAACTATTGCTGATCACAATGTCATAAGTGAATGTAGGTTGCCATAGGGTGGTAATGACCTCAGAGTCCTATAGCAGGCCCAGATCTAGATAGAGACCAAGCATCAGTGCCTGACTAATAGAAAAAAAATACTTGTAACCCTATACTATGGTAATTACATCCTCAAAGATGTGGGGATTTCAAACTCAGACTCTGAAATGAACCCTCCTTTGCATTTACAAGTAGCTGTAGACACATCATGCCCATGTTTGGAGTCTGTACTATATTGGATATTCAGATAGATGTTTTATATGTACATGTAGCTACATATACACATATATTATATTTAAATGTAAAAAAGGTGTAATGACTTAGCTTGATAAACAATTGTCTTGAACTTCTGAACTCAATCTTAGCTCTGAAAGAAAATTTTCTTCTAGCAAGGAGAATGTTACATTAGTGTTGATGGGCTAAATTCACAAACAGTGTAGGCAGGATCAACTTTACTGATGTCAATATACCCAACTACTCAATGTTGCTCATCTTTTTCTTAATTAAAAAAAAAAAATAAAAATGAAGTGGTGCTCAAAGATGTCTTAAAAGTTAAGCAGTGGGACAGTATTTCTCACTGGAAAAACTCATTAAAGTCACACCAGCATGCACACACATCTGGTGGTCAGTACCCAGTTTACCCCCTGCAGAGTCAGTGGGACAAACTTCTAACTCCATGACTAGGAAATGCTTCTAAGAAAGTGAGTAGCTAATTAATAACATTATGGCACCTCCCTGCTTTAATGTTTGTTCAAATTACTTGCTTCAAGTTTTATCTTACAATCACAAAACTTAAACAGAAAACACTCAGAGAATTATTCAAATATATCTTCCTTTTTCCTACAGCTCATTAAAGATGCACAGTCCTGTATCTTGCAGAATAGCATAAAACACTTTCTCTGACCTAGAACCTGGGCTATCCAGGTAGTCTATTATTTACTTAATTTTGGGAGCAATGTGACCTTCCCTGGGAATTTTGATGTGAATAGCATACAAGCAGATGCCAGGGGGTAGTCAGAGTACCGTCAATGCTAAGGAGCTCAGTTGATTGTAGCAGTGAGCTATAATTTAAAGGGTCAAAAGCCTTCTGTTATTTTCTTATGGGGCTTTTCTCTTTTGATGACTGTGCTAACAGACCCTGTTCTATTTATTCACTGAAATTTATGTTTATATTGTATGGGAGATGCTCATCTATCTGCCAACCTATGTCAGCAGAATTATAAACCTGTCAGTGACACAGTATTTTAGTAGTAACCTATGCTAGCTGTAAAAAAACAAATGCAAATGTTCAGACAATTACTTATATGCAATGAAAATAGCACTTTCTAACAAATAATGCTGTCAAATAAAATAGTGACACTACTCATCTTTAAAACAATAAATTTATATCATCTACTTTGAATCATGTGAAGTTTTTTGAAAGGCTTTATTTCATCTACTACCTTAAGAAAATTGCAGGCAATTTCAGATACGTCCAGAATGTGGTTAAACACACAAGTGCCAAACAACTTTCCTGAGGCATTTTGCAAGGCTGTGTAGAAATTAAATGCAGTTGACTGAATTCAACCATACAAAATTTATCTCCCCTAGCCCATAGGTGTTAACACACTGGAAACTGCCATGTCTATATGTAGGTAGGTATTTGCACATTCAACTATACATGATAAAAATGCTTGATTATATTCAAGCAGTGTGTTTGCCATAAAGCATTAATTCCATTGCTTTTCATCTTCATGCATGAGGTTATTTACTTCATAGAATTAATTCAACTCAGTAACAATGTAATACTAGGTGGGGCAGGGGGAGAAAGGAGGAGGGGAAACACCAGATCCTTACACAGCCACAGTGAAGAAAATTATCTCAGGATCTAACGTCTTGGCTTTAACCTTGTATTTACAGCTGGAGATGTACTAAAATTTATGACCTAACACAATCAAAAGGTGTGCAGCAGACTTATTTGGACAGTAGATTTACCAAAATGTTTTACTGCGTGTTAAACCTTTACAAGGCATGTTGCTCATATTATCATTAATAAGGAGTAGAACAGATTGCAAGAGGTTATCTGGTGTATTTACCTGCCCCAAGGTTTTATGGAAGTGTGCTTTTTGCCAGTCTATTTTGTGTGTGCATGCACAATAACCAATTAGTGTGCAAGTCTTTAAATTAGTTATAAAATTAATCACAGCATATTAAAACTATAAAACAGCACTTGTAATATGTGCTCATTTTATAGATAAGCTAAATTAGCGTAGCTATTGCAAATTAGCTCTATTTCAGGAGTTACAAAGACAAACAGATCCCATTCTTCAGTCTCTGTATGTATGAGGATTATGAAGGATTTGATTCATAATAGCCAGACTAATTATATTTACACACTCAGGGCATTCTTTCATACAAGTTCTAGTTTCCATTCAAGAACAATATAAAATGTTTAAATGTATAAAGTCATACCTCTTTTGTCTGCTAAATATTATAAAGGAAATATAAAAATCATATTGCATTTTTAAAAATTAAGATTATGTTAAATCCATTTATTTATTTTTTAATTAGTGTGCCGTTGAAAATGAAGTTATCACATCTTTTCTTCCACTTAAGATACTTCCCATTCTCCCAGTTAAGGTGTATTTTATAATTGAAAAAAATATAGGAAATTTTTCCAGTTCAAAGTTTCTTCTCAACTTTCCACCCTCACTCTTAAGAGTAAATAATTTTTTAATCCTTTTATTTGATGTTTCCTATGGGAAGGAGGATGTTATTGATAAGCCAGCTACTTCCTGGTTTCAAGTTTTTATTAAAACTTAAAAAAGCTGTGGCCCCTATGCAGTGAGACTTTTTTTAAAAAAAAACTTTCCAATAAATGGTATTTGCATTGTCAACTAACAGCTTCAGAAACACACTATTTTAAATTTAACCATTAATAAATCAACATTTTTTTCCAGTAGAATTCTATTGATGGTGTCCTGGTTTCACTAATGACAAAGGGAGAACATCTGAAAGTGATAAAAGTAACACAAAAACTAGAGTAGAAACTAGAGAAGGTCCATAGTCTCTCTACTTTAACAGAAAATAGATGAATGCAGAATTACTCTTACATAATCTCCTTGAATCTTATTTATCCCAGTACTCATGAAAGTTTCTCTGTAGTTTCAGGCATGCCTATGTGAGGGAGAGAACACCAGAAGAAGAATGGGAGAATGAATTTCACTCCCCCCGAAAATCTAAGGAAAGTGCTCTATGAGATTTCCCTCATTCTTGGGTTTAGATATTTATACTTCAGAGAAAGAAGTTCTGTTACATCTAGACAGTTTTAGACAAACTTTCAAAAGAACTAAGCATGCTGAGGGGCAAAGTCTTTTAAAACTCTTGTCTTAGGTGTCACAATGGGAACTGTGCTGGTGAGTGTATTTGAAAATCTGGTCCTGATATACGTGCTGTAATTGGAGTTTAACCTTTAAAAATTCTGTCTCCAGCTACCAATGCTTGAAAATTAGGCTTTGGACACTTCAAGGTTTATTTTTATTTAATAGATCCTTTCAGAGGTTCTGAGCATCTACAGTTCATGTTCGAGTTCACTGGATATGCAGCATGTGTGAATTACAGGCCTATACTCATTTCTAGATATTCTGGTTATTCCTTATTGGAAAATTATGAAGTCCGCTCTTTATATCCCTTTCTCAGTCACATTCTTCCACAATATAGCTTCAAACCGATTTCTGTTTGTTGTGATCCCTTTAGCAGTTAGACATTGGCCAAATTAATTCAGCATACTCATTTAAAAAATGTTCTAAATGACATAATGTGCTCCAGAAAAGCTTTTGACAAGACAGACAGCCGAGGGACAGAAAGGTGATAGTCTTTTGCCATTTTTGAGTGATGTGGCTGCCAAAACTCATGGACTTGAGGAGGTTTGACCTTGCACAGACAGTCATCTGTCTTCATGAAAACTGACTGTCACATGCACATGCCTCAATTTCACAGAGGAAGAACTGGAACTGCAATAAAAGAGAACCTTGGACATCCCTAAAGAGAAAAAATGTGTAAAGCTTTCAGGGCCTCACCAACAGCTAAAATTAACTCTGAATCACCCATGTGGATATATTCTGATGCAAACAAATTTGACACAAGCCATTGTGATTACTATCTTCCATGGCCACCACAACTGCAAATGAAAGTTTCTTTCTCTTACCAGAGCTAAAAAGCTACTAAGTCTTCATTAGCACAGAACCATTTTTTGTCTGCAAGGACAAAAAAAAGTTGCCACGCCAAACGTGGTTTGAAAGGATAAGAAAGCATTTAGCATAACAAAACATGCATTTTTAAAGAAGGTCAGTATCATTTAATGCCACTGCTCTGTGTTGAGCAAATCTGTTCATTTTCCCATCACCCTCACAGAAAATATAAACAGCCATTAGGAGCCAGAAGGGCTAAGGGAAATGCAGTGGTTTAATTGCTTTGCCTTGGGAATGTTGCAGAAGCTGGTCTTGCACAATGCATATGCTGACAGCTCAAACAGATATTTATCTAAGGAATTTGAAACTGCTTTAAAAAGAACACACATGAACCTGACAGAAAGTACTGACTGAAGACCCAGTATTATCTTATTAAACAATATACACAAAGGAAGGATGCATTCATAGCTGATTTGCTATGTCCATCTTGGATCCTTTTAGGCTGACAGAAGTAGCGTATCGAGTGACAGAATTCAGGATGAATTTGAAGGAATGCAAGGAGAATCATTATTGCTCTACACGGAAAATAAATGTATTTATTGCCAGACTCTTTCATTTTCTAACATTTTCAGAGCAAACAACAAGCACCATGTTGGAAATGTAGGTATTTTTAATTTGAGGAATTGCAAATCTGATCATTTATTGTCCTGCTACAAGCAGTAATCTTAATACTGGAGTCAGAGCAAGGATGGCAAAAACTTTTAATACTGTATGCACAGTACCTAACACCCCCCTACAATAGGAGATCACTGCTTGGACCTTAAGCAATTAATACAAATCAATATTAACTACCTGGTTTCTATTTTACCAGTTTTGAAATATAGGGGTGATTGTTATTCATACCACAGTGTGTAAAACACTAAGTTATACACAGCTATAGAAAAAGATACATAAGGGAAGAAAAAAAGAAATCTTTTCCCACTTTCTAAATAGCTCTGTAATCCTCACAAAGGGGTAGTAAACAGCTACCCAATAAATTTAATGTTATATATAATGAAAACAATGGGCTTCAGTGCAAGTTAAAACAAGTACTTTAATCACACTTCAGTTTTGCCAAGCTTCAGTATTTTATGGTAACTCACGTTATTTTAGAAGACCTTCCTATTGAAATAAACTTTGCATGCAATACACTGATGTTAGTTTGAATTCAATAAAAAGTAAAAGTGATATAACCCTCAAAACTCTCAGTGAGAAAGCTAGAGGAAATTGTTTTATAAGTTGTTGTGTTTAGGTCTTTTTTAACAGGTTCATTATTTCAAACCAAGCTCATGATATTTACACATCAGAACTGTGCAATACTGCTTCTTAAGGGCTTCTTTTAGATCATAGCATAGTAATGGGAGGATATGACCAAGCTACCAATAAAATCAAGAAAAAAGCTTGCATTTAATTACTTGCATCCTAAATTATATTTAAAATCTATTGATTTGGGAAAAAATCTATCATTCTCTTATTTGTCACACATTTGCTATCATTCATTTGATTTTAGGAAAATTATGCGTCAATACTGTAAACGTACAGATATCATATCATTATAGGTAGGCACATCAGAAAAGCTGAGGATTTTAAACTTAAAAAAACCTTCTAAAGTAAGAAAGAATTACTCGTATTTTGTAAAAGGAGAACTAAATAATAGAACTGAAGTGGTAGTGGGAACATGACTACAGGAAAACTCACTTTTGTGAGGTGGTAGGAGTAGACACAGGAACCCTGACTATCACAAGCATTCAGCTCCAAAATATTGCACATGCAACCTGCATAAAGTAACTGAATTATTTACTTGACATTAGAAACCAAATTGGGAATAGCACTCAGACTATCCAAGTCCCCTGACTATGTCTTAATCACAGATCATTCTCCCTTTGATAAATGCTTATGTCTGTTTCATGGAGGTGGTTACAGGAGATAAGTCATTATTATAAAAATGAAAAGTTTATAAGTGTCCAAAGCCCATCTCTACAAACATTTGTGTTTATACACTACCCACTCTTCACTAAGCACAATTAATTTCCTTACTACATAACAGCACTAGGTATTCAGTTATACTCCAGTCAAATATACTCCAGTGCTCTGCTGCACTAAATATCTACCTGCCTGCTTGTTCCACCTCTGCAAATTAGGAAGGAAACTACATGGTGCTACAATGAGTTCCTCAGAGAAAGCAGCCGTGTTCCCACCATATTTCCAAAACAAGCAAGTGAAATTTTATTACTATGATTAAAGAAAATTAATTCTAGATTAGACAGTTCTGAGCCACAGCAGCAAAATCCATCCTTGCCTTTCAGAGATGCCCACTATCTTTATTAATTTTCTATTTATGATCATGGACTCTCTTAGAAGATGTCATATGATCTAACTGAAAGGAGGAAAAATGTTTTTGATTGCCTATATTATGTTTACTCTATATAACCTTTTTATCTACTTGGTTTAAAAAGTTGGAGCTACATTAGATAGAACACAGTTGAATACGTTATATTCATAGATACTACTAGCTCACCACTATTAGGCTAAGGGAACAATGCAACAAATGCAGTAACTACTCATGCATGTGAGTAGTCTCAGTGGTTAAACTTGAAAAAATGACAGTACCAAATTTTTACCACATCCTTTAAGTCTTTGATGTATAAAGGAAGAAACTTCACACCTGGTGAAATGAAATATATTTCAGAGATCATTGGTTTAGTCCTTTGGACTACCTCATTTGCTTTTACTCATCTCCCATTTTGAAATATTTTTTGAGAGAGACTCAGGATTTATTCTGGCAGCTCTGAATATCTGCAATGAAACTGTCACCACGTCTGTTACTCTTACATCCACCAAACAAAGTAGAATCACAGAATAATTTAAATCACACAGTTTCTTAAAAGCAAGAAAATAATGGAAATATTCATCTTCAAGACAACTGCAATAAAAATGCCTCAGTTTTAGTGGGAAAAATCCAATCCAATAAAAAGTAAGTTCTCATTTGAAGAAAGTGCTGTGGCTATGCTACTTCTTATGTTTCAGGACAGAAACACAAACAGAACACACACAAATTTTCTTTCTCATTACTTTTCTTAATTGATGCTGTTTTGCCCAAGTTTTGAACTTTGACATTCCCACACTCAAGGAAGCCATGGTCCTATTGTCTTTAACACCAGATCAGTGCTCTAACTGATTGAGCCTGATGACATGATAGTATTTCTGTCACTGTTGCTGGTACACGTCATATAGAGTTTCATGTCTGCTTTACAGGGATCAAAGGAACTAACAGAGGGAAGTTATGCTGGATCACAGCCTCACATAGCTGCAGCACTTTTGGTCACAAAGGAGAAGTCCGTGCTGAACCACAGTCTGAACTTGCAGAATCAGAAACATTTCCAGAGCAAATTTTAAATCTTCTTTCAAAAAATTTAGCAATTGTGTTTGCAGCCCATGAACACTTAAAGCTGGTATAAACTGTTGATGTTGATAAAAGAATTAGTCTAGTCAGCTTACTCATGATCATTTCTGTTTTGGTACCACGCCCTCTTATGCCACTTTCTTGGTTATTGTACCACAAACAGCATCAGGAAAAGTACCCAGGCAAACTAGCTTTTTGGCGGACTGCTTCTTTGCTGGTTTAGTTACAATTCAGATCAGTTTCCCAATCCACATAGGCATGTTCATGCCACCATGAACTATCAGAGGGCAACAGGTGGGTGGTACTGCTCAGTAAAGACCCAGGGCACTGCTTTTTTTAAGCGACAGTAACAGCTTATGCAGGCCTACATGATTTGTAGAACTACTATATTAATCATGCCATTGTCAGAAAATTTGAAGTCATAAGGGGTGCAGGCACTGCTCAGATATAGAGGAACACAACTACAAATTTATCCAATTCTAATAATCACTTACACTGGAATCTTGGCAGAAAGGTGCCCATGTTCTTGCAAATAATCTCATGGGAACTTTTAATGGACTCAAATATTTTAAAATTTTATTCAGTGTCATCTGAAAAAAGAGATGACACTGTCATAGCAGAGAATCACCTTGTAACTGGGTTATTAGCTCAGTGACTCAGGAGGAATAGTGCCATCTACTGAATTAACTATACTCCTTAAAACACTACCTAACAAAATCATCTCTCATCAGCTGGTTATTGTACATGGACAAGTTGTTGTCCAGTTAATTTAATAGATAATTGTTGTAGTACAGACACTTCAAATCACTTGGCGTCCGCTGTTTTTCCTTTACCACTAGTGCATTTCAAAAGCTTATTCACAAAACAAAAGAAATAAGGTTATTCCTTTCAAATATTTGCAATGATACTTTCAAGAACCTTATATGGGCACAGACTATTTGGAACAGTCCAGAGGGGAGCTAACTGTTGGCTGCTAAATGTTACAAGAAAATAGAAACCTGGAACATGCAAGCAATGAGACAAGTCAGGAAAAAATAAATCTATGTTTACTGTTTCTGCAAATATCCAATGAAATCCAAAATCCAGCAGTGCAAGCATATGGCATTAAAAGAAATACGATGAAAGAGGTTACCATGGGTTCACACTACTAACAAAACGTCTAGCATGCAAAAGGAATTTATCTCAAACAATTGAAAAATGACTGGGATGGAAAGCAATTTTGGCGATATTAAAAGAACAGATTGAGGTAAACAAGATGAGGTTTAAACACATGAACCTCTTAAGTAATCACTGAAAAAGCTAAGTCCTTCTAGGTTTTCCATTGAAAATTCAGCCAATTACCTCCAGAGAAAGGAGTAGGGGTTAAAGATTCACCATCAAAATAGATACCTTCCATAGAGATGATGGGTGGATACAGTGAAAGTGTTGATAAGCTATTATGGACTTTGCAAACCAAAATAATATTGATAGATCAAGGGATACCTATGCATATAAATGAAGTATATACAAGTGCTCTATCATTAAGTCAGGAGGGAATTCAAATAATTGACGGCCATAAAAATTACCAAGTGACTAAAGGAATGTGCACATTACTGAATCTTTCACTTGGTTAAGCAACTAATATGGTCAGAGGCTATTCTATGGTTAGTGACTGAAAATAAAATAATGAAGCAAATTTTTTCTAATTTATAAACAACTAAGTAAGGCCTAGTAATAATAAAAAAAGATTCATAAACACCCTTCAGGTATTTCTTAGATTTGACAATATAGAATCCAAATAAACACATTGTTCTTATAAATCCTGAGCACTGAAAAAAACCCATAAGTATCTCAAGAGATTTTACTTTAAAGCCATCTGTACACTTTCATCTTCTAGGAAAAAAATCATACATTAAAGGATATAATATAGAAGTGTATTAATGTTTTAGTTCTGTGAATCATACAATGCAAGGTTGCTATCCTGTAGTTCTTATTCACACACATTTCCCAACAGGACTTCTGACTACAAGAAATGAAACCCAAACTTTCTGAACTGCTAACAATAAAACAGGTATTTTCCTAAATATTAGAAACAATGCTATTGATAACTGTTTTGAAAGACTTTATTGCTATATATTGCAATTAGTAAAAATTCTTTCCAGATTAGATTTTTCTGTTTATATAATGCATAAACTCCTATATGTATGCTTTAAGCTGACTTTAAATTGGTAAATACTAAAAAAATATTTAATGAATTACAAATATACCATGTAATTGTTAAATCACTTTTTGCAGACATTTTTGTAAGTCTACATATGTTTCAATGATTTTTTTTCAGAAAGATAAAGTATCATTAAAAAATGCACATCTTTTGAGAGAACGGTCTCATGGTAATCTTCAAGAACTCTCTGTGGATTTTCAAGTCATCTTGTCAAGCAGCAGAAACCCTATTATATGAGCTATCTACCCAGTCACAGAGCATGAGTAGCCAGCTGAGAATACAGCTTCATCCCATACTCACTGAAGTCAATGGAAAAAATATCTGTAGGATTTTGTAACTGCAATGTACAGGAGCCTTTCCAATTACTTCAATGAGCATTGAATCGGTCCCATCACCAGCAGCAGAATCTATAGTCACTGTGAGTAATATATAAGCTACCCTTAGGCTGCAATGTATTTGCATAAACCTTTTGTTGAATAACTTGAAGAACAAAATGAATCAAAACTGAAATCTATTCACAGTTAAATGGCAAGCTGGAAAAGAGATTTAGTGAGTTAAATTATTCACCATGCTCCAGTGAAAGCATATTTCACAGATTCACATTCCCAAGTGAACTCATGCTCTGCCACAGCCTAGCTAAATTTAGCATGAATAAGCATCTCTGGACAAATAACAGCCAAATAAAACAGGTGCCTTAATACATGCACTCAACACCTGTTATTTTGCAGAAAAACACAACTACACAAACATGGTTCTCATTCGATTTATTAATAATTCCAGTGTGTACAAAACTCTTCTGTACTGGACACCTAAACAGGGCCTTGGGCTAATAACGTATTTGTGATCCTGCACTAAATACAAAATTAAAAGTTTTTTTCCTATGCCTGACATTTATAGTATTAAAATATCAGTTGGTTATATCTACTATAATTTCTGTGAACTACTTTCCTTTCCTTTATAGTCTTTGTGAGATGAGGTGACCAGAACTGAAAATACAAATTTGTATGATGGCATTATATTATTCTTCTATACATACAGCACTATGAGGGCTGCTATGGGGAAGTTAACTCCATCCCAGCCAGACCCAATACACATATGTATCCTTTCCTTTCTATATTATAGTCTCTGCATTGTGGTTCTACAAATGTGGAAATTGTATTTCACTGGATTCTATGGATTCCTCCAGCATAGTGCTAGTTTCTCCACTAAACTATCCTTCCCAAATAATTTATATCTGGATTTTTCTCTAACACATTTTGTCATCCTCTTGCCTTTCATTTATGCTTACTCTGCTAGAAGTACTCTACTTCAAAGGAGATGTTAAACACAAGTCTCAAAGTTGCTGGTTTCTCTGTGCATAGCATGTAAAGACTCCCATGGCACTTTTCAAAAAGAGAGGAATAACCAGTCTCCTGGGAAGGGTTCCTGCACAAATCTTCACATGACTGCAGCAAAGTGATCATACCTGTTTGCACAATCACTTTGCTACCAGTTCCTGAGAGGACAATGTAAATATATATGGAGAAACAATGCCATGTGAAATACAATAGGGAAGCAGAGTTATGCTATCTACAGCTGCTTGGAGATTGTCAGGGAACTCGGGTTTCAGGGGAGCTCTGACACAGGAATCCCATGATGAAAGACAAGGTGGGCCAGAACGAGGCCCTGGGTACAGAAGAGTTCTGAAGAGTACAGAAACAAAGGATACTGGCAAGTGAATTGAAAATGATACTGCTTGAAGAACAATAACAATCAGTAACAAACATTGACACTAATAAGCTGAATGACTGGCAGTTTGATCAAACACTGTTATAAGAGTGATGAGCAATTCAGTCACATTTGCCAGGATAAATATTAATTTTATGTTAAAGTACCTCCTGTCTTATTGTAGCTGCAGTATAAGACAAATGACTAAAACACAGGCATGTAAATGTGGAAATAAATGTAGACTCTCAAGAATTAAAGCTGCTAATAACAGTGTCAAATGACAACTGGAATTCAAATGAATTGCTGAATTCAGATGCCTAAGAAAATACATAGGTTTCCACAAGAGAAAAATGAATAAAGTATCTGGAAACATATTCATTCCAAAATTAATAAAAAGAGATGATCTAAGATAAGATACTTCTACCCAATAGAAAAAGTCATAAAAATAAAAATAATTGAAAACCAGTAAGATAGCATGCAGGAGGTAACAACTAAGAAGATTATCTGAAGAGTAGACAGCTCAGAGAAAAGACAACTACAGAGAAAGTGGTAGATAATCATAGTTTAAAACCCCAAACTTTGTTTATTTAAATTAGCTGTACTGAAAGAGAAATAGAAAAATCATTGAAGTGAAACTAACAATGGATATGGGCCATAAAACGGAGGAGAGAAGGATCAATCTGCTAATGGTTCTGACCTCCCTACTCATGCTAACATGGTCAGGGCAAAATAAAACATTTATAGTCAGACATGGTAAACAGCAAGGGAGCAGATAATTGCACAGGCACACTTTCTCAAGTCAGTGATATCTTTTTTCCTCATAGTTTATCTATGGTTCTATAAAAGCAGAGGTAATGATCTACTTAGCTTATGCATTAATTTACGATTAAGGAAATAAAGCACAGTAAATAATAATTGCCATCACTGTTTTGTTTTAAATCTTGCTACAAAATTCTCAGTGGCCAATAAGCACTCATTCATTTAGGACTTTTTTTTCCCCTCCCCTTTATAAACATTTCTGCATTTCATCCACTTTGCTTTCAGAAGCCAATTTCACCACAGAACAGCTAAACAATAAATAACATCAAAGTCTTCAATAGCGTAAAGATACAAGCAGTTAACATCAACATGGAACATCTCCTGCTGAAACTGTCAACAAAGAAAGCCCTTATATATAGATCTAGAAATCACTCTGAGAGACTGAACAAAATGTACACTACAATAATTCCATTCACTCCACATTCCACATTATATTGCCAATTCTCTTGAATTGATAGGCTCTGTCCTCAGCAGGTCCCCCACTTAGCTTGAGCATTACACCACAGTGGCACAGCTGTTTGCTTCTGATTCTGGAAATAGGGCAGCCCTGTTCTCTGCTACACTGCATGAGATCAGCATGCCTTTAAACACTTAAATTTGAAAACACAGACCAATATATGTAAGAAACTATAGTGTTAATGTGGAGGAAATTCTCACCCTTAAAATGTAGCATCCTATTCCAGAAACTGTCCTTGACATCAGTTGTTTGAATATTTTTCCCTATTAGCATGATGAAGAAAGTAGAATAAAGGCAAAAGTCCATGACAGGGAAGGGACCCTAAACAAGAATAAATTATTTTCCCCTTTACCCCCTCATTTCAAGCTGCAGTATCATAAAAACAAGTTGACAATTTCTAAAAAAATCCTATAAGGCAAAGAAAACACAATAGGTACCAGTGCCAACCTGGCACCCACTGGGTCTTCTGCCTTGCCAAAATCTTTCATTGAGCCACTAGTTGAAAGTGTGAGGAGCATGCTGATGCTGCAGCTGCCGCTGTGTTTTTTGTGTCCTATACTGGTGGAGCTTCTCCAAGGATTTCCTCCAGAACAGCTCATTTTCAGTTCAAATATAATAAACCTCCACTTCAAGTAAGTTCCAAAAAATCCTTCTCAGTAAGAGAGATCCTGACAGCACTAAGCTCCAGGTCTACGACAGGCTTAAGCAGAACATTAAACTACACGCTTGTTTTAAACAAATGAATAATTTGTCATGTGTTACTTGGTCACTCCCCACAACCTGAAGCTATTAACAGTTGGGCCAAATTGCTGAATGCAAGATGGAAAGCATTTTTTTAAAAAGTCTTTGTCAACTGCAGGCCCTCTGTCATTAGCTAACATACACTAAGTGAATGGATGTTACATGATTTTACACATCTGCTCTGCATCATCATAAGAGCACACAAGAGTTTAGATTGACAGGTAAAACCCCAAACTGCTTTTTACAATCTGAGCAAAACAAATACTGTTACAATACCAAACCTGAGAGAAAGAAGAGTGACTGAAGAACTGTTTCTTGCTGGAGGTAGAAAGGAGGTAAGGAATTGGATTTGTTTCCTATTTTTGACACAGAACTGACAAAAACATAACTGTGTCTGCAGGGATTACTAAGGAAATGCTACTGTGATGGAGTACTGAGGAAGATGCATGATGCCTCATGCATGTGGTGGGCAGGATGTGAAAGGGCATTGCCAGGTACCTGACTGTGGTATTGGAAGAAACCTCAGATAAAGAACAATGAAATTTCACTGCCCCCAAAGTAAACTGAAAGCCAAGCTGTGACACTCTGGGTCACCAGCTTCATAGCAAGTGTGGATTGTTTCCCCCTGTATGACCATATATATTCCCTTCAAAAAACTTGTTTTGAGACAGATGGACTGAAAACCTTGCATGGCTTGCCAAATGTTTACAAAATGCAAGCTGACAAAAGTCAGCTGTTTAACACAGATCATCCAATTGTACAATCAATGTCTGAAAATGTTTTGGTAGTCTTTTTTAATCTTGTTTAATAAAGGAAAGGGAGCTTATGTAATGGTTTTACTGTTCAGAGCATTATCAAATATTGTCATTAGAGAATAGCTTCCAGGGAAGCTTTTAAATTGCATAAATGATGATAATAGTAATATCTAAATAATGGTAAGTAAATTGAAAGTCAAATATATATTATGAACCCACATAGGTTCATACACTTTCTCAGACTCCTAAGCTGTAGCCTATGCTGTTGAGTCTGCTAACACAATTTTGCTATAAGGACCCATCCAGAGCTACAAAGCCATGGACTGAAAGGGGACTCCAAGCTTGGTGGTTGTGAGACTGAGCTTTGAGTGCACACATGATGTAATGCATGCTCCAGACTTGTCACTGATCCAACAGTGCCCAGGATCAGGGAACAACTGAGACCAAGGAGAACATGTACTTAGATACTGACTAACAAGCTAAAACAGAGCAATGACACATTCAACTTGTAGAAGAAGCACAAATGTCTACAAAAAAAGATATAAGAACAAGGGGAATCTGCCCTATTGCTTATAGGATTTGCTTTGAAAGCACCATCTTTCATTCTGCAGCTCAGATTATTGTGGGAAACCAGTCTCCAGAGATTCATATTTTAAAGTCGATGTCGGACAACCTTTACTGTACTTGTAACATTTCAGTTTACTATGATAGATCTATTTTAATGCAATATCCCCTACTTTTGGAGAGGTTGAGCACCTTTACCTCCTACCGACTTCACTTGGAGGCTCAGCAGCCATGACTAATGGGCCCGATATCTCCTTCCACAACAGGACCTGATGAAGATTTGCATTGTTTGATAATAGTAACTTGCCTAATGATCTGCATTTCCTCTGTGTAGGTTCCCATAAGAATCTGACATGACTGAAAAAATAAATTTAAAAAATTGAATATCAGTCAAATTTGAAAAAAATACTTTCTAAGACTTTTTTAGTTACAGAAATAATTTTCAGATTATAATAAGAGAAAAAAAAGCTTGTAGGAAACAGTAACTACAATGGAAAAAAGTTGTGCTTGTCTTCTATAGTGACATCTATGGAAAATCTGAAGAACTAGGGTCATTCAGTATGTCAACAAATAGACCAAAATTAATGGATTCTTAAATGGTGCATGGAATTAATATGTTATTCATATGTTAATACAAAATAGTTTTCATTATTGTTTTGAACTAACAAACATTGTTTTGAACTTGTGATCCTTCTTTAAAAAGAAACACACTGAAAGACAGTAGTACAGTATTGTCTGATAGTACAATAATTTAGGTAAAAAACTTCTAACCTAATTAGGTTAGGATCCTTTAAAGGACCCTTGTCAAATTGGACTTTCATGAAAGGACAGTAATTTTTATTAACCACAGATAGTTTGCTGGAGGATATTTCTCTGGCTTCCGGCTGTTTTGCACATATTATATATGCATACGTTACTCAGTGTAAATGAGTTACACCCTTTTTACCACATGAAACTCCTAACTATGCTGCAGATCAGAGATCAGCTGCATGAATGGATTCAGAAAGAGATGCCCATTTGGCTGATTTGAATTCAAAAGAAAACACTTTTTGATCTGGGTTTATTGTAGTGAGAAACTGCTGCTTCCATAAAATTCAAAGCAAGTAAATGCAGATAAGAATCTTTGTTTATTAGGATATTTAAAAAAAAATATTACGCCATTTTAGGCCACAGCGAAATCAGCAGTTTCAAATAGCACTACTTAGATTTTACAGTAGATTTTTTTTTAGAATAATACTCTTCATAGCTTCTTACAGGCATGAAAATAGGTTTCAGTTTATGAACTATCAGAATATCCTGAACAGTAAGATTCATGTTGTTTCTAGTGTTTTGTGAACAAGACAGGAAGGAAAGAAGGACTACTTTATACTAGTATGATTCCCTACTGAGTATCAATATATTGTCCCAATATCTAGGATTCAGAGTCTGTTAAAAGTTGCTGGTGCTAAATTTGCAGAGGTGAGTACAGTGAAGAGAGAGCATATGTTCCAGCCTTTCAACACATACTGCAGCTGCTGGTGCAGTGTATCCTGCTGTGTAGCCCTTTAGGAGAAACTAGAAATGTTTCATCTGTGCCCTAATGTTAGACCTGACACAGGGAGAGGCAGTAGACAGCTTGCTCCCTCTTTGTACCTGCTTTGTACCTGCTTTAAGAGCAACCCTTATGGGACATGCATCTCCAAGGTTGCAGAAGTGAATATTGCAGTAATCATACATTCTTGTGATTTTGCACTCCTGCAATTGAGGTATTTCTGTTAAAGATGACATCAGAGCTTTAAATTATAAGACAGAGGCTGTACAACCCAGCTACAAAATCTGTACAGGAATAAAGAACAGAGACAAGGGAGTAGCAGGAGCACATTGAGACAGCTGGGTCAAAGACCATGTCAAGAACCTGAAAAATCATAGAAAGTCTCTAAAAAGGCTGTCAGACATATTCTCCAACAGCAGCAAAAACACTGAGACTGTATAAGCAGAGACTGGTTTGAAGAGCAGCACATTTGAAAGAATGTGAAGCATAGCAGGCCAAAATGACTTGGCATTAAAGGCATGTCTCTGTGGTGGGCTACATGGTTCTAAAGCTACAGAAATAGCACAACAGATTCTTTATGGAAAAAGCTCAAATGTCCAGGGATGGGCATCTCTCGCCTTCCTACTCTGCTCCATAGAGGAAATCAGCTTCTCAACTAATTTTTACAGGTGCTCAAATAACACATCTCTGAGAAACTGGCTCTGAGATGGATAATGCAAGCTCTTCATTACTTGTCTTAGCAATAGCATCAAAAACCTTCCTTCTCTTCAGGCAACTACTACTTTAAAGTCTCTCTTTTCATCTTGTAGAATAGGGATTGGAAAGGTTGGAGGCAGACTTCATGAAGTGAAGTAAATCAATGAATAATTACTACCCTACATAGCAGAAGCAGCCAGCAGCACTCCTAAAAGAGTGAGACAGACAGACACTGCTAATATGCTGTTGTAATCCTGTCACAGCAATCCAACCCCTCAATCTGTTTCTGTCAGCTGAGAATAAGATGCTGCATCAATGACTTTTCAGATTAAAAGAAAAAAAAAACTCATTAGTCTAAAGCAGAAATACACTAGACAAATAAAAAGTTGAATGCAATCATTCAATGAAAAGAACTCACAAGCCAATATTTGACAAAAGTGAATGATGCTTGATAGCATCATCTCTAATAAAATGGGAAAGTCAGAAGCAAATTAAATAATAAAGTTTATTCCTTTTTATTCCAAACTGTCTTCATCAGTTATTTAATTATCATAACAAAACACTTTCATTTTCCCTAAATGGAAAATTTGTTCAAAGTGCTTCACTGTCTAAAAACTGTGGATTCTCTAACTCTTCTTCATCCACCAATCATTTCTGAAGTTATGAAAGAACTCGGAAGTCCTTTCCTCCATTGTAGATCACAGAGCCCTCACCTGTCTATCAAATACATAATATGGATATACCTTCACCAAAAAGTTCATGTGGCTTATGTGATATGAGCCACATGAATTTTACTGCAATACATATAGCAGGACAGGTATATTTGTAGGCATATTATTAAATTTTATATTATCTTAGAATTTGGGGAACAAAAACCTCTCATCTTACAATTATAAACTTCTGTGAGTACCTCTAAACTGAAAGTCATTGGAACAAAATACGTCATCCAGAGGTATAGAAGGTATTAGGACATTCTGTTCTTATTGATCTGTGAACTGCTGGTCTCTTCTAATCAGAACGTCTATCTTACCTTGTTACTTCCAAACCATTAGTGCAGTCTAAAAGAAATATGTAAGTACAGGGATTTTTAATTGCTTTGTATAAATTTAGAATTAGAAGTTCACAGGAGATGTTTCAATCTGATTTGTACCTTGACCGTGCTGCTTTTTTCATTATTGTGCAGCTAGCAACCCAGGAAAGACTAGAACTATTAATAATCATTCGATCCTGTGCATGCACAGCATATTCAGCCCAGTAACAATAGCCCAACTCAGAAAAGAAATGTAACTTACAATGTAGTCCTCTAAAGGGCCATGGCGTGTTAAATGATTCATTCTTAATAAGAGTTGCAAACAAGAACTATTCAAAAATAGGTAGAAATACATTTTAACAAAGCCCTACCTTCTCATGTGTCAGAATGTCACTACCTACATATAACAGCCATTTAGAACTTCATGGTTGCCCCTAATGTTTGGACTTTTCCGTTCCCGTATCTGTTAGTCATTATGCTAAACATCAGTCTCTAACACTTCAAGAATCCTGATTCTATACAGTTACACAAATTACATTCCATCATAATGGAATCATATAGGCTGCAGAAACTTAGTGTTCGAAGTAGCAGATTTAGAGCTCAAAGTGACAACAATTATGATAAACTTACTATTCAATTGTGCATATTAGGCAAATATTTGTACATCATAAAACTCCTCCAAGGATGTATTTCCTGGTTTTCAGAATTTTAGGTCTAAGATATTCTGAATATTCTGCAACCTTATACTCTAAAATATTCAAGCCATATAAACAACAATGAGTAATATAGTGGGTTAAACTTCATAATTTTGTGTACTAGGCCAATATGTGGATTATCACTAGAGAATCTGTGAAAATATATAAGGACTGTAGGAGATATAGTATATAAAAAACTAGCATAATGGAACATTACCTTGCTGGTGAGGGGTTGCTTCAGCAAGTGGTTACCTTAAGAAACAGTAATTACATGTTTAGTTATCCTTTTCTTGTGAGTCTATTATACATTACATACCATAAATCAAATTATTTTGTAAATGAGACATACAAGATGGAATAATAATGGAACATTATGCAAAGTATTGGCCTCTTTACAAAACTTCTTAAGAATTATGTCAAAATACTATCTTTTATCTGCTTTATTAGTTACTATTCCATTTTCTTTTTTGTTTGTTTATTCTTAGTCTCACCTGTGGAAACTAGAAATTGAAGCCAATTGCATTGAAACCGCGAGAGAAAACTATCAGTGATTTACTAGTTACAGGACTATGTTCTAAAGCCTGTGGGTGGCAAAAATGACCATGTCAGCTGAAGGCAATTTAGCAGAATTCAGATGTACTAGAAACCTAATCTAGAACGTTGATGATATGGAGTCCATTGTTTCCTTCTGTCTTCCCAGCAACAATTTTATACCTTTTAGGTCTTTTAAATATGGTGCAGCACAGAAGAAAATTGTCTCACAAGTATGCAATTTCCCCCTCTCAGCAAAGTCTCTACCATACTTTTTGCCATGCCAAGGGTTTCATCAACAAAAAAAATTAATTTCCTGGAAGTAATGATCAATTTAGCCATTAATCAATTCTAGGCTTGTGCTTTTCCTTGGCAAAAATTTCACATCTCACCAAACAGAAACACGTGGTGTGTTTAAGAAAAATATTGTATTTACAGTGGAAATTCAGAGCAGCCAATAATCATATTAAAAATTGATCTCCAATCTTGAGCTAAAATGTTCTCTAAGCTGTTTATCATCTTGATCAATGTTTAGAAATAAATTTAGGAAAAACATTCTCTAGATTAAAAATTATCAATGATAATTTGATTTACATGATTAATTTTTGCAGAAATAGTGATATTTATGAGAATTAAGGCCAAAAATAAAGTAATATAATTAAAATTTCAGTGTTATGAATCTGGAACATATAAAAATTTATTTACCAACATTTATAACTGATATATTTACTATTACAATAATTCCCTGAGTTGCCATCATTCATTATAACGACAAGCAAAATCAGAGATGTTTGTCTTTGAGACATTTTCTTTGCTTGGCTCCATTTCCCTGCATTAAACTTTGAAGGTAGCTAGAGATGCAGAACATGAGTGAAGCACAACTTCCCCTTTGGCCAGAACGTCAGAGATTAGCAATCAGAAGCTCTCATTTGAGACTCAAGACATATGGAGTTACAAAATATAAAATCATGAAGTTTGTGTCTAGGGGTTTTTTTTCTCCTCCAGAGTAAACCTTTCTGGGAAAGTGAAACCAAGGAACAGACTCCACAGGGAATAGATTATTTTGAGCAAGCCAGGCATGATTCTGTGCAAAGGAATGACAACAAAGAATAACTTATGCATATGGATTCCTTAACCTTCTGGCCCATAAAGAGTTGCTCTAACTGCAGGTTTCCTTCCTCGTGGGATGTGGGAGCTGGCCAAGGACACAGTGTGTGAGTCTATCCACCACACAGTTTCTGCTGGTCCAGATATTACTGTTTCTAGTTAATCATAGGCAATGTTACCAAGGTGGCTGGAAACTTTACAAAATAGTTGCCCATCAAAAAAATACAAGTGTGTCAAACACTAGAAGTTTGCTTACAATATGCTTAGTGCAATAAAAATTTCAAAGAAAATAGTCTGTTTTCCTGGTTTTTTCCTATCAAGACATTAAGATGAGCTGCCTATCTGCCATGCCTCCTCAGGTCCCAGCCTTTCACAGTCCCCAGATCCTTTTGTCTAGGCAGCTCCTGAAGGAATTCTATGTGTAGAATAGGTTGTTCTGACAGGTTTTTCTTTCAGCAGAAAACTCTGTAGGCTCCCTAACAATTGTTTGGACCACACAGTTTCTTAGTCTGCTCATCTGTCTATGAAATCAGCTGCCTGGGTTGACCTATGCTCAGAAGACCCAGGAAGTAAACTATCTCAGAGAACACATAGCAAGAATTTTTCAAAACCAGAATTTTACCTTTAGGAAAAATTGTGGATGGTTGGCTTATCATCTTGATTCAAGACAAAAAGCTTACAGGACAAAAGATCAACATTTTTTTCTGAGGAAAAACTAGCTCTAGCACAACTGTAGCATGGATGGTTGAAGTTAATGCTTCCACCTCTCAGATGCTGGCCTCCCCCAGAGAAGCCAGTGTGTTCAAAAAAGTATTTCAAGAACTTGTCCCAAATATATAACACGTATTTATCAGACAGTATTAAAAAATAGAGACTTAATATAGTATTTTATGGAAAACAATGTAACCTGATGCAGTGCACCACATAACTGATGAAAAGCAATTTATATGACATAATAAGAAGAGAAATTATGGTCAATTGTACCAGATCAATAAGCAATAATGACTGAGGCAGAAAGCATTTCCGTTGAGATTAATGGCCAGTTATAGGAGTGTCCTAATGCTACATTCAGATCCTTTAAATCCACCATGTCATTAGCATTTAAGCAAATGCCCTGTGGTTTAGTCATTATTACAAGCATATGTTTGTTTTTAAAGAGAATATCATTAGGATATTTTGCTTTCTCTTCCATTCTTAGTCATGCAAAACATGGCTTCATGCTGCACTAAAACATGTTATAATTTATATCCAATTATTTTCTTATCAAGATACTTCAATAATAGAAACTGTGCATAACTCTTTAGAATGTAATTTTGATATGATTGAGTGCCAACCAAATCAAATTTTGACATTTTCAGGTGAATTTAGTACTAAGGGTAAATTTATGGAACTAGTTGATCAAGTTCTCCATTTATTCTGCAGACAGATAGAGTACTGATAAGAGCTTGTAAGTTTTTCATGAGTTTCTCTTCTTTGATTTTAAATCAGGACAACCCCCAGACCTTTTATTTCCCAATATGAGTCCTAAGGTAGCCTAAAATGGCATCAGCTTCCTTTTCAAGTGTACACATAGCCCAGGATAGCAATTTTGTCCATTTCTTAATTTGGTCACATTTGAATTAGGACAAATTGGGATCAACAATGAAGCACTATTTGAATGGAAGTAAACTAATTTTTTTTCCATTACATGTATTATACATCCTTCTACTCTCCTATAAGAAACTCGGAAATATCTTTATTTTAGATGGAGGGAACAACGAATCAAGATCCTATTTCATTCTACAGACAACACTCCTGCTTTTCCTTTGTGGCTCCTTTAATTAAAATTAAAACTAAAAACTAACTTAGGAACTGATCCAGAACTCATGAGAATACTGGAAAGCCTTTGTGAATGCTGGATCAGCCTCTTAATTTATATATTCTTCTGTTACAGAGTAGTGCTCTGTTCTATGTTACAGCCACTGAGTTTTCTTGCTGAGATTTGTATGATGAGTAGAGAAGAGGTAAGCACTTGATAGCTAGGCCTAAGCAGAGGAAGAGCAGTAGTAAGAGATGTGAAATAGCAGGAAGGAGAGAATACAGCATTACGAAAAACAAGGTAGTGTAAGCTGTCAAAAAAAGAGCAGGATAGGAAGGCTGACAGGAAGAGGATCACAGGCAGAGAAAGGTGTTAGCTAGTGTGAAGAACAGCTTGCTCAGCAATTCTGGAGACAGAGTCACAAGTCAACCAGGAACAGATACACACAAAGACAGAAATGGTTAAAGGAGCTTCACTGTTTGTGGGACAGAACTAGTTTTACCAGTGACGCTGGAGGGTTACTGAACAAGAGTGCTACTGTCCTTTCATATTGATAATCCAGTCCTCACCTGCTATTAGCTTGCAATATATTCACATTGAAGGATTATGAGGCTCCATTAACTTTTTTCAAACTACCTATTTATTACAAAAAATATGGTGTTTCATTACCTGTTCATCAGACAGCAGCACTGATGTATATCAAAATAGAAGGTAAAATTTTAAGCTAGTTACTGTGGTTGTTCACTTTTGAATTTTCTATTGACTGTTCATAAAAATGCGACATGATATTCAACTCCCCTAAGCACACACAACTCTCCTAGTGATTACACAAGCAGAATCTCACAGAGGGCAGGACTGGATATAAATAAGAGGTAAACAGGCAGGTCTTCTGAAACTCAATAGATAATCCTCAAAATTAACTGAAGAGGCAACCTTACACTTAGTTTTGTTATGAGACTACTAACAGACTTCATACAGATCACTACACAGCTATGAAATGGAAATAACACAACTGATTTAGGCTATATTTGAAACAGAGCACAAGCTCGTAGTGCTGTCCAGTACGCTGCTGGCCTTGCTTCTTACTGTACCATCAGGCCATTGTAAAAACAAAAATTTCTCTATAATAATTAGAAACAGCTGTGTATTGGCAAGTTGAAAATACCCTCAGGCATGTAACATATTCTTTAATAAGCTGAAATTAATCAACAAATACACTGTACATATGTAAACAAGACAGTTAAAGGAAAGCATCATTGTAACAATAGTGTTATCACTATAATCTCTACGGTACTAAAAATGATGTAGAAGTGCTTTGTATATATCAAACCCATAGGGACCTCTGGAAAAATCATTCTGGTTTTCAAAACAGGAGTGTACTAAAATTGATACACTCTATTTGAAACAATTAAACTCAAACTTCTAAAGCATTAATTAAGGCATACTGTCATTCACTTTTTCTCAAGCTAGATCGATAACATTTACCAACTGCTCAAATTCTAAACAATACTGTCATTGCAGGTATGCTGTGAAGTTATCATATCTTTCTCCCATTGGGTACTCCTTTTTTGCTGCTAATGTAGAAACTAATGAAGGACAAAAAGGAAGAATTATAACATAGCCAAAAAGAGAAAAAGTACATTCAAATGGCTTTTCTTGATTTTTTAGCATACTCATTAGACTTAGGATGCATGGTCAGACTAGCGATACCAGCAAACCTTTTTTAATTGCACATTCTATTTGCCCCTATTCCATGCATTCAACCTGCAGAGAAGAAAGACATTTAAAGATTACCAAGGCAAGTTTGTAATGAAGCGGATACCTCTTTGTCTGTCCTTGCGCCAACAGCAGCAGAAGGGATACTAATTAGAGGGTGAATTATTAGCTTCCCATGGTGCACTGCAGGGGCATTAAAAATGAGTGTAGTTTGTTGCTTTCCTTTTAGATGGTTAGTACTGGTTTAATATATTCTTGTTTCTAGGTGAGCAGCAGGGGACAGTTTTTATGATTATAATTGTTGCATAATTACTGGCCTAAGGTTGCCTATTGTTAAATGAAAATGCTGAGATACTAATGTTTTATTGAACAGTACAAGTAGATAAAATTGTAATATATTTTCCTGAACAATATAAGCTTGTTATCTGGCAGCTTGGTGACAACTATAAGTTGTCTTGTGGATAAAGACTGTGATTTTTTGCAAAGACTAAAAATAAAATGTGATTTTTTTAGAATTTGAAATACATTCAACTTAAAAAAAGAAGTTTTGGGTTAATTTATTCCAAAGAGAGGACCAAAGTCTGCATACATAACCTAACCTCCTGTCAGATTTTACCTCATGAGGAATGTGAACTGACCTCAGAATTAAGACTTGTAGATCTCCCTTTTCTGCAATCACAAATACACAAATACATTCTAAATTTTCTGCCCATGTTTTGCCTTTGGAATAATCCAAAGTTAATTAACAATGTAAGAAATAAAAGAAAAAAATAACTAAAATAAAAATAAAGAAAATTGAGAACCATTCACTATAAAGCCAAACCAGAAATTTATAATATCTTCTTTGGCTCCACCTTAGGTAGCAGAAGAGCTGTCTGAATTTGTAGCAAAAAGGGTTTCATAATTCATTTCAATTTCCTGTTGTGGTTCTTGTATGTCAGTAGGTAACAGGCTACTTTGATGTCCCATGGCTTATCCAGGTGGAGCTCTATCTGCCAAGCCACCTGCTCTGCATCAAAATTCCCTTTAGAGAAGCATTCTGAACATGAAGGATCAGCTCCTGTCACTTATGCCTATGTCACATTTACACAGACTTCTTTCTGAATTATGCAAATTCTAAATTTAAGTCTTCAAACAATTATCCCAAATAAACAAAATGCTATTTTAACCTCATCTGGTTCTTTCTACAAAGGAGCAAGAGGACATAGGAGAAAGGCAATTGTTTGTAATATTTGGGGGAAAAAAATTATTTTAATCAAATTTTGCCAAAAGCCAGTTAGAAATTTGCTCAGCATTGCACTAAAGCTGATAAACTTCCAGTAAAGATTACTCTTATGAATTGCTTTATGGCAGAACCTCTTCATTTTTCTTACCTTCAGAAAAGTAAAACAACTAAGAAATAGTTAAAACCGAAGAATAATTAGAGGACAGAAATTAGTTAGCTGTCTTAAAGCAATGGTCTTTTTCTTGTTGAGCCTGTTCTTTCTCATGACATTTTCCTCAGACAACATATGCCTTATTCATACACTTCTAAACTGAAGGATAGAGTCAGACTTTTGAAGATCTGGAGATACCCTTCCTTTTGATGCCTTCAGTCTCTTAAGTAGCATCCCTGAAAACCTCCAGTTCCACCAGCTCATTTGAGATGTGCTATGGACATTTTTGAAAACAAGCAAATGCTTTAAAGCTTTTATTAAACTACTTTTTTTTCTCTAACTCATGACAGATATCTAAAATTCTTTAAGAGAAGTAAGTACTTGTAGATAGGCTCCTCTTGTGTATCCAAACACAAAATACATTTCAGGGGAAGAAGAGAAATAAAACTAAAAAACTCTCTAGTACCATCATCACTGTCTGGAGGTTCTCCTTCAAACTAATCCCGCCAGAGAAGAAGATACATCAACTCTGTCCACATTGATGCCTACTATTTCAGTATCATTATACCTAAAAGATAAATAAATTAAGATAAGCACAGTATTACTTGCAATTTGTTAAAATAAGAGTTAGAATTATAGTGCTTGGGTCTTTAAATATTGTTATGCAGTGAAAGAAAAGAGGACTACACTTTCCATTCACAGCTGGTGGAACACTGCACCCAATAACCACCTTTCCTACTCAAGCCATCAGTAACCTTATTTAACTTCTTCCACCTTGACCTAGAAAATACATCAGTCATTTTCTATTTTTGTAATGAAATGCTGATCTATGCAAGCCTGTGCTGGCAGCTCTATACACTACTTTCACTGCAACATTCTGCTGGCTGCCAGTCTCAGAAAACCCCTTGGTGTTGTTGAACAATAAGAGATCACTGACCTTACCTTCCTCTCCAATGAATGAACTATTTAAAAGCTAAGGCCACTGTAGAGATAACACAAACTAAGGAACTGATGGCAAGTGTCATCAGTGGAGTGTTATGTTATTGTGATTAGAAGTATATGCCCAATGCCCATTTATATTGCACAAGCATCTCAAAGCAAAGACAAAAGAAATGGCTGTGCAGGTTTGTAAACTTCATCTAAGACAAAAACTTGGTATTTCTATCAAACCTAGCTTTGCATTTCTGATGTGGAAACTTCGCTATCAGAAAATCTCATAGTTTCCCACAAAAAACTTTGGTGCAACTTATTGTTGCTTCTTTATATATTTTATAAGATTTTTCAGTAAGTGTAGGAGGAAATCTATACAGTTTGTTCTATTTCAGGAATTTGGATTATTCAGCATTGATATTAATGAATTAAATATTTTTTTCTTCCTACTTGTACTAATCTCATTTATTTCTTCAGGCTTCAAATTTCTTTTTTCTTTCTTTTTGGTGTCAATAACGCCATGGCAAAACCTAAAAACCTTCAGTGATTATGTTTATGTAGCTCTGTGGAACTTTCCCTAAGCAAAACGAATAGGAAAAAATCCCTTGCCTTAGCTCCATAAGCTCCAGTATCAAAGCATAAAAATTCACTAATCACTTAAAAGAACATGCTAATTTCAACCACCTCTTCAGATTCCATTCCAATAAATGGATTTTAAGCACATGCCTAAACTGAGTCAGAAAGAGATAAATTTCTGAACTGCAATTATTTATTTTAATTTCAAGCTTTCTGCTGAAGAATTGCAAAAAAAGATATTAAAGCTCTATGAGCATTTTATGTTCAGAAACTGATTACACAAGAGCTGGATTATGAGTGGGATCATATAGTTGCAGAAAGAGACAAAAGAATCAAGCATCCTCTCTCAAACACCTCTGGAAAGGACTTAGCATCTTTGATTTACTTGCACAAATGGGTAACACTCACTCTTTCCCTGCAGCTGAGGTATAGCTAGTGATGAGTGTCTCTGCTGGCCAGGCACACACATCACAGAAGGAGAGCTTTGACGTGAAGCAGTTGAAGATTTTGCAACACCTACCCCAAAACCAAAAAAGATGCTAGAAGAAACTGTGATTCTTTGTCCCAACTTGTGTCAAAGGTCAGTCTGTCCTGTTCACCCATTTAAATTATTTATAAAGCCATGCAACAGAATAGCAAACCAAATTCACAATCTGTAGCATATATTTCAGAGGTATTTAGGGTTTTTAATCAATGGCCCCAGAGAGGCACACAGCTGCTATTGGCTTTCATTGTGAGCTAGGTGTCAAACTTGTGGAGTTTTTTTTCCTGTGTCCATCGCTAGTTAGTTATAAATCTAGCCTGAAGACCCCAGTAGTGTAACAGGGTTCATCCCCATAGATTCAGCTAAGGCACATGAACCAACCTGCCAAAGTGAATATTGAATATCTTGGGCTTTATCAATTTAAGTAAAACCCACTTAAAATTTTAATTTCTTTTTGCTTGTGTCATAATTTCTGTTAAAGCTAATCAAAAGAATGTTAAGAGCCAACACAGTGCTTTGTCCAGAAAGGCTGCAGTGATCCTCCCAGTTTAAATGCTTTTATTCCCTGGAACTGACAAACATTTATCTTAATAGTAAATCAATCAGCATCAGAAAGAGCCATTCCAGTGCCTTGCATTGATACAGTTAATAAGTATTTGCATGCATAGGCTGCTTTTTATAAGAGTAATAACAACTGCATTTGTGATCATTAATTCTATGAAAGGAAAGACCAATCTTTGTCTCAGCAAGACCAAATAGGATTGAGCGGCACCTTAAAGGTCTCATTGTGTAAGCCTCACTGGATTTGCTTTCATCATATTATTTAAAAGAGAAGAGATTGCCCAAAGGAAGGGTAATCATGACCTAAAGAGTGACTGCTTAAGAAAAATGACAGATGAATACAGCCACTGTAAAAAAGAGAACACAGCACTAAGGAGAAGTTCATTTAAAATAAGAAAGCAGAGAAAATACCTTTAAATGCTTTCTTTTTACAATGCTATGATTACTAGAGAGATTTCTTGGCTGAAATATGAGTGTCCATTAACCTGAAGTTTGAGATAGTGAGGAAGGAGAATCAAAACTTAGTATTAGGAGAAGAGATTCCATTCCCTGAGCTGTATTTATCTTGTTCTCACCCTCTCTGTAAAATATGGAAAAGCTACTGTATGGTTAGATGCACAGCATGTTAGATAAATAGCTTGAACCTCTTTCCCAAAAATGCATAGGGTAGAAATTTTTCCAAGAAAAATACATAAACTACATAATGACATATAGGTGCATTAAGCGATAGCAATGATATTTTTTAAAAGTTGAATGTAAGATAAGTTGCAACAAGTTCCAAGGAGATAAATAGAGTTACCATAATGTAAAAGGTGTTGTTTTGCACCAGGCGAAAGGGGGAGGTGGGGGGGAGGTGAGAGAGAGAGAGAGATGGTGCTGGGTTCTTTATCTCAATAAGAAAGAATCAGCAACAAATGCCTTAAAAAAGCAAGCTGCTTTAATAAGATAGAATAAAAAGCAGGATATAGATAGTAAATTGTACAAGATGGGAACCGCATATTTTTACAGTGTCAGACAGACCCTGGATGGATTTTCGCATGGCATGCTGCACAGAACCCATCCATTTGGGTCACCCAAGCTATTATATGATTTTCTTACAAGAAAACAACTGTATTTATCATTTCTACTGTCAAACAAAAGAGAAGTTCACATAAGACCTTCTTGCTGCACTTTTAGATAAAGATTAGGCACACAGGCCAGTACCAAGTGGGATCTGCCTGCAGGCTCCTCTGTTACAATGAGGTGGCTGAGGTTATCTGGTAAGCATGGAAATTGTGCCACCCAACACAGGCCTGAAGGCTAAGCTGTTCCCACTGCACAGCACAGCACAGGTTTGGGCCTACTCAGGTTCACTATTGTGGATCACTAACTCATGTACAATGGTCTCCCAGTCAGTACCACGACAGTGTTGTAGTAAAAAAGAAAAGTCTTACTCTGCTGAAATGACACTTTTCACAGAAAACACTAATGGAAAGAACCACTCTAATTTAATGGGGGATTTTCACAAGGTTTTTAGAGGGAAAGAACCAGCTCCCATTTTGTTATAAGACATGTTTATTAAACCACAGGTTTCCTGAATCACTGTTGTGGCAGACTACTAAACAATTATCAGTGAAAAAACCCCCAGTAATTTCTGAAATATTCTTGCTTTTAAAAAAAAAAGAAATTATACTTATTTCAGGTGAGAGAATAAAACTGTAATCTTGAAAAAAATGCTTTGATTATTTATCCTACATAAAAGAATAAAGATTATTTAGTATCTTTTAATTTGTTTCCCAAATATATCCTTATGATAAGGATAAATGCTGACAATCTTTCACATTGGATGTCTTCGTGATCACTTTTAAGAACACCTGAAGCAAACAACTCCCAAACAAGAATGCTGTCAATTCACTTACCAAATAATCACAGAAAGCAAATTTTGGATAAAAAATTGGGAGGTTTTGCATGAGAAAATGGGTTCTCAATATGATTCCCACCCTAGAAAGTGAAAAGAAAATAACATGTGACCTCTGCATCCTGTCAAAACAACCTGAAATTAAAAACAAGAATATTGAGAATCCGAGCAAAACTCAAATGTAGCTTTATGCTGAAATAAAGAAAAACAAAATACATTCAAAAGAACATTTGGATCTATTGATTGGATGGTGCACAATGCAAAGAGAAAAGGATTACATCTGATAAAGAGTTGACCACTGAAACAAGTTGATCCACTTCCACATGCAGCTGTAATTAAAATCAATGACTTGTAAGATGCTGTCTTAAATGTGATTTTGAATACCCAGCATTACAAAAGGGAAGGGAAGGGAAGGGAAGGGAAGGGAAGGGAAGGGAAGGGAAGGGAAGGGAAGGGAAGGGAAGGGAAGGGAAGGGAAGGGAAGGGAAGGGAAGGGAAGGGAAGGGAAGGGAAGGGAAGGGAAGGGAAGGGAAGGGAAGGGAAGGGAAGGGAAGGGAAGGGAAGGGAAGGGAAGGGAAGGGAAGGGAAGGGAAGGGAAGGGAAGGGAAGGGAAGGGAAGGGAAGGGAAGGGGAGGGGAGGGGAGGGGAGGGAAGGGGAGGGGAGGGGAGGGGAGGGGAGGGGAGGGGAGGGGAGGGGAGGGAAGGGGAGGGGAGGGGAGGGGAGGGGAGGGGAGGGAGCTGAAAGTATAGAAGAGAATGTCAGAGAAGAGAAGGTCTAAGTAGAGAAGATGGGAGAAGGTCAGAGAAGAGAAGATGAGAGAAGGCAGGATGAGACAAAATGGTAGAAGAGAAGGTCAGAAAAAAGATGAGAGAGAAGGACACAGGAGAAGGGAGGGGATGGGAGAGGAAGGCAGGGCACGTTCACCTAAAAATCATGTTCTTATGTAGTGCTGTACTTCTTAGTGATGAATAGAAGCACTGTTAAAAATCTTTTGGGTTTATGTTAGGAAGAACTACACATTCTAATATGCATTAGTTTCCTTTTTCCATTGTCCATATATTCAGTCAGTACAAAGCAAAACTAAAAAGTAAGAAATTCATGTACTTTAGCCATCAGGGGCTGTACATTTATATTCTGGTATATGTATTACAGCTAGTTCTAGACTTTGATCTGGTGCATGTACCCTCATTTGGATGGAGGGCTACTGTTGTTTGAAAGCTTCCCATCTCACAGTAGATACAGAAATGTAAAATATTAATATATTGATTCTGCTGCACTTGATGGCAGCAAATTCATATCTCAGCATGACTCGTCAGGATATCATGTAAAATGAAGGCAACATCTCATCAGCTCCAATGGCACATCTAAGATCCACTATCAAAATGATTGGCATGTCAGTTTCAACAAAGATACTTTCATCCTAAGCTGTTTTGAAGGATATGAATCTGTATTAGAAAAACACCACATAGAAAAATTAATGCATTTAGGTCAAAACTTGTTACTGCTATGACCCCAGTACTGAACTACCATCTGAAGTTTAAACATCATGTTAGTGGTACTAAATATGCCTATTACAATGCAGAGAACCTAGTGATAAAGCATCACAGACAAAGATGGTATGTAGTAATAGACATCATCATAGACCAATAGAATTTTAAAGGGAAAAAACAAATACACCCCTCCAAAACAAATAACACAACAAGTGGTTTGTTAGGTTTTTTAAATTTTTCTTGTAATTTACTTACTGAAACCTCTAAAACATTGAATAGAAACACTCTCCAATGTAGCCACCTGCCTCCATTTTCATATAGAATTATTCACGTCAGAATATAACCATATTATTTCACAACTACACAAAACACGGCTATAGGCCTTGGTGTCATTTACACTACAGGAGTGTATGTTGCTGCAGTAGTACTGAGGGCTTGGAAAGTGGATGAAGAATAACCCTGAAAGTACTCTTTGGAAGCTTTGTTTAGTCTCTCATATAGGTGTTGGAACTGAACCCTGTCTAGCACTACCATATACCTAAATGAGAGCAATTGTATGAGCTGGGTACATCATACATAGTAGAATACAGGGCGTATAAAGACAGCCTAAAGCCCTCAGCATGGGACCAAAGAACAAAGCACGGGAACAACTTACCCTCATGTCTGCAGTCTCTGTAGCACTTCACTGACTACTATGGTCTATCTAGCATGAAAGCTAGTGTTTTAAGGACTCCATTCTGATCCTAATTTTAAGTCCCATTAGACTGCCAGAACTGTAAAAAGTGGTCTTAGTATAATTAACAAGAGACTTAAAGTTAATTTTGTGCTAGATCAGAAAAAAAATTGTTATTGCAGCATCACACACTTATCTAGCTACTGGCTGAACATTGCAATATGTCAAAAAAGGTGCCAAAAGGTAAACTTCTCTTACAGTCAGAACTAAAGTGTACATATCGAAGAGATAAACAAACAGGAAGTTATGGTAGGTTGGCCCCTGCTAGCAGCCAAGCACCCACACAGCTGCTAGCTCACTCCCCCCCCAGCAGTGGGATGGGGAGAAAATAGGAAGAACAGGGGAGCAAGAAAACTTGTGGGTCAAGACAAAGACAGGGAAATCACTCACCAGTACCTGCTGCAGGCAAAACAGACTCAACTTGGGGAATTTAAGTTAATTTACTGTCAGTTAACATAAATATTTAATTACTTATTTGGATGTTGGGAAACAAAGAAGACAAACATTTTCTTAGGGAAAATACCAGGCTCAACTTCATTACTTCACTCCAGACACCTCTCCTCCCTGCCTTGTTATCTCTGCAGGTACACTCAGACCCTTCAGCGAGGCAATGAGTAGTGCAGGCAGTTGAGGCTAGTGTACAGTGGTTTCTCTCTGCCGTTCCTTGTTTCTCACTCATTTCCTATGCTCCGCATGGGTCCTCCACAGGGTGCAGTACCTTCAGTGATGAACCTGCTCTGGCATGGGCTTATCCACAGGCCACAGTCCCTTTGGGGCCATACCTGCTCCAGTATGGGCTCATCTATGAGCCACAGTCCCTTTGGGAGTGTGCATGCTCCACTGCTCCTCTGATCTTGTTGTTCTCTCTGTTCCCTCCTTCTATTCTTTCTTCTGTCCTTTCTTAAATATGTTTTCACAGAGGTGCCACAAACTCCTCCAAATGGCTTGGCTTTGGCATGTGGAGGTTCTATTGCCAAGGTGGCTGGAAACAGTTATGTCTGTCACAGAGCAGACCCTGAACTCTTTCCACAGATGCCACCCCTGCAGCCACGTCTGCTACTAGAACCTTGTCATTTACACCCAATACAGAAGTTAGCAATTGTTAGCCTGTTACTGATCTGTAATGATCTAGAGAAAATGAGGACTTATCAGGAGCTTTCCTCTTAACAGAGAGAACACACTTGAAAAATCAGAAAGGGATTTCTGAACCCACTGGTTATGAATAGCAAATGAAAAATAAAAGGAAAGACAATAAAACTTTAAGTCTTTTTCTGCAGTTCATGCCACTAATATCCATCCAGGTGGGGTTTTTTCAGAACTTGGAATAGTACAAAAAGGCGGGAGAAGTTTTAAAAAAGAAAAAGAATAGCAGGTAGTCCTGAGGTTAATTTCATTACTATAAAAAGGCTAACACTATCTCATTCACAATCTGCTTTTTGTTCTTTCCTGTTTATTAAATCAATGCAGTTGTAGTTCCATTTAAAGATGATACTTAAATGTATTTAACTATGTCAAGGAAAGAAAGAAGGATTTGGAGGGTTCCCTTCAAAACCCCTTTAATAAAAATCAACTTCTTAAAATCATTTGGGGTGTTTATAAGACTGTTGGCCTTCTTTCTTTTCTATTTTTCTCTGCAACTCATGGATCACTAATGATGGCATTTTCACCAAGCAGCAGTGACATGCTAAATTAGTCTATATCCTTTTGGCAATTTAACAATGAGCATTAACTATTAAACTTTAAAACCAAACAATCTCATTGATACAAAACTAGGAGTTTTTCAAAGGAAGATAATTAGAAGAAGAACAAAGAATCTTTAACGTTGAATTTTTTAATAAAATGGATGCAAAATTGAACATGTAAAAAATGACAGATGAAGAAGCCAGAAAGACATACAATTTAGTAAAGTATAAAATGCAAACTGTTCATTCCTATTTATCACTACAACAGGGAAATGTCAAGGAGTTTTAATGCTTAATGAGCCCATCAAGCTTAGAATGCACAAACTGTAACATTTTAGCTAATTGGCTAGAACATTTTTGTCTTCAAAGTCCATCCTCTGTGGCCCTTTCCTCCTCTTCTCCCCCTCCAAAATGGCAGTGCAAAAACTCTTGAGTATCTTGCCTGGGCTAAATCACACCTTTTACAGTGCATGGGGTAGTCTGTGGGTTATTTTTGAAGAAGGCAGTTCAGGCAATATTTCAGAAAGGATTTCTTGCTTTTGGCATGGCTGACATTTGTTTTGATAGATAACAACATAGTTAATATAAGCAATGGTGGAACAATAATCAGTTCAGCTCTTGAGGATGTTGCTTCACCTTTTATACAACCTCGCATTAAACAAAAAAAGCCTTGCTAAGCTATCTATATGAGACATATATAATATTGATATCTGATTTACAGTACAGAAAAATAAATTACTGGCATAATATTAAGCAATATTCTTAGAGATCTTTAATCTCAATGTAAAGTCCACTCTTGGGAGCATGAGGGAGGATTAAACATTTCTGATTTGCTTAAGCCAGAAGTTAATTTATTCATCTATTTCTGTAGCTTTGTTACATATACCTCACATGACCTTGTGCTAGAAACAAGAACATATGGGTACAGGGGCACAACTCTTTTTTCACTGTGACTCTAGAATGAGTGTTTGACATAGAATATATAGACTAGAATATATGCTACCTAACGAAGAACATGAATTACCACACAGACTTTCTGCTTTTCTGTTTCATGTAGTTGTAATTTAAATGCAATGTAAATGTACCATTATCTTTCCAAGTTTACATCATCCATCGAAGCCGACTTTATGTAACATTTTAAAAACATATCCACAGAAGACTGTGATGCTTCTTTGGAGGTATCTGAAATAGGTATGTTTATTTTGGAAGCTACTAAAGTAGCTCATGTAGGACATCTAGCCTAGGCTTAATTTGGCAGGCAACAGCTTATAGAGGCTGACATGTGATATCCAGAAAAGTCAGATAAGTCAGATATAGGCAAATTTCAAAGCTGTACAGAATGATTTCAAAGATATTTGATCCACAGGAGACTTCATACATAAAACAAGATTGTGAGCCCAATTGCTACTAAAAGAAACCATAGGCACATCTTTCTAGATCACTAGGTTTTTAAGATCAGAAAACTGGACAGCAATCTGTGTTCAAATCTTGAATCTGCAAGGTTTAGATGAAACGAAATAAGCACATGGCTAGTTACTGCTTCTCTGGCTTTATTTTTTTCTCACAGATATTAAATAACTACTCTAGAACTTCATATTAAGATTATCTAGTTAATTTAACATCTCTCTTTGGAAACAAAGTATTTCCTAAATAAAATAGAGGCAGTCCTCACCTAATGGCTGTCACACCATTCCATTTGTGAACACTATAGGTTTGGTTGTGTTTTTTCTATTTAGTTCTGGAATAACTACTGTTAGAAAACAAACAGTTTGCATACAGTATTCAAATGAATAAACAGTTCTTTTAGAAATGCACTTAAGCATATGCATAAATCCCATTAAAGTCAAGGGACTCAGACTATACTTAAACACTTTCTTGTATATTCATATATTTAATCATATATACATGTGATTTTCTGGATCAAGAAATGTAAATTGGATTTGTAACTTGAGTTTCTTTAAAATAAATGCAATTAATTAAATAGTTATTATTCAAAAACAAGCTCAGAGAAAAATCTGATTATCTGATAATTCTGAGATAATCTGTTGGGGTTTTTAAATCAATTTTCTTACCTGAAGTTACATTGCCTCAAAAAAATTCAAAAAGCGAAACATTAAGAAACCCCCTGTCCTTGTATAAACCATGCATTGGATTCTCTGCAGAGATAGTTATTGCACCAAACAAGAATCCCTTTTTGGTTCCATCAGTTTTCTTTGAATTATCTCACTGACAGTAGATGTGTCAGATGGCAATGCTTATTTTGACTGAAGATTATCCATTCAGCACAAGCTTACATTAAGACAGTAGGGAACATTTCATCTCCTCCCTCTAAATAATGCTGTCCCTTTAAATCCCAGTAAATATGTTTTATTGGTATTAGACTTCAAAGATTAAAAATATCCCAACAAAAAAAAAAAACATGCTGAGTGATTGATACATATTACCATTGTTAAGAGGCAGCTGACACCAGCTGGCCTCATGCTTCATCCAACTTGCCCATTAAACCTGCCTCACTGCTCTGAATGAGTTTATATAGCAGGGTCTCTGGCAAAACCTTGGAATGCTGTCAAGCCACACAATCATAACTATTCAATATAGTGTGCATAATTGTATCAGCAGGGAGACAAAAGATTATTATTATCACTGAACAACTAAAAGGTACAGAGCTTTACTGAGTAACATTAGCACTTGAATGTTATATAGTAACATTGTCTTTCAGATCATCCTGGTTGGGAAATGTTGATCCTTTCATCTCCACAGCTGCCAAGCTTTACTAGGCTGCAGAATGATAAGTGTTAAAAATAAATAAATAAATAGAAGTTGGAGAGAAAAAGGGGCAGGAGAGGAATAAAACTGTGAAATGTGTGCAGTTTATTAAGTGGCTGAAACCACCACTTTTGTGTTATGTATTGATTCTCACACTTTATTTATTTATTTATTTTATTGATGAAAATGGTGTTTCATGTCAGCTCAAGCCACAATAATATTTTACAACCATGTTTGCAAGAGCTGAACTAAATGAGAACAATTGGATCAGAAGGCCTTCAGTCACATTTCTTTGATTTAGTGAAGCAGGAGCCTATCTTTATTGTGCTGTTGCTAAAACCATCCGTAATTAAAGCTGAGTGCTTAAATCTTTGAAGTTCATCAAACAACATGCCCAACATGCTTGTTTATTGCTAGAGATGTGCTAAACCTTGAAGTCAACCAACTCAGCAAAAGCAGTCCTCTGAAGATTTGAAGAACCACAGGAAGTATTTCTTAGTTAGAATAATTTTAGAGGAAAAATATGCCCATTTTCTTTAAAATACTATTCAGCAAATAGCTCCCAAATTGTTATAGAAATGCAGAAACAATATGGGATTTGGTGATGCTTCCCACACTAATCTTCTGCGAAAATGGAGAAGTATTACATTCAGAAAGTAACACCAATTAAAAGAACAATGAGGATATGATCAGAAAAAAAAAACCCAACATATTAACATACTTGTAGGTTCATTCCCATGCAGCAACACTTTTGAGGAATTTGCTTAAGTTTGAGAAGAACTTTAAGAATATACTTAAAATTAAGCATATGCTCAAAATATTCTTTGAACCAGGGTTCAAAATATTGCTTTTAAAAGACAGTCCAGCACATTTCAGACTTTGATATTAATAGCTTCATTAACAAAGAGGTGATGAGCTGTGGTATTATTCTATTGCTAGTTCTAATAATAATGCTTTCCCTTAGAAAGCCATGGCTGCTATTCCTTTCAAACTATATAAAAAAAATTACTAACTCCTTGAGTTCTCTACCTGAACCAATCTTCAGGACCTAGCCTCTCTTTAATGTTGAACAGAATTATAAAAAAATTCATCTATGTTTGAAAAATATGCTCCTTTTGAAGGTCTCTGTAAGTCACCAGTACCTGTCACTATAAGGGATGCTGTGATTTAATATTTTTATATAGGTAAATTAGATAATTTATTTAAATAACAAACTGTGACACACAGGTGAAAAAATATCTTTGTCAGGCAAGAAAAGTCTGTGTTTAGAGAAAAAAATATACCTAAGAACTCATACTAAATTTGTCCTATGAAGAAGTTCCTACTAACAACTTACTTCCAAGAGGTAAGATAAAATTTCAAGACTAATTTTTTTCCTTACTCCAACAAGAACAGCTTGTAGCACAAAACATAAAGCTCAGAAAAAGCAAGGCTTCTTTGGGCTTTTGCACCTTTCCTGTGCTACAATGAATTTTTAGTTAGTGGTTTTCAAAGGACACTAACCAGAAAAACTAGTCTGTTCAGCTGTTTGTCATTTACATCATATGTCTCAGTGGTATAGGACACTCCCTTCCCTTGATAGTCATGATCTACATGAGAATCAGGTCTTAAGATCTACTGTAAGAATAGCTAAGATCACATTAAGAAGGACATGAATAGCAAGTACCTCCAACTGTTTGGTAAAACTTTTCAAAAAATATCTAGGATCCAGAGGAATCTCAGAATTCTGGTTTCTTACTAAATTTTAACATTTGACTTTTTTCCCTGACAATTTTTTCTTGCTTCTTGTGAAAGTACATTTTAAATTGCTTTTTGAAAACAGTGTCAGTTTCACAATTTTGTATATATTTACAAAATAGTTTTTTCAATAAATGTCAGTAATGTGATGTCTGAATAATGAGTAACATAAACATTTTATTTTCATGTCTTTACAAGTGTTAAAATTATTTCAATTATTTTATTTTTAATCAGTTATTATATTGTCTTGTTATGATGCAGCAGTAAGGACATACATTAGCTACTAAAAATCACATATAAATTATTAAAGTATAAAGGAGAAAAAAGAAAATATTAATAGAAAAAATAATTTCCTTAAAATAAATACTGAATTTTCTAAAACTACTAAAATATTTTCTTTTCTTCAGGAATTTCCAAAAATCAGTATACTTTCACAAAAATAGTTCATCAAAATAGCTTTCTTCCACAACAAGAAAAGTACAATGAGAATTTTCTGACCAACACCAAGTGTTGCAGTTGATGATTTTAATGGCACAATATCACTGGAATTAACAAATATGATGTTTCTGTAAGGAGGCAGTTTTAGCAGAGAAACGGTTCAAGGAGGACCCAACTCTTTTCTACTTAAAAGAACAATCTCTTGCTTTCAGCAGCTCTGGGGTGTAAAGGTTTGAGATTTCCTCAAAGCTTTTTGAGGGATCCCAGTTTAATGGCTTTCTTTAAAACACAACAATAGCAGAAAGGTGTCCGGTTTATGCTAACTAATCATTTAAAACCAGACTCTGCAATGCATTAGAAAATACACAACAGAGAGTGTTGTCACAGTGTGCCTGTGAGGTCACTAAAATGTCACAGGTCTTTTTTCCACCAACTACAATGAGTACATAATAGCTGCATAATTACTGTTCTTCCAGACAAATCCATTTTTCTTTTATATTTAATGCGATGTACTATACACTACAAAAAAAGTCAGCACTGCAGGTTCACTTATGAGTAACATTTACTTCCACTTTTCATGAGAAGACAACACACAGACCAAAGAGAAGTCAGAAAGGCAGCCCTGGTGCACTATTATAGCAGTGTAGCTGCTGTCTGTACAAGCAAAGTACTTCGTTCAGCAAAATAATTTTGTCGAACTCAGGGCAGGCAACTGTGCTAGAAGAAAAATGTTATTTTAATAAAGTCACTGCTTAAAATATTTAATTGGATTAACATGAAGTCAACTGTGCTAAATAGCTGAGATATAATTAACTATGTATCTAACAGCTTGAAACAATACAAACAACCTTTATTGACCATGTTTGTTAACCACTGTTTTTTCACCATTCCCAAGTTAGTAAAAAGGCAATTTAATACCAGCTGGTATGCGCAAGAGTTAGAATGAGGTAGTCAGATAATGAGAACATTGAGTTGTAGTTAACATTCAGTAATTCATATGAAGAAGCAAAAAGGAGTGCCTTTTTTGCCAGCAGTAGATTGTTTTGATGAGTAACAGACTGTGGAATTTTAATTTTCAGGACACCGCACACATATCTTTCAGTACAAGGACTCTCCAGCAGAGCATCCTGATCTGTTAGAAGTGATTTTTTTTTTTATATCCTGATGACCAAAAGCCTTCCCAGTATAAATGACCCCCAACATGTTCATTCTGACATCTATCAAGGTCAGTTCTATAATGCAAAGCATCTTTCTTATTAGAAACTGAAAACATTCAAGGTTTCTCTATCACCTTCAGGGTAGTTGTGATACTAATTCCTATCCCATTCTCTTTACACAATAAACATAAGAAATATATATTTCCATATATGTGTTGTCAGACTTATTTCTGTAAAAGAACAGAAGGCAGAACTGAACCACCTGTCAGAGACAAACCCCTAAGATTTCCAAATATTAGCTGGAGATAAGCATGGACAATGTAATGGAAAGCTGATCTTCTCACATCAGCATTTAGTTGGTGGATCTGCAGGGCTGACTGTTGCTTATGCAGAATATCTAGACACCGCGGTAAATACGCTATAGACTTTCAGATATTTCTAAATCTACATGGTGCTTAGTTGCTGGCTGGGGTTAATCCAGAACATCCAGGCACCAACTTAGATGATGCAGATGCAAATTTCATGCTTTGTTTTGTGTTACAGAGGATTATGTATGACTTAGAAGTCACTGTGGACATGTAGTAATTACGTAATGAAGTGGGGTCCCTGTGCTGTTGCTGCCCTGAACTGGCATGTAAATACACAAAGCGACTAAGAAAGATAGCCTTAAACAGTAGTCACTAAAGCCAGTAAACCCAACCTCTTAGCTGTTGTGTTTATACTGTCCTGGGTTCTGGCACAAGCTTAGCTGGTGTAAATTCAGGACTCTGCTCTGTGATGCATTTCTCTGCAGAGGGATGCCCTTAGTGTGCTTGCATTTCTCCTCTCTATCTGTAAAATAGTTTTCACTCTGATACAGCAAAGACTCATTCATATTATAGGGATGAGTGTTGTCTTGATAGTTAAATAACAATGTAGGTATCCCAGAGATCTATAAAAATCATTCTTCATAATTTCAGTGCTAATAGCTGATACTGATATAATGTAGCAACTACATGGTCTTTTGGTTGTGTACTACAATAAAAAAAAAAAATTAAAAACCCATTGCTAAAAGGAAGATGGAGCTTAGTATGCAAGATTTAGAAATCTTGTAGAAATGGGACGGGAAATTCAATTATGGGTTCAACCCAATCAAGTATTAATAAGCCATGACTCACTGAAGTGTTGTGGCATACCATGAGATTATACTGTTATGATTGTTATCACTTCTTTTTAACACTGAGGTTTAATCTTAATGTTTACTGTTCAGGTTCCCCAAATAAGAGAGAAGTCATACCAAACACATATTTAGGGATTTCTGTATAGTAGGTGGTTATGCCATCCACAATCTTTTAAAAGATACCAATCACTTCTACTAGTTAGACAGAAGTTACTAGTTTAAAAACATATTCTTTGTGTTGAAAACCAAAATTCAGTAGTTGCAATAGTTAGCAAGACATATCACTCTGGTTGTTTTATCATACTCAGCCTTATCTGCTGAGTTACATAAATCTAATGCCCTGGGAAAAATTAGTATATTATAAAATGTTCTGCTCTGGCAAAAAGGAGGAAAATGGATTGGAGAAAGAGGCTTAGCATGACAAAGAACCACTTGCAGTTCCCAATCAATGTTAGGCTTTACCGTTATCTCTACCCAGTGAGTTGACCGGTTGTTTAAAGAACCTCATTTTTTCACAGGCAGCATGCTAGCCTTGCTCAGCAGCAAGAGCAACAATTTTTCTTTCAGACATGGTCAGCATACTGCACCAGCATGACACAGGCATGGAACCTGCACTTCTGCATGATACAAACATTTCTTGCTCCTATTCTGCTGTGTGAGTGGAATTCTTCAGTTAACCTGATTTTATCTAGACCTGTATACCCTATGATCATCCTGGTGTACTTGGGTCCTAATTCAAAACTGAATTCAAATCTACAGAATTGTTCCCATTGGCTCTGGCAGACTTTGGCTTAGGCGTTTGCTAAGCTTTTATAGGAGCTATCCCCTTCCCTCACTTGGTTTACAAAATAGATCACATTTTGTTATGATGCAAGATAATGCTGTGCAATGCACAAATAAGATACATAGCGAATACTTAGTATTTTGAGCTAACCATAGGGGACGATAATCCTGTTCATGCTTCTCAGGTATTTTACCAGCTATGCTGATATAGCATAATTAAAATTAAGGATCATAAAAAATCCTAATGCTAATTTAGTGGTCCTAAAAACCACTAAAATGTCAACATCTTATTTTCAAGTTGGATTGTTACTTTGAATTTCAAAAGTATCTAACTTAAATCTATTCTGGCAAATGGTAGTGTTACAAATCTGAAATGCAGACATGATTAACAGACAAATCACCAGCTAGTAATCTGAGTACCTTTATCTACTTCATCTACATACCTGATGTGTACTTGCCTACCTTTAATTGTGAGGGTTTTCCTCTCTTTTTACGAGGGTTTATAATGAAACTCTGATATCGGTATACAGGTTATGTGACATCTACTTATCAAACAGTGCAGTAAGTAATCTGCCATAATGCTGGATGGAAAAAAAACTGCCTGAATGCTGATCTGTTCTTTTCCAGTTTTACATATAAAGAATGGATATTTTGGCAACCGATGATGATTCATTTTAGAATTGAGCAATTGGTGGAACAATTTTTTTAAGTCAAGTCTGAGGTTCAGTTGTGCTTTTATTCACTGTGTTTTCAGAGCCAAGTATGTGCATGAGACCATAAGTGAGTAATGCCTCTTAATTTAGCAGCAGGTGCTGGTAAGAGCAATACAGAAGCCAGCATAGAACATTACACGGCACAATCATGACTTTGGTTTATATCAGGAATGGAATCACCCACCACTTCAAATAAGAAAAAGTTTTCCATAAACTTTTGAGCAAACAACATTAAGCATATTTTAACTAATAACTACTTCTGGGAAAATTCATAAGCTTCAGTTGCTAATATGCTGCTACGAGGTGAAAATACTGTATTATACTGAATCATATGCAATTATTCTAAAGGATATTTTATCACTGTATTTTAAAAGAATAAATGAAAAAATATTTTACAGGATATTTTCACACAATATTCAATTTTTTTTAGTGAAAAGGTACAATTTAAAAAACAGAAGCAACTTAAATATTCTATAGGCAATATTTTTAAGTTATGGTTAACTTTGGACATATCTAAATTCAATATGTATCTAGAAAAGAAGAATCAGAGTAAATTCCTTTGTATTTTAGTTAGCTGAGAATTCAAAAGCTTTTAACACATTTAACTTTCTTCTATTTAATTACATTTAAATTCATCAATGTAATTCAAGCTATTAAGGAACCAAAGGTCCTTAGAGTTAAAAAGAGGAAAGTAGTAGAGTTTATGAAGTCCTATATGGCATAAAAAGGTAAGACATTTCCAAACAAGTGTAATTTGTGCTCAGCAAGATTTTTTTCTTGAAATTGCACAAAGTTTAATTACATACTCATCTGTTTATTTTGTGGTTATCTATGGGAGTGAGACTCATTTACCTTCCAAAAAACCTCCAATGGAATAAATGTAAAATGAAAACTCTTAAATGGAATAGGTTTTTTTCTGAAGTGTTAATAAAATAAAGCTAGTCCACAGGAATTTTCCTATCAACATTTTAAAATAAACTTTATACTACAGAAGAGAAAATAGATGATGTATTGATATCAAAGCAAACAGATTTTCCACCCGAAATATAAGCATACAGTATACACTAAGATTACCGAACTAATTTTACCATTGCATTGCATCCCAAAACAGCAAAAAATACAACCTCTTTCTAAAAAACATGGAAAACACTGTAAGCATGGAACAAAATCTTCTATCCTGATTTAGGCTTGAGATCTCAAGTTGAGTGTATGTAAGAGAAACATTTACTCACAATAATATCATAATCAAAGCACATATAGTCTTCATCCAGCAGTAGGCCAAAGATTTGGTATGCAATAGCTAGTGAGTCTTAACCACTGCATATAATTTTACTGACAACAGAAGAATCATTCATGTCTCTTGTACAAGTCAGAAGTGGGTATATGCCATCATTTCCTCAGAAGAGATATAAATCTAAGTCCTGGGTTTCTGTGATATAAGTAAAGCTAAGTTCATCTTCTGTGCAGTTCTACTGAAGTTATTGTAAGCTTTAAATATATACACATATATGTACATATACACACATAAATACCACAGTTCTTAATTTCTCTTACAAAGGTGCTACATGAAGCAAGAGTTCTGGGTATTTAAGTTTTAAAATAGCCCTGTCTGGGTATTGTTTAACTTAATAAAATAAATAGGACTTTTATATTAGCAAATAGTTTATATGCAGTCACTATAAAGCTAAAAATATGCCAAATACATTATAGAAAACCCTAATCAAATTATATATTCAAAACATCTGAAAACCCAGGAAAGAACTACACTCCGTTATCAAAATCTATACAGATAGCATGAGGTTGAAAACATGCTAATCAAATGCTAATCTCTCCATAATGCAAAAGGATGCTTCCTATCATTTCAGAGACCTCCTATCACTTGAGGGCTCTTTTGCAAAGATTGTTCTTTGTATGATCAGTCTTCCAAGACCTTCACATTACTGAAAAATGCAGCTATTATTTATGTTTGATATTCAGTTTTCCATGCAAACTTAATGATCCTCATCTTCAGGCCTCTCATTTTAAAGGTTTTGGAAACATCAAGCTGCAGAGCTAGGAAGCTAAAAAAAGGAGGCCCAAATTTAGCAGGGAAAATAAGTGTATGCTTATATCAAACACGTTGACATATCTGAGAAAATAAAGTGGCCATATTTATTTGCATTGCTATCCTCTTTTCTATACCTTGTCATACCTACATTTTCAAAAGACTAGCACACTAAATGCAACTTTCTAAAGTACAAATAAATGTTTAAAGACTATGAAAAACAGAACAGAAAGTTAAGAAGATGGATGGTCAAGAGGGCATTCTTCAAAAGGATGTATAATCAACAGAACCAAATTTTCCAGAGAGATTTTTTTTCCTTATTAAAAAAAAACTTTCAACCCACAAAACTAGAGGCAAAATATGTTTTGTTTCATGTTAGCATGAACTGAATTGTATCAGTTTATTGAAATGACATGAAGTTTTTCTTTTTTAGTCATATCAACATGTAAATGTGTCAACGTGTCATAGGAGTCACATGGCTGGACGTAGATAACAAGCAATGTAGTCTGTGCAGAGTGTATCACAAATGTGAAGCCAGGAGCATGAAGCAATTTATTTTAAAGGCTTACCATTTGGATTATAAGCAAGGGCTTTTCCATCCCATTAAAAGATGTTTTGTTGAGCATGTATGAGTCATGATTTGGAAATATCCTAAGCATGTAAATGGCTTTGCTGGCTTCTCTGAAGTTGTTATAACTTTAGCCTACAAGAGTACACTCAATAAAATTAGACAGACTACTAACACAGTAAAGATGAAGCACTTGCTCATGTGCTATGTGAAATAAAGGCAAGAATACTTAGCATCATAAAGGATCAAGTCCTGATTGCTGGACATGAAGAAGTAACCAGAAGACAATACATAGTCAAATCCAATTACACAAAGAAGCCCAGAAATATGCAGTACATGCATCATGAAATTCTGCTTACCAACTCATATGTATTGTGATAAAAATCACTTCAGCTCTCTATGCACCTGTGTTGTCTTTTGTGACCTATGTCCATTTTGCATGCACACAACAAAACTAATTTGGCTGAAAGCTAAAGCTTTGGCAGGAGACAACTGAATCCTGTGAAATTACAAAGCTGCAGTTATAACTGCAGTTCACTGAGTAAAACATCAGAGCAGTTCACAACTCCTGTTTCAACAAAGAACTACTTTTATTCCTGTATCCACCAGAAAGATACCACATGGCCAAACCCAACAGCAACCTATTGGCCAAACCCATTCTGATAGAATTGTTTAGTTGCGATGTGCAGCTCAACTATCTTGATGTTAAGTCTTTTCCAGAAATCCTAGCTCTCCCATAACAAGCGATGATTAATTACTTTTTTAGCTGACAATACAAGCCTTGAGGTAAATGTTTTAAAAGCAAATAATTTTCTACAATTCACTTTTATTTCATAACCTGTAGCCTACAATGGAAGATTGCTACCAAATCTATATGATGCATGTATTGAGTGTTTACGTGAATATTTCCTCCTATAGAGTCATAACAAAGACATTTCAATTATAATTTAAGGGTGCCAGAACAGGTAAAGAGTGAGACAAAGAATGGTTTGTGCCTTCCTGTCAACATGTATATGCAAGTTTACTGAGTATATGTGCTTAGAAGCTGCAGCTCCTTTCCTTTCCCCACTCTCTCTCTTCTTTTTACCCTAACCTTTTTTCTGTATGTGTGCCAGAAACACAGATCTTACTACCAGACCTCAGTATTGTTACTTATTCCTATTTTACATTCTATTCATTCCACAGAGGGAGCCCGCCCTTCCTGCCAGAGGTCTTGAGTTTCCTTTCTTACCGTAGCAATTCCAGAGATTCCCAGGTTCCAATATCACCTCCTATCTCCCACTGCTGCCACAGGGCCAAATCATGTACTCTTACTCTTGTCCTCAATGCCCACAGAATTCCTCTAACATTTCAGCTATCAGATTCCCAGCATTCACCTTTCTGCCTCAAACTTCTTAACTCCTCGATCCAGGATCCTGACCCGCCCCAAAACAAGAACTGTACTGAGTCAAACCAAAGATCAATCTACCCCAGTACTTGGTGACAAAAAGCAGATTTTTAGTCAAAAAATGAGAACAGGGCAAATGTGTAAGATACCTCCCAGTCTAACAATCTCCCAGCCTCCAAATAATTTCAGCTCAGAGGATTTCCTGAACCTGGTTATCTGATTAGAAGGACCAACCCATAGGATGTCTCTGTCTCTCCCTTTTTAAGTCCAAAAATTTCTGCAACTACAACATTATTTGGATGTTTTCCATCCCCAGAAAAGCAATGATTTTTCAGTCTGAAAAGTTTTAACTTATTCAATCTTTCTTGTATGGAAGCAACTCCATGCTTCTAATTATTCTTGATACCTTTTTCTGAATCTTTACCAATTCTAATATACTGGGTTTTAAACGCAGTAGGTAGTTCATATTAATAATAACAACGTGTACTTCATTTCCATCCCTTTTTCAGTTTACACCCTGTTTATTACTACCACTTGATGCCTACAGCACTCTGTCATCTCAAGTCCTTCTCTGTAATCTCCAAGCATTCATGTGCACAAGTGTTTTAGCTGAGTCAAAATATGAGAAAAAACACAAGCCTCTTGAAGAGGCTTGCATAAGCATGTGCTGGAGGAAATCTTCTTCCATACAAGCAGGGAGCTACATTTTATACTCCCTCAAAAAGATGAGATCTTCTGTTAGGTAGTTTTAATTAAACTACATTAATCAGCAAGAATTTTACCAAAGTTTAAACATCTCGGTTCTATCCTAACTTCAGTTAAATTTTTCATGATAACTTCAGTGTGGTAATCAGAATCCAGTATTTACTATCAAGAAAACGAGGAAATTTTTTAAATATGTAAGGATTATCTACAATTCTTCATGCTAGAGCAACTTTTTATAGGTAACTATAAAAACTTGTTAGTGATCAGGAGAAAGGAAAGCTTGCTCAAGCATGATTCTAATATAATTTATCCAATAATTATTAAAATATTTGTATTTTTGTCAGAAGAATTTATTCATATTGTCTTATTTTAACAACACCCATAGTGTTCTAGCACCTTACTAATACAAACCAAGCCAAGTTACCAGTACAAAAAAGTTATATGAAGGAAAAAAATAAACAGAGGAAGAAATTAACAAGAACACCTTCTACCTTGACCCTACAAACATTATTCAAGTTAGGAATCTGGATGGCTCAGCTAAAGACACTGAAGACACATATGTAAATGTTTGTAACACCGGAGACAAAATGACTCAACTGCTAATTTTTTATCAGTGTTGCAAAATTATATCATCAAGCTCAAATCTTTGTTTTGGTAGGTAAAATGAAAATACACAGTAAAACATGTCCCTGCTCCAACAACTTTACATTAGTAACAGATTATAGAGCTATGGGATTGATTTCCTGAAATGTACAGGAAACCTTTTAAATGAAACAAATCTTTTTAGAGACACTCATCTAGATCTAAACCCCATATAGCTGTCAGAAGCTGCTGAAAAGAAACCCTAAAGTAGTGGTCTTGGAAGGTTGGTAAAAGAGGCTTATGAATGTCACGTGAAAGTGATCCTAGATTTAATCAACATTAGTCTGGCTATTAGAGCACTCTAACAATTGAGCAGCAGTAATGTTTGCCTGAAACACTCCTGCTGAGTCTCTTGACTAACTGAAGCGACTTATTTTTTGCCCAACTGGATATAAGCAAAAATAGCTTTAAGGGAGAAAGGACACAGAGCCAAATATTTTTCAGTTGGTATCCTCATAAACAGCCATCCCTGTGAGGAACTAAGATGAACCCTGTCTACTTTATTGTTACAAATAAAATGAAACACCAAATAGGACAGAGACTTTACATAGCATGTGCACTGGATTGGTGGAGCAGGTTGGGAAATATTTCTGCTTATCATATCTCATAAAATAATGCAGGGGGAGATGGAAACTTCACCTATTTGATACTTTAATGTAAATTAATTCTTTTATTTGTCAAAATTATATCAAAACCCTAGTGGAAAGGACAGACTATTCTTTAAAAAAGTAAACAAAACAAACAAGACAGCTTTGATTTGAAATGAAAACAGCCAGCTACGAAAGGACAGGCTTTCATTATTTTGGAGACCTTGGCATTCTTGCGGATATATTCATGAATTAATCATTGAAAAACTTAAACTCAAATAAATCATGCATTTTCCAATGCCAATATTCTCTAAAGAGTACTGCAAATGGTTATTAAATCATAGTTCTTTAAACTCCTTGCATCAGGAATCTCTTTCACATACAGCTAACTGAAAGAAATGTGTGACATTAAAGTCCCTGTAATCTTGCAAAACCAAAGAAAATTGTGAGTAGACACTAGCAGTATGTCACCATGTATTAACAGTACTAAAATCTGTTAACAAAACTACTATACATATAGTAAACAGCAGGAGTTTTGGAATGCCATGCAGCTTTTAAATTATTAGCACTAATTAGCCAAATCAAAAAAAGATCAGGAAATACATTAGAAGTAAAGACAAGTCTACCTGTATTGCTGTGTCAAAATTACATTTCCAAACAACCAATTAGTAAAGACGACCTTTCAGCCCAATAAGCCATATGTAAAGTGGAACGGCTTCATTACACTGGCTCCCTAATTAAAATGTAAAGGCTGCTGATCATTGCATAATTAAACAACATGTCATGTGGTTTCATCTGGCAATTGCAAGCAGCTAGGCCGAAAATCATTAATGACTAAGACGTTGTCTAAATGAGTCCAGAGACTGCAGGACTACATTCTGTCAGAACAGAGAGCATCCTATGGTCATTATGGAGATAATATCCTCCAAAGGGACTGTTATGTACAAAATGTTGAAGTTCTTTCTCTCAAAATGACTTTGACTTTTTTATATCCCGTTTTCTTACTAATTAGCCTAAAAGAAAAAGGCTAGCAGGGCTAATTAACTTCCAGCTACTGTAATCTAAACATGAAGCTGCAGAACCAAAGATTTTCCCTGTGGATATTCTTTAAGTTTTTCATATGTTAAAGCTCTGCTATTGAGAAATTACTTGTTAGGTAACTTTATGCCTTGATTGAGAATCCCTTACGTGGCTTCTCACTTTACAGAATGCCTGAGGAGAAAAACCATTTGCAGCAATAGTTCTCTGTGTTCCCTATGCCACAGACAGTCCATTCAGCCTTCACTGATGATGCACAGAAATACTAAGAAACAAACAGTGAATTTGTAGTACTGTGAATTTACTTGAGAATTTTGGGGGTGGAAATTGTTTTGCAAAATAATAATGACAGTCACAAGAAGAGCATATATTGTGAAAATATATACACATCCCCATCCATACTTTCAGAGTGTAATGGGCAAAAGTAACATTAGTTCAAGTTCCCTTGAAAAGTAGAATAGATGGGATCTTTTATAAGCAGCCAAAAGCAGCATCTGTTCCACATCCCAATCAATACTCTACAGTTCATCTTCTGCTCCTCTTGCATGTCCCATGTGTATCGTTCACACACACCTTTACTGCAATAGGGAATTCAGATGCCTTCCTTTGATCACTTTGATGCTAAAACTCATTCAAGGGCTTTGCCATTTGAAAGTAAATAACACTGGATCTAACTGAACTTGAAAGAAAACAAGTTGGCAGAAAAACTAAGAAGTTCTTAGTGTTTGCCAGATTTACAGATAATAAAGAACTAAAATCATTTATGGAAGAAAGAACAAAAAAAATATAGCAACAATAAATATCTGAAAATAGCAAGTGGATGATGAACTGAAACTAAGGGTGAACATTTGATAAATGCAGTGCACATTTTATTTCTCAGCTGACAATACCTATTTCAAGTTGTCAGCCTCTCACCAAGGCTTGGTGAATGGAAAAAGAATCAGTTCAAGACCTCCACATGAATTTCACTTTTGTTTCTTTCTCTTATATGTACAATATGTACATTTTTCTTGTCCAAAACATCACAGAGACTAGTCACAAAGTAAACCACCAAGATGAACACTAAAAGTGAGAGAGACGACTCTGAAAAAATAGCACTCTCTCTTCACAAACTTTGTAGTGGAAAACCACTTTAAGTGTTATTTCCAGCATTTTTACTGCTCGCTCTCTCTCTTTAGAAATTCTGTGGACTTACACAGATGTAAAACTGATCCAGCTAAAATAATTCAACTTAAACCGGTGTAAAGTGTGTGAGAAAGACAAGAAATTGGCCAAATGCTTCTTACTGACCACCAGGATTGTACTTCATACAAGCAATTTGACTCAAAAAATACAAACAAGAGTTATTTTCATTCTAATTAAATGATGCATTTCCTCTCTGAGGTTTCTGTATTTCTTGCAGTTTAAATTCTGTGTTAGTTCTATGGCACACTGTTATGATTGTTTTGATTATTCCTCTTCATTTCCAATCTAATAATTGCAATCAACTTGATGCCAAGAAATCGCCTTTGGTATTTCTTCTGTTGTCTCTAACATAAACTAAGTTTTGCTCTAGATTGATACAGAACTGTCATCTTTGAGCTTACTGGAGAATAGTTAACAACTGTGTGTGATTAGTCTGCAGATCTCTCTGATAGAAACACAACTCAGAAAATTATTATAGTAGGAAATCCTACTGTTTCCTCATTCAGCTTCTTGTTAACACTAACTTTTGCCCCTCTGTGTCTAATGGCTTTACTCCTTACAAAGACTAGAGGCCCCTTTACAGTAACTCAGTTAAACAATGCTGCCAACTGAAAAATGAACCACAAGACTTTTAAATACTCTGCTATTCACAATGAAGTTTACATACAGTCAAATTTGCCTCTTCTGAAAGAGGAAGTTCATGAAAAAAAGGTCTTATTGGATTTCTCACTACTGGGAAACACTTTCCCATGGATAAAATATAAAAGCATGACATCTCTTTTTTACTTCCATAAAGGACAGCACTCTTAATAAAAGGATATATTTATAGTTTATTCTTTTGATATTCAAAGAGAACATACTTACAGTAACATTACCTAATTATTAATGTACTTCTACAAAATAGCTAGTGAATGCCCATAAATTCTCATTTGCCTACATGAACTACCATCAGGTCTGGACCTTCCATTTTAAAATACAGTAAAAAAATAATGCCTTTTCTGAGGAGCTAAGAGTATATGGTTCAAGTAGACTACGCAGCTAAGAACTCTAAACAGCAAAGTTTTTTCAAAAGCAGACCACTACTGACCTGTTTAGTAAAAAAGACAACTGTTGCTGACTAGGGTTAACCCCACCAAGGGGTTTACAAAGTATTCAGACTGCCAGTTACTCTGTTTCCTCAAAGAAGATGTTTATATTGTACATTCAGATTACTGTTTTACACATGCTATAAATGTGGAGTGTCAAATGAGATTCTTACAGCTGTATTGAGATCTTCATTTTAGAAATATCAAATCATAAAATAAGGTTGATGTCCTCTAGAGAACACAAACACACATCTTTCATGCATCCATCTTTGCACAAGGAGTAACAAGCAGAAAGTTGCCCTTAGCCAAATTATTTTATATTGTTCTGACTAGGGTGATGACTTTGCCCATTTCTCTGTCCTATCATAAAATAGAATATAGGGATGGTCCACAAATGTGAGTAATCTGACAAGCCATCCTCCTTGCCACTCCTGAGTTTCCTCCTGAGTTTTTGACTCCTGTAGAAATTTTTTTCCTACATTTTCTAACTGATAAGCAATAAAGACAATAGTTTCAGAAATTCCTGGAATTCCAACAGAGACTATCAGATGATTACTGTGTATTAGTAAATTCTTGTCCAAACACTCTTCTATATTATGCAGATTTTCAGAGAAGGGTCAGAAGTAGAGAAGGGACAGGGCATGTCACATAGCCAATCAAACCTTTTATCTCCCCTCTGTATGGTATGAAAGAACAGAAATCTGCATGCACATGATCTAGGGATGGAAAAAGTGTATCTTTTAAGTCTTACAGTTGATTGCAAAAAGTATGAGGTAGGAGTACATACTTCCTCAGTTTGAGGATGGACAGACATGTCAGAAAATCTCAAAATCTTTAAAGTAGAAGGGAAGAAGTTCAGCAAAGGCCAGGAGCATTCAGGGTTCTGAGAGTTGTTTTTAAGTAGTTATTCAATGGACAGCAGTTACAGAAAATAGCAGGGGTGCCTAATAATACCAGTACATTTATTTATTACCATAGCACTGTCACCATCCCAATATTACGACCATTACTAACCATAATACTTTTCGGATACATATGTTAGTATTGTTACTTCATGATGCTCTGACACTTTCATGTTGTTGCTGTTATGAAAGATTCAAATGTTATTACCCTTCATTCTTTGTAAACAAATAAAATGATAAAAAGCTTCTCAAACCAAAGCTGAAAAAGGGAAGAAAACAATAGCACTAAAGAAGAAGAAGAGATATCTATTGGAATAAGTACTGGGTACCATTTCTGATAAATAGATTATCAAAGGGTAGCAATAGAGTAGGAATGAAGGAAGGAAGAGAAAGGGAGACAGAGAAGAATGACAGTATATGGGGAGGGAGAGAGGGGAACAGACTGTTAGAAGTTACATGGCAATTGCTGTGGTTCCAGATAACAACTAACTGGTCTGTGAGTTCAACAAACCATCAGAGTTGCTTAGTTTGTAATAGACATATCCTATTACCACTGTCAGTCCCACAGCACAGCTAAAGTCTGACTCTTAAAAAAAGCCTGACTCAGTTTTGGAATTCTTTAGGTCATTCCCAGAATCAATGAAGATAGTGGCCATTATTAACATGGAGTTAAATTCCAGACTGGTAAATTAAATTTGCACTTAATTTTAAATAATAGAGTATGATCAGACATGCTTTTTCTTCTTTACATTATTCAATTTTTCACCAAAATTTACACTGAATTTTTCCTCTGCTAGGAACAATCTGAGAGGTGGCAACATTTCAGTGCAACCCTGTCAGACAAGCCTGTCCTTTCCCTGTTCCATGCAACTAATCTTTCAGTTTTGAATGCATCAATCACGCCACAGCTAATTAATGTTACCCTACAAATAGATAAAAAAGATTTAAATATAAAACCACGGCGAACAGATAAATATGTCTCTTTTCTGTATAAAGTATTATTTGCAGTAAACCATATGATTTCTCATGCTTATTAAATGTACCTGAATAAAGTTCTTCTTCATTCATCTGCAGCAGCTAGATAAGCTTATATGTACTGTGCATACCTGACTTTGAAAGCAAATGTGTGCTATATGACAGTGTGTACATTTCATTATACAAATACATGCCTTTTCTCATTCTGATTAAAACTATATCAAGCCAATCCCATTTAATGAACTTTTATAAGGAAAAGGTAGCAGCCCTTCTTTTCCTGTGATGACAGTAGTGAACCACAGCACTAACAGTGTTGTGAGACTTCACCTGATACATGAAATCACTAAGCTGACTGAGAAGGGATCACTTCCAATGCATTTCACTCAAAGCAGGAACCAAATACTTTGCGTTCCAAAGAAAGCTCAGAATGGCAGACGTGGTTCCATATTTTTCTGAGTGTCAAATGTTTGTTTTCTTTCAGTTTGTTCTTTTTCCTGTGGTACACTAGAAAACTGAAATTCTGGTATCCAAATAAGAATATAAATTTTGACTCTAATACATAGCTTTCTAGAGAGCTAAGGAAGTTAGTGGTAAAAGCTATAATCTGTTATGTCCATTTCTTCCCCACTATCACTCTTTTATAAGCTAACTCCACAGAACTGCTAAAACCCTAAGATAGGAAAGAATCAATGAAAAATACATATATATAAAATTAAAAGCAACTGCAATAGAATTTCACCCACCCCTCAGGGGTGGAGCAACCATAAAGGTTCTGCATTTACATCTGTCCTATTTTGTACCTTTTCAGTTAGATTCCTAATAGCAGTCTGCATTTGTTGACTTTTCAGAAGGATTAGCAAACGTGATGATGGCTCCAGGCAGTATCAATCTATGGGACTTTTTATTAGCAGCGTAGAGTCATTAGGGATCAGAAGAAAAACTCTGAATTTTCAAAGTATGGACAAATCATTATCCCTTGCAGTGAAGGTTCAGACTCCTGTAAGAAAATACCTGTTTCAGAATCTAGACCTGCACAAAGGCAGAGAAATCTACATGAAATCATTCTATTACTGGGAAACTCCTAGCACTTGCAACATTGCAAAATGTAAACAATGAATTAGAGTCCATAATTTATCTATATAACTAAGAATTCTTAAAGCATATTGAATATAAAAAAGAGCCAGTAGGTGAATTCGCAAGAAATTTAGCAATAGCAATTCAAGCTTGTTCTGAGGAAGCTCTATATGCTGCAGGACTGATAGCATTTTTTTTCTATTTACAGTCACTCTTTCTAAAAGACCAGAGTCATTGATCAAAAATCTGTTTGTAGGGTTCGGCGTTCGGAAGATCTCATGATGTCACGGAAAGTTAGAGGCTTAGTCGCAGCCTTGTGATGTACCTGTAATCCCGCCTCCCCTTGTTAGTATAAAAGGAATTAACTGCGCAATAAAAGGCGGAAGTTGGCACTCACACTGTGTGTGTTATCTGTCTCTTTCCCTGGTCTGGGCCGACCAGTGATCTAAGCGTGGCACCTTGATATGTAGCGAACGCTACATCTGTTCTCAGTTAAACCCAGACAAACTCATTGCTGTCCAAACACAAGATACAGTAACCAATGAAGATTGCCTTTACACCTGGATTCCAGACAATATATTTAGGGTAAATACCCTAAGTACTCCTCTGCACCTTTCCATCAACCTTTCTCAAACATTATCACAGAAAAGAAATCTTATTATATTCAGTATATAAGAAAATAATGGACTGTTAGGTGGTTAAGTAAATGGGCACTTCACAACATGGCAATATATTCTTAACAATTATTTTTCTGAAATCAGTCAAACAGCGCATAGTTACCAACTCTTGTGAGATTATTGATAAAAGAGAGATGCTAATTCTGTGGATTTTGGTTAAGGAATAACAAAAATGAAAAATTAAAAACCTTCCTGCAGCATACCTAACAGGCAATCTCAAAGTCAAAAGTTTGTAAATAGATGGCAGAAGAAGATTTTAGTGTAAAATTTCTGAAATAAAAGGAACTTCCTCATCCTTACATGTAATTCTTTGCCACCTCAATCATGTCTTGGATGCTAGCTGAAAATTTAACACATATGCATTTAATTGCAATCCACCAAAATATGAGACATTAGATATGAATGTTCACACAAAACTTGTAGCATTTCAACACATTAAAATATCAGGATAATTCTAATGTACATGCAGATTTTATGCTACTGTAATCCCATTGGTTTTATGGGTTTGTAACAACTGCACAGCAAAAGTTGTAATAAAAACATTTACTAACAACATTAGGGAGAGAGGACAGAGAAAATCTAGAAATTTACTACATACAATGAATATCCTTTACCCCTGAAAAATACTATTCATCATAGTATTTTCTGACTATTCCTACCAATGTAATCTCCTGTTATTTCCTTTTGGTATTCAGATTAGCTATTCATTGTCAGATGCCTAAATGGAATGATTTCAGATTACTTTGGCAACAGTATTTACTAAAAAATGAATTGCACCATTTCAGGGAATCAAATAAAACAGAATTTGGTTCTGTATTGTACCTCTTTATGGTCAGAGTGTCCCAAAGCACTTTATAACACAGTATCTTACTGACAGCACAGTGAGCACAGGAAAATGTTGCAGGCTCAGACACGTTCACAGGCAACAGAAACTCTTTTACAGAGAAGACTTGTTGCTCAGGAACCCAGGGTTTCTTTCTCTTCTTTTTCACAAGAAAGACCCGAGACAAGTTTTTCTTCAACAAAATAAGGATCCTCTTAGGTTCTTCACATCAGATGTCTTAACCGGTTTCAGTTAGAAGACGTTATTTCATACCACCTAACAGAATATTGCAGATGGAAGGCTGAAGAAAATTGTGGTGAAAATAGTACTAAAATATAGGGTTTCTGAAGAAACAGCATAACCTACACTGTTTTGCTGATACCATTATATCTTCTGGAGCCTGAAAAAAACCATATAACCCTGCTGATGTTATTACAGATGATAAAATTCCCAGTGCAGACCCAATTTAATTTACATCAGTCAGTAAAATGGGAAATGTATGCCGACCAATGTTTTTATGTATATACACAAATATTACCAGCAAATGTTACATCACAGCTATGATACAGGAAACACTGGAATGTAACTGGCAGAACTGAAATAACAGAATTCCAGTCACTCTGGAATCACTCATTCAAGCTTTTGCACTGTTCTTGAGGAGACAAATATAGCCACAAAGTTTTGGAGGGGGGAATGTTTTAGATGTGGTCATCTGTTTATCTTCCCTGCAAATAACAACATCCACAAAGTTTTAGCCTCAGAGGTGGGTACTTAGCTGCCACTTCCTGTGAAATTAGGATCATGTGCTTGTTTTACCCAGCCCAGAAGTGATTATTTCCAAGGCCAGCTTCACACCTTCTGCTCACATTCCCTCTGTCTTCCACTCCCAGTACATCCACAGATCACTCAAATTGCTGGTTTTATTTCATCTGAAGTGACCTCTCTTTATTGTCTGATCTTGCAACAAGTTGGGGTTTTTTGTGATCAGAGATAATTTGATTGCAAGCTCCAACGAGGTTCTTGAACAAAGAGACATTACTTTTGTGGCACGGGATGGACATCCTAGAGAATTTCCATGGTTTAACATTGTTATCTCCATGTAAAACACCCAACTCTAGCATGTAATGAAATTAACATCGTTTACTGCAGTGCCACCACTAAGGGCCACAAACAGTACTCTAGGATCTAATGGGAGCCTTCTGTTATGCCAGTACTGTCCAAACCATTATTTGGGTTTTTTTGCTAGTACCATGTATCTTCACTTCAGTGCTGCATCCAAACTTAATTACTTGGCTTCCCCCAGGGCTGCAAACTGAGGCAGCTTCAAAATGAAGGTGGCTTACATTAAATATATTTTAATTACTGTCTTCTCCATCTGTAACAGTAAAGGTAATTCTGTTAATCAAGGGGAATTAATTTGCCTTCACTCAGATCAGTAGTTATTCCATTTTGGACTTTCACAGGGAGAAATACCTGTTCATATATTTTTAAATAATATATATAACTGCTGTCTTAAAAATTATGAACATTCACGGAAACTGGGAATCATAGGTCTGTAAACTCAAGTTGCACCCAGATTTTCAACTATCTCCTGGCTGGTTGCATTATTATTGCAAAATAAGAGGTATTAATTCATTCTGATCTGCAGAAATTCAAGCTTCTGTGCAGAGGACTATAGTTAAAAGCTAAAAAAAGGGCACTGTGCTTCTTCTTTCAGGTTTTATTTTCAAACTCATTTTCACATTTATTTAAATTCTTCAATGTACCTAAAGACATTACCTATGACTTATTTGATTCCAGCTGAAGAACCAGAACAATATCCCATACTTTAGCTGAATGAAACCTGTCAAGCTTGAGTTGAAATTCATCCCAACTCTCTCAACAAATAAAATAATTCCTAAATATCAATTTCAAGTTTTTGCAGCTAAAAAAACCAAATCAAATGGACCTTCATAATGTCATGAAGGTACAGAATAATGAGTACAAGAATCCATGAAGTCCAGAACCCCTTAAACAGTGCTATTGCTATAAAGCACGACAACACCAGAGAATATTGAGAAAGTGATTCTACTGGTCCCTCTTCAAATATGCTGGACTAGAGAAGACCAAAGCAGATTTTGCTGTGCTCAATTTAGTGTTCAATGTAAAGCAAATAGTAGTTTAACTGAACTTTTAAACTTCCTTTTTTTAAAAATGGAAAAATATTGTTTGAAGGAAGGTAATTGCTTAGTTATTTGTGGGGTTTTTTTAAATAAATATCTGCACTCGTTGCACCTCTTGATATGCTATGCAGCATTAGCACTATGTTTCTATCCCTATTTGTAATACTACATGCTAGACTTAGGTCTGATCTTGAGGAAATTACAGGTCACAGAGCACTGTCGCTCAGAAATTGCTACTCCTAAGTAATACAGTTTAAAAAAAATTAAAGAGAGAAAACTAACTAATCCAAGGTTAAAAATGTCAACCAAAAGGGAAAGAAGGTAAAGGAAGAAACAGTGGAGAAGATTATTTAAAAATTAAAATAGGGTCTCCCCCAGAGATGGTGAAAGTGGGAAGGACAGCATCATTTCACTTCTTAAATAATACATTTTAAACTAAAACAATCATCATGTAGACATATACTGAGAACACTCCAGCACTCCACTGGCTAGAAAAGCTACTGGGCAGCTAATGGGTAAGATGCTTAGGAAGTCTAAAACAATTCTGAAAATGATCACAGGCAGAACTTAAGTCATCTGGACTATTTTACATACTTTAGCCAACTCTAAACTTCATTTTCCCCAACCCTGTATGTCAACTAACTGGAGGTTTTGAGGCTTGTATATTAACTATCTAAAAAGTTTTATTATTTCAGGATTAACTCATTTTTCCTTAGTCACTTGGGTGATTTTGACTTTTTTTTAAATAAGATCTTGGCATTAAAACAAATATATTAAAGCAGTAGGGAAAGAGAGAAAATTCTTCTCAAACTATTCAGGTTGTGGTCCTTTCATGAAGCTTTCCAATTATGTAACTCTATATATCTTTTGGCATTCTAGAACTACAGTGGAAAAAAAGAATCAGGCCCAAAATATTCTACACCTGCTGACAGTCAGTAATACAACACTTAGAATATGATTCAAAGTCCACTGAAATCAATGGCAGTCTTCCTCAAGTTGTAACATTTCTTTTGATACTTTTCAGTTATTCATCCAATACAGACAAATCAAAGAACAAAAGACAATCTTTGCCATCTTTATTTAGGAGGGTGCTGCCTGTACACTTATGCTATTTCCAAGCCACCTACCACCATGTTCACCGAACATTTCATTTGAAGGATCATATATACAGCTGATTCTTTCCGTTTCGAGCAAGCTGACTCTTCCAAAATATCTTGCAGATTCCTGGAGACTGGCAACTCTTCAGACAGCACTGAGACAAGATTAAACTTTGACATTTCAAATATCATTATGAAAAATGTGTACTAAATTCAGCAGCTAATTGGATTACAGTCTTACTGACTATATTTAAACTACAATCCTGATTATGCAGTTACCCTAGATATCAGAAGGCTACCTAAAGTAAATCCACAAACTAAACTACAGTGCTCCTGTTCTCCTAATAATATGGTTAGAGGTCTCTGCACAGCACTTAGTAATAAAGAACTTTCTCTTACAGAAAATAGCTGCTGAACAATGACATCTGCTGATACTGCAGCCTGTTATACATCTTATTAGAAACCCCCTATTCTCTCCCACATTCATATCTACATAGCATCCTGCAGAGTAACTTCAGTTCATCTAAGAAAGGGTAAAAGCTTTGGGTTAATAATTCATTCTGAATAGTCTACATTTTCATGCAGTGTGTATCCAGGTGATGCTATGCTTTATGCTTAATATAAATTCAAAATGTCAGCTTTTTAAAAAAAATAAAGGAAGCATTTCTGCCCTTGTTTTAAGTGTGAACCCTGGAATAATTTATTCATAGTATCACAATAAACTGTCAGCTATCTTGACAACTAAAAATGAAGTGTACTGTACTCCTTGGAAATTCCCAGAAATATTTTTTGTGTGTTACAAAAAGAATAGAGAGAAAAGACAACACATTGAAACCCACAGCCAGACTCCACATGCACAGAAACTTCATTCAGATGCCACTGCATTAGGATCTGTAGAGCCTTTACGTCATAACAACCTATCAGAAAAAATCACCTGAAGTGATCTCAGCATATCTAAAAATGTTCAACTGTCGTTTTGAAGCAGTAATTCAAGTATTTAAACTCAGAAAAAAATCTTGACAGAAAATACATGGAAAAAAAGCATGTTAGTGGAAGAGAAACTGCCTTAATTGGGCAGATAAGAGTATTTGATAGGATTATAAAAAGGCAAAACTGTCAGAATGCAATTCTTCTCCTGGCCACTGTCCAAAGCAGTGCAAATTTCAGAGGAAAGAATAAACCACCACAATTAGTACAGCGTCTCCCACACAAGATAATTTCAAAACAATTCTCAGCATTTCACTTTTATTTGTATGAGAGGTAATTTTCACTAACTTTATAGTTTCCCACTGAATTTCTTCATTGTTTAAGTCTTTGGCTATAAAAGGGAATATGCCCCAATGAAAAGCCACTGATAACTAGCAGCTCCAACACATATTTCTACTGTGGACAAGCAAATATTCCAATTGCACCAGAAGAATTTATTCTTGTTTGAGTCATTTTGCTCATGCAAATTATCTGTACCAGAAGCTGCATCAGTTTAGGTACACCAATGACTCAGTTGTAGTCGGAGCAAATGTCCACCACAGAAAAGCTTTGGAATCATTAGAGGTAATGGGTCAGCAGCAGCTCCCTGGTGTGAGACTTTTATTCGTCTTCAGCTACCAAAGTGCTTCTCTTCTCCACATGAGCCACAACTTTCTTTTTCTCCAAACTTTAACCCACAATTTTTAAAGGCTAACCATTCTTTTGACCTAAAAAAGCCTGCTATCATTAAGGAGAAACTCACCAGGAAAGGAAGGTAGAATGAAGATCCCAATACCTGTTCAGCACTGTCAAGACTGGTTTTATTTTCAAAAAGAAAAGAACTCGCATTACTTGATATGAACCCTGCAAAACTGTCAGAATTACTAGCCACCCAGTAGAAAGAGGACATTTCCACTTAGTAAAATGAAGAGTCTCATGAAAGACCTTCATGTCTGCTGCCTCTGACAAGCAAGGAAGCTTTTCGTTTTCCCTTGTAGTTGGCAAACTTATTTCTAAGTATTCTGTGATTACAAGTTCTATATCAAAAGGGCACAAAGGAACATATAAGAAAAATGAGGTTGTATATTCACATATCAGGGCTCAGAGCTACATTTCACTTGACCATAGCCTTTAAATGGCTGCCAATAGTTTGTTAATTTGTTGGTTTATATTTATATATTTAAATTTTATTTATATTATGTAAATTATACATATATATGTCTCATCCACAGCAGACATCACATCATGCAGACAGTTTACTCATTGTTCTCTCAACTTTTTTCATTTGATCAAATCAAAAAATATTTGAATTAAGAAAGAGGCTTCAGAACTATATTTTTGATATTATCTGCCATTTGTTACAATCCAATACAGTCTGAGAAAGGACATGAGGAAGTCCAGCAATGCACATGTAGGACTAACTTCTTCAGATCAGTATTTCTCTTTCCATTCCCCTGCCTCCTACTACCAATATGACTTTCTCAATCAAGGTGGGAAAGATACATTGACAGCAAAAGAAGTAGCAACTATGTTAGCAGCATTTCTGTTGGGTCCACAGGGACAACTTCTTTCAAGCAGATGAAATACATGGCATTCCTGTATTTCTCTTGATCCTTGTAGTCAAGGCAGCACTTCTTTAGTAGAAGGAGGCATCCAAGACAGACATTTCAGAAGAAATATTATCTGTCTTGTGAAGAGTCCCAGGATTTTGTCCTATATTGTTTTATTATAACTGCACATTAAATATTAATAACTGCAAATATGACAGACAAAAAAGCCTCTTGACTTATCCTGAGGATGGTTGCAAAGTAGGAACCACGGCACTTTGCAGCATATATTTCTCATCTATACCACTTCCAGTGGTAGACTAATGGTTTTAAGCAACATGTAATATCCTTGCATTTTCCGTCCATTATCGGAGATTTTCAATTTCTGAATTGGGATTTCCAAACACAACAGTTCTGATAACATTATCAGATATCCAGAATTCTGGGGAAAATAGCTGCTGCACAAAACCAGATCATCCCTTTATTGTACGTTCATGAGTCAAATACACATGCTCATAGCATGCAGAAACATTTCTATCTTTTCAAATTTCAAATTTTCATAGGTATTCTAAGAACTGATCAATATGCAAAGTAACAGTTCATTATCATTAGCTGAAGAATTTTCCTTTGGTTCAAGTGGAAGTTACCATACCTTGACACTCCAACACCCTGAAGAGGATTACCATTCTCAGGATTTGGTATCTATTGCAAACATTTAATTTGATATGGCATGTTACATTATGAATAATAGCTTAGTACAATACATTTTCTTGGTTCACCAACAACCAGCACACCCTTCATTTTTCACACAGCTCTTCTGTTCTCAAATACAGCAGCCCAGCCTATTAAAAAGTAAATTAATCTTTTTTAATGTCACATGTGTGACATTTAAAAAAAAAAAAAAAAGAGTACTTCCTTTCTTGTTTCCTTTTTCCATAAGTATCACTAGAATAATTTCTTCCTCCTTAACTCACATTTAAGCATATTCTAAACATAGCTGTAGTGTATGAAACTAGCATAAATTATGGTATCTCCAGTTCTTACTATTACATCTTCATTATCTAAAATAATTCAAATTTAAGGGAAAAGTATATCGATGCAACACAGGCTGCAGGAAGATTTTCAAAATTATCCTTCTAAGATTGTAAGGAATCTAATTATTCTGACAATCCATCATTGTCCATTGTGCATCATGAGAGACAGCTGGTACTGTTGGATTCACAATATTCTACCCACCTCTTACCTATAACCAGCCAGCAAGGGCTAAGCTAATGTAACTACTTTTTTGCTGTGAGCAAGCTCAGCCGAAAGACAACTTCTAGCAAATTAGTGAAGATTCAAATACCAGTACATATTATAGACACTGGCAGTCTCTTTAGTTGTTAAACAATTACTCTAAAATTAGGAGCAGGACTGAAACTACCATCAGGTAGCCCTTAGTGTTACAAAGACCAAATATAGTGATCGTGGGCAGTCCTGATAAATTATGTAATTACACATATATATATTCTATACAAGCTTTCACGTGAAGGGCCTATAAATGGTTTGAGTTCCTGCAGCTGCATGACTTAACTTTTTTTTTCTCCCAAAACATTAAATACAGGCTGAAAAAATGTATTTTAGAATCTTACCAAACATTAGGACTCTTCCAAGACAGCATTACATAACTTTTATTTCCATTCAAGAAATAGAAGATTTTCTGTCTTCTAACTTGCACATACTTCATAAATACTGACAAATATTTTTATGTGATCATTGCTATGATAAAAACAGGTCCCAATATCAAAATATAATAAAGCCTGAGATGGGGCAAAGAGAGATTCAATGTTCTGGTCTTACCGAGGGTCACAAGCCTGAATCATTTTACCCGAATAATCCTACCCTGAAAGCAAAACAGACTCTATGAAATCAGCATATACCTCACAGCCCACACCCCACCCAAACGTATTTGATGAATCAGCACTTCCTCACCATGGAAAAAAAGATTAAGTATTCATAGTATACACAATTACAAAGTATATTCTTTTTCTTGCTTGAAGAGCATGGAAAGTAATAAACTTGCTATAAATGTGTTCTTCAATTACAAAACAAAAAGGAACATAAATATTTAATGCAAATTAAAAAACTGCTTTAAAATAAAAAAGTGAAAACTGTTTCACTTACAATTAAAAAAATGAGGTTTTATAAATAACAGATACATATACGTTATAAGTGAATACAAATGGCTACAAAAACAATTTATTTACATGCTGCTAGTTGTTTAATCACCTTTAAATTGTCTTTGAAATTTAATTTTAAAATGCTTTCCTGATCACAGTTACTTAGCAAGTAAATATTATGAATATGAATACCTTGCTTGCTTTGTTTCCACATTTCATAAGTCTCTATGCATTTACACATTCCAGGATTTATATTTACTGGTTTGAAATCTATGTAAAGGGTGGAAGATCCTATGAATTACGAAAATTGACTAACTCATCAAACAAACAAAAAATGTTTGTACTGTTTAAAAGACGCAATCAGAGGATAAAGAACTAAGCTCAGACAATAAGTAAATTAGATTTATGTTTTGCATGTAAAGATCACTGATATCAAGTGCTCACTTGTCTCAATTTATCTTAAGCAGAAGTGAGGGTAATGGCACTTACAAAAGAGTCTAGAAATGATATATTACATCTTATTGTATGAAGTCAAAGGTTAAACTTATTATTGCTCACCACAGGCCAACCTTAACCCCAGGATTAATGCCGTAAACAAAAAAGAAAATTCAGTTTGCACACATAATGCACTGGGATAATGTCTCTGAAGAATTACAAAAGTGAAATGATGCCCCCTACTGCTTCCAGAAAATGTTTCTGTATAAATAGGGTCTTTTGGTTCAAAGGGAAATTATCATGTAAAACCAATGAACATGTATTTTCAAACTAACCAGTGCTCATTAGCATGACATATGCCAAGGACAATTTATTTATTCTCTGGCTTTTAATTAAAATATATGAAGGGCCTTGCCTTGTAGAGGAAACTCTCAGGAACATAAACAGCTAGAGTGAATATATAATCTAAATTTCTCAAAAGTTATGTATTTGAGTAAAGAAAGTATGAAGATTTAATTCAATATTTTTTCTTGATGTATTTCTGAATTCATCAAATTTCAAATAATAACTTTTATATAGTAATGATATTTTTCAAATTGTAAAGTTGATAGGATCAATTTTGCTGTCCACTAGCAAGTTGACACAATTCATTAACAGCTAACAGAGATATACAGTGCCTTTGAGTTGTGGAAGACCACAGTTCAATTCCCAGCTCAGTTGTTTAGTTCTGGTATCACAGCTACTGTTGTAATGAATTTTTTGATGGGCAGGTAAAGCAATGGGCTTATTGTCTGAAATACTTTCCAGGGAAAGAGAGCTGAAATACTGAAGAGCCATTACCAAAGTGTCTTTTATTTGTTCTTCTTTTAAGCCACAATACACCCAATGATATCAACACTGTTAACTCTTGATTTCCACCAGTGTAAGTGAAAAATAATCCCCAAATTCTTAAAGGTATTTGGCCAGATTGAACTTCTCTATTTCAAAGTTACATAAATATTTATTGGGTACCTTATTGCCTTTGATGATCTGATCTTCAGCACCCTTGAGACAATTGTTAAAAATATCTCATCTTAAAATTGCTGTCACCTGTTCAAGGCTTGCAGAGTGAAATGGCTACAGTTCACAAGTGTTTATGGCACAAAAGTAAACAGAATTAAATCAGTAAGCAAAGATAATGAGGTGACATGAATAGACATACTTTTTTATTACAAAGTCCTATTTTATCACAAATCCCACCATTTTTCTGAAGTTAGACAATACTACTGTGACCTTACACTGGTAATTTTCAACTCAAAGCACAATGAAACACTGATACAAGAGGACCAGATTTTACCTGATGCTTACTTAGACGATCCCACAGTAGAGTGTGAGAAACCAAAAAACTTTCTTGTTCATTATCAGAGCATAAGAAATTGAAATTGCAGCACTCAATTGTATTTTGGAAAACATTTGGATAGAACCATTTCTGCTCATTTATGGGAACTTTACAACCCACCAGCAATAGGAAAAAAAAAATTCATTATGGTTTACCCTTTAAACATTAACCAGACCCAAGACTAGTTCTGATGAGGTTTAGCAAAATATAAATTCTATTCAAACTTGAAGGATTGTATGTCATAAACATACATACCATGTTTCTTCAAAAGCATATTTTCTAAATAAGCTCAGAAATCAGATTTTGTCCCAGCTTAATTTTTTTTTTTTTTTCTGTTGACAGTTTCTGGCAAAAAGTTTGGCCCTCATAGTGCTAGCTGAATAACACTAGTTCAAGAGATTGCAATGTAACTATCCTCTTCCAGTCCTTACCTAATATAAATCACTATGGGTTAACTGGACTTAGAAGTATATACAGAAGTATATTTAAATAAATATAAAATGTTTTAAGTCATAGGAGATGATTTCAAACCACTCAAGAGTAGACATTGACCAGGCAGGGAATTCTAATTATTACATTTTATTTCCATGGCAAAATTGCATTTAACTGTGCTCAAATACAGTTCAAATGCAACTGAAGCTATTCCTGACTTATACGTATTTCTACATGTATGGTAAAAGTGTGTTGTTTTAGGATTTAATAGTATGGAGATGACTGGACGCTGACAGGACATCAGTATGAAGAAGTAGAAAACGACTGACAGATGTTTCAAAATTTCATCTGTCATATAAAGCAAATTACCTCCAAGACATTTTTCCTAATTTTTGATGTGGTCTCCTTTATCATAAAATAAAACTTACAGCTGATTTCTATTACTTTTAGTGGAATAGGTTGAAATGGGATGGTATCTTCCTGAAACTGTTTTACTATTTTTCTACCACTGTGAAAGCAAGCACATAAAAGGAGGCATCCCATTTGTCTAAATATGCTTTCTAAATGTTAAAGGGTTAAAGTAATATCCAGAGGTCTCTACCTAGAAAAAGCATGCCACTGATATTTAATTGAACTGCCTTTGCTCTGAGGCAAGCAGTAAAATACACTGGAATCAAATGTAAATGCATCAATGTCCTTTATGTAAAGAAAGTGAGCTTAATTTGCTTTTTTTCACCACTATTACACAAGCCTAGCATGCCCAGTTGGTGTAAGTAAAATTTAACTGAAATTCGTGGAAATATTCTGATTTACAACAGCTGATGATTAATCCCACTCATTTTAGTATGATTATATTAGAGCCTATTCTCACAGAACGCCTGAGAGCCTGATTTTTGACTGCAGTGTTTTCATATAGATCTCTCAAGAGAGGATCAGTTACAATGTAAATATATCAGAAATGTTTTCAGACACTTCAACCAAGTAGAAGTCATTGTATGGAGGGAAATGTACTGAAAGTCTGACCCAGCCTACTGTCCATACGTAAAAGTATAAAAAACATGGTATATTCAGAGGGAAAAAAAATACTCTTCTTTAATTGAAGAAAAAAAAAATTGTTCTGTGCAAGAAAATGTAAGCCAAACATTACCATTCTTTTTTAGACATTAAAATAAAACTAAAATTTAAGACCAGATTCCGGAAAACCTTACTAAAGTAAATCAGCACCCATGCAAAAGTCCAGCCAGTAGGAATAACTTTATTCACTTAAGACTATATTGCGTAGCCACATAGGTACTTCTTTTTACACCTGTAATGTTAACTTAAGATCTAATAGTCTTCGATAACAATTCATTCCACTAAATTTTCTCTCTCGTTCATTGTTACTACTTGGCTTTTGATATTCAATTTAACTAGGACTATCAAAGTTTTACCTGTTCCTGTGCATATGATTGCCCATATTGATTACACATGTCCCCAAAATACTATCCCATTTCACTGCTCTTCACTCATTCAGGTGAAAAACATTTAGTCAGTTTAGCAGTCTCATTGAAGTCAACAGGACCATGCATAAAGATGAATAATACTGATTTCTATTGGTCTTAACCTTGTAACACTTAGATTTTGTGTAAGCTATCTGCAAACCGGTATCATTCAGACATGGAAGTTTTTACACCTATTCTCATCCTGCTTTGCACAAATATAAATAGCAAAACAATAAGCAAATCACCTACAGTTAGGTTTACTACATGCTGTATCTCTTAAAAGCACTAAAAAGCCATTGTAAGCACATCTTTCAAGCTTATTGCACCCCTTGTACCTTTCAACTATTGGTGCCACTTTCCACCAACTCTTTTATACTGTACCAAACCTCCCAGAACAGACAGAAATCAGCAGTCAGCTACCGAACAGGTGCAGTACATACAAGAACATTGCTCAGTAACTATAGGTAGTGCTTTACAAAAAGGATTTAAATTTCGGTAGTCAGACTAGGAGCAAAATGTTTCTTTATGAAAATTTTTAAAAAACAAGAGGCTCTTGGCTGCAAAAGTTGTAAAACCTTAATGACGTTCAAGAGTCTAAGTCTACCGTTTGATAAACTGTAAAAAAATTACTTGAAAGAGCTTTGTAAAATCCCTAGTTAAAAGATTAGCAAGACTACTGCTTTAATTTTGGCAGTTGCAGAAACTCTGATAAAGTACACCAATTTTAAACTAAGTTACAGAGTGGCAGCTAAGCATGGAACACTTTTTGCAGCATTTCAGCTGTATTCCTCAGGGACAGCTGCATGATGGTGACACCCCTTCAAATACCACTTGTCATTTCTGCAAATAATTCAGCAATGTTCAATCCCCTCTCACAATAAAGATTATACTCTTAATGTTATCATTTGTTTTGTCAGTCATTCAAGTGAAGCTACAATGTTTAAACACACAGCAGGCACACAGTGTGGAACCTTTAAAGTAACTGGTAATAATACGGCTAAATATTTACATTAAAAAAACACAAAACTGTCTTCTGGAACATTGCCCAGGCTAAATAACAGTCTTTGCCAATACACCTGCAGCTTTTTGTAACTAATTAAGAAACTTGAGCAAACACACTCAAAAAGCCTCAAAAACCAAATGTAGATTCCATTACATAAAAATATTACCTACTCTCAACAACTGAAGCATGTATAATTGCAATGCTTTTGTCTTTTCTTCCTTTTATAACGATTCAATTATATACAACAGATTCTTTTGAAAGGAATTTGGAATAAAGAAAAGTGATTAATTCTAAAATTGAGGGACAGAATAAGTTTCATTAGTAGAAACTATTAATTACAGAATCTATACCAAGGATTATTTTCAAAGAGTTTGCCTCTTGAAACTAAAGAAATAAGACTAAAGCTTTGATCTATAGGTTCATCAAGATGTCAGCATTGCAATAACATCTCCAAAAGGGAAACCTTAATCACAAGTGTCACCAGGGCTGTTGCTGCATAACCAGAGACTTCAATAAGATTTAGAAGTTTGTCTCTATAAAGCATTGTGAAGTTATTTTATTTCAAACTAATTTTGGCTTTTTGCTTTGTAGTTCTGCAAATGAAAAAACTTTAATTAAAGCATATAGCAAAATCTCCTAATGAGAGCTCAACACAATCAGAGGCAGTCTTAAGTTTTAGGATTACATTACACACAAAGACTTGAGAGCTCTAGCCAAGGCTCCTTTTCCTTTCTGAAATATATAAAATTTGAGGTACCACTTTTAGAAAAAATGTGCTACTATTTGTGTTATGACTACAAATTAAAGTTTCTGCTATTCAAATTCATGCAGGATGCTTTCTATACCCTAGTATTTTAGGTCCCCATCCTGCAAACAATTGAACATATATTTAAATTTATGCATGCGAATAACCCCACTGAAGACCATAATACTAATAATGAGGATCAGAGCACCATCTGTAAAGTGCATCATTATAGACTGTATAGCTCATTTAACCAACACAGATCTGAAAGACAATTTCAAGATTCAGTTTTCATGTTGTTTCAACTAGCACAGCTCTTATTTCAAGTATGCAACTCAAGCCCACACATTTCAGGAAGGCCCAGTTTCATAAAATCATTTACGCAACCAATTTTCAATTGCAGAAATTTTAATAAAAAGCAAGAAGTTGCACAAGGCAGCTGAAGCAAGCTATTTTAAAACATGAAAGAAAAAAAACTATTTACACATTACAGTATTTCTCCAACAGTAATACAAATAATGAACTTGGCAACAACTCACTCATATTCAGGACAATCTGTAAATTATCCCACTGGTGTTCCAAGTAGAAATGCAAGACCTGACATAGGGTGTAACCAACTCCTTTGACTGCTAACAGCTAAACGTTGCACTTTCCCTTCCCTAAAATGAGCTTACAAGACACAACCAAAGATTCAGGAAAATGAAATTTCTCCTCCAACTAAACAGGGCCTATCACTTTGGATATTTTACTGTGAAAAGCCCGTAGGCTGAAAAAGTCTTTCTTCTTTAACAAATCCTGGTTTTAAGCAGCCTGTTATAAAATGTAAGAGAATTTCTAGTGTTCTCAACCTAGCTCACATTTGGTTTTCGTACACCTGAATACAGGCTTATGACAAGAGGCTTACAATTTCTCCTAAGTATGGGGAAGATTAAGTTCGGACTGCAGTTTCAAATGGCCACTAAAAAAAAAAATTTAAAAATTGCCATAATCTAAATATTTTCTCTAATCTGAGCCACAACAATGCAGGAAGAAAGTTCCAACTTGTTTTAATAATTGACCCATGTTCGTAAACATAAGTAAGTAAACCTTTTCGATAGCATTGGTCTTTTCCACCTCAAAAGGGCTTTAGTTTGTCTTGAATGTTACAATGTCATGTACCACCTAACCTTAGCAGACTGGGTCACAGTCTTACAGAACCATTCATGCTCACCATGATCTCCCTGAGAGCAGTTTCAGACAATTATAATGCTGTAAATGACCTTTGAATACAGATTTATAGAGAATACATATAGAACTATAGAGATTACAGTAAATTCAGCAGACCAAGTTTTATAACATACAGTATGGCAAAACAGACCACAAGAAAATATACACAGTGGCAAGCATTATCCACTTTACTTAGAAACCAGTAAGCTTTCAGTTATCCTGAGATATTCCAAAGGCTGTGTTGACATGGTAGACAGAAATAAAAGCATTTTCTTTCAGCTTTTTATCTATACTATGTATCCCAAAATGCTGGTAATTTCATTTTTACTATAAAGTTCCCTGCTTACAATTTCATTTGTAATTAATAACGACTACAATGGAACAATGGCTGCAGTGACTATGTTTTAACAGTTGATGGCACCAATCACATCAAGAAATTGCCTAGCTAAACGTTAGGTTACATTCTTATATGTGAATGTTGTAGAATAATTTGATGGGAAAGCAAAATGCAAATGTCTAAACAAAAAAAGAAAAATTTTATCTTCAGGGAAGTACAGCATCTTTATCGAATATGACACTCATCATCAAAACCCTATGCTGTTTAGAAAGCATGCATGTGTGTAAATGCAGTGTGTGTACACAGATGTAAATTTCTCCATTTTACCATGCCACAGACAAAAATTATATTGGACTCAAAGATATAACACTTCAAATTCAGATAGGAAAATATATATAGCTATACTTGGATGTAAGCATTTAGCGTGATTTTCCAATGTGCTAAGAACTGCAAACTCTTATTTGGTTAAAAGGTTTCTAAACAGGGATACAAGTGCCTTTATAAAAATGGTATTTTATGTTTTTATATTAAAGCTTTCCTGGTGTAACATATAAGTAGATTAAAACAAAATATGTACATTTAGATACACAACCATAAAATATTCATCCTCCCTTCGAAGGCTCTATTTAATGAACCGCTACTAAAAACTAACTGCACAGTGATGCTAAAGAGATGGACAAAACAAGTGGGAATCAAATAGTCTAGGGGGAACTTGGAAGATATTTACCGGGTTCTAGGATGGGAAGAGATGAAAGAAACTTAAGATATTTACTCCTTTGTACAACCATTAGTCAGTATTGTCAACTCCAGATGTTCAAAAGCCTAGTGAAGTCCCAGAGCTACTTTTAAAGAACTAATCTTATCTTTCACGTCCCATTTTAAGGCGCTTTTTTTTTTTTTTAAGTAAAAATGTGTCCTTTGTGTTTTCTGAGCTATCAGAGCTGAGGATTTGGGGATGGAGGCCACACTTCTATCGCCTGCGACCACGAGGGATAAAACTTACATTTCTTTTTAAATGAAATCCCTGACGACGGTACCAGAACATGGCTGTGCCAACAGCGTCTTAAAACCAAACTTCTGCGCTGTGAAATCGTGAAAGAGGAAGGTTTCTTTCCTGCCAGGCAGGGGGAGGTCGCTGTGTGAGGACTGTGCCTGGTGCTAACGGTCGGGGGCGGGGCGCTGTGCGGAGCCGCCAGCCTCCTCAGGGCACCTAGGGAACGACTGCAGGCACCCGCCGGCCTGCGGCGGGAGCCGCGAGCCAGAGGAAAAAACCAGGAGGCGGACGGCTCGGCCTCCGCACCGCTCCGGGCCCCGCCACAAGCTGCCCATCCCGCCGAAAGGCGGGACGAAGCCCAACCTACGGAGCAGCGCTTCGGCCGCCCTTGCTAAAGATGGCGCCGTGGCTGCGCAGGGGCGCTCCCCGCCTCCTGGCGCGGGGCGCCGGCAGATGACGTCCGCGCGCCGTGCGAAGGGAGCCTGGGGATTCCCCGTGTTGTTGTCCTGGGGCCCGGAGGGATGGGAGGCCGGAGCGCGGGGCGGCGCGGCCGGCGCTGATGGCGGCTCGCTGGGCAGCCCGCGGCTCCGAGCCGGGGCCGGGGGTGGACGAGTTCACCGTCCCTGCGGAGAAGAGCCGCCTCCTGGAGGGGAGCCGGGGCCGCATCGAGGGCTTGTTCGAGGTGCGGCTGGCCGTGCTGGGGGCGCAGGGGGACTGGCGGCCCGCGATCCCGCCGCCGGGCCCGCCGCCCGCCGCCGCCAGGATCTGGGTGCAGCTGGCGGGCGGTGGGAAGGCCGTGCGCAGCGCCAAGGTACGGGGGCCGGGGGCAGGGAGGGAAGCGCTGGGGCGGGGTTCACCCGGACGGAGCCTGGGGCTGTGTTTGCTTACGGCAAGGCCCCCCTCGCCTGGGGCACGGCGCGGGGCCGCTACGTGCGGGTAGGAGCAAGAAAGGGTGGGGGAAGAGTGCTTCACCAGGAAACAGAAACGGTCCTGCCTTGGCAAATAGGTGTGTTCCAGGTGCCAGGGTGTCTCCGGTGGTGTTGACATAAGCGTAGATAATAATGAGAAACGATTCAGCTGAGAAGTGCAAAGGTCGTCGGGATTGCAGAGGGCGTTACGGTCCCCACGTTGTGAAATACTACTGCTGTCTGCTGAGGGGTTGTAATACCTGTGAGGATGGGCCAAGTTCTGGTTTAAAGCGCGATTAAGATGTATCGCTCTCCTTTTCCTTCCTGAAGTCAGGAAATTCTTCGGGGTTGGTTGGGTGTTGCCATGTTTCACAGTTGCTTTACAGATTTGATTTATTCTGTGGCATTTACTAGCTTATTAGCAAAGCTCTCACTAACAGCTTAATAGAGCTAATATTTCCTTGGTGTAAAAGTTGGTAGATCCAGACTGCTTCGCCAGTCTGTTTGCTGGAGCAGATAGCTTTCTTTTTAACCAAACACTTCACACGTTAAAAGAGAAGGCCCTCTAAGCTGTTTGTGTCTCTGACTGTGACACTAGTTGCTGTGAAGTATCTTCACAGAATTACTTTGTTAAAAACTCTTTTACAACTAACTGAGGGGGGCTCGGCAGGAATGATGAAATTCATATTGCTTATAGTGGACCTGGCAACTATAGGTGTTTGAATCATGTGATGAGAATGGTAGTGTAAGCACTAGCTAGGCTGAAGGTAGCTTTCAAAACGAAAATCTCAGTAAGTGGGCAATTGTGTCTGCTTGTTTATTTGTTTAAATACATGTATATGTTAGCGGGGTTACTTAGCATATATGTTGTGACTTAATTCACAGACTTGGCAGTCCACTTTGAAAAACTTGATTCCTTAACTGTTTAATGTATCAGACTTAGAAGGAAAATACTATGACTGTTGAGGTTTTTTAATTATTTGACTCTGAAATTGATTTTAAGCCAATTTGCTTGCATATGTGGGCTCAGAGACTCCAGAAGCTGTTACAGGTAACATAAACAGCTATTCATCTTCTCCAGGCAGCTGCAGTACAGCTTGCTTTTTTCCAGAAAATTAAAGCCTGAAACAAGCAGCACAAGATTTCCATTTTCTCATTGCTGCTTTTCCTAATAACATACAAAATGTTTCCTACTCCACATACTTTAAAGGGTATGGGAGACTTGTCCCTTACATGTACAGCAATTTTCAGACCCTATCTGGAGGGATTATTGACTAGAAAGTACAAACAATTGCATGTCTCTATTGTCTCCCTTTAAAAGGTTTGGTGACAGCAATTTGTGTTTTTAATTCATCAGTCACGCACAATGTATTCATTCTTACGTGCTGCTTAGTAAATGTGGGGGAAAAAAAAGTTCCCAGATTTTTAATATCCTTCTTTCTGATTATGTTACTGTCCTGTTGCTCTGCAAAAGCAGTCATATGATGACTAAGGCATGAAAAGTAATCCTGTGGATTTTGTTGCAGAAGCAGTTTGTGCTAATATGGTCTTGAAGCAGCCTGCTGCGATGCTTTTGGTGATGTAACTCAAGAGGTGATAGGAAGTGGTGTTATGTTATTCATTACCTTCTATTGGGTTTCAGTTCCATTTAAAAGAGAAGTTTAGCTTCTGAGAGTAAAGAGAGATAATAAAATTTGGTATAGTTGGGAGCGTGCAAATACAACGACTGCAGTTTAGAAACTGGTTTCTCTACATTATAGAATTTTAAGCATGGAAAGAGACAATTTGGGGAAAAATAATGCCACCTGAAAGAAGAAATAGTATACTGTATTGACAGAGTTCTGAACTCTGGCACATTTAAAACAAGGCAGTGTAGTGAATTTACCTATAGTAACTTCTAGGTGGCAGAAATAGCAATGGGATTTTTTTTTTTCTTTTTCTGGAACACAGAACTATCTGGAGCCTGGAGTTTTCTCAGTCATTTGTCAGTATCATCTGCTTTTTCAAAATAATGAGTTTCAAAGCCCCATGTGGAAAGCTGCTTGGTATTGAGCTTTTTGGGTGTGATTTTCTTTGGTGTTATATACCCATTGTAAGTAGGTGCTCTGGCAGTTGTAGTTTTAAAATATGAATGTTTTATTTGGTTAGTAAGGGAATCTTATCAGAGTCCAGATAGTGGTTTTGTCATTTGTTTGGGTTTAGCATTATTTTTTTTCTAAAGGGTATCTTAATGGATACTAGTTCTGTTGTGCCATGCCACAAGATTGATGTCCTTGATTTTGGGTAGTAAGTATAGAATAAGTAACACATTATAACAACTTAAATATATAGGATAGCTACTGCTGTGATGAGCCTTTGCAAATCATCTTTAGAAATTGTTTTTAGAAGTTCAGTTTTATGGACTAGGTAGAATTCTCTAGTGCAAGGCATTTGTTCATGAAGCATGTTCTCTTTGACCAAAGAATGGGGATGGGAAAATAAATCGCTTTTGACTTGTCTTTCAAACTGTTTGAGCTACAACTTGAAACTGATAGTAACAGAGTATTTAAGTAAATTTATTTATAAACAATAGGATATAAAAGAAAGTTAGCCTTCTATGAGATCTATTTAAAAATAATTTCAGATTATCTGTATTTTACCTCTATTAACCAGTTTACTGGCAGTATTTACTTTCTCACATTTGTTATGCTAAGTTGGCTTTATTTTCTAAAGTACTTGTCCATTACTGACCTAACCAAAACTAACTTTACACATTCACAAATATTCACTCTGCTGTCTTTTTCTCCTTCTAGGAGTATATTAAGGGACTCTGTGAACCTGAACTAGAAGAAAAGGAGTGCTACCCAAAGGACATGCACTGCATCTTTGTTGGTGCACAGAGCCTGTTTCTCAACAGCCTTATTCAGGACACCTGTGCGGATATAACAGTGCTGGAAATAGGATTGCTCAGTATTAAGGGGGGTGCAGAAGCTGTTGTCATGGCTCAGAGTCATGTTCAGCAGCTTGTGAAGCTTTTTGAGAATAATGAAAGCTTATTAAGTGACAATGAATCGGAGATTAAAAAGCAATTCAGACAGTTTGTGGAAGCACATGCAGATAAATATACAATGGATTTACTGATTTTGCCTAGCTCGCTAAAAAGAGAACTCCTAGCTCTCACACAAATGGAATGTTGTGAAGTGGAGAGCAATATCATAGATCTTACAGGTTCTGACAGCTCAACAGAGCTTTTACAGAATAAAGCCTCCAAAGTAATTGCTACAAACGGAGATGGAAGAGCAGGTGGTGAGGAAGCAAGAAACAATGCTGGGACACCTGTAACTGAGCTTACAAAGCAAATGGACACTGTGTTTTCTGATGCTCCTGAAACAAGTTTTATTCCTATAAATGTTGTGCCTCTGTTAGAGGCAGTGGTGTCTAAAGAAAGGCAATCATGTAAAAGAAGATCTTCTGATGATGAGGAAAGGCTCCCTAAAAAGCAATTCTCTTTGGAAAATGATCAGGAAGTGGAATCTCCTTCTAATCCTTCAGACAGCAATGTAGTTATTGATCTGCTTTCGGATAGCTGCAGTGAATCAGATGAACCCAGTTATTGCCTTAAAGAAGGTGAAGATATCAATGAGGAAATGGAATATAAGATCCTTGTTAACTTTTTCAGAACAATGGGATATTCCCAAAATATTGTAGAAAAAGTTATTGGTATCCTAGGACAATCTGTGGAACCATTAACGTTGCTAGAAGAAATCGAAAAGGAAAATTTAAAATTTCAAAAAGAACAGGAACAGTCATCTCAAAAGCCTAGAACTATCAATCCTCCTTTGGGAAATAATGCAAATAATTCACAAAAGCTAGAAAACAAAGGCATTTCTAGCAGTAAAAGTCCACTTAAATCCAGTCATACTTCAAAGGAGACAAAAAATAAGTATCACAAAATAAGAGATGCACCAAACGTGCAAGTTGATGAAGAAGATAAAATGCATATGTTGGTATGCAGACCTGCTTCTCCTTCCAGTAAAAATTCAGCTATGTGCTATCAACAAAGAGACATTTATTGCCCTGGTAGGAATCTCAGTTCAAGGTCAAGTGATATAGAAACTGATGGTGGTCTAACTTTCAGCACTGTACAAGCTGGAGCTCTAAAAGATGTTGATTTTGTAGCCAGAGGGAGCTCAGATATGCAGCGTATTTCACCTAAGACTAAAACTGCAGTTCAGCAAAAATCTGCAGGGCCCTCAACTGTACAGAATAGTCATCCTGGTTTTGAGGACCAGTTAGGACACTGCAGCTCTTCTCAAGTAAGATCTCTCAACCAACGCCTTTCCCAAACCTCAAATTCTGAAAATCCTATCCGAGACCAGGTATTGTCTTCACAAATACATCCTTCAAATCCTGTTAGAGAGACAGTGGCACCACACAGATGTCATCCTGATCCTTCAGTTACTGGAGTTCAAAGATTTTTGGAATCTCTGAAAAAGCCATACAGATTGGAATTGAAAAATGAACCTGGGAAACCATATTTAAAACATATCATTATTGATGGAAGCAATGTTGCAATTTCGTAAGTATTGTTCTTTTCAGCTATCTCTTTATTAAAAGTTCAATGAACTTTCAAATGAAATGGGGACTAAGAGGTTACTGTGGCATATATAAAGTTTTTGGTAGCTAGCTTTTTGGTGACCAACAGTCCATGTACACAGCAAGGTTTTTCAGCTAGTGGTAATGGCTACATTGGTAAGTTATGGTAAGGCTTGATAATGAAAAATTACATGAGATTGACAGTAGCCATTTCAATTTCCAATGGATAGCAATTTTGATAGTTTTTATTCTCTGTTTAGTGACAGCATTCATTTTTATGACTGGCTTGTTTGGAGTTACTATTCTTTGTTAAGATACTGTGCACGGAAGGAAATTCAGAAGTTTTTAGCAGATGCACTACATGACACTTAATTCAGTACAAAAATCCAGCTAGAACGGTGTGGTTGTGGGGTATTCCATCATGAAACAATTCTTATAGAATTTACTTCTGGTTTAAAAAAATTACGTAGTCTGAAGTTGAACAAATGCAATAACTGGTTAAAACAGAATAAGGAAAATCCTTGATTTTGACTTAAGAATTGGTTGATAAATACAATACTCTGGAAGAAACTTTCTGTAAAGCCTTTTAAGACTTAGCTTTCCTGCTCTGGTAGAAATTTGTGAATTTGTAAAAATGGGTAGCTCAGATTTATGAAGCCCAAATACTAAAACAATCTGAAAAAAACTTGAATACAATAGGCAATGAAAGCTAAAACTAGATATATGTTAGAGGTAGATGAGATCCTTTTTGATAACGATGTTTCAAAATGAAAAGTGAATTAATTCTACAGCATTTCTTACAAGGCAATGGTCAAATTTGAAGCCTCATTTGTGCCATTTCAGAGCAACCTGCTTTGAATTATCAGTGCTCAAGCTCAATGTAACACTTCAGTCAGAAGTAATTTCAGTGAGCCCTGCTCTGTTGGAAGCAATTTCATGCATGAAACTTAATTTGCTTTGCACGCACCTAATAAAGAAGTTGAGTTACCATCATCTTAAGAGTAAAGTGTTTTGGTTTTTTACTTTTGCTCTTAGTGTCTTGTAATTTTGAAGTGGAGGTTCTTATAGAGTAGTAATGTATTTGTCCTTTAACAACATTACACATTAGTGCTTGGGTCCCATTAATTTTTGTAAATGTAGGCACACAACAAAAATATTCCATCCCCCTCCATAAAACTTGCAGAATAGAGAGCCATGTGTATGTGTGTGCACACCTTGTCTCCTATTCCTCCTGATACCTGAAAGAATGTATGCAAACGATAGTAGACAGTTATAGGGCTGTTGGATATTTTTAATAGATTGGCTGACAAGGCACCATGCAAACAAACCCTATGAAATGGGCACAGTTAATACTGAAAAGATCAAGAAATCCCTTTTATTGACTATGATGCAGGGATTTTCCATTATTGTAAATAACTTAAAATTCCTCCCCCCCCCCCCCCCCCCCCCCGCCCATGTTTCTATTGTAGACAACTTTGGAGGGCATTGTCAATTACAATTTTCTTTTTAAAGTTTGTTATAACTAACTGGAATAGCAAAAATCAGTTAAAACCTATATCTCTTTAAAATTTTATGTTTCACTTGGTTCATTTTAACATTTGTCTCATCAAAGCTCCTTGAATTGATTGCTGTTCTCTAGTCAGGAGGAGACTTGGATTTGTTCTTTTTATACGAAGTAATTTTGAAAAGTAAGCATGTCAAGGTTTTGTCATTGTTTGCTGTGGGGCTTTTTTGTAGTTGTGGAATATGAAAGTGAGGAAGTGGTAGTTTTTAAGAACAAACTGACTGAGTATTCTGTTCCACTCGACAATGTAACAATAAGTAAGAGTAAACTTACTATGAGAACTTGCTGTTAAAGATTTTTTTTGGTGCATTCAGAGTTCCTCTGCTGAACATGCATAAACCCTTCCAAGTACAGAAATCAGTTTCCATTCTGAAACCATGCTGCCAGAACCAAAATGGAGTACTTTAACCAAAACAATAGTAATTCTGAGAGAGATTCTCTGTATCCCCAGACAAAGTGGGAAAAGATTAGCCTATTTAAGTGTTTTTTAAACAGTTAAACTATTTTAAAATACGGATTTTAACCTTGGAGACTGGAAGTCCTGAAGAGCCTCATATCAGCTATATTATCTTGTATTTAGTTGTCACTAATTCTTGCATAGGATGTTTTCTAAGAATAGGCCAGACTACTACCAGTGATCCCATGAATTCTGTAGGATGCTCTTAGGCTGAGAAAAACACATCTGACTGGTTAAGATACATGTATCGTGTCATCTACTTCCAGCTATTGGATGAAAGAGGCTTCCCAAAGAATGGGCTTAAATGTTTAGGGGAAGAAAATCAACTTCCAGGAAAAAAAATTATTATGTTATGTACCATAAGAAAATAATGTCAAAGTCTGTCCTAAAATGAATTTAATGTTTCAGATAGTTGACAGTTGGTACACTTTCCCAGAAGTAACTATGTAAACACAGTTCTGCATGTGCATGTACACACAGTTGTGTTGATGGGGAGAAAAAGTGGATGTATGCTTCTAGTTTCACAGAGATGCCCTTAGATATTACTCTTTTGTGGTTATGAAAGACCTATTTTAGCTCCTAAACATCTTAACAAAATTCATGGAATAGCAAAACTTCCTCAATTATTAGGGATAGTAAATACTTCTCTCTCCCGTTTCTCTGTAATACGTATGAATTTTGCTTGAGAACAGAAATAATAAATTCTGTTGTTATTTTTGTGAAGTGCTTGTGTCACTGTTAATATTATTTTAGCAAATTGGGGAATCAATCTTAACTTCTTCCCTTTATGTACAGTCCTAGCCTGATGATTTCTATTTTGATACCTTGCTATTTGCTGATAACTTCAGCGTTCAACTCCAGGGGGTCCCTAACATAAGAAGGACATGGGTCTGTTGGAGCGAGTCCAGAGGAGAGCCATGAAGATGCTCAGAGGGCTGGAGTACCTCTCCTATGAAGACAGGCTAAGAGAGTTGAGGTTGTTCAGCCTGGAGGAGAGAAGGCTCTGGGGAGACCTTACAGCAGCCTTCCAGTACCTAAAGGGGACCTACAGGAAAGCCAGAGAGGGACTTTTTACAAGGGCATGTAGCGATAGGACAAGGGGTAATGACTTTAAACTGAGAGAGGGTAGATTTAGTTGAGATGTAAGGAAGAAGCTCTTCACTGTGAGGGTGGTGAGGCACTGGAACAGGCTGCCCACAGGGGTTGTGGATGCCCCATCCCTGGAAGTGTTCAAGGCCAGGTTGGATGGGGCTTTGAGCAACCTGGTCTAGTGGAAGATGTCCTTGCCTATGGCGGGGAGGTTGGAACTGGATGATCTTTAAGGTCCCTTCCAACCCAAACCATTCCATGATTCTGTGAACTTACATAAACTACTAGATGATACCTTGAAATTCCTAGATGTGTAGTTCATTCAGAAATATTTCTGCTGATGTTTTAAACTTAATTCACATAAAAATATATCTCACTTTGCCTGGTTTTTTTTGGCAGGCCTCTTATGTATCTGTATGTGTTACTGCTAGATCATTATTTTTCCCCATTCAGGACAAAACATACATTTTTAAAGATGATTAGCTTCAAATGCAGTTTAAGGACCAAGGACCTAGTAATACAGAATTGTTTGCAGTTAGTCCAGAAAGTCTCTATAGCACAGATCAGGCATCAAATGTAGATCTAAGTAACTTCTTCTGTTTATGAGAAGGAATGTTGGAAGATTTCTTAATGTGTAACCTTTCCTACCAAGTGATCATTAGCTGAAGAAGGTCATCATCATCCTTTTAAATTGATTTCCCCAGGTTAAAGAGCCCAGAGCTATTCCCACATGACTGGCAACAGTAAAACTTCTCAGGTCAATCACTGGAGAATTAATTGAATTAATAGATTAACATTTTCTGTCATTTTATAGTCTTACTAACTTTAAAGGAGACGCCTGACATGATCCAAAAACTATTGACACTGCTTTAACTCAAGTACAGTGTTTAGTTACAGTAAATAGTTTTCTAAAGCAAACATTTCCTTATAGTTCAGACTCTGTTATTTAGAAAATAGTGATGTAAAAGTGCAAGTCACAACTGAGTCATAAGCTACTTTGAACTTCTAAAAGTGATTTCCCAAATGTGTATTAGTGGAAGAGAAATGCAAATTGTTGTGGTCATGTAGAAAATAACAAATGCACCACATCCTCTTTGTCTATTTTTTTTTTTATATGAAGAGATTTTTTTGTCTGCATATTTCATCCATGGGGTTTTGTGTCTTTTGTTTTTTTAAGAACAACCAAATACATCTGAAACCAATGAATTGAAAGATGGTGAATAAACATCTGCTTATCTCTGACGGCTGCGAGACTACTGTAGGCAGTGGCCTCCTAACATTTTTTGATTGAATACCCCTACCAGTAGAAAAATCTTAGAGCATGCACCCCCAATATATGTATATTTATCAACTATACAGGTGCATTACTGAAGTTCTAATATTTCCTTCATGGACCCCCATGAGGTGACCAGGGAGGTATTTAAATGTCCTACTAAATAATTGGGGGGGGATGTTAATGTAGGTATTATGCAGCTTCCTTCTGACTAAAGCCTCATTGTTTTCTTAGATCTTAGAAAGTGAAGAATTGTTTTCAATTTTGCTTTGAATTGTTTTGAGTTTTGCTTCTTAGTACCTTGAGGTTATAGACAACTGCTTCCATGCCTATATTGGTTTGGGGATTTTTTTGACCTCTAAATGCCATGTGTTTTGGAGGTGAGGGGAGGGGTGTGGATATTAATGCATTGTCCACATACTTTGGCTAAGGCTGAATGGGCTTCTGAATCACTACTTGCCTTGTGTCTTAAGTCTGGAAGACTGCAAGAAGCTGAAGAATTTTTCCTCTTGACACGTGCAGCCTAGTAAAAATGGCACATTGATATATTAATGCTAGCGGTACTTTCAGTGTGCTTGTTGAATGAGAGAAAGCCCAGAGTTTAGCTGCTAACAAGTATTTTTAAAAATTGCCTCCTCCTGTGTGCTGCAAACAGGCCTCTCAGGGCAGACTGAAATATCCAGATAGTTGTCAGGTAATTTTAAATTAAATTTTATTAAAATGTGGAAGAAACTCAGAATGAAAGAACAATTGGATGGAATTATATCTTGCTAGAATTGTTTGTAAAAATGATGTGTACTTTCCTTAATTTAGTTAAAAAAACAGAGGGAAAATGTTACATGTGCCAGAAAGCAAACTGCTGTTTGCTGCTTTGTGCTGCTTATGATAATCTCTCATTTAACCTAAGAAATACCTTTGTAGGGTCTTCGTAGTGTTTTAAAGAACTGGGACAGCCAAAACCAATATTTACAATGGCAGTTGGGGAACAGATACAGTCTGTGAGATGGATGTCTTGAGAAGACCACCTTGCTGTGATAATTTGCTGTCCTTCAGATGTTTACCTAGCTCAAATAAAGCATTTCATATTTCTGTTTATCTAGCAGTGACATATTCATTCATATTATAGATCACCTTAATTCTACATGTTATTTGATGAAGTTAAATATATTCCTTCTATTTGCGTGCTGGTTTGTTGTTTTTTTAAGTTGCTACAATGCAGAAGTCTGTGATCATACTGGACAAATCAAGAGCTGCTGTTCTAGTCTTCAGAAGATGTAAAAACCAGAGAGTATGCTGTGTAGTTCAGCAGGTTTAAAGGTCTAAAACGGGAGAATGGACAAGTAGAGAAGGCACAATTTTCAACATGAACATTGAGACCTCTGCATCTCTTGAAGTCCAATTGAGAGCCATTAATACAGTGAAAGTATTTAACAGAGTTTTCTAGTTTATTGAATAGGATACCTAACTTAAAGTGGAGGAATGATGACTTAAGTTTATGACCTAGAAGGTTTATGAGGGGTAACTCTTCTGTGACAATTGCATTCCTTCATTTGACTGCTCTTGACGTCAAGAACACTTAATTTTATTGGGGCAAGTGTGGCATAGGATTATTTTTTTTCTCCAGAAACTCTGTTAATAAGTCAGATTTTTTGCCTTTTATAGTTCAGATCTAGCTTACTCATTTTCCTGCCCTTCTACATAAAACATTCCTCTCCAAGTTCAGAGAACCCTAATAATTTATATTTTGATACATTTATTTTAAAATGAGTTTACAAAATTGGAAAGGGATACATGAATGCTAGTAAAGGCTGAGTTTCACTGTAAAATAATTCCATGGAGATGTTTTAAAGAACTCTCTCTTCAGAAGATTTCCTGGTAGGTTAAACTAGGGGTTTAAAGATACAATTCCATGCAAAACTAATAAGGCTTACTATTAGGCTTATAATATACAGTTGCACATTAACTAGGAGACTGGTTTAAAATATGAGTACCACTTGGTCACTTAACTGTTATGAGAAGCACTTTGTAGTGACTTAACATCTAACTTAAAACATAGAATATGCACTACTTTGTAAGAAATGCTTTGCCTGTTCATGCCATCGGTTCTGATTCAGTGTGTCTTTTCTAACTAAGTCTATCTTTGTTTTGTCTAAGCGTAGCCTCTAATCTATGAAAATGTGAAGGGAAAAGTTTCTGAATGAAAACTGGATTTAGCCTTATGTAAAGTGCTAATAGGTGTTTTGTAGGAATTTATTCTAGAGGTATTTTTGAGGTCTTCTGTGTTTATTTTAAGATTCTTCCAATATTCTCCTGAAGCTTAGTTCCCAGAATCTGGGTAGACAGTTAATTGCTAAAGGAGGACGTCCTGCCATGTGTTAAATGGGCATATAGGATCTTTGGGATAATTCAGACTGGGGGGGACCTCACAAGGTCATCAACTCCAATCTCTGTATCACTTATATTAGGCAGTTGCTGATTTTTCTGGAAAGTCACTTAACTGTGTTGCAAAAACAGGTAATAAACATTTTATATTTTTAAGGGGGGTGGGGGAGGGATTACCACTAAAATACAGTGTTTTAAAAACCTTTCTTCAAAGAAATTTCATTATTTTGGTTGAATACGGTAGCTCAGATTGTTGAAATGAAGGGACAGGAGGTCCTAATATCTTAATTGTCAGAGAACTTCTCAGATGTAATCGTTGGGAACCAGTTGAACCAAAGGTGTTCTATTTTGTAGTGGGACTGTATTTGGAACTACCACAATATTGGATTATGATCATTTTAATCTATAATCAATTGATTTTGGAAGCCATGACTATTGGCCTCTTTTTAAAGCTAAACCACTTCTGATTACTCAAATATTGTTGTGCCCATAAAATTGAAAGGAGACTGAGGAATAAGTATGCAAAGTGATATTTCTATTCTCTTCTTTTGCTGAAGATCTCTTTCCATTTATAAGATTCCTCATCTATAACATCAATCTGCCTTTTACTTTGGTGTGGCTTTATGTGTAACTTCCAGCTTCACTTTGCAAGGTTTTGTTCTGTTTTCTTTGTATTCTTAGTCCTAAAACTCTAGTGAATTTAATCTCCCTTCTCTTTTTCTCACCCCCAGTCATGGTCTAAGGAAGTTCTTCTCCTGTCGAGGAATCGCAATAGCTGTTGACTACTTTTGGAAACGTGGCCACAGAAATATTACTGTGTTTGTTCCACAGTGGAGAACAAGACGTGATCCTTACATTACAGGTGAGGGAAATAGTTTCTTAATGTTTTCTTTATCAAACTGCATTGTAACTGTTTCTTTGGATGCTTCTGTGAAGAATGAATGGAGAAAGAATACTTGATAAAATATTAAGCACGAGCAGTCTGGTTGCTGAGCATGAGTAATTGGGTTTCCATACACAGTGTGAGACACTCCAAAATGCTGTTTAGGCTAACTGATGTGCCATAAATGGAGGCTTCTTTGTTTGTTTGGGGTTTTGTTTGCTTTTTAATTTCTAGTTTCAACCTCTTCCTCCCCATTTTTATTATACTGGCAATTCTTCAGCTATCAATATGTCATTTCTATAGATTAATAGGTACAAAAACAGTCCATCTTCTCTGCTAATTATATCTCAGACTAATTGTCAAATCTATAAATAGCCTAGAAGAAAGCTTTTGTTTTTAAGAACAGTTGTTTCGTGTTTTAACAGAGCAGGATTTCTTAACACAGCTGCAGGATGTTGGAATATTGTCTTTAACCCCTGCAAGGATGGTTTTAGGAGCAAGAATTGCTGCTCATGATGACAGGTACGGAATATACATAGTTTTTCAAGTCTTTCTAAACATCTGGCTGATGGTTGTACAAGCTTAAAACTTCATGAACAGTTGTATTAGCTAGTTCTTCAACCTGTCTAGACAGCAAGCTGTGCATTCAACTTAAGACTGAGCTTTACATCTGTTATGTTATGTTAGTCTCCTAAGAAGCATTTCTATATGTAATTCTCTAATAATATTGTAGGTACTGTTTTCAGAAATTCTTGGAAAATGGCAAAAAAAAAAAAATCCATTTCAAATGCATTGAGGAAGAGATTAGTCTTCTAGCAATGTTTTTATGCTTTCCTGATCATCTGTCATTTAGTCTATCCCTGAATTGTCTTTTATATTTGGGGGACCACTAGCATAAATCAGCTACTGATCAGGTACTACTTTGCTCTGGTTTTTTTCTTGATGCCCTTGTCGGTATGCCACCATGTGATTTGTAACAATGTGTAGTCTAGTAAATTTCCAAGTTGATTTGAGCACCAAAGTTCAGCTTCAAAATGTAGGGATCATCTTTCAGTAAACAAGACAACAGTAAGCTTTAGGGTTTTTCGTTGGGTGTTCGTGGGGTTTCCTAGTGCTTAACATTGCTACTGCCAGATTTTCCCAGTCTTGAGACATAGTTAAAAGTGCATGCTGCTTAAGTGTTTTTCCACAACCAGCTTTCCTAAATCGGCATGGATGAGCAGTTTGCAGCTTTGAAATTGTGTTTTGCAGCTAGCTACAGTTCACTGGATTTCGGTTTCTTCCTTCCTACTAATAATCATTCTTACTTTATTTTTCTGACTACAAAACTGTCAAGTTTTTGCATCATGGGCATGCCTATTTTTGTTAGATTGCACAGTCGTGTACCTGATTGCAAACCTTGATATGCAAAAGATACATGAAGTAGAGTGCACTTAATTTATCTTCCTTGTTAAAATACAGCAACTCTGATCTCTTAACTAATAATGTTGTAGCAAAACAAATGTACAAGGCAGCCAAGTTGGAGTTGTTTCCACACTAATGTTTTATATACACCCAGCATTTCATATAAAATGCTATGTAGGTACAGTATTTGCAGTTGAGATTGTTGCCGAAATCCAGAATAAAACTCCTTAACAGCAATGAGAAGTTAAGAAGCAGGCACTTTTTTATTGCAGCGCTGGGCACACAGGGGATCACTCCACCTAGTGTGTGCACCTGTCTGGTTTAATCATGCAGGTTAAATATACACCTGTTATACATATTCACTAAATTTCTGGGAAATGTCATACATAATCATCAACTGTCCGATAAATCATTAGCATATGTAAATGTCCCTTTTACGCAGGCGTGGTGATGTCTCTGGTGGTCTTCAGAAGCCCTCTGGTGGTATTCCATAGTCTTCCTCACTTTGTCCAATAGTTGACCTCTCTTATGTGATTCTGCGCAGTATGATTTTCGCCATCATGTATTAGATTTACATAAAAGTACATTCAATGTTAATTCTTGAATTTAACGTTTCTAGTGATTGGCCCTCAGTCACACCACCTTATCAATATTTTTATACTAAAACATTCATTGGTTAATCTTACTTAATTCCACTAACTGGAATCTTGATCAAAGTGGGGTTTCTAAGCAACAGAACTAAGGTCCATAATGATCTCTCTTAGTTTCTTAGGACAAAACACTACAAACTAACAAATCGGTCGAAGTTTCTATGGTTAACTAATTTTAGACAATACTTATTTTCTTATGACTGTATACAGCACATTTTGTATGTTCCTAAGTTTCGATGACTACATTGCAAGCTTCAAACCCCTATATTCTACAGTCTTTACCTTTTGATCAAACCCAGCTTATATATAAAATTTTAACTTATCAGAATATTTGTAACAAGATTACTGTGGAAATGAGTGTTGTGCTAACATATTTGCACTTTTGTCAAAGCGTATACTTTAAACAGACACCATCCATTATCTCTGCTAAAATAGTTTCAAATGGCAAAAAGCTTGTTTTCAGACAGGTAAAAGAAAAAGTGGGATTTTCTTAATAAATCAGTAGTTACCTCTTGTCACAATTTATTTAACAAAATGGTAGCAGCACTCTTTGTTAACAAGTATTGACAGAGCAAACAAGTAACATACATAACACTATCTTGCAGAACACAGGCATTAATGCTAAGCAAAAACAGTATATGGAAATAAGTTTGTGTTGGAATGTGTAATAAATGCTGTATTCTTTGGTAAAGCAAACCATTTACCCCTACAAATATTTAGAATCTGATAATCCCATGGATTTGGGGGGGGGGGGTGTCTTGTGGGGTTTTTTAAATGGGGAAAAAAGCCTCCCATGAAGACTCTGCTGCACTATATAAATGCATGCTACCTAAAACATTCTATAAGTTATATGGTGGGTCAAAACAGAGTTATTTCCTGGTAATCAAAGTGCTTGTTTTCATGCAAATAGATTACTCTTGGATAGTGAAATGCTTAATTTTTTTTAGATCTTTGGACAATTTTCATCAAAGCAGGCTATCTTAACAGTCTTTGAAATTAATCTTACAGGTTTTTATTACACCTTGCTGATAAAACTGGAGGTGTTATTGTGACTAATGATAACTTCAGAGAATTTGTGACAGAATCACTTGCCTGGAGAGAAATTATTCAAAAAAGGTAATTACTCAATTTCTATGAAAGCTTAAAAGGATGTCTGTCCTTGTAGTGTAGGCACTCTACCTTCATGTGGGATTTTTTATTTTTAATCTGTTATGCAATTCTGGTAGAGCCCAACAAAGTACTGTCTGTGTTTCACCACTTTGATTCATGGCCTTATAATCATGTGTTGAGTAGTCTAATGTCCCTATTATTCATGTATTCTCTAATGTAGGTCTGTTAATTGCTCGCATAAATAGGAACTTGGTGTAGCAGCCAAGCGATGCCAGTTCTGAAGCTCGGTGTTAAATCCTGTTAGCATATACACTTTGCAGTCCATTCTCACAGGCTTTCTTGTTTTACATTTCATTTCTTCAAGGAGACATGATAGCTGATGCAGACATACAGTGTCACTTCTAAGATTGCAGAAGCAATCACTGTTTACAGTAGTACAACAAATCAGCATAGCTAAACAAAATAATGAGCACTTGTAACATATCCCTGTAGCCATTTCCCTGCAATTGTTGAGTGTCCTTTGAGTTTAGATGAGTTCACTTAGCTGTCAAATATCCCTGCTTCATCTTGTGGATTCTCTGTGAATTACAGTTTTGCCCATGCAACTGGTTTCTCTTTTTTAGTTAATTTGGTTTTTTTGTTTTGTTTTGTTCTCCCCCCAGTTAAATCAGGTCATTTCACTGTTAAGGTATGGTCTTCTGTTGCCCAAATTTCCCACTAATCCCTCAGAGTCTCCCTGACACCATCTGAGGGTACATCTAGTGCAGTGACTGGGATCTGTATAGGTCTGATGAAATAAATAATTGAAAACTGTCCTGGGTTCTCACAATATAGCTGGGAGAACATGGAATTGATGTTGGCTAATCGTGTAGGTATTTATGCTATTTCTTGAGTGAATTCTACCCAAGTCAGGTTCTGTTCTCCTACGAAACTTTAGCAAGAATACTTAGCATGTCATTCTGAGTCTGTGGTTTTTTAAGAGCTTGTGTTAACATCTGCTATTGGTTTTACTTCTGGGGAAATTCCACTATACCGAATTCTCTCCTTGCAGACAAATTTTAGTTGAACTGGTTTCCTTCAATGCAGATTTCCCCCTGTCCCAAAATGATTCCAGAAAAAAAGGTTTTTTGTGTCTTAACTGTAAATAGCTAATGCTATGTTTGCTAGTTGTGTAGCTTTCTGGTAACACATGCATTTTAGCTACATGGTTGAAGATCCTTACAAGGAAGGGGAGTTTGAACAACCAGAAAATCCTCTCTAATCACCTAGAAAATTCCACTCTGGTCTACAAAAATTTAAAATTTGCAGTCATTCAGCAGTTGGTGTCAAAAAAAAAAAGTTCAGTGCAGTGTAATGGGAACGGTTCACATAAGCTCCCATTAAATTATTTTGACAGTGAATGCTGGTTGTATCTAAAACAGATTACTAGTTAAACTTCAGTGACTCCTGATGTGGTGTGAAGTGTCTGCTCTAAGGCAACTTGTCCTGTGCGACACAGGCGAAGGGCAGTGAGGGTGTAATACATTGTTAGTAAATAATATTGAAAGAAGTCTTTTGCAGGTTGCTCCAGTACACTTTTGCTGGTGACATATTTATGGTTCCTGATGATCCTTTGGGAAGAAATGGACCTAGATTAGATGACTTCCTTCAAAGTGAAGGCTGTTCTAGGTATAAGCACTGTTTTCACTGTTGTTTGAGAGTTACAATTTTGCATTTGAAATAAACTGTTCTCCTGGTTCACTTGAACACCTCTTTAGATCTATAAAGGTACAGTAAAATTAAGCAAGAACACTGTAGGATGTAGTTTAACAAAAACATGGTTTTCCTGTTACTTCAGTCTGTTCAGAAACTGCTGGTGACATTTGCATCTAATCAAGATCTCTCTCAGAACTAAGATAAGTAAGACAATAACTTCCTCTGAGATTTGATTGTGGTAGCTTTCATACAAAGGTGGTCCAAACTGTGTTAACATCACACAAAGCTGTCAGTGGTTTGGGTATGTGGTAGCCTGTTATCCTGTTAATTACAGTGATGTTATTTAAAACACCTTGGTTGATTACATATAGTGGGAGTATAGGTGCTACAAAAGAAACACTCTACACATATGCTTTGTCATGGCAGAGGCATTTCACTTCATACTTGATGGTACTGTACTGTTAATAAAATTATTTTTGAGAGGCATTGTTATTAAATGCATTTGTATTTGATTCATAATTTTAAATATTAACATAGATTATTCCTTTAAGATCATTGTACTTTTTAAATGTGCATATATGCAAAATATGAATTTGCTTTGCATTAACTTCCAAGACTTGAGAGTACGTTTGCTCTTTTGCATAACAAAATAAGCTGCTCTTTGCTCTTCTTTCACCAGCTTAAGAATTATGAATGCTAATGGTTATGAGGGGTATTGAGAGAGCTTTTAGAAACAAGTTAGGTAATTAAAAATCCGCAATACAAAAGGCAAGCATGCTTAAGGATTAATATAAAGAATAAGCAGGAATTTTGGCTATTGGAAAAACTTGAGCCAAGTGAGACATGTATATACCAGTAGGTCACAGGCTTATTTGAAAATAAGCGTGTAATGTTGACATGAAAAAAGCAAGCGCAGTTCTAGAACTCCAGCAGGAAACACTAAGAAAGTATTCAAGTTCTAATATAAAACCCTTACAAGATGTCATTTGGAACAGTGTGGTTTTGGTGCCTGTGTCCGAGAAAAATGAAGTGAAAACAGATTGTGTTCTGAGAGGTGACTGTGATGATTGTAGAAATGGAAAGAGACTTGAGAAGACTCTAGAAGAGCTTGATTTCCTCTCTGTAAACTTGGAACTGGAACTAGGGTGTGGTTTCTGGGGGTGTGTGGTGGGATTTTTTAAGACAGAGAAAAGGTGCCAGTGTGAAGAGTTAATTTTGTTCCTTCCCTGAGACTTTTCTACTTGAGTTAAATGATGCAGGAAGCATAAATGGCATCAGGAATAAGATCAGAAAGTAGAAGGATCTCGAGCAATTAGAGAGCCTTTCCATGTTGAGTAATGGGAGTTGTTGTAACCCAAATGCTTTTAAAATAGAGCTCTGTAATTTAGATACTGTTTCCCTTGGTGGTAAGAAACTAGACTGTAACATGAGTTCCAGTTCACATTTCTGTGTTATCTGGTGGCATCTGAAGCAGTCTTGGCCCTAAATTTTGTAGTGCTAGCAGTTAAGCGTAGCAACAACTTTTCAAAGGCTGAAATAAATCTCAATAATTAAGGAAGAATATTCAGATCCTGAAATTACTGAAAAACTTCATTCCCTCATTAAGGATATCACATGAGAGAAACAAGGCCTTGATGTAAATGTGAGCACAGCTCACAGTCATGAGCAAAAGTAGATGAGGAATAGTCTTGTGGAGCATGTGGAGGCCCCTTTGGTCTGTCATTATTTTCACATGTTCTGGATTAGTGTACATGTGTTCAATGTATCTTTTTGTCCATGTAGCTCAATAATACTGATGTTGATACTGCCATAAAATAAGCTTTGAGTCTTGCTGTATTCTGTCAAGTAAAGTATTCACAGCATATTGGAACTAGTCCTAGATAATGTTAGTTAATGTTAGTCATGCCAGGTTCAAATTGAAAACTGTTACACCCACTGTTTTGTTTCACTTTGAAAATATGCTTATCATTTGATACCAATCAGTAGCTAGCTGAGCAGCAGTGTATAGGAGTTACATGCATTTTTCTTTTCTGTGTTTGTACAGAGACAGCTAGCATCTCCTTTACCTTAATTTAATCAAAATTTTTATTTTGTTCCGTAGAGATTTTTGGTCAGCACAAAAGGCTTTACAGAGCAGTGGACAATATTCTTCTGAGACACCTTTCTTCGTACCAGTCCCCAAACCAACCAGTAGCAGTCGACAGCCTAAAAACAGAGTACATGGTGATCGTTCATCAACATGGCTTCCACTGGAAACAAACATACAGGCTTGTCTGGCAATTCCACCACAGAGATCTGCGTCAGAAACAGTACAGCTAAGAGAAGCCCTGATAAAAATTTTTCCTGATTATGAGCAAAGACAGAAGATTGATCAAATACTAGCTGATCATCCATTCATGAGAGATCTTAATGCACTGTCTGCCATGGTGCTTGACTGAATATTATACAGGGGTTTTATCTCACAACTGATCTTGACTAACTTTGAATACCAATGTGAAGAAAAATGCTCTGTTATGTTACTTTGTGAATATTCAGTACCTAATTTTATTTGTATAAACAAAGGTATTTTTTGTGTATGTTCTGTTGCTAATAGATGCCAGTTTTTGGTAAATTAAAAACTGCTGCTACTACAGATTTGTAGTTATATTTTCTATGAAAAAAAAATCTGCTTCACTTGAATTGCTTATTAAAGCAGTATCAGTTCTGAAGAACTGTTATCACTTTAAACAGTGTTAGCACTTTTTAAAAACCCCTTTCCTCAAAAGGGAAAAATCATGTCAGAGTCTTAAAAGTGACTCTTACAGCTTCAGATATATTTTCCAGATGCACACATAACATACTATAACATAAGCCATGCACCTGTCAGATATCATTGTTGGTGTTTGTATCTAGAGTATAGATATTCTTAGAAAACATATCTCTACTAGCACCTCCTTCACCTGTGAACTTTGAAATATTTCTCCATGGAAATAAAACAGACCTTTTTAATATTTTCACATACGAAGAATTCTAAGTAGTGTATATGTGAACCTGCTTTCCTGCATCATGGATTTTGGAAATAGGCTATACTCCTAAAGGTCCATGGACAGCAGTTGGAAGATCACTATATGGGGAGCAGTGGATGTTCGGTGTATTGTTGAAGTACTGTCACAAGGTGGCGTTATGCATCTGTTGGTTTGTATTGATCAACAGGAAGGCTTCTGATATTCTGAAGTGCTCGTTCTTACATAAAAAAAAAAAAGATTAAATGCAAGGCAGATAATAGTAAGAGTGTTATGGATAAAATTGTATATTATATGAATAACTTAGGGATGCTAAGCAGCCTTCTAATATTATGGGCAGCTAATAAGCTTTGTGTATATGGGTAAAATCTTAGTGCCCATGGAATGAAAATCAAGAAAATCCATTTGGCTGTTCATCCAGGTTGAGAGATACTATGCTAGAGTAGTTAGGAGAGGGAAGGTTTCAACTAGAAAGTGTAAATTCACAACTGTCCTCAATAGAAGATATTTGTAATGCTTTAAAAGATCTGTGATACCTACATTGTTTTTTAAGTTGGAAATTCTTTTGACCATCAATACTGTTTCAGAATAATTTTAGTATTTTTAACAATCTGTGCTGTTACCTGTTTGTCTTTGCCCTCCCTGTTCTAAATCTGAATGCTGTGATAAGCTGTTAACAGAATGTGATGCTGTCTTGTGCAGAGCTACTACACTGTAGTTAACAATCAGCTCCACCCTTTTAAATCTGTTTTGGGATCTATCCCAAAAGTAAGGTGGAAAAAAAGGAATGTAATTTATGAAAGCTGACCAATAGGACCACTTTCAAGAGCAGGAACAAAGTGAAGATTACTGTGTGTCTATGTCTCTGTACATGCTATACATTCCTTTTAACCAGTTTCTGGTGTTAAGTGTTCACATTAGTAAAACCAAATCAGACTGTAAAGAAAATGTGGGCTACAGAGCCCATGTTAAACCTCTGACGTACTGAGCCTTACCCTAAAGCATAAGTATAGTGACTTTCTCTCCGGTTCCCTGGGTTCTGAAATCACTCTTTGCTTAACTGCAAAAGAGCTGAAATATACTGAGAAAATGAGGATGTTGAAAGTCTGTCTTCTTGCATGGCCCTTTAACATGTATTGTGAAGTCAGAAGCAGAAGACAAAGTCTTGGTCTTCCCTCAACAGGAGCAAACTGAAATATGATTGCAGCAAGAGAAAATAAAAGTATTAGGAACAGTTATTATAGCATCTCAGAAATACAAGTGAGGGTGAAGAAAAGTTTTGAATGTTTCTACATCCAAATAGACAAATCTTAATTATTTTTTTTTCTGTATAAATGGGCAATTCATTAGTCAGGTGGGCAGAGTTATTCTGACCAGCACATATTTGCCAAGAAGCAGTGCTTACCTGCTGAGTGCTATGTGATCACCAAGTTCTGTACCCATAAAAACTTAGGCAGATTCCTAAAGCCTGTTGTCACTGATTGGAGTTGGTGTCATTTTAATAAGTAGTAAGGTGATAAAGTAAGACCAGGGTTTTTCCTTAACAGGGATAGGATCCCAAGGAGGACAGTGGTGGTGAATTGGCTAATTCTGCTTAGTTCTACATTGGAGTGAGACACTGAAGCTTTGGGTCAGCTTCTTAATTCCTAATAAGCTCTTCTAGAGGCAATCAGGAGAATCAAGGAAATGGGCCAAGAGCAATAAAAACTATTCCATGTCTCCTTTGCATATTAGTATACTCAAAACTGAAACCAACTGTGCAGTACAGAAGTGCAGATAAAGAAATATGGGTTTGTTTTCATTTGTTTGTCACAAGGAAGGAAGAAGATAAAAACTGGAGTATGACACTGCAGGGGCAGCAAAAGATAAGTACCATGTTGATTACTATCTAGTGTGGGAAGACATGGTGAAGTATGCGAACTCTTCACTAGCTAGCAAGTGGATTAGAGAACTATATTAATGCTAGTAAATGCTGATGTGCTGTTCACTTTTATGTTTAATGTCCAATTTGAAAGGAATTAAAGAGGAATGTAGCATCAAGTGTTCAGCAGTGTAGTAGCTGATTACTTTTGCATGACACAAAAAGCCTAGTTGGGAATAGTAGCTATCCAAAACCTGTAATCTTACCACTTTTTCCCAGATAGAGGACAGACTTGACAAATTAATTGATTTTGATGGCAGAAGCTTATTGCTGGATGTTAAAGCAAACTGTCACAGCTAAAGTTCATGAAAATGATACCAAGTGAGGCCAAAGGTTCTTTGCTTTCTATTTTTCTTTGTTTAGGCTCTATTATCCCTTCAGCTTTGAGTTTTAAACACTGCATCTCTGTTAACGGGGAGGGTGACAAACATAACCAGTATGGTCTGAATTTTCCTTGAGGGAAATGGGTGGAGCTGTTGCAATGCTATACCATATGGTGGAGGAACACCCAGGGTGGCATCTTAACTGCAGTTGGAACAAAACCATCAATGTCTTTCAGTTTTGTTTTCACTTGTTCTTAGTTCCCTATTAGCCTACTTACTGAAAGTATGGCTGTTCATAAAATCCATAAACAGCCTCTTTCGGCACACAACAGAACTAGCACTGCATGAAACACAGCAACTGAGAAAGCTTTCTTGCACCCAACAGAACAAGTTTTTTGTTTGTATTTTTTTTTAATGGCAAAGAAAATATGCTTTTTTATGCAAGAAAGTTGGTTTGTGATTCTCCTTTATCAACTGTATGGAGTGCTCAGAGTGGAATGAGCAGAGGAAAAGGTCAAGTCTAAGTCTGAATGTACACAGAATGTTCCTGATCCCTAGAATAAACTGATTTTCTGTAACATGGTATATATTGCTAATAGTTTTCAATTTCTTGGTATTTCCACTGAAATGGGAAGATAAAGGAATATTTCTTTGATCTTGCTCAGAACTCCCTGTTGTCTAGGATAGGATACTCATAATTCCAGGTAGATACAACTACTTTTATGTGAACAGAACAGCCCTGAGTTTACCCATGATAGTAAAAAAAGTGCCAAGACCCAGCAATAAGCAATAAAAAAATCAAAATCCTGGATACATGTATAATCTAGCTCCATTCTGAAACAATAAAATACTATAATTGCCTGAGTGCATTCAAGTAGTTGTCCATGTGATAACTAATGTGTAACTACTGTGGTTTAGTTCTGCTGTGATCTTTGTGTAGCAAACTGTGCAGTTCAGATACCCAAGGCACCCTGGGTTTGTCAGTTTGAGACCAGCAGGATCCAGCTCTAAGCAATGATCTTGGAGCTCTCTGCTCTGCTTCCTGCATTGCTCCTGATCCTAGCCAGCTCACACTTCAGATATATTATTGGGTTCCGTGCTGGCAAAAGAAGTGTATAGTGAGTGACATGGTTTTGCAAGCAAGTCCTGCGGTGATGGTGAGCCTGAACTTGTCATTCCTGCTGCACCTGAGCTAATGCCATGAAGTGTCTTTGTACTGTGTTTCCCAGTGTGTCCCATAATGTGGTATTTGGGTTTTCTTTTCCTACCAGTGTTAATGTCTTGTGTGTTCCAGGCACCTTTCCCACCATCTTGGAAGACAGAGTTGACTGAACCTAAAATAAAAACCGTATCAGTTTAAAAATATGAAATATACTTTTGTATTTATTGCAAAATATTATTTCCTAATGCTAACTTGTATGAAGAAAGAAAAATATGAAAAATTGTCAAAATACTGTGATATGTAGGAAAGCTGTTCTTCACTGAAAAAAAGTGAAGATGAAAACCTTAATATGAGTAGGTAAAAATCTCTAGGAAAAGACTGTTACAGAACTGGTAAAGTTTTTTCCACACAGGCACACAGGAACATTACACAGGTCCATTCACAAGTTTGCTAAGGACAAGAGAGTGCCTATTGGCAACAGGTAACCTGCTGGGTATACAGCAAGTGCCTACGTGTTCTTTTTGCCTGTGAAAAAATACTAATTGATTAATGATAAGCTAACAATATAATTGTAAATTGCCTTTTGTTTAACACAGAAAATGAGCATGTAGAGGGTCAATTTGTGGTGCAAACATTACTACATAATTCCCATTCTTTTTATAGATAGATCTGAGATAACGCTTAGATTTTAATGGGTAGAAAACATGGAAGAAAAGGGCTTTGACATGAGGAACTACAAAATTGCCAAGGAGCGTATTGGACGAGTATCTTTTTTCTTATTAACCAAAATGTTTTACACAGATGGCCAGCATAACCATTCCCATTTTTCAAACAGACAGTGAGGCACAAGAAAGAACCAACTTGCCTAAAACTGTTCAGTATGGTGGATGGAAGTGGTGACCAAGCTCCTAAGCCTGACGGCAGCAACAAGCTCCTTCCTCATCCCACCATGACATCTATCCTGCCTAGGCAGATGTCCAGGGCTGATGTGAAGATTTTTCGCAGCTGGCTCCAGCATCATCTACCAGCAACCAATACCACAACAGTCCTGCTGCTGTGGCAAATGAGGCCTCTGAGGGCATCCATCTTGTTTCACCTCAGGTGAGCTGTGGCAGGGAGGGAGGGAGAGAGAGAGAGGAAAGGGGTTTGAGGAAACAGGAAGGCTGGGAGAGTGGCTGGTGACTGACACAGTGCTTAAGGGAAGGCTTTGTGAGCTTGTATGGCAGACTGGGCAGCAGCTCTGCTGGTTTTCTGTGCATTTGCCCCATTTTGCAGCTGAAGCAAGCAGGTTGAGAGCAAATGAATGCAAGACACTGAGGGGAGAGAGGCTGGTGGGAAAGCGACAGGGGATAGGGGAGCACGAGCCAAACCCCTGCTCAGTGGCAGACTGTGTGGTAACAGCAAAGCCCTCAGCTGGGTACAGGGCAGCTCTGCAGTAGGTATGTATTTTAGGTGAGCTTAAATGTCAGTGCTCTACCTGCACCGCTAGGCTTGACAAAATATAGTAATGTCAGTATTAAACTGAGAACAGCAAACTGCAGGTAGCCCACTGTGCTGAACAGCCTACATACGAAGTGAGGTGTGTCAGAGAGGTCAAGACTGTACTTCTGTTTTTAAACAATTGCTAAAAGATACGTTCAAATGTGTTTTCTGTTAGGCCTATGATTTAATGGTGCAAATGCTGTGTAAACGCTGTAGTTATCTGTAGTAAAGGAGATGAGATTCAGTCTTTTTACCTCAATATACAGCAAGGCCTCTGTTCCTATGAATTGGTTTGCTGCAACTGATGGCAGAGATGTTGGGGGTTTGTTTTTCTTGTCCTGAATGATGGAGCTATGCCTGAAAAATGTTAAGTATTATGTTCTTATGCCAAAATAAATATTCATGCTTGGACTTAATCAGGAATAGATGAATCACTTGAAAATTACACAATTACTTAATCAAGCGAAGACAGAACCCCAGTGTGATATTTGGGCTTTGTTTGTTCGTGGTTGTATTGGTTTTATGTGGCAAGGTTTTGGTAGCAGGGGGGTTACAGGGGTGGCTTCTGTAAGAAGTTGCTGGAAGCTTCCCCTGTGTTCGAGGGAGAGCCCATACCAGCCAGCTCTAAGATGGACCCACCGCCAGCCAAGGCCGAGCCAATCAGTGATAGTGGTAACGCCTCTGTGATAACATTTTTAAGAAGGAAAAAAAAAGTTGGGAGAGTAAGAAACAGCTGCCGGAGAGAGGAGCCTGTGGAGCAGGTTTTCTGGCAGGACTTGTGACCCCGTGGGGGACCCATGCTGGAGCAGTGTGCTCCTGAAGGACTGCACACCGTGGAAAGGACCCATGCTGGAGCAGTTCGGGAAGAACTGCAGCCTGTGGGAATGGCCCACGTTGGAGAAGTTCGTGGAGGACTGTCTCCCGTGGGTGGGACCCCACGCTGGAGCAGGGGAAGAGTGTGATGAGCCCTCGCCCTGAGGAGGTGAAGCGGCAGAAAATATCGTGTGATGACCGTAAACCCCATCCCTGCCCCCTGTGCCACTGGCGGGGGCTTGGTGGAGAAATCCGGGAGTGAAGTTGTGCCCAGGAAGAAGGGAGGGGTGGGGGGGAAGATGTTCTGAGATTTCGTTTTATTTCTCATTACCTTACTCTAGCTGATTTGTAATAAATTGAGCTAATTTTCCCTAAGCTGAGTCTGTTTTGCCCGTGACGGTAATTAGTGAATGATCTCTCCTGTCCTTATCTTGACCCGCAAGCTTTTGTTATATTTTTCTCTCCCCTGTCCAGTTGAGGATGGGGGAGTGATAGAACGGCTTTGGTGGGCACCTGGCGTTCAGCCAGGGTCAACCCATCACAGTGGTTTTAAAGGGAAATGGCCTTTTGTCTTTGCACTTGGTCTGATATTAGCTATAGGTCCCTTAAACTGCCCGCAGCCTGTGTGAACATGCTTCTTGAAGAACTTGTCTTCATTCACTTATGTGTATCGTGGTTGCGTACATATTCATTTACGTGCTGGTGTGAGAATACACGTGTGTTGTAATCTTTATTTCTTTCTCTAAAGTCTGTTCGTGAACTATGCTTCCTGCTATTCAACCTTTGTTTGCTGAAAAAAACACAACTAGAAGCAGTGTTTTGAGTGGAAAATAACAGGGACGATACCTTATGAGTGGGTGATGCGACATTCCCCTCTCCCTCCCTTTAACATTTTGTAGAATGTCTGTCTCCAGGATAAAGTCCTGAGACTTTGACTCTGATTCCTAGTGTGAGGACGAGTACAAAATTTTTTGTGACAAATTCAACAGTTTACTGTGGAAAGGAGTTTTTTTTCTCTAAGTTTTAAGATAGGCATTATGTAATGTAAATAATTTTATTTTGGTTGTAAACAAGCAAAGCTACAAATGGGTCCTAGTATTCCATGCTAGTGCTGCTGTTTTTCCTTTCTCTTTCAGTGCCATATTAGGGTAATTTGTGTTTTGGAGGAGCATTTCTGAACTGCCTTTTACAACAGCAGAGAAAGTGCCTGAGAAAGTTCCATGAAAAACAGTGAATCATAAGTGTCCTTCTAATACTGACAGTGTTGCCTTCTGTTTCACAAGCTTGCAGGCTGTTTGATATGAATGACTTTCTTGCTGGAATTTTTTGTAGCTGCATCCAATCCTATTTTTAGACCTGGGCCTGATTTATGTTCTGGATGGCTCTGTTTTATTGGGAAGCTTGTAGCTTTGCTATAATTCATGTATATGACATGTTATTTTCATAAATACAGTTTAAAATAATAATTACTTTGCAGATTCAAAGACTACCTAATCTGCTGTATGAAGTGGTATAAACTATGACAGGGTATTCTGGTATTTAGAGGAGTCTGGTTACAAAACTAGGTGTGTCGTCTCTGATATGTTCAGTTTCTCTCTTTTACATCACAGAATGTAAACCCAAGGGCCTTACAGCAGTGCAAACTAATCATGTTCAAAGTATTTTTAGTGCCCCTGACTGTTACTGTGTGTGCTCAAGTTTGTACATATATGTTGGTATGTAATTCTATGCATAGTGTGGAAATAGTGTAATGGTCAAGTAAAAGGGATAAACAATTGATGAATTTCAAAAAAAAGATGGATTTTAGAAATGTACATTTTTCACCTGTGTATGTATGCGTTTATGTTTAGAATATGGTTCCATTGTACTGTTGAAACTGCAGCTGTGTATGACAAACCAAGTTTTGCCATCTGCCTTATGGCTAGGTAAATTCTGTAAGATTGCATTATGTCATTTTAAACAGCTAATTGAAAAGAAGCATTTTTTAAGAGGAAATTGGTTTTGAATACATTGGTTCCCCTTTTCAGTCTCCACTTGAGTATATTTTTAACTGTTTCAGGAATTATACTTTTAATGTACATAAGAGAACTAAAAAATTACATATTTTTAATAAAAAAATAGAAACTATGGTCCAAAGACATCAGAGTTCTGCTGAAATATACCAATTAAGTTTTATTATCTCATCATTTGTCAATAAGTATAGGAATCATTGTGATTGAAATACAAAGTAACGTATGATTTTTTTCCCTGCCTGCTGAATGAGCATACAATATTCGAAGTATTGAGTCTTGGTATTGTTAATTTTAAGAGAAAATGTTGCTGAGCAAAATACTATTCAGAGGCTATTAGTAAAAAAATAAAAGCAAAAAATAAAAGGCTGACTTGCATGTATTTTGGTATGTAAACACACCCCCCCTTTTTTTTTTTTAAACAAATGTTAAAGATTAATGCAAACTGTGAGCGTTTCAGTTCTTCAATTTTATATAATGATTTTGATGGTCACAAAACAGTTTGGAACAGTTTCTGCAAAGAAATACCAGTACTGACATTCTTGTAACAGTAGAGGGAGCCACTTGTTAAGGGTTCAGTTTAAACGTAAATAGTTGCATGCGTGGCCTCCGAAGAAAATGTAGTGCTATGGGATGATGTATGAACATAATATGTATTTGCACAGTTAACCTGTCTTAGTGCAGAAGTTCACTTGTATGTCTTATTGTATCGGTTTAGACTTTTATTGGTATCCTTACTGCTCTATGTTAGGTTTCATTTGCTTCTTGGCTCAGGCACTGTACTTTTCTTCTGTTTGCAAAGTTCAGGTTTGCGATGCAAATGAAACTGGTAGTAATATATTTACCTTTTACAGGAGTTCTTTGAATTCAAAATTGCAACCAGGAATCTGCTGTTTGGACAATTCTGACTGACAAAAGTTAAGATAACAGTGCATGAGAAATTACATTTTAAAAAGGGGGGTGGGGGAGGGATAGAAAAGAAATTCAGAGGGATTACATTAAAAATCAGAGAAGATATCACAGCAACTCACATAACAGGACAAGAGCAGAGCTGGCTGCCTAGTTTTGCCAAAACCTGGTGAGCAGTAAAGCAGAATCCAAAAGCAGAGGCAGGAAGGTGCCAGCCTTTTCAGTGGGACAGTGACTTATGAGCACACAGGACTAAATGATACTGAAGCCAGTCCGAGTCTGACTTCTTTATGGAAGGAGCATTACTGCACCTTGAATCCAAATGAACCCAAGTCAATTGTGTGTTTTGCAAAGACAGAAGAAAATTGGGAATATCTAAAAGGCAGAGCATGAAGGTCTGGCAATATTTTCTTAGAGGAGGAGGAGGAGATATGTTGTGGTTTATAAATACTTTTCTGTGGGAGATCTTTGCAGCAGAGGGCCTTGAATCAAAAAGCTCATCAGAGTCCTTTGCCAGATCTCCTACTGGCAGAACACCAAGCATATGGATAAAGACATTCTTGACATTCTGAAGTGAAGGGGCATTAAAATAGTAATATTTGACATTTGCTGGAAACAAATTAATGTTTTATGTTGCATTTGTAGCCACCTAAGGATTCTTTACATTAGGGAAATAGAATTTGCTATATTTTAACTTCTACCCAAATTTTTATTCTCTTGGCTTGGGTGTCTATCAGCTGCTAGCACCTGATCTAAAGAGAAATTTCCAGGGCTGAATGTAATTTAGTGTGAAGCATGTAACATCAACACTCAGCTTCACAATGTTCAAAGTTGTTTCCCTTCCATCATTGAGCCAGAAACTGACTTGTGAATAAATGAATAAGGAGATAGCTCTAAAATTTAATGTTTTAAGACAAAACTAGTGTGATCATGAAATTAATTTGCAGAGTCTCTACTGATTCAGTGTGTGCACACAATTATTTTTGTTTTAAAGCATTCAATATGTTAATTTTGCCTAAACTTATTTAGAGCTCTGATTCATAAGCGGTGTATGTTGTCGTGGCCTAAAATGTTACCGGTGTTATTTGCAGGAGATTTACTTCAGCTACCCTTGCTACTGCAGGACTGCTGTGTGTTGGTTTCTCAGTTGTCACAGCTGGTATAATGGCTTAAACTGCTGTAGGTCATGAGTCAGAGCACTCAGTACTCTGCTGTCAACAAAAATGCAGATAAGATAAAGATATAGTAGCTAGATGGTTATCCTTTGTTTTATAGCATCCATCAAAGCCCTACTTTATAAATGGAAATCAAATTAAGCTTTCCCGTATTACAGCAGCTATGAGTCTTCCAAATTATGATGGATTGAAATAATTCATGCAAAAGCTCAGGATATCTCATCTATTCCATCTGGTATGTTTAGTCTCAGAGCCTTTCAGGGACGTTATTCAAATCTTTCTGGTAGGAGGTGAGTGTAATTGCTGCTTGAGGAGCTATTTGGGAGGGCAGGTTATGATTTCTTTTTATATGATATTTAATTATACACAAATAATAAAGCAGCTTAAATAAGTTTGTAATGTTCCTGTAAAAATGTTATGGCCCTTTATTTGTTTCCCCATTGATAGGCTCTTGCTTGTCTCTTTTTTTTTTCCATAATGCACTAATGGTGAGTGATACATAGTAAGAAGAATGTAATGGGAGTCTGCCTTAAGTTGTGTATATCTGTTCATAAGCCCTTAGGTGGGAAGAGAAGTGGAGCATTGGCAAAGTTGCCAATGGTTAGTGCTGTAGTGGCAGAGACAGAAATAGAATCTAGTTCTTTTTTTCCCATCTAAGGTATACGTGACACCTTCTTGTTACTAGGACTGCTATTTAGTTGTGGTGGTTATGGATTAAATACTAATGTTGTGTGCACGTATTCTCTCCCTCCTATAAAATAAAGGGTAGGTGTACTTTGAAAAAGTTTCATTGAGATAATATCTCCTAATGCTGTAAACATACAGAAACACTCATGCACAAGATGAATTCAGCTAAATTAAAGAAGGCAAGCTGTTGGGCAAGGAGATACCTTGTTTGGTATCAAAACAAACAGTAGAGGTTGTGTGCTGTTCTATTTAGAAAGGTCTTTCCAGTCCAAAGGATGACATCCTTACACAATAAAGTGAATTGTTCTATACTCTGCTATAAAACTGTGTTTTAAAAAGTATGAAAATTTGAAGTTATGAAGGTTTCTTTCCATTTTTTTGCTGGATGAAACAAGCACAAAGTCTGTCCATGACAATCTTGTTTAAGACTATTTTGTGGTTAGTGAATGCAGACATGGAACGAAGGTCTGATCAGGTATCAGTGTGTAGAAGGGTGGGAAATACAATAAGCAGTGTTTGGCAGAAGTCTGTGAAACACACAAAGTGGGTATATGGAGCAAGTTCTATTCCATGAGTAAAAATTTGACAGTGTATTTGAAAACTGTGTTTATACTTTAGAACAGATTGTGTTTGTGAGTTGTAACAACTTGCCAAACTGCCATAGACAATGCTGTTGTCTCACTCTGTACAGACTGTAATTGTGGAAGGAGCTGGGTATTGAATCATATCCTACTGTACAGTACAAGTTTAACAGGCTTAGAATTTTACACTTTCTAACATTTGATCTAACTGCCTTTCTGAGAATTGCCTGTTCTACTAATTGATTTGACACTCTATACTACTGAACAGTGTTGGAAATAAGTGCACATTTTCTGTTGTGCATATTTCAGAAGAAAAAATGGCATATAGACTGTGTGATTTTTATGCAGCTATTGACTTTGGAGTGTGTGAAGGTCTGTATCAGGACCTATCATTATGCAGCTCATCAGGGCAACATTTGCAATCCTTGCACTTGTAAAAAGGTAAAGCTGCTTCCAAGACTTTCCTGCTAGGACAGAAAAAAAGAGCAGAAAGGATTTCACTATCTCTTAACAGAGTTGTGGGGGAGAAAATATGGCACACACTGTGATGGGCTGCAACCTTATCTGTGTTCCCCTTCTACCAGGTTGTTCCCTGAAGCTTTCTGCAAACTTTATATTGAAGACATCTGTAATACCCTGCTCCCCCTTGACTCCTAAAGCAAGGCTATGCACTGACAAGGTAATTTAGCACACAGGTGAACAGAATATATACTGGAATGATTGGTAACCGGTATTATGGAAACACCTGACCCAGCTGAATTAAGGTTCTGCTATGCCATGTGACCTGCAAATTCAGAATAAAAGATAGGCCATGTCTTGAAGACTCTACATTCTGAATTCAAAATTTAAAGAACTGGGAGGGTGATGCAGGCACATGAAGAGTTTGATGGCTGTTTTTTCATGTAAGGTTTAGGGGGTTTCCCTCTAATTTCCTTGTTATCTTGTAGTTTTGATTGGTTTTTTTAATCAGTTTCTTTTTGTTTTAGCAGTCTGTGTAAGTTATTGCTTTGGTGTAAGCCTATGATGTTCTGTGTTTGATTCTAATGCATTGATGAGTGATTGACGGGGAAGAAACCACATGAGTAATAGAAAGCCAAAATTTTGAGCTTGAAAGAACATATGCCCAACTCTTAATTTATAAGGACAACTTTTAATGTGACATTTTTGTATGCCTATTCAAGTCCATTTTCATCTTGGCTTTGGTCACCTTTTGTATCTTAGATAGTGAGGTATATCATAATGCTATAGTGAAAAAAATTATGTAGATATTTATGGTTCATTTATGAATAAGCTAGCAGGTGGTTGGATAGACCAATTATTCCATTATGTTGGTTTGATTCCCCATGAGGACTCTGTTTCAGAGTTGAATTAATTTACAAGTAAAAATAACTACTGAAAATCTTGCTATGATTCTCATTGTATCTTCAGGTGCCTAAATACCATTTGAGCTAGTTAGATATAACATTTCTCTCCAAGCTAGATATAATCTATCAGCCCTGATATATATTAACACACTTACTTGAATGAACTTTTGGCTGTGTATGTTTTTCCCAAAGACTTAAGCAGACTACCATCAAGGAGCTCTATAACTTTTCCCTTATTGCAGTTCATGGCACCCCATTTTGATGAGTTACTGTTAAACCATTTACAAAAGCTCTTTGTAGGTAGAAATCCATTTAAAGGTGCTGCAAAACAAAATATTTACAGACTAATGATAATTCTTGAGATATACAGAGGATTCTTCACCTGTAAACTCTAGAGAATTATTACTAAGAAGTACATATTGTTACTTCCATTGATAGATAGAGAAATTAAAGTGCAAAAAAGCCAGGGATTTTGCAGAAAGAGGTCTGCTTAGGCAATTTGGAAAACCTGTAGTTTGAATCTGTAATAAAGAAAATAATAAGAAAATAATTTGTAGAGAAAATACACTTTGTACTGTTGGGGCTGTTATCGTCACAATATTTCCACAATTTTGCAAAAAAAAGAAAAAAGTAAATTTAATATTTGCATCACTATATATAACCTATATTTCTATATATAGTTGTTGCCTGTTAATATACAGACACTTTCTAAGTGGTGGTAATACACCATGCATTTTCTTTCCCTGTTGTGATTTGGTGTTTGATATAATAAACTTGTTTAACAATTTTTAATAAAGAGTGTTTTGTGCATTTGAGGAAATCAAACTAGCTGAGCTCAATTTTCTTATCCTTCTCTTTTCTGCTTTTCAGTAGGGATGATACTCATCTACCTATCAGTCATGGGGGTTTGTTTTTTTCAGTTTATTTTTAAATCTAGAGTAATTTTGTGGACAATGTGAAGATATAAACAAATATTTCCTTACTGACAACTCATCCAATTGTAATGGATGGCAACTCTGGGAGTTTCAGCTTGTCTCCTTTTTTTTTTTTTTTTTTTTATTTTTAAACGGGGCAGGTTTTGTTCCAGAAGGTACTCGGGAGCTTTGCAGGGCAATTAGGGGTCTAAAGATACAGAAGGGAGCTCTACAGAATTTTCAGAAGTGTATAGGTACATAGATACCTCTGAAAGACCACAGTGCTTCAGGCACTTTCTAAAAAGTGTGGCTTTAGCACCTAAGCACTTACGTTTTTTAAAAGCCTCTCTTTTGCATTCATATAGTACTACCAAAATGTGACTACCACAGGAAAGGAAGATCAGATGTGGATTTACAGTGGGAGGTAAATGTACTTTAGGTCCCATGCCATTAGCACCATCTGGGGCGGTACATCATATGACACAGCAACGCACAACTGCAGCCACATGGCTGTGCAGTATTTCTATGTAAACAGCCCCGAATGTGACTACAAGTTATTCTTGCAAGATCCACTGTACTCTGAGAGAGGGGAAAAACAGGACAGATTTCACAGTAATGAAACTGTGGATGTGCTAAACTTACTGGATGTAGTTCCAGTTCTGATCATTATTAATTTTGCTTTCATGAAGATGGAAGGAATCTAAGAGTAGACATTCAAAGCTGGAGGCATAAACGTGAAGCAGGTTGTACTATAGCAGCTGCACAGGAACAAGCAGTCTGGATTTTGAAGTATGTGGGGAATGCTGCACTGCTTTCATTGCAATTGTTGGTGCAGGCCAAGATTGTTTTTAGGGGGTTCATCATGTGTTCAGTGCTTAAACAAATGAGCCCATAAGAAAGTTGTTAAGTCCTAAGATACTGAGCATCAGGTCTACCAGTTGTCACTTGCTGGCATTAAAGGTAGTGAGTTCAGTATCTTGTTGCAGAATCTGACATTGAAATGCTTTCATAGAAGCTTTGGTGTACTTCAGTGTCTGTTTTTGTCTAAACCTAGCACAGGATGATACTTTTCCAAAGCAGAAAGAGCATTTCCAATGTGAAGTATGCCATAGGGCCGTTCTGAATGTCTTTGGCATGTTAAATGTACTGATGCTTTTATCTTAGGTTAATATGAAATCAGAGCCCTCTTGGTCTGAAAGAACTTCTTGACAAATTCCCTATCTTCCTTATGAGCTTTTGTTTTGCTGTGTTCATCCTCTACTATAACTCCTTCTGCAACTGCTGTTCAATATGAAAGTAAGCATAAATGTTTACTTGAAACTTTGGTACGCAAGCTTACCTTTTTTTTTTTTATAAGTTGTTGTGGTTTTAAAACGCAAAACTAGCAAGCAACAAAATGCTTGCATAAAACTGAAGCAACAATCATGGTGATTTGATGTGACTGACAATGCTGTTAATCTGCCTAGCCTGGCAGTTGGGAGGTAAGCTTCTTAGAAGTGTTTGTCTCCTTAGGAATTCCCCTCTGCTTAACCAGTGATAAAGAGATGATGGTCTGTTTAACCATAAAGGCTTCTCTACCAGCTGCCTCTGTATTTATTAGCACAGTTTCTATTACAGAAATAATTTATGGTACAATGGTGTATCTGATTACAGAAGTGTTCTGTGATATTTTCTCTTTCTTGTGAATCGTTTAATATGAAGCAACTATGCAGAAATGCTTGGATGTGTGAAGTTAGTGAAGCATTTAATTAAGTTGCAAGAGCCAATGCACTTGCAAATGGAATATTGAATGTACCATTTATTTCATTTGTGAAACAAAATTGGTTGTGGATTTAAGGAATAAAAGACTTGCAGGCAAGCATGTCCTTCTAAATTCTAGACCCATCATAATTGGTCTACAGTTTGCATTTAATTTGTAAGTGCCCTAATTTGGTTTTTACGTTTTAACTAGTTTAATAAAGCAAATCCTTTGCATATTTCCACCCTTGATTCTGCTTCACCTGGAGAAAAAAAAAAACCAATCAAACTCCTCCTTTCTCTACATAATGAAAGTCTGTAATACTTTTAAAAAAAGAAAACAAAATGTTTTGTGTGGTGGGGGTTTTGGGGGGTGGAGGGGTTGACTGTTTTTTGGTGGGAGTGCATTTTGGAGGGGGTAGGTTTGGGCTTTTGGGCGGGGGGGGGGGGTGAGAGAGAGAAGGGGCCTCTATGAGTTATTCCTATGGTCTACAAAGGTGCCATGTGTGGGTTTTTGAGTTCACACAAACTGGGTTAATCTGGGACTGTCACAAAGGGCATATGGTCTTAGAAGGAGCATATGGTCTGGAAGAGGGCATTCGCTGTAGTGCTGCAGAACCTTCCCAGCTGGTTTATCTATGGGGCAAACTTGAGAGTTCACTGGGGAAGACTGCATATATACCTGGGGAGTCACTATAAAGTTTTGTTATTTGAGCCAGGATGCTCAGCTCCCATAGTAATCTACTTACTAGAACTGTTTTCTCTCAAAAAATAGGTAAGAAATTAAACAAAACCTTGGCCACAAAGGCAGTCTTTGGAAATAACTTACATGACAGTGAAATTGCTATTAGGGAAGCTTATAGCCTTGTGAATTTCATTAACAATGTCTATTAAATAGCCTAAAATTTGACTTTAATATCATAAGATCAGTCCTGCAGCTTGTATTTGGCTGACCTTAATAAGACTACATGCTTGTTCTTTTTTAAGTTTGGAAAAAAAATGTCTCAATGACTGATTTTTTTCCAGTATATGTATTATTGGAGAGGCTAATGATGTTTCTGATATTTCTGTACCTTAGTTCTATCTGGCCCACTGTTTGTCTACTCAATGACAAACATAAGGTCTTGAAATAGAAAATAAAAAAGAGCAGAATTTCATTTATAGAATCAAGGCATTCATCTAAACATCCATGGTTGTTCACTGCTTATGAAGTTTGAAGAATTAGAAAAAAAAAAATTACTTGTGGATAATTTTTTTTTAGCCTAGAGTAACTTCTGCTTAACTTCAAATACTTATGTAGAGTCCTTGAATATTCATGTTTCTAAATAAAATGCAGTGTAGCTTTAGGGATCCTTTTGTTTTGGTAGATTTTATAGCTGTATATATGCAAATTAAGATTCGAGATTCCCCATAAACACAGTAACTGCAAAATCTTACTGTTAGTGAAGCAAAAATAAGGTTTCAAGCTTGTGTCTCAGCCCCCAAGATGATTTTTCAGAACCTCCCTTTGAGGGTGATAGGAGAAAGAGAATTCCTCATGAATAAATACAAGAATTTTGATATGGAAATTCTTGTTTCCATGAATATCACAATATCATGTCTATATAGCTCCTCTTTTCAGAATAGCGAAGCCAGCATCTAGTATGCTTACTCCTCTTTTTTTTTTTTTTTAGGAAAGATTAATGCCTTTTTTCATTTACTTTGACTTTATCAGTGCACGTGTTCCTTGCATTCTCTGTAGTGAATGCTCTTGTGAAGTCTAAGCATGTTTGGTGAAAGATCTTAACTATCTTTTATTCTCCCTGCTGTTGAGTTTGGCTAACAATTAGTGCAAGATAGGGCCCAATTTTGCTTACTAAATCAGTATAATAGTAGATTAATTCAGGTTGGGAAGGACCTCAGGAGATCACCCAGTCCAACTTCTTACTGCAAGTAGGGTCAGCTACAAGATCAGGCTGCTCAGGGCCTTATCCTGCTGGGTCTTGAAAAACTCTAAGAACTGAGACTAGGCAACTTGTTCCCCTGCTTGGCTGTCCTCATGCTCAAAAGATATTTTTTTTTTTCCTTCTATCCATCTGACGCTCTCTTGATTCAATTTGTCTTTTATCTCTTATCCTTCTACCATATATTACTATGAGGACCCTGCTGACTCCTTGATAACCTCCTTGTAGGTACTGGGGGACTGCTATCAGGTCCCCCCAAAGCCTTCCCTAGGCTGTATCAGTGCTCTTTCCTCTGCTTCTCCCTCACAGGATGAGTGCTCCAGGCCCTGGCTGTCTTGGTAGTCCTCCACTGAACTCTCTCTCTCCAGTTTATCAATGTCTTGCTTGATTGGAGAACCCAAAATGGGTCACAGTATTTCATATGCAGCCTAATGATTGCCAAGTACAAGGGGGGGACAATCATTTCCTTCAATCCACAGGCCTGTTTCTATTAATACAGCTCAGGATGCTATTTGCCATCTTGGCTGCTAGAGCACACTGTGGGCTTATGTTCAGCTTGCTGTTAACCAAGATCCCCAGCTCCTTTTCAGCACAGCTGCTCACAGCCAGACAGTCCTCAGCTTGTATTCTTCCACAGGGTTGTTCCATTCCAAATGTAGGACCCTGCACTTGTCCTTGTTGAATTTCATAAGGTTCCTGCTGCTGACCCAAGCCTCCAGCCTGTCTAAGTTCCTCTGGCTGGGAGTCTTGCCCTCAAGCCTGTTGACTGTTTTCCTCCACTTTAGACACCAACCAAGTTGCAAATTTGGTGGGGTTTCAAGTTGAAATTTTTTAAGCTAAGCTTACAATAAAGTTGAAAATATTGAAGAGCTTTCTCATTATGACTTTAGTCTATGGAACTGCATGTTTGGATGTGATTGTGGAAAAATTTTCTGAAATTCTTCAAGGAAGTTTCTTGTGGAGCAAAACTTAGTTTGAGAAGCATGACATGTTTCTGTCCAGAAACAATTAAAACACAGGGTTTTTTATTAGTAGGATCATCTTTGCACATTGTTTTTATGTGTATACGTTAGCTGGTAGACACAGTTGCAGATACAACAAAGCTATCATATTTTATGGAAGGGAAATAATCTTCATCTGCAGCATTTCAATTTGATTTGATATTTTCAGAATGGCCAGGACATGTAAAACAGGGAGATCACACACACGGAAAACCCACATGTCAATGTAAAAGCCTCAACATTCCAGTCCGTTGGCAACAGAAAATCCTGCCAATGAAAACTAGCTAGATACCTAAGTAGAAAAAATCAACATGAAATAGCCCATGAAAAAGTTTCCAACAGAAAGCTATTGGTTTTTTTTTAGCACAGTGAATATAAATTTCACAGATTATATGCTTGTTTAGTCATCAACGTAAATCTGGGGAAGACAAGATCTGGTTGATGGTAACACAATTAGCTAATGGTACGGAATTGATCAATGTTCTATATATTACCATTTTGCTTTTAACTCTGACTTTGAGACATTCTTTGCCTGCCTGGTGTGCTACGTTTATTAACTCCATCTGCTGAAAGTCTTGTCTGGCAGTTTAATAATATCACAAGTTGCTTTATTAAAAAAATTATGCTTGAAGGAGCTACTGTTGGTCATAACAAAGAGAATTTAAGGCAAATGTATCTTGGAGATATCCTTACTTTGCTGGTGACGTCACTAAATCTTAACCTATTATAGCTATAGTTCTCCACATTTGAGGTTTATAGGAAATGGTATGCCATGCATTTCACTATGCAAAATACTACATTTAACAGAATAATCTTAATCACATTAGCCTTGTTCTGTAGATCATGTTATGAAATGTAAAGAAATCCACTGAAAGCATGAAAAGGCTTGAATAGCAGCTTTGAAACTGCAAGTGAAAGAGAAAACTGCTAATAACTAACTTCACAACTTCTTGGTGAATTCTGTTTGAATGTGATAATAGAGATATTGGTGTTCTATTTATTAGGCCTTATTCAATATGCATATGCTTTACCACTAAATGCAGAAGATTTACCTGGCAGAGTCATGAGCATACTGTTACATTCTTGACGAATATAGGAAAGAAAAGGATGTAATAATCACGTTCATTGGATCCATATGTTGTAAGTTGGTGTAGGGTATATATTACTATTGTGTGTATGAATATGTACTACCATTTGACATACATCCTGAGGCAAAATGATACCTTGATATAACAACTCGATTATTCTTATTGAATACCAAACAAATTTTTTACTTCCTTTTTAACTCTGGTTTCTTCATCATGTGTAGTTAATTATAATTAAGTAATATTTTAAATATTTTAAAATACTTAATGTTTGCTATTCAAGGAATTGTTGTGTCTAGTTCTCCAGAAGCCACTAGCATTCTAATGTTGTTCATAATTAGCCTGCATGCTGTTATGTAGTTAGTAAAGATATTTTGTACTTTCATAGAGTTTATAGCCAAACAGCCAGTAGATTATACAGCCTGACATGTAGGTGACAGGCAATTGTAGTTCACCTAATAATTTGGATGGTTGTCCCAGGGTCCAGCTTTCTGCATTCTGGGAGATTAAATGCTGCAAGCAGAGAATTAGGAGAGAGCATGCCATTAAGACCCATCTATTGATAAGTAAATGGCTAGGTGTGAGATTCTTCTGCCGCCTACCCTGAAAAAAATGTTTATCAAAAATAGTGGAACCTTGTTGGTAGGAAATATTAACATTGACTTTGTCTTGCATCCATTTCTGTTTATCAGCAAAACTGAAAAGTTTTTTTTAATGTGTAAATACCTATGCTTAGTGACTGTCACATATCAAAATTTTCCTTGACAAAGTTGAGCTTAACCTCCTGTCCCCTGTGTCACTGTTAGGGCCTCTGTGCTTTAAGCTTTCCAAAATATTTTCTTTCTTGAAGTATGGATATCAGAATTGAAGAGAAGCAGTCTTTCCAAAGATGTACACAGATGTGAAGTAGTATATTTGTACTTGATACCCTTGTGTTAGTTACAATGATCCTCAGGTCTTCCTGTGAATTGCTGCTTTTCAGGACGGCTTCTATCTCAAATGCATGTTTTTGTGTCCTTTATTCTTCCTTCCTAGATATATTGTAATACACTTAATTATATTAATACTCTATATGACCATTGAACCATGTGTTTAACATCATTAGTGTAACTTACCATCCCATAAAGATTTTGGCAGTGAAGATTTTGCACAACTGTCTAGATTGCCTATACAAGTATAAATGGCATGACCCAAGAATAGATCATGTGGTAATCTGCAAGTGTTGATAGTTATGTTTAAAGATCTATTGTCAGCCTGATTTTAGTCCTTTTAGTGTTGTCCCTGTTCCAGATAGAATATTATAGATATCTCTCTCTCATATATATATCTCATGTATATATATCATGTACATATATATTTGTATATACTAATAGATGATCTGGTACCTGCAGAGTAAAATACAGTTGCCTTACCTGCTGATCTTTTCCCCTATAAATCACACAGACTTATTTGTCAAGGTCTACCTTGTATGCAGCTGGATGGATAACTGACACTGTCAGGGTTTTGTGAAGACTAGCAACCCTTGCAACAAAATAAGTAGTAGTTGGTGAGAAGCACGTGGGATGCCCTCCCTCACAAATTCTTCTTCTTATCTACTCTTAGATTACAGATTAATCATAGTTATAAACTCCTAATTCAAACTGCTCCTTAACTGCTGCCAGAGAACAGTTCATTACAAACATACTTAAGCTTAAAAAAAAGATATCTGCACCCATTTAATAATATATATTTAATAATAAAATAACTGCATCTTGGGAAGTTGACCTGGACTAAAACCATTAAGCAAATCCTGTCTGTAAGTAGATACAGCCGTAACTTCTTTTGTTTTACCGAAAGTATCTATATGGAAACTAAACTCAGCCTATGTAATTGAGTTTGTGGAGACATTAGGTTGAGAATTATATTGCAGATTAAAAATAAGGCCCATAGATTGTTTGTTTATGATGTAGCCTGACTGTACTGTATCTGTAGATATCTGCCCTGACATCTTTTTGTTTTCTGGGAATATAATACTTTATCAAAAAAATGAGTAATTTTATATGTTACAGTATGATATAATCTCTATCAACTTTAAAATTATACAAAGAATACACTTGGATGTCCTTTGCTTCAGAAGATGCATGTCTCTTCTTAAAGTATAATCTGTGTCATTATCTACCACAATGGATCGTAAATAAGCAATTTATCCAGACCATTATAGTTCATTGAAAATTCTGGCTATAATGATATTTTTGGTAACTGAATATTCAGATATACACCTAATGGAATTTTCAGAACTGCCTAATTGACTTCTACCCATTGTTTTCAAGGGAAAATAAGTGCTTTTGGAACACTACCCTCTTCCAAAAGTGGTTTGTTTGGTTTGGGGTTTTTTTGTTGTTTGTTTTTTTTTTTTTTTTATTTGAAAACAGTTCAGGTTTATATATTATAAACACATTTTACTTTGGTTGCTCAAAGTGTCTCCATAAAGTCAAGACAATATTTATTTGGCTTGACAGAGTCAAAAGGGATTGCACAACTCGACTAATTCACTGACTGAAGTTTTAATGGATCCTTAGCTAAGGGTGTGTTGTTTGGTATAGATTCATAGTAACTAATTAGAAAACAGTGTGAGGGCTAAGGTGACGACTGAAAAGGCATTCATTTGCTAAGCTCTGTTCAATCAGTCATGCGTTAAAGTGACTTTTATGATGCTACAGGAACATGTATGGCCAAAATGGTCTTTCAGGGGTATTTTAATATCTCAAAGCAAAGCAGCTGGATTTTTAAGCAATCTGGAAGAAATTAGAGTAAAGTAGTCATCTTAATAAAGCAGAAAAGCAAAGGGAATCCTCTGTATGCCCATGGTAACATCATCAGGCTCTGATTAATGATTATTAATTTAATAGGAAAATTAATTGTGAAGGGGAAAATGTTACCTACTCAGAACTGGTTTGCATGTAGATGGTCAGTAATGACATTTGATAGTTCTTGTAGCTGGCTTGTGTATCGCATGGAATAAGGCTCCTGTTAACGTATCTCATGCTATAATTTTTATCTTTGCATTTGGTTATCTAGTTGTTTATTATGAAGTCCACATTGAGTCATGGCCAGGGTAATTGACTGTATCTTAAAGGTAGCTAGGATATCTTGCTCAGTCATTTGTGTTGTGCAGTCAGATTCAAGGGAGAGAAGGGGATTTGTAGTGACTGTGAACTTCATCAGTTTTAATCTTATGAGTCATATCTAGAGGAATCCTAGAAATTGAAAACTCAGAAGGCCTTTCTTCAAGTGCTTCCTGATAGTGCACAGATCTTTTTGGTCTGTTCTATATTACAAACTGCAACATTGCTTTGCTTTTTACAGTTAATTGTTTATAAAGACTTAGCAATATTGGGCTAGATTTTTAGCATGGTGGCTAATTTTTTCAAGTCAAATATGACAGGTAATGGTGTAAGAATGGTGAGTAAATTTTTCTTTTGGGTGACTGTGCAGCTGCTTTCTTCAAATGGGTGTTATTTTTGCTATATTCCAGTCTGTAAATCTATGAAGGAAATGTAACTCAGGTCTTTTTTAGGTCTTACAGTTCTGCTGAATGCTTTGCAGGAAGATGATTGAGAAAACAATATATTTTCTGAATAACAAGACTTTTTTTTTTTCCAGGAGATATTGTTTGAAAAACTGCTGCTGTAGGGAAATTGATGTGAATTTACATGCAGTTATACAAAAATTCTCTACCCTAACCAGTAATTGACAAATGTGCTATGTAGAAAAATGTAATGCCAGCAATAAGAATTCTGGTTTTTAAAATCAAGGGTAAAACAAAATTATGTGCAAATCTAAATCTAAACAAGCTTTACTTGTCTGTTCCAACATTTGCCATTCTTAATTCCAGCCTGGTGTCTAAGTGAAACCTGTAGTCATCCTTTCCAAGCTGAATGAGATTGGAAGGACAAGGGAAGAAGAAATAAGGAGAGGGGAAAGTGCTTATAAACTACAATATTTATATGAGTCCTTCATGTGGTTTTGGCTATGGAAAACATCATCTCTTGACCAGACATGTCCAATGAGCTATCAAGACTCAGATAGACTTTGTATTTTTCTTTTCTCCTTTTGTCTTTTACTGTAATGGAGAAGCAAGTGTGGCATCCTGCATGTTAAAACAGTTCATAGACTAGTAAACATGAGAACAATATCCATGCAGAAGGCATTAGTAATGCAGTACTAACAATAGAGGAAGAATAATATTAATACTGATCAAGACTCAGTGTAGGTGTACCTGGGAAATGAAAGTTGTGCTGTTATTTTCAGCTATATTTCTCTGTAACGTTTTTACCTGTACAAACCTGGCAAAACAGTTTGACATGCCCTGTAACAGGGCTGAGACCTACAATCTAGAAAGAATAATACAGCAAAAACATGGTAACTGAATGGTTAAGGTCTCTTGATCTGTAGTGAAGCATGACATTTTTTTAATGTCCATATACATCAGCGCTGTGTTTTTTGTAGTGGTTTCTGTTGTTAATGATGAGATCAGTAGGTGTTCTCCCACACTTAAGGAATTTAAATATTGGTTGAAATATTCGGTTTTCTTTAGTGCATTCCATTGAAGAGCATCTTGTTTTGCTTTTGGCTCTCCCACTTCCTTTCAGAATTGTACCAGCAGCCTACAGGCTTGTTCAGCATTTCAAAGGGGCAATATGATTCCCAGATCAGAATGGTGTCAACAGGAGACAGTCTGCCTAGTCTCATTTTTTTGTAAGTTGTTTCTTTGTTTACACTGTGAAATGAGAAGGGGGGGGGGGGGCGCGGGCGGGACACAGGGAATCAAATTGCGCAGAATTGGCTCCAGTAAATACCAAGTGACAGTAAACGCCTTGTTTATTGCCTGGGGAAGGCTGGTAACTTGCTGAATTTCCATCGAGGATCCTTCGTAAAGGAGCAGGGCTCAGATCTCCCTTGGAGCTGGTTATGCAATTGATGGGGCAGGGTTTTGGCTTCTGGAGCAGCAGGCTTGCATAACATAGTTTATAATCCAGCACTCCCTTCCCAGCCTGAAAGGACCTTTTTCATAAGACATTTTCTATAACAAAAACTGTTTCCAGACTTCTACACAATTACTGAAATAATGGTACAATAACGCTTAAAAAAAAAATTAAATTAAAAAAAAAAAAAAAAATCTTGTACAAGAGATTCTTGACCTGACCAGGTACCTTTTTTTTTTTTTTTTTTTTAAATAATGAATCTTTTATAAACTTTTTTTTCATACCATGAAGGCAACTTTGTCTTTTATTAGCAGAATTCTTGTTGATACAACACTGAAGAAATTGAATTACACCAACTAAGCATTTCTTGGAGGCCTTGACACAAATAAGCTGGTTTCTGAGAGTTTCATTTTTCTTATGTGACCTCTACATGAAAGCGTAGGTGACCAAACCTGCAACTAGAAGGTTTAGTCTGCGTGCTTGGGAGAGGAAGGCCTGAATAATAGCATGATATTAATGCCACAAAGATGTTGTCTGTGGAGATGGCTGTGGTGGTTACTTAAGGACAATGGGGATTGGGACGTCTTGTTCTTTATTGCAGCCTAAGGGCATGCATTCTTCTTGCTTTAACGAGAAACTTCCATCTATTATTCTTCAACTCCCTTCATAACATATGCTACCCATCTCCAGATGCTTGATTACTCTCTGCTTGTTTCTGTCCTTACAGAAATATATGCGTCTCCCTGTTAGCTTGGTCGAAAATTCTAGAGCAGCCAATGGGTGGCTGTGTGTTGCAATCCAGGTCCTACACTGCTTTGTGGCCTGTCTGTGCAAATTTATATTTAGGATCCTTAGGCTCAATATGAGAACTCATGCAGCATAAAGTGGCATAAATATTTATATTACTATTTTATCTTCCAGTTGATAGAGAAAAAGACAGAACTGTAGGAAAAATGTGTAGATGAAGTCTCCTCGGGAATTGGAAGTAGGCAATCTAATATTCTTTCCCCTCCTGTCCCTGAATTGCCCCACTGAATCTTCATGCCCAGCCAGAAGAATGTTCCCAGCTTGTTACAAATTTGGTGTTTCTCTGGGTACTCATCAGTTAGGAGCTGGTGAGTTGGAAAGAGCTAAGGTTACATATGCATCTCCCATCATTGTCAGCTGTAATTGCAGGTGATTGGTCTTTCTGAAAATGACTTTGCTGGTGAAGAGGTGACACTAGTATTTCAGAAGGCAGCAGTCAGAATTACTTATGTGAGATCACATGAAATCTGCTATTATGATGCCTGTAGCAGCCATTACTTGCTTTCCTTTCATGAAAGCAGATATGAAAGGTGAAACAAAGAAATGTATTTATTTAAATATTACTTCTTTAAATTGTTGGAGAAAATGACTAAGAATTCTCAATGTGGTTGTCAAAGTCCTCTTTTCATTCACAAAAGGAGCAGTATGGACAGCAGTACTGACAGCTTCATAACTGTTGCACAAATATGAGTTGTCATATATTTATGCATTGTTAACCCACTGTCTTCAGGAATTGGACTCTGTACCAGCAATATTAACAAGGAAAGGTTTCTACTGGAAAGTGCTCACTATAGGAAATTCTTGAGTCTTACTTTCTCCATTGTTTCTCTCCTGCCACTAGCATTGTCACCATCATCTCTGCTGTCTCGTTACACAAACTATGGATTGCTTTTTGACTCCTTTCCCAATAACTGGATTGTGCCCAAATCTTGGGGTGGTAATCGGAGGGACTGCTGTTTTCTATCTAGTGGATTCTCTGACACCCAAGGAGATGATTGTCAGATTAAACACGGTATCATAATAATTTATTTTTTTGTCTCTCAGGTTCACTAAGTGTTGATGTTCGGTTTGGATTTGAATGACCAGAAAATTACTGCCTTTCTGAATCAACTTCTTTCAACTCCCTAAGGGGTTGACAAAAATAACACTAAACCTCTGGCAGGAATTGTTCAGATTCATATTTTGAAAGGTCATAGCAAACAAAATCTGAGATGTAGAATAAGCAAATTGAAGTAAATTCTGAGATTATTTTAGATTTTATTATTGAAATGCAAATGCATTCTTACTATCAGCTGATTATAAATCAGGTATGTTTAGAGGTTATTAACAACAGTTAAATCTTTTATGAGAAACTGCACATCTTTGATTTGTGGCTACCTAAAAAGGCAAAATACATAACATTGTACACAATCTGGCTAATCTCCACTAAGTAGCCCTAGTGTTTCATCTATGAGAAACTGGAACCCAATCAGACATTCTGTTCATGCAATCTATGTTATTTAATGAACTACCAACTCTAGGGTTATTTGACCTTTGACAGTTTGGGAGCAGGGATGGGAGGTAAAGCTGCATCCTCACTGGCAAAATCCACATTAATTTCAGAGTTTTAAACTGAAAGAAGTGCAGGGTCAAGTCTGTTGTATAGCAACACGTTTGCTAAATTGTGTATGATTGCTAGTCCAGTTCTCCCAGTAAAAACAATTGTAAGCAAAGTTATGTGAATTCAATTTTAAATTCAGTCTTCCATGTTCCGAAAGAGTCTGCAATGACTAATAATGAAACCAAAACCTAAATCTGAAATTTTGAATTTCCAAATAAGTTTCCATGTACTCACTGGACAACAGAACTCTCACTTTTTCCCTTTTAAAAGCCCTCAGCTCTGTTTGACTGGCTCTTTAAGCATAAAAAGAAAAAATTTCCCCCATGTCTCCTTGCAACTGTTCCATTGAGCTCAGGAGCAAGTCCAGGTTGGGACAGAATGCGTACAGCTCTAGGTTTATCTTAAAATCGTGACTTTAAACTAGAAGCACTTTATTGATATAAGAATATTTATATGCTATACTAGCATGCAATTTTTTTATGGACACTGTAATATTGATGACTGCAAAGTTTGGATTTTTTTTCCTTAGATGTGTGGGGGGGGAAGTCCTCATGTAGACCAAGTAAATGTATCTATAAAAGTAATGTCAGTCTAGACCAACTACACCCACACAATGACCTTGCATCAATGTGTCCCTGAGCATTCAGCTGCCCAGCTACCAATGTGCCACGCCTGTGCTATAGATTTTTGTTAGTGTAGCCCCCTGAGCATACACACCTCCTCTTTTGATACCTAAGATATATTACTGTTGTATAAATCAATCAAAAGTGCAAGGTATGTTTATTAAAAAATCTTCACATCCTCACTTTACATTCATCATTGTATGTAGTGGATGCTTCGAATGAAGGTTATTTGAAACAAACAAAATTTGTTTTATCAGATTATCTAGTTATGTAGCAATCTGGGATAATTCATTGCAAGCAGAAAAGCCACATAATGATATATATAATGGGGAAAGTTTTCTGTTTCTTGGAAAAAAATCAAATTAGCAGCTTCAGAAATAGCCCTGAGTCAGACAGCTCTATTATTATGTTACTTAGAAGCTAATGTATTATGAACAAGTGCCAAATATTTCTGTGTAATGCAGAGGAGATTAAATGGAAGCTTCTATTTTTGAGATCTGCTTTGTAGCGTACATGTAATCAACAGAAAAAGTCCTAGATAACAAGTGGTACACAGATAGCCCTGCTAATTATGAAAAATTATGTAAATGATTATAATCTGAGCATTGTACTTATCTGAGGAATTAAGAATACATACAAATCAACAGAAAAGTTTTGAAACTGAATTTACAAAAAGTCAGTTATAAGTTTATTTTTAAATGATGATGTGGGAGCATAACTCAGCCATGTAATTTTGTTTAAAGTTGCATTCCTAGCATGAGGAAGGAGAAAACTCCCTGGCAGGGCTAGACTGCATAAGTATATCAGGTTTTGAATCTGGTCAAGTAACTTGCACAGTACTTGGTTGTCAGAGATGACAAAAATTGTGAGTGTCTGAATACATTTCCAAGCAATTCTTGGCTAGTTCAGTATGGTTTTATATTTTCTGTAATATTTCTTAACTGGAAAGGTCGTGTGTAGGGTTGCAGAGCTGGACATGGTAAAAGTAGTTTCTCCAGTTAATACATTGCAGTGGCAGCTCCAAAACTATTGTTCATGCAAATATTCTCATTTCTGAAGACAAATGCCAAAATTGATTTCAAGGATCTCTGTGTTCTAGGAAATTTCAGATCTAGTTAGCACTATCCATAGCATTGTCAGAGTAGGTATTTAAATGGATTTGCTTTATTTTGAAATAGGATTTGGTATGTACTTCTTAATGTTTAGGACTTGACAGAAGCATCTAGGATAAATTTCACAGGATTGGTCTTATTTAAAATACTCTCAATCAAAGCAAGTAGATGGCCTAGTTTTGAGTGACAGAAAGCTCTAGCAAGAGTTGACTCACCCAAAATTGACCTGTTGTCTTTCTAATTCTGTGCTTGTGGAGCCAGGGCATAGAAGACATCCAGGAATTTATGCTTCTAGCATGGATTTACAGGCTCTGAATATATTTGTATTTTCTGAATAGTTATTAATTGTTTAGTTTTAGGTATGAGAAAATGTTGCTGAATTTACAGGTGATTGTTTAAGCTTTTGTGGGGTGCCGTAGTTACTATCTTGCATGTTTTGAAGTGATCACTGAAGGTTCCAAAGGACTCGCTTAACTTAGTGTTAGCGTTTTGGTTCCATATGGCACTGTCTGTAGAAGAGGATCCCACTCTGCAACAGTCTCTAATGAAAATCTGAATGGATTATTGTGGCCGCTGGAGGAAGCGATAATTAAGGCCCTGGGAGAAGGAAGGGTACACTTCACAGCTATCTGGCAGAGCAGTGTGTTAGCACATTGCTGATTTGAAAAGAACCCTAAAGGCAATTACTGCTACCACATTAAAGGGATTAAAAACACCTTCTCTAATACTTAGAACCTTTCCTATGTTGGCTCTGCAGACTTTCTGAAAGTGGTTGAACAAGAAAACAAGTTTTGTTTTGGTTTGCTTTTGTAAAAGCACCATTTTAAAAAAAAACAACTTGGAATCGTTTAGGTTGGAAAAGACCTTCAAGATCATTGAGTCCAACTGTCAACCATGCCCACTAAACCCTGTCCTGAAATGTCTTGTCTACACACTTTTTGAATACCTCCAGGGATGGTGACTCAACCACTTCCCTGGGCAGCCTGTTCCAATGTCTGACAACCCTCTCAGTAAAGAAATTTTTCCTAATATCCAATCTCAACCTCCCCTGCTGCAACTTGAGGCCATTTCCTCTTGTCCTATCTCCAGCCACCTGACAGAAGAAACCAGCACCCACCTCACTACAACGTCCTTTCAGGTAGTTGTAGAGAGTGATAAGGTCTCCCCTCAGCCTCCTCTTCACCAGACTAAACAGCCCCAGTTCCCTCAGCCGCTCCTCATAAGACTTGTGCTCCAGGCCCCTCACCAGATTTGTTGCCCTTCTCTGGACATGCTCCAGCATCTCAATGTCTTTCTTATAGTGAGGGGCCCAAAACTGAACATAGTACTCAACTTCTAAATCAGAAACAAACTTTGTTTTAAATAGGTATTTGTTGCTAATTCTTAAGTAGTAAAACTTAGAGACACCTTGTTCCTGTTGACTTTCAAATGTTCACATGCTATTTAAAAAAAACACTTGTGAGCCTAAGCAAGTTCAGTTAGGGAGCCTTTGAGAGAATTTTCCCAAGATGTATTTAATTCACAGGGAATTTTTTTTTCCCTTATGCTACCAAACAAGTTGTTCTTCACAGAACATTTTTCATACATAAAGACAATTCTTTATGGATTAAATTGTAAAACTTTCACTTGGGCAAATTCAGGTTTGGTTTTAATAATGAAGTAGCCTCAGTTTAGCTTTTTAAGTTTTGAAATTCAAAACACAACGTATTAAATGATGAGGCAGTAGCAAATACAAGATGATAATTCTGTTATTTCTAAACATTTCAGAACTTTCATCTTTCAAAATCAAAGTTTTTTCTTCTGCCATATAATCTCGATATTAGGTATTAGTTCTCCCTCAATATGCATTTACACTGTTTTCTTTAAGCAGTACTCATTTGAGTAACCCCTAGCTTATTTGAATGATACATAAGAATTGCCTAAATCTGTCCCTATGAAATTTTGTAAAGGCCAATATTGATTTGAATTTGGCTCTCAAATTCTTACGAGATGGTTGGATAAAGTTGACATTTATTACCAATCTGTTCATGTCTAGGGAATACTCATGTGATCACTATGTGGTGAGATTCTGGTGAGTTTCTAGAGTATGCCAGAATTTATCCATAGTATCCTACTGGGAGCTAAAAAGTGTGTGATAGGAACAGAACATGCCTTAGAAGAGCTTATGACTTAATGAAATTAAGGCAATGAAAAATGGTAACAGGCAGAAGAGGAGGATCTGAGGAAAGTCAGAGGTCACAGAAATTAAAAACTAATGCTAAGTAATATTTTTATATCCATTTCAAGTGCTTTGTTTAGGCAAATAGGATGTTATTTATTGGTCAAAGTTTAGGGGCATTTTTGCTGCTTCTCTGAATGTAGTAGTTCTAGAGTGCATTTCTTGAGCTATTCTTATACTGAATGAGTCTTTGTTTCTGGTTATGAGGCTTTATTTATAAAGGACCACTAATAAAGATGCATATTCTGAAAATAAGGCTTTTTCTGTAGCCACCTCTTACTCATTTGTTTGGGGTTCTAGGAGGAGTTCCATTTCCTTTGTCTCCCAGGAAGCCCCTACACTTGTCCCAGCACATCTGCAAGAGGATGTGCTGATCTTTTTTAAACACTGATAATACCTGACATTTAACTGGCTCATTGAAATTCTCCAGGGAATCTCCAAATGGTGATATACTCCCTTAGCTGCCTAGTTATCTTAACACAATGACTGAGTTTTATTGCCCTGTCATTGAGGCAGCTACTGTGGTGTCAACCCAAGAAGGACCATCTGGGATAACTTTGCAGATAAGTTCCAGTGATTTGCTTAGAGACTTGTATAGACCTTAAAGCAACATTCTTTGTTTAGGCTGTGAAGCACTGTGTAGAGGTATTTGCACCTGAACTTGTTGTGTCCTCTTCTGTTTAACATACTTTATTAAGTTCAAACTCCTTGTGACATTGATTCCTCCCTTGTGAGAGCTATACTATTACAGACAGGAAGTTTGCCTCTTGTGTGGTTCCTATTTATCAGCATAACTTCCTTCTTCAAGAGGACTGTGCACACTAAACACATTCTCTAGATGTGTCTCCTGTCATCAGTCCTGTGCTTGAATTGTTCATTATCATGTCTCTAACTCATCTTACATAACTGATGGCGCTGTTCAGGTTGTTTCTAAACAAAGTTCGGAACGTCATATATTGTGGCAGTATTAGTGAAATATGGATTTCTCCAGTGGCAATGTTTGGCTAAATAATGGTGCTATTACACAGATTAAATTTACATAACATATTGTCTTCCAAGGTCTTTTCATTAAGTTGGTGACAAGATACACTAGTTAATAGATCAAACTTTGAGTTTTACAGCTGAATCAATTTGATATTCTTCATTTTCATCTAAGGCTAAGGGTCCTTCTGAGTGGTGAGGCTGATTTTCTGGTGGTATCAGCATTTTGTATTTGAATTGCGTGCAAGTGTATGCCCAAATCTGCCATCTCTTTCTTGATAGCTTCTTTGCTTTCCTTTCCTGGTTTCTGTGTAGTAATGAAAACACTGCTAGATGGTTGAACCTCTAGATATTTTTCCTTAATGACAGCTGGAAAATATACTGTCCAAGAAGTGCTAGGCAAAACAATAACCCCAAAACAGCTCCAGCTAAAAGGAATGTAGAAGTTTACGGATACAAGCATGTTTTCAAATACCATCTAAGTAGGAGGCTACCAACTGTTGCTTTTTGAGTGGTGCTATGACTTTTCCCAGGCATTTCACAGAAGTAAAATTCCATCACAGAAGGAGGATGTCTGGTCTGACTGCAAATATCCTAAAATACTAAAGGAAAAGATAGGCTACAGGGGGGAAATAAGAGTTATTTGCTAGTCTGTACTAGCAAACTAAGCCATACTAGGGCACAGATTCACGTACTGGCCCTTAGTCACCCATGCTGTTTAATTGGCACTTCTGGCCTGCCAACAAATGCTTCCCAATGCAGTGTAAAGGCATGGCTGTGGGGTAGTGCAGGGCAGGGCTGTGTACCACTTGTCCTTGGGGTCAGAGACTAGGTTCTGGCTAATCTTATTTGCTTGTATATATGTAGCCACAGAGCCCAAGAGGGCAAGAAAGGATTATGTAGATCCTAAAAGAGAAATAAAAAGAAGCTAGAGAGAGAAGAAAGGTATGAACAGAGAAAGTTTTGTAGGTTGTTTTGTTTTGAGGGACTGAGAACATCTGAAGTGGTTAGGAATTTTGTTTACTCTCTTTTCCTTATACATTAATTTAAAATGACTTGACCATTTGTTGTGCTTTTTCTGTTTAAGGACTATAAGTGCTTGCCTGTATTGAAAAGCTAAATCATGAGCTCTCTTTACTTGGCTCCCTCAAGATTAAAAGTACCATGAACTAATGGTCAGGATAAGATATTTTGGCCTAAAAAGATTGAGCTCTTTTTCCTACCAAAGCACCTGCATAAATATAGACAAATCCAGAATCAACAGAAGATATAAATGTTGTATGACATGACTCAGCAAAAATGCAGAAGTCAGATCATTGGTGAATATTTTAATTTCAACTACTTTTTGTCTTCAAATAGATATGAGTGCCATTACTAGCAAAGTCAGAAGTTGCCTGCTTTGCCCTTATTATTATTTATTATATTTTTTCAGTTCTGAGTAGCTGTAGAAATTTTTCATATATGAAAGTGCAGGTATGTTTATGCTACAAACCTGTTACTTTTATTCTGTAGCACTTGCAGACCATAAATATAGTCAGTATCCTACTCCTTTGCAATTCTCAGGCCATTATCTAAGTTCCAAAGTGAAACATTTCAAAGATGCTATAAATAATTTTCTGGAACTAAATATGAATGAAGATAATTAAACACCAAGGCTTGGCATGGACACCTTGTTCTCTAAGCACCCTTCTTTTGATTGTATTACAATGTGAAACTATGAAGAAAAAATTGATAGGACAGATCTTGTTACTTTATTTAAAAGATATGGCATTTGAAACAAGATTTAATAATTGGGAAGCAGGGAATAGCTGCAATTTAAAAAGGAGTGGTACTATCTGTCTCTGACTACAGTTTTGCAACAGGTCTAAAAGAACTAGAAGCTCCAATGGAAATACATTGGGAACCTGAGTGCATAACCCCCTTAAACTAATAGGGTAGGATTCTCAAGGGAGGAGAAGGCCCTGGAAGGAGTGAACTGTAATCCAGTATTTATAGACTTGTGGACTACAGTTCTCTCTGTAGTGTCTGGGTACTAGTTCTAGTTCCTGGAAGCTACTGCTTTTCTGTCAGCTAGTAAGTATCCAGAGTCTGTCTTCAAAATAAAAAATAGGCCTAAATCTTGTTCTCCAAGTGGTATAGATATGGAATATTTTCAGCAACACCACCCAGTCTATGTAGAGGAGGGAAGAATCCACTCTGTGACATCTCTTCCATATGTCAGTATAACACTGGACTACATTTTTATTGAGATGCTTGGTATCTCATTTCAGTAACTGATATGAAATTCAAGTATAGAAGAGAAAGTAGTAGCCGTGAGTACATCTATGGGCAAGCAGGCTTGTCAGCCTGTTACCCTGGTACGGTTCTGAAAAGTCCTCAGTAGGAAACCAAAAAATCAGACCAGAAAATCTACTTCTAGCATCGTTGTCTGTTTTAGTGTGCTTAACTGTTGTTGCAAAGCAGATCGAGGAATTTGGATTCCTCACATGCTTTTAGGTTGCAAAATTCATTTGATACCTTCTCTTGCCTTTGACACAAGATAGGGTCTGAAAAGGGCTTCACCATCTGTGTTTGTGTTGGCTTGGTCTTTGCATGTCTAGTGTGGTATTTCTCTGTGAATAGTACTTAAGAGTCTTAGCTGATGCATTTTTGCATGTTCCATTGTCTTGTCACATGACGAACGCACTGAAAGCTTTTAACATGTCCCAGATATTTTATACTTCCCTAAAACAAGAGATGGAAATAGTATGGTTAAACTCTCCAGTGTATCTGACATTGTTGAGCATTCTTTGAACTTAGTAGTAATTCCTCACAGCATTTATGTACCAAGATGCTCTAGAAATATCTATGCCTTACATAGAATTTCAGCTTTTCTATCCATATATTGCACTTTAACAGACATGTAATGTAAACAGTTTTCCTGGTCACAAAGAAATACTTTCTCTTGAAGTCCCTGGGACATGTTTCTACTTATGATACAGCCTCATTTTACCACTCTGATGTGGTAAATATGTCTGGTAAATCAGGAGGCTAGAGATTCCTTGCATGCAAAATGGTTGCAACAGCTGGGACAGGGAAGGGGGACAAGCTTTGTCAGAGGGTAGTTTTGAGGGAGAAAGAAATTTATACCTGGAGAGTCTTAGTAATGAAGGAGTCTTCCTGACTAAACACTTAGTTGCACTTCAGGATAAGACTTCTGCATGTGAGAGGAATGGGCATCTTTAATCTTCAAGGACAGGAACCTGGCTTGTATTTGGACCAGGGTGGATACAAGTTGGTAAGCGCATCTAAGAAAGTGAAAGAAAAATAAATATAAAAAACATAAGAAAATTTAGTGTACATTTTTAATTATCAAAATACTTTTTAGTATGAAAATGGACCATAACTTTACTTCTTGCACATTGCAAGTTCCTAATAAAGCAAATTAGGCCACACTTCTCAAGAAGGAAGTTGAAATGTAAATGAGAATGTTGCACTACCTTGCTGTATGCTTGAACATACTGATGATGAATGTTAGCTTCTTGACATGCTATTGAGTCTTCACGGGTCAACTTCACACTGACTTCCATGAAATCTAGAATTTAGATTTGTATGTGTACAAGCTGCAGACACAAAGAAACTATATCTTTGTTTAGAAAGTGTCAAGTAATTTTCCCAAGAAATGTAAAGATGCAATGTCTTTCCAGGAAATTCTTGTTAAATAATAGCCTGTCTATTAATTTAGTCTTCAAGAACTGGAATACTGTTGAATAGTACTAGATTGTTATAGGGACAAAATGGTGGGCTATTGAAGCAGTTTTAAAATGTAAATACAGCTTTTCTTATATGTCTAGATCTCTCAAAGATACCTGATTCGTATTACAAATATAAAACTACAAAAAGTAACTTATGTTTAGAGAGGAAAAAAAAGAAAAACAAAATTGGAACCATATGTGTAGAACTAAGTTATTACTGCTTTCACAAATGGTTTGTTGTACAGCTTTTTCAGAATTATCCCAGATAAGTATTCTGTTGATGACAAGCTGGAATTAAATTAGGATAATACTCCCTGCATTATTAAAAAAAAAAAGTAAAATAAAAGTATTTTTCTGGCTAAAGGCTAGTTGTCACCTTAAAGAATTTTTGGTTTAGGTTATTAAAGCACTCAATAATGATTGGCTGCCCTTGGGAGACATTTCTTAATATTTCATTCCATGTAAACATCTGGATTCAATTTAGTCAAAGAACATTGTGAGTAAAAACTGGCCTCTCTCCAATGCACTGGAATAGGTGTCTGGAGGTTTGAATACTTCGTTTGCATTACTCTTCTGAGATAAAATTTACCATCAAACCAACTAATTGAGACCCAGTAGTGCCCTTTAATACTAAGTATCTTAAGAAAAAACAGAAAATTAAATTCAAGTTCACATGCAGAATGCTGCTGCAGTGTAATAATCATAGGATTTGTAACAGAGGTGTACAAAAACATTTCAGGAATTGCTTTGCAATGATGTAGCAGTAAAATAATTTCTAATCCTGCATAGTGGAAGTTTTCACTCTGAATTGATTTTTGTTGTTTGTCATTTGATGTCATAATAGAAATATGATAAAGCTGCTTTGCTACCCTTTGGCAAACTTCCAATTTATTTTCTCCAAGAGTAAATGAATTTGGACCTTTATGACTAAATCAGAGAAGTAGCAACCATCTCCCTTTGGCGTACTTAGTACATGAACCAGCAACACTGTCATGAATCCATGAAGAAAATATCCCTTGATGATCATGATATTTATGTTTTTGTCTATGAGCATTAGTAAACATGAAGACATTGATATTGTTGATTAGTTAGTGAACAAATTTAATACCTTAAATGTAGCTGTAACTTCAAAGTGATGGGCCTTCTTGATTGAATTTAAGTTGCATGGTCAAGTCGTGTTCACTTTGGAATTTATAAAACAGGGGAAGCTGTTCCCATACCTAATAAAAACCTTTTGGGGAATACAGAGGTGGGGAGAGGTCTAGCTGAACGTGTGCACTCCAGCCCATATTAAGCTTCTCTGGCTTTGAGCATAAACCACTGTGGTCAATTTTCTATCCTGATTCCTTGCAATTTTGTAATCCTGTGTGTCAAAGAAATCAAAGAATTGCATTTCAATTTGTAAAATTATGATATGCCAATATCTTACAGGTTATAAAGATTAATTTTGTAAAGTTTTCTGATTGTGGAAAGTGTTACCTAAGGTTTAATTAAGCACTGTTAGGTTCTCGTAAGGTGTGCAGTTAGTATTACACAGCTGCTTAGACTTAGACACAGCAGATTGGTCACAAATCCTGCATGCTCTGTCCTACTTCCCCTAGCTATTGGGACTTCATTTTTGGAGCATGAATCAGTTGCCAAAACAGAAATGTCCATTGCCATCATGATGATCATCGCGATATTTTGCTTCTACTCTGGCTGCCCATTCATAAGGGAACAGACAGCCTTTATGTTCTCTGTTATATCTAAATATATTTTTTTAAATAATTTGAAGGAGTATACATTTCACAATCATTCTAAATAGTAAATGCTATAGGTGTGATCCTAAGACCCCACACCTTAACTATCCCAGAAGGCCAGAGCAATTCTTCAGAGTCAGCTGGTGAATCAGGCCAACTTTTGACATATTTGTTCAGATGTGCTGTCTCACTTTCACTTAAAAAGTTCCAATGTAGGGGAAACTGTAGAATATTTACTAACTGGTAGGAAAGAGAGAATATAATAATGCTCAGAAATCAAACAGTAAATATTAATGCAAGAGGCTCCATATTAGGTTTTTAAAAATATCTTTTAAAATTGTATGGTATAGCAACATGGGTGTGCAGACCATAGATAGACGATCCATTCTGTGTGCATCAACTATGTGACTGTCGCTTGTCATGGATCTTATGAGGGTTTTTCTTTGGTATTTTGTTTACAAAAATAATCAGTCCAGATTTTTGAAGCATAGAAATACATTCACTTTTTGAGTGTTCCTCTGCAATTTTCTTTGGCTTGATAGAAAACATAGCCACCAAAGGCCAGTGGAAAGGTTGTTCTTGGCTTCCTTCCCAGTGTGTAGTAGGTGAAAGTCCATGTGACATTGGTATCCAGATCCCTGTAGGGTTATGTGGGTGCAAACATGGACTATATAAACCATAATAAATCACTTGTTTCAAACATAGTTGATCCTTTTTCTTGGCATCTAAATGATTGAGATTGTGCTGTATTTACTTTGTCTCTTCCTAAATGTTTTATTGACAAGGAACAGATCCTTCCCTGCCCATTTCCTCCTATGACTCTTTTGAATTCATTCCAGTATTTTTATTTCTAAGCCTTTTTCAAGTTATTCAGAAGTATAACGGAGTAAGGTTCTAAAGTGGTGTGGTGAGCTGGGCGAGACCACAGATCTTTTTTAACAGTATTGTGTCAAGAAGACAGATACCTTTGCACCCCTCAGATATTTAGTTAAAAAATAAGAATAGGACAGCTCAAAATGGTGCATTCTTTCTCTATTAGTAGCTCTTAAAAAAACTAAACCCCCCAAACAAACAAAAAAACCCCCACAACAAAACCAAACCAAAACAACCAAAAAACGTCCCTCCCTGTGCTCTCATTTTGGTTGTTTTTACTAGCTGGGTCATTATGGAGTTTCAGGTTTTACATTGTCTTTCAAAAAACTATTAATACTATTGACACTGACAATATTTCAGAGATAAAAGTAATTTCTTGTCAAGTTTTATGCATAGATTGTAATGTTTTTCTCTTATTGAATTGCAGAGTGGTGGGGGTTTTTTTCCTCCAAGGTATCTTAAAGTGTTCTACATGAAAGCCCTTTTTTCAATAATTTTCCCATTATTGTATTATATAAAAGCTCCACCAATTGTATAAATTAGCATCCATAGTGAAAGTCTGAAATAGTAGATATGCCACTAACATCTTATTTCACAAAAGGTAAGGGTAGAAAATGAGAATGCAAACAAGCACCAAATACGAGCTAAAGAAAACACCACCAACTGCTACAATGAATGAGATTTGAATGTGACAGGCTGACTGGCAATACCACAATTAAAAAAATAAATCAAATCCTCTTTTGGTGAGAAAGAAAAACAAGAGAGCTGGCTGATGTTCTTGAACCACTACACATAACAGCGGAAGTGACAACCTTTCTGATTATTTCCTTAAGTATAAATGAAAGCAGAATAAATGGACAGAGATTCTTTGTGAGTCAGGTTGTTTCCAGCTTTAGTCTTGCTTCCCTGTATTTTGTAAAGGTACTTGAATTCATCTGTTCAGGGGATTGCCCTAGTTATGCAAGTACTTGTTATGGAAAGACAACACTTCTGTTTACACTGGTATGACTTTCAACAAAGGTCAGATGCTTCCATGCAAGCTGTAGCTTTTTATGCAAGGAGTTTGCAGGAGGTCTCTAACTCTTGTCACTGTTAACTAGTAGCCTCAGCTAACTGCCAGGGCCTGAAAATCTTACCCATTTGGGGTTAAACTCTTTGGAGAATCATGCAAAACAAACAAAGAATTTTTTGCCTACAGACAGACTGAGGAGCTAGCTGGCTTAGTTCTCACTTCCTTCTCACTACACAAGCCACTGTCATTTTCAGTTTTTATGGAACTTTCTGATTCCAGCACTCCCTCCCTGACAGTGAATAAAACAGCATTTAGCACATGATGTCTGAATATCTCAATGTCTTGAGATATGTCTTGTCTAATTTTAAATATGTTTTTCACTGCCATCTTTGTGTGTCTGTTTTTGCAATAGCTTAAATGAGGTCAAAGACTTTGTGCCTACAATGTAGGCTAATGTTATCTGAGTAATCTGGTCAGCAATTTAATATGGGACTTAGGGGTCTTTAATCCCCATTTTGCCTCTAAGTGTCCATTGTTTTAAAAAAAAAACCCAAAACTGTTTGAAAGCTATATTATTGGCTGAGTGCATGTTTTAGCAGGCTCCTGATTTATTTATTGCATGTGACCTGGCTGTCTGTTGGAGCTATGGAGATCCTCTGAGTGTTTCAGGAAACCAACTGGAGAAAATGTGAGGCATTCTGCTAGTATTAGACGGATGCAGGTGCATGCAGTATTATGCAGGTATCTATGCAGTGTTTTCTTAAAACGAAGCAGTGCTTGCTCCAGCACACTAGTCTGCGTGAGGTTGTTGCTTTGCTTCTGCTCCCTCTATTTGCACACGCCCCATTGGAACTGGGCTTTGTGAGGTATAACATGAGCAAGAGAAAGTTTGTTTCATTGGGCTTTTGTCAATATTAACCAAGAGAAGGCTGATGTTTGCACCACCTTTCTTTTTGAAGCACAGAATCCTTGATTATTCTTTTACATATTTTTGAGGTGACATAATCCCTGTGCTGCTATTTTTCTACATATGAATAGCACTTTAAAAAAAAAAATCATTGTTTCTAGAAGAGGGATAAGGTATCACTTTAAGATCTTTGCAAGATCTCTCTATTTGGAAGTTTAAATTTAGAAACCTGTGCTGTCATTTGAAAAAAAAAAAAAAAAAAAAAAAAAGGTTGCTTTTCATCTGCTTTCCCTCTGGCTCCCAGGAGTCAGTCTCAATGTAGCAGACACTGCTTTGCTATTTCCTTTTAAAATCTAGGACAGCAAAGCTATGACACTTTTCAAAGTCCTGATGTCCTTGTTAATATTTCTTTTTACTGTGAGTGAAGGTAAAGCTTACGCAGGAAGTGTCCTAGTTCCCAGTTCCTAATTCCAGCAGAAAAACTTTAGAAAACAGAAGTTTGACAGCTTCTTGTATTGATATATATTAAATCATGTATATAGTAGTGTGTAAAAGCTCTGTGCAAGATGGAGGAGATAAAATGCAAAAGTATGACAGTTTACGATCCACTTGTAAAATGTTCTACTGCTACTTTTGAAAGAATTTCAAACCTTTCACAGTCATTTAACTGAGATGCATGTGTCTGGTACATGAGCGCTAGAAACCTTTTAATGGCTCTCCAGTACCAGAAAGACACTGACATATTAGAGTTATATCAGCATAAGGCTGCTAAGATAACCATGGGGTTGAAGTACATGATACACAAGGAGAGGCTGAGAGAACTGGGTTATTTGAACCTGAAGAAGGGATGAGAGACAATGGATGCAAACTGGAACACAGGAAATTATAATTACATATAAAGAGAAATTTATTCACTGTGAGGGTGATCAAACACTGGAACAGATGCCCAGAGAAGTCATGGGATCTTCATCCTTGGAGAACTGGACAGGGCAAAGCTCTGTTCCACCAGATCTACTTGCACCTGCTTTGGGCAGGGGGTTGGACTTAAGTTATTCCATATTTCCACAATTGAGCAAAGCTGCTACATTTGATGCTGGGTTTGCCACAAGAACAGAGCAGTATGTCTTTCATATAAAAAGCTTAATTATTTTTATAGTTTCTCTGAAAATGGGGGACTCCAGGTGTACCACCAACGGATCACACTTCCTTGTCCTCTCCTTTCTTCTCTGTACTCATGCAGCATTAATAGAAATTGGACAAATAATACAGGAAAAAATGACAGGCTAAAATCATAATGCTTTTGCAAAGGGTTTGACCTAGCCAACAGAGCATGTCAAAACCCTGTTTGTACGTGACTTTTGGTCCATGGTAAGGAACAGTGGGGTCATCAATGGCAGTGTTTTGAATTCAGCAGAGGGAAGCCCCAATGAAATTTGAGTCTTTAACCACTGACGGTAGGAATGTGTGCCTCATGTAAATTCCTACATTCAACTGTTTCATATTACCTAATGAAAGTGTCTCATGAATATAAATATGCCCATACACACTTTTTTCCTAAATTTAATCTCAACAATGTTTTTAGCTGCTGCTGCAGCAGAGACTTAATTCAAAAAATAGAAGTGAATAAAAAGGAAATAAAATTCTACATTCTGAACTCTGTGCTCCTAGTTTTATCCACTGTCCAGTCAAAACCAGTTACCCCCACTACTGCTGTGAGAAGCAAAGCTGGGGTAATGGTAGTACTTCCCCATTGACTGCAGTTCTTGGTATGTTTACAACTCAGGCTAAAGGGAGAAAGCTTTGCAAGAGTCTATACCATTATAGCTAGTGCTTTCTGAAATGAAAGATTAATGGCTCTTATTTTCTTCCTATAAATCACTCCTTTTAACTCTTCTCCAGTATAATTGTTTTCTTCATCTTTTCTACCACTCGGCAGATGGGAAAGTTTTGGACAGTATCTGCAAGCCTTCTGGAGAATCAGCAAATCCTACAAAAATGCTTTTACTGAAAACTGAAAGTATAAAATGTTTAATGAACTTCTAAGGATCATCCACAAAAACATATGCGTAATTGCCATGGATCTAAAAATTAAAAAAACCAAACCAACCAAACAAACAAAAAACCAAAAAAACTTAGTGTTGTAATAAGTACTGGCGCTGCATTTAAAGAGTGAGATTTTTCAACTCAAAAATTATTTTTATTTTTTTTTTATTAGATTAGGATAACATTTTCAAAACTGTTTTGCTAACACAGGATATTAAATCTGGAAACAGGAACTGAGTAATTGGGAGCCTAAATTTCACTGTTTAAAAAAAAAAAAAAAGATTATTTGAAGACAACTTAGTGGCTTTTGGAAGAAAGTTTGTTTACGCATAGTAGGGACATTTTTATTATGGGTCAAATGTTGTTTTCCTACATCTTCACTAACCTTGGTGGGACTGCAAGAGTGCTACTGAATTCCTCAGGAGATTATTTTATTATTATATTGATGTTATCTGTAAGTGTTGTATATATAAAAGGTTAGATTCTAACATCTGTACTGTGATTGTACTCTGTCCTTACCTATGTAAGTTAGGTAGTCAATATGGGGATAGAAGCAGAAGGAGGAGAAAAGGGTCATCATTTCAGAGTATAGCAGGTATTTAGAAGATGACAATAGTATTAAAAATGAGAGTGCAAGAAACAGAGCTGAATGCCTGCCTTCAAAGGAATATCTATGTGGCATGCTGCAGTTTTTTGTTTTTTAAAACTAACATCTGTCAGAGTACTAGAAGTGGGGAAAAAAGAAATGGAGCTAATCAGGCAGTCTGGGAGATTTTGTCTTTCTCCAGTACACTTTCAAAATAGAGATGAAAACATTGTGGAGTTCCACAAACCAAATACACCTCCATGCAATCCTACTAAATCAGCAGAATTGCATCATGATCTAGTCATCCCTGTGATGTGGCCTACATAACATTGAGTTCAAGGTGCTCATATATCAGGGGAATAGACATGTCACCCTTGGAAGATACTGGCATGTCAGCTAGTTTGCTTCAGAGTCACAGGTTGACAGAGAACACTATCTGGAAGGCCTTCCTTTGGGAAACTCCCTCCTGAGTATGGGAGTTCAAGAGGCAATATTAATAAATGCATATACTAGAAAGGGCAGGGCATGCTCTGCTCTTCTGCAAAAAGAGAAATAAAGGGAGATCTATCAATTGTTGAGAAAGCATGTTTTGGTAGACTTCACTTTTGATGTTTTTATTTCTGCACATAATAGGATACAAAGATTAATTCTAGATACCTTGTCAAAATTACGTATATGTGCTTTAGAAAGCATATGCTACTACAGAGGCTAATCATAGTATGTAACTCTATGCAATGTTATATACTGCTTATTAGGCATCATATAAATAACCCTTCTTTTAAGCAAACTTTACTGATATTTCTTTGAACATATGCCAAGGAGAAAGGGTGTGGCTGAAATAAAAATGTAAATGTTCTGAAGGTAAGATATATAGAGTAGGATCTATTCAGACAAGATGGTAAATGGGATGGACAGAGCTTTTGCTGTGACCTGGGATAGAATTTAGCTTAAAGCAGGATGCAGCTTGGGGTATGTGGCTAGGCTCACCTAAGAGTGATCCTAATGCCCAGATTATCTCTGTTACTACACTATGTTGCTCTTGAAAGCAAAATTTTCTTGAAAGAAAATAGATATGGTTCCACCATCTTTTAATCAATTTATTTCTTAGGATCAACCAAACCAATGGCAGGGACTTCTGCTGTGTGTGACCTTTCTCTGATACACAAACTGGAATTGCAACTTCCTGTGCAAACTTCCATCCCTGTGCACCTACATAACATTGCTGTCTGTGTCAATGGGCTTTGACCCGCTCATGCTCTGCATACTGACCTTTTTCACAAGCTGACTATAAAGAAATTAAAATAGCCTGTGTATTCAGTTCTTCTGGCCCCTTGCATGGGTCAAGATAAGTTTAATGGCTGCAGTGTGCTAAGCTCAGGTTCTGCGAAGGCAGTGTAATGCCAGCAGGGGAAGAATGGTGGATAACATTTAGCAGCAATTGAAGCACAGTTGGCTTACACATTTCAAGATAAATTAAAGGTGTTCTGACAGCATCTGGAGGTCCTCTTAGGAGCACCTAGAATCTCTGAAAAATAAATCTAAGTAAACTCTAGGCTTTAAGCTTTCTCTGCAGTGGACTGTAGAAGTGCAGTGTGTTAAAGATAGCAGGCATTTTCATAGTTCTCTCTTATTTTTATCCTGTGTGTATCACGTTATACAGCTATCTGCAGTTGGTGATATAAGCAGAATATACTGAGTATATTTTCTTAAGAGGCATTTTATGTTAACATATTCTATCTCATCACTAACTTTTAAATTATATTGCTTTCATACTTGCTAGAAAGCATTTAATGCTAATTTAGTATGCAGATTTCTAAATATTATTGCTCTTCTTAAATCCTGATTCACACTACAATATCTTGATGGTGTAATAATCTAGATTAGGACCTGATATTTACTCTGCTTGGCTTTCCAGTTAAATGAGGTTTATGAGATTCTGCCCTCTTTCAGCTGCTTTTCAAGTAGTCAGCTTTCATACCACTGTCCAGTTTCTACCAAAGTTATGAAGGTAGGGTGTGGTTTTCGTACTGTATTTGTGATAGTAAGTGATCAGGTGCCAGAACTGCTCAAATTTCAGACGGGAGGCTGGACTTGATTGGTTTCACTGCTCACAGAGTGAATGTTTGTTAGTAATTATGTTTTCTTCTCATACCAACAAAATACCTAATATAAACACAGTTCTACTATGTGTGGAAGTATAGCTAATATAACTTGCAAAATTTCTACATGGTATAACTTCTCAGCCTTTCTTTCTAACACACTGAGCCTTGCCAGGAGTAAATCTTCACTAATAATGTAATCTTTGCTAACGAGGCTTCAAAAATATCTAGCTAAATAGTGCAAGATCTTACGTTAATAATAGTGAATAATCTGAAGTAGCTGATAATTTATTATGATGTGGCAGAAGCTGATGGAGTGCTGACAAATGGGTAGCAAAAAAGACAGGCAATGTTTCCAGAAAATGTGAAGTGGTGACATTGTTTTCTATTGTGGATTTGACTCAGAAGATTGGAACTTGACTTCTGGCCTTCATATCCAACACTTGTTGGCAGCATATCGCTGCATAAATAAATCTATTTAGTTCTTTTATTCTGGTTAGTTTCCCAGATCATGTCAAAGTACATGAAATACACTTTAAAAGGAAAATACCTTTTATCTCAATAATAACAATAAAAAATGCTTTAAATATTCTTCAGTCTGACATATATAAAATGAAGAAATACGCATTTGATATGGTTATATTTAGTTTAAACAAACACTCATACTTTCTGTGGGAAATAATGGGAAAGGTTATCGTAACACAGCTGAATATTTCTGCTTTGTATGATGCTGAGAGATTAGGTGTTCTTGCATGGCATACTTGAATCTATCCTGGCTTAAATTTTAAACCCTTGACACCCCCTCCCCCTTGTAAAAAAGAATGCTGGAAAAATACAGAAGAAATACAAGTTGTATTTTGGGGGGAAAATCAGAATTGTGAGATGTGATTCAGAGATTTTGATGACAGATGGGCAGATAAAGCTCACTTGTAGGCATTTTCTTGTGTTATAAATTGTAATACAAGCATTGGCAACCTCATAAAGTTCCACTATAGAGCGATATATTAATTACAGGATGTGAGCATGTTCACTTGTAACTTGACTGATGACACAGAGAGAGAAAGATGATGATTATAACAAATCAATAGAGTTAAAATAAGATGATAGCAAGTAATATAATGCTCACAAAGTCTTTGTCTTGATGGGTACTGCCTCCATGTTCCTTTGAAAGCTTAAGAGGGTATGCCTTTTGTTCCTGTACATTTAAACTCTGATTTACATTTGAAGATTTATGTTGTGGCTATTGTGTGTGGGAGGAATTTGTTAGTATGATAAACATGTTCTTTCAAACATCACCAAGTTCTTACCCAAGAAGTTACTAATTTGTACTGTGAGCTGTTCCTTTTGTAGGGGTTGTATGCACAATGTAGCCAGAAATCTCTCATCTGTTAAACTGGAGAACACTATTCAGTAGAGTGGCAAGTGATTACATTTATCATAGTTTCGTCTTCCTGTGTGAGCTATATGAAAACATTCCCTCCATCCCTCATGATCAATTTACAGATGTGCAGTATATTCTACCTCTCCAGTAATGAAATTATTTCAGATCTTACTGTGGATGAAATTAGATTGTGGTCACTGGGAAGGAGACCACACTCAGGTTATATGAAGTCCAAAACCTTATTATTTAATAATTTGTAAGTTCTTCAATTGTGTTTTCAAAAAGAGTATTACTTTCCTATTTAAATTATGCTCTAGGCAAGAGGTACAGACACTACCACTGTTCTATATTTCTCAAGTGATGAATCTAATGCAGATTTGCACCACCTTGAACAGAGATCTTAGACCATATATGCTCTCTCTATATTCTATCCTGTACAATGTCTTGCTCTAGGTTAGAAAGTCCCTTCTCACTGTGTAGATTCTTACACACTATTCTCCAAATTAGAACTTGCCTGCAAAATCCCCATTAAAAGGTTAGTAGGGTAAAGTGAAAACCTGGATGTTCATGATGATTTTAATTTCCTGCTATGCATATCCAGACATACGTGTGTCATGGTTTAACCCCAGCCAGCAACCAAGCACCATGCAGCTGCTCACTCACTCCCCCCCCAACCCAGTGGGATGAGGGAGAGAATCGGAAAAAAAAGTAAAAATCATGGGTTGGAATAAGAACAGTTTTATAGAACAGAAAAGAAGAAACTAATAATGATAATAACAACAATAATAAAATGACAATAATAATAATAATAAAAGGATTGGAATATACAAGTGATGCACAATGCAATTGCTCACCACCTGCCAATCAATGCCCAGTTAGTCCTTGAGCGGTGATTCCCCCCAGCTTATATATTAGACATGATGTCACATGGTATGGAATATCCCTTTGGCCCATTTGGGTCAGCTGCCGTGGCTGTGTCCCCTCCTAGCTTCTTGTGCCCCTCCAGCCTTCTTGCTGGCTGGGCATGAGAAGCTGAAAAATCCTTGACTTAGTCAAAACACTGCTTAGCAACAACTGAAAACATCAGTGTGTTATCAACATTCTTCATGCACTGAACCCAAAACATAGCACTATACCAGCTACTAGGAAAACAATTAACTCTATCCCAGCCGAAACCAGGACATGTCAGTGGTCCTTTCTATTTCTTCATAAGTTTTCCTCATTTCCTTTTTGTCTAGTCAGCTGTTTGATAATATGTACAAGATAAGAGAAGCAAAATATGATGGATTATGCAGTAACTGAGGGAGTTAATTCATAGCCTTACTTAAATGTATGGCTTTAAGATGTATTATTACCATTCTTATCCTGTACGTATTCCTGTAGAGAATTAAGGGTATGTGCACAGTTAATAAATTAAATTACAGGTAGCAATCTCTTTCCAGTTGAGAGATTCAAAGACTTGAGCAATTAGTTTGCCTGTTAGGCTCAAATCACTAAAGCCGCAGAGATTCTAACACAGGCTTTGTTAGAAATTCTCCTGAAAATGGAAAAGCTTTAAAGCAGTTCTCTTGCCCATGTTTCAGTAAAGGAATATAATAAAATTGAATGTTTCCTGAGGACTATCAACAAGTACCAGGGGAGCTCCCTGAAGATCTAATACCTGACAAATTGCATCTGTGTTGATGGAGATCAAACAGGATTAATGCCTAAAACTACTGATGAAAATTGTAAAATAGCTTAACACTTTCAGCCCTTATCTACCAACTATTGAAACCTGTGGGAGATTTTCCATGAATTATAGCTCAGAATGTTGGCAGGTATATGCAGAAGAATTATGACAGCAGTTTCCATTCTCTCCATGAAACTGGAAGTAGGATCCAGATTATCCATACAGTTTTTTTCTTCACTACTGCACCATCACCAGAGGGACAGAAATATTAATTTAAATGCAATGTATGACTTAGCCTGGGAGATCCATTTGGCTATAGTTCAGCTATTCATGCTTGGCCCCTGAATCTTTCTGTGTGTGTGCTGTGTAGACAGTAAAGGGCTGTGCTCCCATGGCACAAATGGGGTACCAATGTTTCCTGCCATTCACACAATTCTAAAATCATGGGAATTCCAAGGCTTTTTATATGCTGGAATCAATCCTGTGTAAGTTCATATATGCAACTCTGTTTATACAGAAGCATAAGCATATGAAGATCTGCTTCTTTGGAAGATGAAACTCAGGCTAGACTTTCAGCAAATGGGGAAGGCCTAACACAGTTTCTTCATGAGGCCAGAGAAATAACAGAAAAAATAAACTAATCTTTTCCCAAACCAGAGAGAGGTCTTCTGGCTAAAATGGATCTCTCCTAATGAAGGTCTTGTGTACACCAAGCATGAAAATTACTCCTTACAGCCAGCAAAGGAATACAATGAAAGGCAGCAGATGCTCTTCTGTGCCTCAGGAGATAAAGTAAAGAAGAGGAAATGGTAGGACCCAGAGGAAACAGAAGCCTTGTCTTACTAAAAAACAGTGGAGAAAACCCAGTAAGGCTTCTCTGTAAGTAATGTTATATGGCTGATGTGGGCACCTCATGAAAAATGGAGTGTGTGTAAGTGAATCTGTGTGTAAGCCGGTGGTGATGCCAGGGGATTCTTCTGTTTAAACATGTAGCTGGCAAATGTGAAATGCTTTCCAAAACCACATTGTGAGGATTGATTCTCAGTACCATAATTCACTACTCAACAAATACAGTATGTCAGCCAGGAAAAGATAAAGCTCTATTTCTAAGATTCTGTAGCTGTGCTTCATAGTAAATGAATGTATTACGGTACCTCTCTCTGCTGATGTCTTGCTAAAATGTTTGGGGTTTTTATAGACAGTGACTTTGAGAATATGATCCCTTTCTGGGGTCATATGCTTCTGGTTTGCCTGTTGCATCAAGCAAACAAACCATCCTCCTCCTTAGATCCATTCACAGCCTCTCCTTTACTGTCTGTCACCTCTGAATGGTATGAAATGGTTAAATCCTTCCTCCAATAACCTCAGCACAGTAGGATCTGTGTCTTTTTAGTGAATTAGTCAATTCAGATACTCACATTTTTCTATGACACTCCTCATGCTTTGGAAGAGGGTTTTTGCACACCGGCAAAACTGTTATTTTCATTCAAATACCAGCCAACCCCCCCCCCCCCCCCTTTTTTTTTTTGGTCACGCCTACAAAACAGAATAAATATCAGGATGTCAACATACTTGTAACTACTTCCTATATTGCTAGCTTTTATTGTCTTGCCACTTTCTTTTGTCCGTATTCTATTTTCTCTCTCCCATTTTATACAAAACTTTCTGTGAGGCAGGAAGTGTACTGCTAATTTTATGTTCATTGAACAACTGGCATACTGAAGCCCTGGCATATGATTAGGATTTATAGGCATGGGTGCATTTAATAAAAGAAGCATTACCTGTATAAATTAGCCTGATGTAAAACTGGACTTGATACTATTAAGGCTATGTAAAGGCGTCTATGATGGAACCAAGATCTCTGAAAATCCAACTGACATTTTTACCTAATACACTTCAGTATCTTGTAATTTGAAGAGGTGGTCAGTTGCAGTTTGTATAAAAGAAAGTACTAAATTCAGTCTTCCATCACAGAAACTGAGCCAACTGTTAGTGGGCTGTGTATGTGTGCCTTAGCCATAGGTCTTGCTTTTAGTTAACTTTTGTGACATCGAAAGGATGAGAAGTTGTCCATCAGCATTGTAATGTCCTGGCTGTTCAGGAGGGTTACTCCATGAATTATAGTCCTGAAGAGTTGGATTTTTCCTAGTCGTCTTGTAGGTACTGGAAGGATAGTGAATCAAACGTATCAGTCTTCTTTTTATGCATACATGAAGACAAGGAAAAATTACAATGTGACTATTCCATCTTCCCCCAGGACACAGAATCTGCTCTTGGGAATAGACACACAGGATTTCAGGTCCTATTTTGCTTTTCTTGTTAATTGTCTGAATTCAGGGCATCCTAGAATATGGAAGATTGGTAGACTTTGTATTAAATATGTACAAAAGGAGATGTATAAGGGTATTCCCAGATTATGTTTGTCTAGGTGAACCTTGGTAGATTACTAAAACAGTACAATGCATACATTACTCATAGCTTATGTTGTGGATAATATAATCCTTTTCACATAGGAAGTAACATCTGTCAGATCTCCAAAACAATAAATGATATTTTTCCATTAGCCTTGTAACTTGTCTGTATGGGTAATAGTATGTAGTTATAGCACTTGGTCTAAGCTAATCTCTGCTGGTGCACCAAAAAAAAAATGCATACAGCAACTGAACTGAAAGGCAGAGAAACCAGCATTCTTAGCCTACTGGCTGAAATTAGTTAGTTGTGTAGTGTTTTAACATTCTTAAGTTAGATCACAATATTTACATCTCGGTTTCATTGCAACTGCAGTCCAAAACTCAGGGTAAAAACATGATAAAATGGGAATGGCTTAAAAAAGTGCCTCACTTGGATCAAGAATTTTTGCTTGCTTTTTTCCTCCATCAGCACAAGAGATTGCAATTTATAACCACCCCGCTTAACTTGTATTGATAATCTGTAGAGATTTATCTCCTTTCTAGGATACGGTCTTTTCACCATCCTATTTGGGGGTAAGCAGGTTTTGGGGATAGTATTTTAAATATGGTTACAGGTTTGATATATGCAAGCTTAGGCTGCTGAGACCATGTATTTAGCAGTACTGACATAAACAGATGTCCCCCCACCACCCGGTTCTTATTTGTGTTGGTTGTCAGTTTGTACTGTATAAAATCACGCTGAAAAAGGTTTTGCATAGTAGAAGGATTTTGTTATGGTTTCATTAAGTGCCATGTTATAACAAGATTACAAAACTAGAAAGCTACAAAGATAAATGAAATTTAAAACAGTTTGTGAGGATTTATGATAAGCATGTACACACTTCAGAAGGCCTCTGCCACTAATAAGCCCCAGTGTCTATCCTCTAACTAGTTTAAATTCATTTCCATTAGAATTCAGGAGATGCAGCAGCCATGGGTTGTTTTTCATTCCCAAGGGGTACTTTCTCTTTGATAGAAACTCCAGATACCCTTTTGCTTTTCAATGTCTAATTGTTAGACAGCAATCAGGAAGGTGACAATAAAATTGGGAGCTTATGGTAAACACCAGTTAAAAAAGGAGGAAAAAAGTTAAGTGGCCATGGCTTAAAGTAGTTTCTTCATGGACTTCCTAACTAAGGAGAAAGAGGAAGATATGCAACCCTGAAAAACTCAATGCACAATTCAAAAATTTGAATCTGAATAGTGAAATAAAACTTTTCCAGAGAGAGCAGTAATTGTAAAAGGAAACTAAATTGTCAAAATTAAATTGGAAATGAGAAGGGGTGGCAGATTTAGTAGCTGGAATCAAGAAGTTCTTTCCTGTTTTCCAGGAATACACTGAAATTTATCTCTGCCTCAAAAAAACCTCCACAACAAAACCCCAAACCTTTGGATGCACCACTATAGGAACTCTACAGTCAACAATGAGGAGAATTTTGATAGGGTAAATTAGTTGGATTTTTTGAATGAACTCTAATTCCTTGCTAAAAGCAGTTTTACAGCTGCTTTGATGTGCAGCTGGGGAAGATTCTGCTTTGGTTAGTTACCAGCATAGGTCACATTCCAGGGCTTCCCATTGTAATACACTTCTAAGGACCATTTATTGGAAGCTCATGGATGAAATTTATTGATGGTGAAAATTATTGTCTGTAATGTGATGATGACTAAAGGGACAGACAAGTTTGTTAAAACTATTGGAGTCAACTGATTTGAAATTGGTCCCCGAATAGTGTAGTTTAGGGTACATACAGAGGTGAATGATTTTATTGCTATGGCAGTAGCTTTCTCTACCACCCATCCAAGTTTTCTAAATGTGTAGGATGCCCAAGAGCAAGAATGGTTCTGCAGCAAGAAATTTCCATGTTCTAGAGCTTATGTTCTGAACAAACCAAGGATTTGTTCCATTAGCACTCTTTTCATAAATTTTTAAGGAAGCATGTATTACAATAATATATTAAGAAATAGCAATATCGAGACTGTGGCAGGCCTCTGTTTGATATGCTTGAATGGCATATTATTTAAAATAAGGAGATGGTGATATGGCAGGTTTCCCTAATACTGTAAATAAGGCCATGCAGACAGACAGGGTTATAGTATTTTATCATGTCTTGAAGTGCCTCCTGGGGTGTGCCTGTTGGAATCCAATCCTGTCTGCAGGATCCCTGTGGTATCGGATGCGCTATGCAATGTTTCTCCTTACCCTCACTGGGCCAGCCAGGGCAGGATTTGCTCCATAATGATGAAAAAGGATGTGTATTTCACTGTGCAAATGTTCAAACGATGTGCTTGTTTTCTTTCATTTGGAGAAATAAACTTTTTAGCAGTATCACAGTGAACACAGGCACAGCTTGCAAAGGATTTCTGTTTAACATCTTATTGAATGTTGTTAACATGACACCCAAAAATACTTTGCAAGATGATAACTTTATGCAGCTGACAAGCTATAAATTTTCTCTCAGGCAGCTCTCTAAATGTGTGATCTTCCTAAGAGCTTTTCATTTTAAGCAAATGCGCAAAATAATCAAAACAAGTATGGATTTATTTATAACTACCTAAGAGATTTTACATTTAATTTTGGGCTTACTTTGGTGTATATGCTTAATCTTTAATGAATCAAGTCTAATAATTTTAAAAAAGAGAGTCTTTCACCTTAGCTGTCCTCTCCACACAACTGAGAGAAATGAAAAAAAAACCCCAAAACACAAAACCACCACCCCCAAAACAAACTGACAAACAATAATAGGAATTAAAACCCCAGCATTTTTAGTAGGTAAAATTATGGTGACATTATTGATGGTCAGTGTCACCATGCTAACTGGGATGGCAAACCTAGTCTTGTCATACATTCTTTGAATTATCCTGTTGCAAACCAGGTTGTGTTTTAATTTCTTTTTTTTCTCTTGAGACTAGCTATAACACTGTTATAATGACCTCACTGAATAAAAAGAAGCCTGTGACTCAAAAGCTTTCCTATGCAGCACCAGCAATCTAGGGGAGGGCTTGGAAACAAGAAGTGCTACAATAGTAAATGATATTACAGTAGGAAGGAAAAAAGACATGTGCAATATGAAATAGGCATTCGTATCAAAGAACATTATAATGCCTCAAGCTTTCTCTGTGCTCAGGTATGAAAAACAGAATGTTGTCTTTTGTAATTTTCCCTCTTCTCTGGTAAATCAGAAGTGTCAGGGATAATGCATGTAATCAGATTTCTTTGTGGCCGACATCTTCTTCAGTGAGGTGCCCCCTCTGATTTTATAATCCTCATTACACTCTGTGGTGTCTGCTCAGACTAACTCCCAGCAAAATTAACAGGAATGTTGCATGACAAAGGATACCTGATAATAAATATCATTACTTTGTACTATTTCTAGAATACCTAAAGTAAGGTGTTATATTTAGCCAGTATGTAATTTGCTGATGTATTTCTGATGACAAGACTTTGTTGACAATGATAATGATTTTTAAATGCATTTTAAACATAAATGTGAATAAAGTGGACCCTTACTGTACTGTATGATCTGATCTTGCTGCATTTATGTCTTGGTGACCACCAGAACTCTGCTGAAAAATTACTAACGAGGAAAAATCAAAACTCCCCAATCACCCTTCATTTAAAGCTGAATACAAACCTTGCTTCTTTGTCCAAGCTTCCCCACAGTAGTGTGCTCATTCTTACTGATTCATGCAGAAAATGAAAACCAGGAGACTTTTTGTCTCTGTATGGATAGAGGAGGAAGAGAGGAAAAAAGGGGTGGAAGGAAGCATGACCATGTTCTTTGGAGGTGTTCTCAAAATGCTCTTTTTCTGGCAAGTGCTTGTGACTGTGCTCAGTCACGGGCCTGAGTACAGTCAATAAGTTAAGGCTGAACAGGGGAACAATGAAACATTCATGTGTACTGAGAGAGCTAGAACAGTAGGAACTGGTAGACGTGGCAGGATCTGAGCAAGGTGTTAATCGTGCGCCTCAGGAGATTGGTTGCAAGTATAGAAATGGGATTAGTATTTGTTTTCTCATCAGAAAACTTGTAGAGCAGCCATGAGCCTCTGTCAGAGGTATTTCACAAAAGCAAGGAAAGTGGTGCCACTCTCCTTTTCCCTCCAATATGTTCAAGGCATCTATTTAAAAAATAAATAGGCTTATGCCAAAGACATACCTAAATCCTATACAGGTCTCCTCCTGATTGAAACATTTTAGGAAGGCTCGAAATGTTTGCTGTTTGCCTGAACCACGAGTAACAATATAATGAAACAAACTGTAGGAGTTCAGATACGAACTACCTATGATATGCCTGGTATGGGACTATGTTTGTATACCTCTTAGAAAACTAACTTATTTGTGCCAGCTACAGATGTTTGCATACACTGTTTGCTGTTTGTTTCTGTATTTAACTAAAGATGTGTTGAGTTTGGTTCAGAACTTTATATATAATGTTTAGGCATCTGATTATTTGTGTATACAGATTATCTGTCAGAATAATTCAGATCTGGTAAGAGTCTCTGACTTCAAGAAAAAAAAAAAGAAAAAAGAAAAAAACCTGGATTACTTATTACTTGGTGTTGTTTCTAATTACCCATCACTGTCCAGTTATGTTGTTCTTCAGGGCATGGTGTAAGACTAATTTCTTCCACCCAGGCATAACTTCACAAAAACCTTGCCAAAAGAAAACCCTCAAAAATGCCTTCTTATCTTGTTCAACCTTACAGACATGCAAATTTCAAAGCTTGAAAAGTTTTCACACTATTTTAAAATCAGTTTTTCATCTTGTAATTGACTTACTGAATTGCCAAGTAGTTATGAATTTATTTCTGTATAGTATCATGTGCTACACGTCCACAGAATTTTTCTGATGTTACACCATTTTAAATGTTATATAATTACACATCTCATTTTTTACTCAGGAGTTAAATGAAGACTACATATTTACATAGTAAGAACTGGATGATTCAGGAGATTTTAGTTAGTTTTAAAGGTTTTTAAATTTAGTTAGTTGGAATCTAAAACAGGTCAGAGCTGACTGGAATTGTATTTTATCTAATGATTAGTTATGGATTTTTGCAAAATAATCTGATGGTCTTAAGCCTCTCCTTGTATTCATATGGATCCTCAGGACAGTGCATTTGCTAGCTCTTTCTGTTGCTAATAGTGTACGACTTCTGTCTTGAAAATGAGAGCTTGTTTTCTAAAAGAGAATTTAGATTAATTACTTCACCCATGTTGGCAGACAGCTGCTTGCTTCCCTGCTAAAACCACAAGGTAATAATTGTCTAGAAATACGCTGATCATAAATATTTCTGTGGAGCTCCATGACCTATCAGATTTGCTAGATAGCCTACAATTGGTTGATAGATTATTAAAATGTATTTTCTAAATAATTGCTACATAAAGAAAAAATATGTGCAACCTAATCCTATGATTCCTGTATGCTAGGATATCTACAAAATGTCAGATGCTGGCTGTTATCAGGAGGGATGAAGCTGGGGAAGAAGGCAAGTCTTGTATTAACTTTTATAGTGCTTCTGAAGAGTTAGTAGATTTGGTATTGCCTAAAATCTCCAGTTCTGAAAATGCTTCTGTAATATAATTTAATATGTTTATATGATTTAAAGGGTAACAAGGCACCTTTTCCCACACAGAATAACATTTTAAAAATAATTTAGTACCTTTTTCACTTTAAAAAGATTATTTTTGTTTGTCTCCCCAACACTGTGTCCATTGCTAAATTAAAAATCCTTCTGTCTTCCTAATCTTCCTATAAAACCTGTCTTCCACCTCTTATTTCAATTTCAGCTTATAAATCCTGAAAAAGGACGTAAGTGGTAAATAAATCAAATCCATGGAATTCAAACAAAAACAAAAATGGAAAATGTTTCTTTATAAAATAACTGAGATCAGTTAAATAAGTCAATTATGATAATTACAAAATACAGAATATCAGTCTGATATTTTTTCAGGCTGTATGTCTTTTAAGTGTTTGAAGACTTTATACATAGCTGCACTGTAATTAATAATAGACTATAACATATAGTTTCTATGAGTATATCCAATCAAGTCAACTGGTACATCAGGACCATTCAATCCAACCAGCCTAATGTAACATTAACTTCAAAATGAAATATTTATTATTTTAAATACTAACTTTTGGATTCTATTTATTTGCCTTCTGAAACTTTAGTTTTTACTTTTGAAGGTCTAGTTTGTTCACTTTTTTAGTGGAAAGCAAATTTGAAGGAATCACTTGAATGCTGCAGATGTTAGAGGCAGCATTGCAGGAAAAAATCCCTAAGCCTTTTGCCATGTAAAATATTTATCAGTAAAATTACTGGAGTCAGCAATCCTGTGTATGTATGATGCTTTGCAGGCTAAGAGTGGGATATCACACATATTTCAGAGAATCTCATTACTTTCTTACAAACTAGGTCTAGTTCAACAGTTTATATAAGAAGGTCTTCAGGGTATCCCAAAATTGGTTTCTTGTGGAGTTCTTGTTAGCTCAGAATTTTGTTACTACACAAAACGTGTGCTCCAAACATATGAAACAGCTATTGATGTTTACCTGAAAAAAAGTAAGATTATTTTTTTAATGAACTGCTTTAAGTAGTTGTGCTATTCTTTCACTTTCTTGCTGTCAGAAAGTCCCTAAATAAAATGTTTGGGAATAGAGATGTTTAGCAGCCTAGGCAGTGAAGAATATAAATTAAAAAAAACCAAACTGATCCTACTGCAGTATGAAGAGATCAATAGAGATCAGCAGCTGATCTTCCATCTTAATCAATATTATTGTCTTCAAGAGCCCTCCAGGATGTTTGAGACAAACTTTGAAAGTTTGCCATCTTCCTTTCTGTGATACTGGGAAATTGTGGATGCCAAAAATCATTAGTAATGCATCCAGAGTGCTAGTATGTATGGGGAAGATATTAACTGGCTAGAAAAAAATAAGGTTAAAAATATTTTTATTTTTATTTTTGTAAATAGAATGAATCATTTTGCATATGAAGAATAGCCTTTTTCTCCTAAAGTCATACTGTATTTAGTACTTTGAGGAACAGTTATTTTAGATGGCCTTTTGTAATTTGTGTAATCGCTAATTTGCAATTAGTGTACTCTATTATCTTCTGGTACTTCATTTACCCAAGTCTTGAAATAAGTGTGTTTTGTTGGACACTATTTACTCAATTTTCTTAAGGGCTTAATGTTGTCATTTCAATACAAAAAAGTAGTTAGGATACTCAAAACTGGGTAAAAATGAATTCTTCATTACTTTTAGAAACTTTAAAATGCTGTAAGTAGAAAATTCACTTAAGCATGTGTATTTTCCTAGCTTCAGTATTGTTACAGACAAGCTTAGAAATGAGTTTATGCTTAGGTGCTTTGCTTAGGACATAGGCACTTAGCTACGAGGATTGAGTGTTACTTTGATCAGAAGCAGTGTTTCTGCCCAAGAAACCAGATCCAGCCACAAAATTTGAGTATCCAGTTTATCCATTGAAAATCATATTTCTACATTTCAAGACAATGCTGCCACGTGTTGCTAATACTCTCTTCATTCTTGAAACAAAGAATGTGTTTTACAGAAACATAAAATATCACTAATGACTTTTCACCTAAAATCTCCTGTATGCTATACTAATATATATATGAACTTTGTAAAATATTACAGCAACTCACATAAATAGTGTGAACTAGAAAAAAGTATTTTATTACATATTAATATGAGACTGAAGACTTACAGATATTATTGTCTAGTAAGGAAACACAGTAATCCCCTTAAACTATAGGCCTACATACACATACAACTTCATCAACCACAGTGGTATTATACACTTCCATAGTAACAGTAGGTACTTTTCCTACTAAACAAGACATACAAAAGCAATACCAATAAATTAATAATTAGTAAAGCTTGATGCTAAAAAGACTAACTTCAGTTTACAATTATTATATTGACAGATACTGCTAATTTAATGGCATCCCCATAGAGTCAGGCTTTATTACTCAGCATTTAAAAGGGCCTTAGTTGGAGTGCTGTGTCCAGTCCCAGAACTACAGTCAAAAAAGAATAAAAGGAGCCGTTGCAGAGTATGCAGAGAAAAAAAGACAAGAATGATCAGAGGCCTTGTAGTGGTGACCTATAGATGGAAAGGAACTGATGTAATTTACTGAAGATTAAAGTCTTCAAAAACAGAGAAGGGAAAAAAATGTTTCTGTGTTCACTGAAGCGCTTCAAGAATGGGCTAAAATTACAATGGGAGATTTAGGTTATATATCATGGGGAGAAACAATGTAATGGTTAAGGACAAACACTAGAGTAGGTTTCAGAGGATGGTTTAAAAATTTCTACTACTGCAGCAGGATTTTTACGACCTGTTTAGACAAGCATCTGTCAGGAATAAGGAAGGCATAGCTGATTCTACCTTGGAGAAGGAAGATGGATTACATGACCTCTTAACGTGTCTTCGAGACCTTTTAACCTTCATTTCCTACAGTAATGAAGCTTGAGCAATCTTGCTATGGGGTCTATTCCAGTCAGCCCTCTACACTAGCTTTTGAACCTGTGGGCTAATTTCACCCCAGTTTGAGGGAGGAACGTGTCTCAAAGACACTTAAGTTCCCATAACTTTTTTGAGAAGTGTGATGATGGATAGTGGAAGAAAACTGAGATAAGTGGTCTTATTTGAGGGAAGGAGGGAAATGGGAATTCTTTGGACTACCAGCTGGAGAGCTCCCAGGTGTGAACTGGGTGATGGAGCAGTGGGTGTATGCACACAGCTGGGAAGCAGCTGCATTGGGTGCTCCCTCTAGGGCAGCTGTCAGTTACAGGCATGAGCATGCTGGGGTGCTACAAAGGGTTAAGGCACGTGGGCAAGCTGGAGTAATTTCAGAGGGGAACATGGGAGTGAAGTGGGAGGTTCCTGTGGTAAGGAGAGAGGGAAGAGAAAAATCCATTAGAAACTAGGATTAATTACTTTCCCTGCTCAAGGAACTAGTTTCTAATCAGTGAAAGGCAAATGCTTAGTAATACTGACCAACTAGCAGTGCATTGGATATTGGACTGTGAGACTGTCAACTTGCCTTTTTTTTGCAAAAAGTTAGTGTGTGTTTGCAGGATCAAAGCCTTAGCCACAGAGATACTTTGTACAAAACCATACAGACTACTGGAACTGATAAGCATTCTGGTTTTCCTATCCAAAAATACTAACTGCCACTATTATAGAAGCTTTTTTCCTTCTTGTCTATAGCAGACTACCTTTTTTGAAGTTTCCACTACTGAACAGACTTCCATATGTTTAAAAATACATCAAATGATTGGCTCTACTTTGTACTAAAATCAAAGGTGGAAAAAACCCTCTAATATTGGTAACATGTTGCTTCAGGATTGTGTCCTTCCTGTCCAGGACAAAAATAATACTTAATCATAACATATTTCTGCAAGTATTCAATCAGTCAACCCAGCTATAGGTTGGCAGTCATTACCATGTGTATCACTCCTCGTGAATACTTAAAGGAAAAGGCTCAATAACCACTGCATAGCTACAAGGTGTGCAAGGAAAAATTATGTACAAAGAAGTTACACTCCTATAGTTGTCATCCTTTGACAATAAATAATTCTCTATACTTTGGGAGGATTCTTAAATAGTGGGTTTGGTACATATTGTACTGCATCACTACATTGATATGTTTTTGAGAGGCTGCCTTAAAACTAATCCCCCAAAATCTCTGAATAATAGCAGACTTGGCAGATTCAACACAAAAACGTTATACAAAAAGAAGTGCTTTCTGGTCATCAAAAGGAATGAGGAGGATATTGAAAACCATCTGGATAACTGATTAAACTAGCCAAGACAACGCTTCAGTCATTCAAAAATTGAAGTAAGGTAGCAAATATGTATTTTTAAATATTTTACCGAAAGCAAAATAAACAGTGGCTCCCCTCTGGCAAACCTCTGAATAGCTTCAGTAGATGAGCAGGGTCCTAATCCAACAAAGCATGTGTAAAAGCACACTAGCAATTACATTAATTTCATGCAGTTTATGTGCTGGATGTTTCACATGTGTTTAGGGCGCTGCTGGACGGGGGCCTAACCTGAATTACGCGAAGTCTTTGAAGAAGAGGAGACTGGAGGAGGGGTTTGTTGTCAGCAGTCCCTTAAAATCACCGGAAAGCTCCTGTGCCGGACGTTACCGGCCTCTGTAAGAAAAGCCACTCCCGAGGGCTTTTTAAATTTTTTAAAATAGAATCGATAGCACTAGCGACGGACCCCACTCGGGCCTCTGAGGCCCTGGCCCCGCAAATGCTGGTGTGCCAAAACGCTCGCCTTCACCGCAGGACCGCTCCCGCTGACCTGGAAGGGGCCGGCGCCGCCGCCACGACGCGCCGGGCGCAGGCGGGCGCAGGCCAGGCCTGCGGCCTCTTCCCTGCCCCAGGACGCGGCGCCGCCCCGGGCTCGCGCGCTCTCGGGGCCGCGGGGGAGCCGGGCGACCCTGGCGGGGGCTCGGCGGCCGCGCAGGTAAGCAGACGGCCTGCCCCCGGACCCGGGGAGCGGCCGAAAGCATGGCGGGGGCCCGACGGCAGCCGGGCGCCGGGCGCGCGGGCTGCCCGCGGAGCGGCGCGGCCTTTGTTCCCCAGAGCCGCCGGCCCGCGCCGCGCCGGGAGCGGGGCAGCTCGGCCCCGCGCGCCGCTGCCGGGTGCGCGTGCGCGGGGGCGCTGCCGGCCGCGCGCTGCCGCCCGCCCGCCTCGGGAGCGCGCCTGGCAGGCAGGAGAGCTCCGCCGCAGCTGGCGCGCCCCCGTGGCGGTGTCTCCTCGGCCGGCAGCGAGAGGGAGGGAGCGCGCGGTCGGTTCGGGCGGTCGCGCCGGGCACCGAGCGTCTCGGCGAGAGCGGCGCAGCCAGTCGCCCCGCAGCCCGCACGATCCGGGGAGCCAGGCCGCCTCAGCGGGGTCCCGCCCAGCACCAGCGCCCACAGGTGAGCGCGTCGCGAAGGGAGGCCGAGCGGCCTCGGAGGGGCGAGAGCGGCTCGCCCGGCGGGGCCCTCTCCCCGCCCGGCCCCTGCGCGGGGCTGCCGCCCCGCCGCCCGCGGCAGGCCCCGGTGCGGCCGCGGCGGCCGCAGAGGAGTAGTCCGGGACAAGGCCCCGCCGCGGCCTAAGCGCAGCCTGGGCGTCCGGTTTCCTGCTGGCGGCCGGGCCTCGCGACGGGGGCCGCGGCAGCCTGGTCCGAGGGAGCGAGGCGCGGCGGGCCCGTCTCCTCCCCGGCCGGGCCTGCGGATCCCGAGGGAAGGAGGAAGGAAGCGGCCCCGCGGCGGCGGCCGCCTCCGAGCCCTTCTGCCGGGCTATTGTGTGCCAGGCTGAGGCGGCGGCTCGGCCTGGCCGCTGCGGAGGGCCCGCCGCGCGTGGGCCTGCGCCACCTCGGCCGAGGGGGTGCCCCTTTGTGGCCTCGGCCTCGGCCGCGCCGCGCGGTGCGCTTTGTGCTCGCGGGAGCGGAGCGGGGCCCGGCGTCGGCTTGCCGGCGCGGCGAAGGTCAGCTGGGCCGCGGTGGCGGGGGGAGGCGGGGGCGGCCTGCTGCTCCGGGCCCCCAGCGGCGCCCTTCTCCGCGTGCGCCCCGGCGGGCCCAGCCGCCGCGAGAAACAGGTTGCCGGAGTAAATGGGCCGCTGGGTGCCCCTCTGTGACGTTTCCTGGGGAGGCTGCTGTCTTCCTCGTCTCTGATCTGGTGGGAGCGCAGAGCGGGGGAGATTCCAGCTCATCCCACGGGTACTCCTGCGAAACTAGAAACCTGGAGGCCGTCGTTCTTTCCCCTTCTCCACGGTTTTCAAAGGGCAGGAAACAATAGGGTTTGTAGGGAAAGGCAAAGCATTCTTAAGTATTTCTTCAGGAGAAGAACCAAGTTTCTTTTCCAGTGGTGAACTGGTGGCACACTTGCTGTAAGCTCACGTTTCATTTGTAACTGTAAGCATAGAGTATTTCTCCAATATTCCCTCGTCAGTCTCTATTTCAGCCGGTCTGGGTGAATACTACCTTTCCTCTGTAATAAGCAGTTTACTCATATGCTAAATAAATAGATAAAGTGACTTAGTTTGTTTAACGTGGCAGATGAATGGATGTTAGGAAGCTCACAGCTAATTGGGCTAGGTCATGAAGGACATGAGGTATTCCACACGTGGGACATAGTTTCAGTTGTCTGTTTATCTCCCCTCTAAACTCTGAGGCTAGCACGCTGCATTCCAGAGGGGGAGGAAAAATGGAAGGGACTCTTCTCGACCCTGAGTTATTCAAGCTGGTCTTCAAGAAGATTTGAGGTATTGGAATACAGGTGGATTAATACAGAGACTTTTAGGATAAAACTTGGATCTCTGGACTAGTTGTCTGTTGTGGAAAATACATTGGAGAGTATACCTAAAGAATAAATCAATTAGTTCTACTTTTATCATTTGTTCTACACTGCAACATTGATGTAAAAATTGAGCACTGGAAATTATAATTGCATTCGCTTCAGTGGAAACTAATGTTCTTAAATAGCTTTAGCACTTTTCACAGCAGTGAAAAATTATACAGGAAAGCACAAGGATAAGTTATCCACCAGTGGTACATTTTTAGGAATCTGTTGTGACCCAGGAATTCTGAAACTGATGAAATGATGATCATTTTGGTCCTGAAAGCGCATGTCATGACAAAGTGTCTTGCCCATTAATCTATCGTTTCTGTTGGTAAGGTTTTAATGCTGTAGTCTAATTACACTGCACTAGAGGAGTTAGCTCAGAAATTCAGTGGCTCCAGCTAAGTAGGTGTGAACTAAGGAAAGTAAATATTTTAAATAACACAAGTACTTTACATATTTAGGTTTGAGTATAGTTGCTGCTGTCTGTTTAGTGTGAATTGAGAAAGAGCTACTGCTCAGATGTCGAAGATACCTGCCTCTCATGCGGAAGAGGGGGGAGCATGAGCATGTTCATGTAAGCAGCAACTCTTTTTGGTCTGAAAACTCAAAGAAATCAAGTAGGACAGTTTTATGAACTCTGGTCTTCACGTGAAACATTCTGGAACATGCAACTCTTATGAGAAACATGATGTTCTTAAGTTAGAAGCGCTTTGCTTTATATTTCTGCTTGTGATAGCATTTGTAGTCTTGTAACTGTCAGCTTTAGAAGTTGGACTGAGTTTTGCCAAATAGATTATCAGTGTATGTTTTGCTTTAATGATTGTCTCATTTTCAGGGTGTAAGCTGAACCAGAATAGTCAAGGTAGATCAATGGTATCTGAAATTCTGGCCACATATAAGGAACTCAGTTCTGCAGTTGTGATGCATGTACCCAGTCTGCAGAAAGCCAAAGTGAAAACTGTGTTTCCAGCTGCTGACTGTAGTTACCTGAATCCCTGGTTGGTACTATTAAGTGCTACCTGCTGCAGAGAACAGTAGCAGTGAAGTAATAAGGATGCTGGCAAGCTCTGGTTCATCTCGACCATCACTTAGGGCCCAAAGCTTAGGATCTCTTCTCTGAAGTTTACAGTCTTAAATTTGTCCCGAACATTGTAGATGCAGGAGATAATTTTTACTGGATTTTTGTTCTTTTTGTTGCTTTGGTTTTTGAAGGAAAATCATCACTGAGAAAAGTGCAAACTAGTTGTGGTTAAAAAAGAATAGTAAGAGATACCCTTTTGATTCTTAACAAAAATACAGGACAGATAGAGACATACTGTTATCTTAATAAAACGTTTTGTTTTGTTAATGGGAAAATTTATTGTAAGCAATTTACTCCTTTTCAAAGTGTATGTACTGTTTGTGTCTTAAAGGTACAATGTCATGATAAAAATGCAATTTTGATGTATGTCTTCTGTGTACAGTGTCACATCATGGACTAGAAGTGGAGAGAGATGCATAAATACTGTGGTGTTACTGTGAGATGTTACTGCAGGTTTACCTGAGTTTTTCCTATTAGCATTTAATTGCATGCAACAAAAATCTTCCAAAGTCATTGACTTGCGGTTTTTTTATATCATGCTATAGTGTGTTCAGCTGTTAACTATACTAGGTAAAGAAAGAAGACAAAAACTAGCTTTAATGGCCCATTAATACTCTTAACTTTTATGCCACACTTCATATATGTATATATTTTCTGTTTCTAATCCAGACTATGTACTATGTTTCTGTAATGCCCAGGACAACTATTTTAAATATATGCCTGTTTGAGTTAGTCTATAAAATGGCGATTCTTTGTGTTATCACAGGAATAATGAGAGATTTGGTTACTAATTCCACAGTACTTTAATCAGATAAAGTGCTAGATAATTACAGTTAACCAAATGGTGCACTTCTGATTTTGACTTGTTTCTCTTTGTAGAAGCCGAATATGGAAGCTGAGGTTGGCTGTGTTTTCAGTGGGGAAGTAAAATACTATTTGAATGGTGAAGACTGTATTTGTCCTTTTGTATCTGGAAATGCATTCTAAAAAAATTACTGTGGATATATTCGTACAGGGAAATTGATGTAAAAAGAGCAGCAAATTCATCTACAGAGAGTTGTTGTTGACCATTTCCTTTTTTGTTTGCCTTATCTAGAAACAGGTTTTTATCTTCTCTTGTAACAATTGATGACCTTGCTGAGACATGAGGAAAAACAAGGAGAGTGTAGTGATAACTTCTGCTGTTTAAAGAATTAGTCATCAGCTCCTTTAAAGTGAAATAGCAGTTCTCTGAACTTTGGTTTGTGTGGCATGAAGTCTTTAAGTTAATGTTTTAAAGTTCTTTCCTACAGTTCTTGCATATGGTACTAAACGGAGCAAAAATGCATTTAGTCTTTGATGAAAGACCACAGTGGTTTTTCAGTGTTTGTGTTTGGTTTTCTAATGCTGTCGAGGAGGAGCATTTAGAATGCCATGCTTTTTAAGAGTTATTTTCAAATACGTGTTCAAATGAAATATGTCAAAGGAAAACTCTATATGAAGGAAAATTGTATATTAAATTTTGCTATTGTATAGATTGTCAAAAGGTGGAAAAGGTTTTAACTGGAGTAGGATTATTTTAAAACAATTTAGTGTTAAATTAGAGGAGGGGAAGCTTGAAAATAAATTCCTTTACGTAAAAATTGCTAGAGCTGGTGTCTAGCTTAGAAATGTAGGTGTCTTAAAAGGCTTATCTTTGTTGTTTCTGTTTACTCTGTGTTACAGATCTTTCATGAGGGAAGGTTCTATGTCTTCTGTATTTTCCAAGGGGATGACAACTGAAACATGAGGTTTCTAAGTTCTGTTTTGTAAGTCTTAGTACATGTTGCTTTATGCTGAAATGTGATGTAGCTACTAGTTTGAAGGGGGTTTTAGAAGTTAGTTTTTCCCATGATTTTTCTAAAAGTCAGATAGCAGTAAAAAATATGTGGTTAGTTGCTCTTAACACATCGGTGTTAGGGAAGAAGAAATAATACAAGATGCAGCACTGCACAAGCTGTGGCACATCCAGGGTACGGTTCTGCAGTAGCTGAAGACAGTTTCTGTTCAGGCTGCCAGTGATAACTTGCAGTGTTGCTGTCACCAATGTGAATGTGAAATGGGTCAGTTTTAGTCCCAAGTTTAGCTGAAAACAAATCACGTGAGGAATGGGTAACTATTATCTGGTTCACTTCCCTGAGTAGCTTGCTGCATGGTAATGTAGGAGCCAGCGCTGCTGCAAGAGATGTCATCCTCTGTCATTGTGGATGTGCTCGGGATCAGTGTAAGTGCAGGCTTACAGCTAAGAAAGAATGGTCTTGCCTTCCATTGCCAACTTGTTTTTGGTGTCTTCCTGGTGTGCCAGTGTAAGCACTCTTGTAGTTGTGCAAGACTGATCTTGCTGAATATGTTACCTTAAAGGGAGAGAAAACTAATGGGTAAAAGGCAGGCAGCATAACCATTCATTCTGGTGGCAGCTTGCTTTTTGTTTGTTGTAGAAATGGTGGAATTGCACTCTGACATACTGTGTGTGCGTGCCTGGAGTAGTGGAGCCTGTACCTGGTGGATTGTTCTTTGTGCTGTAGATGAACCATTTTCTTCAGTTGTTTGTAATGGTATCTGAAAGCTCTTAAGAAATACTGTAACTGAGCAGTTCTTAAAAGTGCTATTAAAATATGTAAGAACCTTTAAAACATGTAATGTTGCTATGTTCTTTTTGAAAGACAATGACTATAACTCTGTGTAGCAGCTTAGAACCAAAACCTTAATCCTGTCCTCAAATTTTTTGAAACCTCACTACCTCCTGTCATTTTTTTGACCAGATAGAGGACTCAGAATTTGCTACAGTCTTATGATCAGATATTACCTAATGTTGTTTTGGAAATAATGTTTGAAACATGCTTTGATATGCATTTGTGTGTTGACACATATATAACCCCACTCTAAGGTGCACAAGATAAACTTTTCATGTTTAACTAAAGCTGGTTTTTAAATTCATGTAAACTTGTTCACTTTTGCCTACGTATGAGCCTTAAGTCTTGTTTCTTTCTTCCTTCTTATGTGCATGTGCAGTTCTGTAAAAGCTGTGAAAATGCTCTGCTCAACTAATCTGATTTCTGAATGACTGTTTATTTTGAAATATATATGCACATATATGTGTATTTTATATATATATATAAAAATCGTTAGAGTCACAAAATTATTTTCATTCATGGAATTTTTTCCCCTTTTTTGTGCATGAAGGTGTCAACGCAGTTGAGAGTTAATTTGTGCAGGGTTCATCTCTACACGGCTGATATCTGTGTCATTATGCAAGTATGCTAAGGGTGTAATTTGAAGACTGGTTGCACAGGTGTGACTGGGGAATAATTTGGCTGGCAGATGTTGATGGTGTACTATAAAATTTTAGTCTTACTTTGTGCTATGTCAAGTATAATCATTAGAAAGGAAATTTTACAAATAAAAAGTATGCATTCCATAATACAAGTTGAGACGGACATTATTCTAAAACAGCGCCTGTAAAGCAGTGATTTTAAGAGCACTTTTATGCATACTAAAACCAGCTGCTGCCCTAATTAGCTTTGTTTTTAAAATCAGGTGTTCCTTTTAAGGAAAAGTTGTTGTTCCTTGTGCAATCACAAATCTTCCATGGATCTACAGGTGCTCAACTACTCAAGGAGTTTAGTGTGGGGAAAAAGATTATTTCATGAAGGCTGTTCCTTAATATGCATATGAGGAAGTAGACGTAGGGTTGCCTGTGAAACTTTAATTTTTTTATTTCCTGATTTTTGAATGCTTGATCTTTCAACCTAATACATTTTTGTAACACTCCTGTAAAAGAAAAAGACTGAGAAGTACTGAAGTTTACAGTTACTCTCTAGATAGTGAGTCATTGTTAGGATTTGATGTTTGAGATTCATCACTGCAAGATAGATTCAAGTTTTGATTTAACTACATAACAGAAGAGAGGACAATATTTTGCAGAGAAAGACATAGTGATAGGTGTTGAATTTAGAAAGTGCTGATAAAGAGAGCATGAAGTAGCAGAAAGATACATCTACTCCTATCATTTCCAAACCATTTATAATATCTTGTGTTTTATTTTCTGATGCAGACTCAGGCCTGACTTCCGATACAAAGCATTTCCCAAGCAATACAAATAAGTGAAATAGTGGGTGCATTTTACTTAGCATTTGAGATATACCTGATCAGAATTTAATGGCAATAAAAGAACATATAATTATCTTGCCTGAGAACTCTTTCTCTGCTGAATTTCAATCACTTCCTTCAAAAGCTGGTTAGCAGGATCTTCACAAAGAAAGCTGAGGGAATTTTTTTTAGTGGTACAAGGATCCCTCTAAAGAACGGTTACTTTATTTGCTTTCCATAAAATGTCAATATGGAGTTGATGTCTTAGAAGGAGGCCTTCAGATTAGGTACAACAGAATTAGTGAGAAGGGTGTTGCCAATGTCTCCCTAATTTGTCTCTGATGTACAAACTACTGGAATGAACAGAGGGCAGTTATCCATATGTGAGCAGGAGTTGGAAAGTAAACAGTGATTGAAGTTTGACAATCGCTGGCTGTAGAAACTGAGATGTTAAATAATTTAACATAGTGTCCTTTAGTGTATAATGCTATTTAGTTATTACTAACCTGAAGTAATTTTGAATAGGGTCTACAGAGTTAATTTAATATCCTTATCAGGTTAATTCTTTCCCTTTTGCATTAATGTCTGAGACTCGCAGCTACTTAGGGTATTTTAAAACCTGTAAAAGGCAGGGAAGTACTTTCCTGGGGTGACTCAGAAACTTGTGACAGAGCAGGAACTAAACCCAGTTCTCCCATGCCACAGACTACTGCTCTAGTCTTTTTTTTTTTTTTTCTCCTTTTTTTTTTTCTTTTTTTTCCCAGGTTTCAAGGAATGCTCAATCTTTTCATGTAACATGGTGGTCTGTGGAGTCAGCAGTTCGACCCATTTCTGTTTGATATGCCTAAGGTTGATAATACTTGCGGGAAGAGTGCTCTTATTTGTGAGATAAAGCCATATTCTAAAAACTGATGTTTTCATGAAAAGCAGTAGAGCTGTAGCTCTGTGCAGGAGTGTGACCATGGTAGACTTGTCAGTAGCTAAGTTTGAGAATTTGAGTAACACTGTAATAACGATTTAAAAAAAGATTTTTAATGGTGGCAGTTGAATCCTTGTGCGATGATACTGCAGAAACAGTTGATTCAGAACTGATGAGTGGGAAAACTTAAGTCACTTAAGTAAACCGTATTAGTTTTAATGGAGGCACACGTACATCAAAGAATGGGTGGTAGAAACACAAGACATAGAAGATGGGAGTTTAAATAAATTAAGTACTGAAAAGTGTGGAACCATCAGAAGTGTGGAAATGCCACGGTGTTTTTGCACTTCTTTTACTAAGGTCTTATATTTGTTACAATATAAATAATTTCAGTGCTCTTTATTTTCTACCTGCAGTATATCACCAAATACAAAAACTTGTGTCCCATCTTAGGTTTTCATAGCTTTCCTTTTGCATTAAGTATCCATAGTAAAAAAATCTTACTTCCAGAATGCAGAAATTTCCATTTAAAAAATATGGATTTGATCCTTTACAGTTGAAATGTTCTGCGTTTTACTGTCTTTGTGGTGTGTGTGTGTGTGTGATAAAGACATGATCTTATCTGACATTCTTCTAAGCATTCTTGCTTCTGAAGATTAAATATCTGGATTAAATAAAAAAAAAAAAAAACACAACAAAAAAAACCCTTGAAAAACTCTCCCTCAAAATGACTAGAGATTCAGTGTAGGTTAGTACTAGAAGTTCTGAAAAATTACTAATTTCTGATAAGTTAAAAGTTAGGCTTCGAGTGTCACTACTCTCTGCTCTGTGATGCTGGATGTACTTATGTATAGATTTCATGTTTGACATACCTTGGGGCACCAAGATCTGTACTCTGGAATCAGTATCTCAGTTCTCCAAGCCCTCCCCTACGTGTTTGCCCTCCACAGGTCAGAGTGCCATTCTTCACAGGGCTCCGCTGTCATCAGGACCGTACACAGGAATACAGAACAAATTAAGGATCACAAGAATAATACATTATTTGAGATGGAAATGTGTATGAACCTAGGCAATGCATGAGATGGAGAGATCTTTATAAAAATTGTCAACATGTGTAATCCTGTCCTGACTCCTCCTACAGAGCGGCTTTGAATGTTGTGATCAGTCTCTTATAGGCCAGGTCCCTGTTGATCAGGTCTGGTTATTTTGATGGTCTGTTCCCTAGTATTATTTAGTTAGGCAGGAAAAATATTGAGCATAAAATAAGTCTTGAATTTGAATTGGAATAGTTACCACAGAAAGACTTGGTATATGAAGACACATCAAAGTACAGGTATTTCTTTTAGCTTAGCCTTACTGAATTAAGGTAGGCACTTCCATGCCACACCCTCTTCCCTGTGTCTGCCACAGGCACAGGAATGGTGATGCAATATTGTGTGGCAATTACAGTATGCAGTGAAGAATATAGTTTTTGCAAAATCAGACTGAGGAAAGAAACACAGCCCCCAAATTGTCACACTCGGTAGGATTTGCTGTTAACATTTACAGAGGGGGGTTCTCCCCCCCCTTTTTTTTTTTTTGAACTAATAGAGTGTAATTATATACAGAGCCCATCTATGATATCTTGTAGAACAGAATTAAGTGCTTCCTGCTTTAGATACTTCTGAATGGTAGTGTATGTTACAGCAAAAATAACTTGCTTTTTTTTCTGGTGCTGTTACTAATTCACTTTGTAGCTGATCCTCCTGTATACCTGCCTTACTTTTTATTGCAACATGCTATGTCTGGAACTTTTTAAGAGGAAACTGTCTACCTGTGTTCATAGAAATTACTGGGCTGAATTATTGTTGGAAGATGATTCTGATGCAGCTCGGTTCAGTGTGTTCTGTACACAGTGAAAGGAAACTAGATATTACTAAAAAATAAAATGTTTTCCCTGTTTATTGTTTGCATAGAGTTGTCTGTATTTTCATATGAAGTTTTTCTTTATTTTGTTAGATTCTGTGGTTTCTGCCATCTTTATTTTGACACTTCTGCTTTATCTCAGTTAGCTGTACTGTGCTCAAAGTATGGCAGGCTGCAGAAAGGCACGTTCAGTTTGGTATCTGAGAAGGCTAGTGTGGGACAGCTGCTATGTTTTAGAGTTCATACCATAGTTTATCATTCTGTAGGTTCAGGTGTCCTATGTCAAGGAAGGCTCTGGCCATTGACTGACTACTGATACTGGCATTGAGGATACAGAGCTAGCAAACAGAGAAAAGAGAAGGATTTTGTCACCGAGCACCACTTCAGGTACACTGCAAGAGTGTGCAGTATACAGCTTTGAGCAGTATTTCTGTATCACCATCTTCACACCTCTATAGTGTTTGGCAGTGTCAGCAAGATAGGTTACTTGCTTGTTTTTAAAAAGGAAAAATAAGGTAAAGTCCAGTTTGGAAGTGGTCCATGATTTTTTAATGCAGGTGTTTGGTTTTGATTTGTATTTAAAGAATGATTCTTTTTCTCTGTATTTTTGTTTAACTATATATATAACGGAAAAGGTTGTTTCACTAGCTAGTTTGCAACTTAACTTTCTTTTATTACAATAGATTACCACATATCAATAATTTTTGCTATTGTTGCTTATACCAGTTTATTTAAAGTATTGCTGCATTTTCTTTTTCTAGCAGTGGCATTTGATAAATTGTTTTTAGTATAGCTTGAATTTTCAGGAATTTCCTTTATAGTTCCCCTAGCTTTTGCTTTCTGTCCTGCTTTCTGTACTTTCAAGCTCAAAGGATGGGGGAGATAAGCATCCTATTTTGCTTTATAATTTGTTGATGGTCTCAATGTACACAAGAAACCCATCTGTCTTACTTAATGCCTACGTATAATTATAAGACATGTGAAAGCTGGGATGTTCTCTGATTTATATAGTACAGAGTGAGTGGTCCAAACGCGGGTTTTTGCTATTGATCAGACATTTCTAGTTTTCATTCTAGAATGAAATTTGGGGTTTTATCAGTTGTTTTTTTTCTCTGGAATTTGTTCCTCAGCTTGTCTTTCTTTGCAAGACTGGAGTATCATAGCAGTATAGTCTCCGATATTCCATGATAACTTGGATCTTGATTCTCTAGAATATGGAAAACTCCAGTTGGCTAGAGTACAGGTTATTCACTTTTTAGAATTGAAGTTCTTTGTTGCATTTAAAAATGAATGCTATAGTCATAGTAGTGGTTGCTTGCTAATATGATTTTTATGTGTTCTATATTTTCTGTAGGACACTGTTCCTTCTTAATTTTACATTATAAAGCTGTTGGAAAGAAAATCTTTGGTAGCTAGAAGAAAACACCTCCTGTGTTAATGTTTAATATTCTGGCATAGATAGGCAGGAGAAATATTTAATGACAGTGATGAAGCAGTAATCAAACAGCACTAGCCAAGGCTCAAGTTTTTGTATTGGATTAGGAACAGGTCACTATAATTTGATGGGCATAATAATATTGTTTGTGTTTACATATGCTCTTTGCATCTGCATCTGTCACATAATATGCATTGAATTTGGAGAAGATCTGGATTGTCCACTAGCAGTGACTCAATTGGTGATCATATTGTGCGCAAGAGAACATATATGATAGCATCAGAAACACTGAGCATTAAGGTCTGGTGGTTCACTGCAGAGGTAGCCATGAAGAGGATGACTGATTCCATGATTATATAAATCCACTGGGATTTCCTTTCCTGATGATTGGGAAGAGGGATTGGGAGGGAGTGTTTCGAGGTGCAAGATAAAAATGACCTGCAATTTCAGGCAGGCTGGGTCTCTACAAGGTAGTGGAAATTGTTGTAATTTTGTATGAAGAGGAGATGAACTGGTCAGATGACATTTTGGAAAAGGAAATCATGAGACTTGCCTTATTTTTGTAAAATTTTTTGGTCTTGTTTTATAATACTTTGTTATATTGGATTGCTTCGGCTTTTGGTTATTATGCAGGAAAAGAGAAGCCCTGAGGTGTCTGAAATAATGAATAGCATATAGTTAAGGGCACTAAAGAAAACAGTGTCTGGAAGGGTTGAAAAAAATTCATAATTCATGAATCAAAACCAGAGTGTATACAGACTAAATTGTGTTACATAGTTGATTAATAATTTATGTCATGAACTGTCTTCTAAAAGTTTTGAGGTAGGCCAGTAGGTACAGAGGCTGTGTACCTACAGAGCAGGGATGTACATTTCTGTGTCCAATGTTGTCAGATTTGCAGGAGCAGGTGTGCATTTGATATTAACCATGCTAGGCCTTTGTGATCTATAACATCTCCCAAGAGCTGTGAGAGATATATTGATAGACTTCAAAATGGAAGAACCTTGGGCCCTAAAATGTCTTTTAAAATTTAAATAGAAATTAAAAAGAATTTAAAAAAAATATTCACGAACTGTTCTCCAAGACACTTGTGCATAACACAATGTTATATATGTTTGATTGCTGAAGTGTGGTTTTGGTGGTGGTGAGGGCAGTATACAGTATTTTCATTAGAGCCTGCTAAAACCTTTTTCCCTTCTGTTTTGCTGTACGTTGACAATTATGAGTGCAAGAGGGGACAGAGGAAAAGTAGATTCCTTGGAAAGTTATTTTCTGAAATAGTAAGTACACGTAGTTGAAAAGCTGGCTTTTCCATAATGCTATACGTCTTGTCCTCAGCAGTTTAAGACTTCTCATAACTGAGCAGCTATGGTACCAAAATATGGTATCCTAAGAATTTTTAATACAAAATTAACCTAATGCTACTTTAAAAATTGCGAGAAAGTTCCCTACTTAAAATACACTGGTGCCCCTTTTTAATTGGAACAAAGTGTGCTTTTTAATTACCTTCATTCTCAAGGTAATATTCACTTGGGACTTCTGTGTCAGTACCACTTCCAGTTTCTTGGGCATGGCATTAGGTACTTTGTGTATACTTGTATATGGGTGTAGACACGCCCCCCCACCCCCATTTCTGAATACACACACACTTTTTTTCTGCTGCAGTCACGAAACCGTCCCTTTTGCTGCCAAAGAAATATTGGTGACTCTTTAATATTTTCAATTTCCTGTTTATAATATTTTACAAAATACTGTTTATAATATTTTATTGAAGTTATCAATATTGAATTGTACAAATATCTGATGATATTGGCTAATCTTTCTGTGTCTTCTTTTAAGTTCTTATTTACACCTGTTTAATGAGTATTTTCAACAGTTCATTTAGCTTTTGGGTTTTGACATTCTTTGGCTTATTTCGCATCTTGAAAAAAGTAACCTGTCAGTGTTTTTCACAACTTCGAACACTGTCATGAAATGTTATTATTCCCAGTGCTCTGTAACAGGGTATTGTTTTTTAAAAAGTCTCATTTTCAAATATGATTGTACAGTTGAAAAAGTTGAAAGGTTTTGTATTTGTTGATGGCTGTAGTGCATTAAGAATACATTTTGAATGGAAGTCTCTGAATTCAGTTAGTTCTGAAATGTGATTGAAGGAAGATTTTATTGCATCACATATATACATTTGTGATAAGGCATTTTTTTCTGTCCTTGCATCACTCTTCAGCATTATATGAGATTTTTTTTTTTCCCCTTCCAGCCACTAAGGTGACTATACAGAAGTTTTGTGGTTTTTTTCGAAAACTAATATTCAGTTACCCTCTCAAAAGCAAATTCAGAAGTTAAACCCAAGTCTAATCTATTTGATACGAGTGAAGATTTTGGAGAAGTGGATGGTGTTAGCTTGAGTTTGTCAAAGATGTCACATATTTTAGTGAAATGCAGGAGATGTGATTTCTAGAATGGTGTCTGAAGCTAACACCTTTGAAAGATGAGAAGCTGAAAGGTTATAAATCTATTCCTATATACTGTTGTTAATTCCGTGGCATGTGGGGTACTTAGTCTATTTGAACTTCTCTTGAAATTGCTTTCCTTATGTCTGCACCTCAGCTGAGCTTTTTAAACAGTGAATTGATTGCGTCTTCCCATTCTTGCTGTAATTTTTTTTACCCATCTGGGGTTTCAAAGGCTTTCTCTCTTCAGGCATTGTACATCATATCGCAGCATAGGAAAGAGCGTACAGCATTAGCTAATGTGTCAAAGGGCTCATGGTTTTGTTCTGGGGACAGGTGGTTTGCTGCAGGAGAGAAGGCCCAGGGCACATTTCAGACACTTCAGAACACGCTCTTAGTTTCTCAAAAGCCATTTATTTCTGTGCTGGTTTTCTTCAGCTTCTCCATTTTGCTTGGAAACTTGCTTGACTCTTAACTGGTGGGGAGGGGATGTTGTAGATTGCACATTTGGGGGTAAAGCTGAAGTGTGCCTTGTATCAAGTTAGTAGTTTTTGTTAATAGAAAGTGGGTGTTAGTTGCATGTGTTACAGTGCTGATAAAAGCTTCCAGAGTCTTCCTTGAACAGGCCTTGCATTTCAAGTAGTAGGAAAGCATTTTTAAAGATAATTTTCTTTACTCAGGTACTGTAGTCTTACTTCTTACGCGACCAGAACAATTCATTGCAGTGTGTTCTTCTGTCGCCTCCGCTGAACCTTGTACTTCCATGTACTTACCATCATCAGATCTGTATTCCATAATGCCTAAGCTTTTCCGAGCCCAGCGTGTGCATCATGCAAGCGTGTTGGCTTAGTTTCCAACTAATTTCCTTTATCCTTAAACTGCTCTAAGTTTTTTAATAGTCCATGTGGATATTCGAATGTGCCACGTTGTTCTGAATCTGTTGGTGTCTTGTCTTTTCCATGAGATTATAATGCTTTTCCTTAATTGAATAATCGTTATACAAACGGAGAAGACTCCTGTTGGAACGGGTACCTTACAGATCCGCAGTGGAAAATGCTAATTTGAGCAGTACCCTTGAAATAGCAGGAAGAGGAAGTGAAATCCATGTGTTAGAAGAGTTTTGAATGGGATCCGTAGCTTTTAAAAACAGCTACTTGGGGAAGCTGATCAGCTCCGTCAGTCCGTAAGCCCCTGAAAAAGCCCTGGTTGTGACACGTGTAAAGCACCTACCGCTGTCGTTGGCACGGCTTTGCGGTGGCACGCCAGGGGAGCTGGGCGGACGGACGGGCGAGCTCCCGTCCCGCCGTGCGAGGAGGGGCGGAGGCGGTGCGGTGGCTCGAGGCCGGAACGCGCTCTGCGGGGCGGCTCTCGCGGAGGAGAGGCGCTGTCGGTCAGCAGGGAGCGGTGCACCGGTTCCGCCGCCGGGCCCCCCCCTCCAGCGCGGATGGCCGCGCCCCAGCGGGGCCGCCGCGCCCTCCCCCGCGGCCCCCGGGCGGGGCTTGCGCCCGGCCGGGAGCGGGGCCCGGGGCCCGGGGCCCGGGCCGCGGCAGCCAACGGCTTGGCCGCTTCGCGCCGCGCCGCCTCCGCCGCTGGCCGGCAGCCGGGCGCGGGGCAGCGCCGGCGGGGAGGAGCCAGCACGGCCCGGCCCGGCCCGGCCCGGCGCAGCAGGGGAGGTTTGGGGAACCATTCTGGGGCGCCGGGCCGGAGCGTGGACGTAGCCGGTGGATGCGGAGTGTGCGCGGCCGTAAATGGGGGGGGTCGGACCCGAAGCGGTAACGACAACGCGCGGAGCGGCGCGGGTTCCCGCCGGCGATCGCGGGGCGTTGGCCGGGGGCAGCGCCCGGCCTGCGCCCCCCGGCCGCCCCGCGCCCGGGAGGGGCCGCTGCCCCGAAGAGCCCCTCTCTCCTGCGCGGAAACGCCATGAGCTCCTTCGCTCCCTATGACGGGGAGACCTGCCTCCAGCTTTCGCCAGTCGTGGAAGGGGGCCTTGTGTGCGTGCTTGCCGGGAAGTAAAACCAGCAAGGGGAAAGGTAGCGAGTGACTTTTAAATCGCCTTCTGCGCAGTATTTTAAGCCGGTTTTGTAGGAGCTGCGAGGTCGCGTCCCTCGGGAGATCGTGACGGCGTGTGTATTTCACCCTTCCCCAGAACGGTGTTGGGAATAGGTTCATCAACAGGCCTGTGCGTTCTGATGTCATCAAGGACAGAGGTTTTCTTGACCTGGAACTAGGAAATCTTAAAATACGGTTTTCCCTTTTCACTCTTGGTTGGTTAAACTTTTTCAAATTTGTACAGCTTTTTGAATAATTTGTGTTGTAGGAACTAACACTTTGGAAAATGACACCTAGTGTACCTTACGTTTGTCAGTGTTGCTTAGAGACTTACTCCCAGTGTGTGCAAACAAAGATAACAAATACAAAAGATAGCAAATACTGCCTATAGGGCTTTTTACCTGTAGTAAAGTTTTTGTAATTAAAAAAAAATCTTGAAACTTTATTTCCAGTTCTGTAGTTGCTTTTACTTGGTTTGTATTTGTATGATTTTGACAGTTTGGTGGGTTAAATGTATTACACTGTTAACACTTTTACTTGTGATTATCTTGTAGTTTTTAACATAGCTATGAAAAATGAACTTCTCTGGGTTTTCCATCATGATGTATTTATTCATCTTTGTTTTAACAAGAGTGCTGAAAATGCAGGCTTTGGGCAGGTTTAGGCTTGGTAAATTACAGTTTATAGCTTTATCCAGTTTCTTCCTTGCATGCTAATCTCAGTGGTCTGGTTCACAGATTCCTGCTCATTTTCCTTCCCTGCTCATTTGGATGGTCTTTGGTTGCGGAAGGTGTGTGTGAAGGCTGGTCACATACAGAAACGGTGATATAATAGGGGCTATACGGTTCTTTGCTCTAGTACTTCCATAGCTTAGAAAGCTTAACTGGGAAGTACATCTGTGCGTAAGGTCTTTTTGCAGAGTTTGTAGGTTGTTTAATTTAACTGTTGAATGGGCTCCGAGAGGTGTAATTAAAGAAATCAGAGCTCACTGAGCTCGTCAGACTGCCTAGGGAACTGGTCTAACACAGTGGCTTTCACCAGCCTTATCTGTGGGTTACTGGGGATCATCCCTGGATCAGGACATATAGGTTCAGGTAAGATGAGGCACACACAAACTTTTCTGAAATGTGCATGTTTACAATATTGGAAGGGAAACACTTTTAGAATTTTACATATGAACACGCATGTGATTTCTAAGCTCTTTCCAAGCGAATACCGTGATCAGAATCTGTTCTGTGTACAGTTATTCTCTGTGTGCAGTTTGTTCTAGAGCATAGAACTGCAGTGTGCCATCATGAGCCTCCCACCTATGGATGTTGGGGAAAAATAGCAGCAGTGCTCAGTTGTCACAAAGGCCTTATCACATTTGAATCCCCTCACAATAAGCTGCTGTGGCATCACTTCCCCAGAACATGTATTTGATTTGTCACAGATATCTTAAACTTTTCATTCAAGCTGGAATGCCTTACAGTAGGAAAATAAGGCCAAAAGATAAAATCGTTTGTGTCATATCTCTACAGTATCAGTTAAGGCCCAGCATTGAAAACCACTGTATGGTTTTTTTTCTGAAGATGGGAACTGGATTATTTCTAGTCCAACAAGCCTGAGATGAAGGAAGAAAATTTGGAGGGGCAAGATGATGCTGTTACTGGGCATGCGAGACTTACAAAATCAATGAATGAATACTAAGTCTTAAGACACTCATGTTTTTCTAGCTCTGGACTGGAGAGAAGGGCTTCTGTAGAAGAATTTGGAGTTGCTTACTTATGATTACTTTTTGAATGTCAAGGGATAAGTTATTTTGTATGTTGGAATCTCTCTTTGTTCCTTCACTTCTTGCCCTGAACAGTGCATGTCTTGCAAAAGCATGCACACTATGCTGCTTTGAGGTATCTAGTCCAACTATGAGTAAGTCTGTGGGTGAAATGATGCTAAATATGGGAAGCTTGCCTATTGCCTAATATTCCCATGTCAGATGGCAAGGAGATTAAAGTTTGAGAGCTTTATACATATGTGATGGATACAGGGCTGGTGTACTTGCAGAGAAATACTTAAGGTGGTTGAGAATTTCAGTGTGTAATGGAAGCCAATTTTGAATAGCATTTTACTTAACTTTCCTTAACCTACGAAGGTAAGGTTAATTTTTTCAAAATGGAATGTTTATTTTTTCTGGTAGGACTAGTAATTCCTTTTGTACAAGAAAGAGGAGAGTTAGGGGGTGCAGGAAGAAGTGTAGCATCCATAACGTGTTAAGCAATATGGCACATTTAGTGCATCTGTTGAATGCTTGAGCAAGCTGTTTGGTAAGACTGCTGCTAACTTTTATCTGGGGCATTTGAAAGAATAGAACTTCAGTGTAAACTCCACTAATGTAACACTTCATCAACAGTGCCTTTTCAAGTTACTGGAAATGTTGGAGTACTTCATATGTTACAATTCTCAAATTTAATCTTTTGAATTTCTTATTTGGAAAATTCAATAAAATAATTGCTTTGATTTTCTTTCCTGTTATCTTCACAAATGGTTTAGTTCAGGAAGCTGAAGCAATGGATGTACTTTACAAGGTATGGGCCTTAGTAACAGAGTAATGAAAATGAAAAGTCAGTCACTGTCCTATCCCGGGGAAATAAACAGTCTAGTAATCTCCTTAGCTATGTTTTTCCTTGCTACTGTTTTTCAAGTTTTTTTAAAAAAGTATATAGTAACTGTGGTTACTGAGAAGGTCATATCCAGAAGTTAATTTTTTCATTAAAAATGGCTGGTTTCTCATCTCACTACATATGCAGCAAGTTAAAATTCAGCCAGAATTGTTCCATAGTGCTCCTAGTTGTTACACAAAAGTGATCTGGGTGGAGTATTTCGTAAATGTGGTATTAAAAAACAAAAACAAGAACAACAAGCTTCAAGGATTTCGGTTTCATTTTCAGCATGCCTTTACAGCTACATTTTTTTAGCATGTCTTTACTAGCTACAGTCTTTACAGCTTCCAGTAGGTAAATTCCACTTCAAAATAATTAGCAGAACTTCTTCGCTTGTTAAATTTGCATGTCATACAAGTGTCTGTATTGTATGCAGCACAATTGATACTCTACATGTAACGTAGCCACAGTTTGCCTTACATGGTTTTTTGGCTTTCAGTTGTATCTATTTTCTTTTGAAGCTTCTTTGTAAATCAAGAAATACTGTCTGCAGAGGAAAATAAAATGTGTTTAGATACTCATTCTTTTTTCTCTCTTCTGTTACAGAAATGAGCCGTCAGACTGCTACAGCACTACCTACAGGTACTTCAAAGTGTACGCCATCACAGAGGGTGCCTGCACTGACTGGCACTACAGCTTCCAATAATGACTTGGCTAGTCTCTTTGAGTGTCCTGTGTGTTTTGACTATGTGCTGCCACCAATTCTTCAGTGTCAGAGTGGCCATCTTGTTTGTAGCAACTGTCGCCCCAAACTTACGTGCTGTCCAACTTGCCGAGGCCCGCTGGGCTCCATTCGTAACCTGGCTATGGAGAAAGTTGCCAATTCTGTACTATTCCCATGTAAATATGCCTCTTCTGGATGTGAGATAACTTTGCCACACACAGAAAAAGCAGACCATGAGGAGTTGTGTGAGTTTAGGCCTTATTCCTGTCCATGTCCTGGTGCTTCATGTAAATGGCAAGGTTCTCTGGATGCTGTAATGCCACATCTGATGCATCAACATAAGTCAATTACAACACTTCAGGGAGAAGATATAGTGTTCCTTGCTACAGACATTAATCTTCCTGGTGCTGTTGACTGGGTTATGATGCAGTCTTGTTTTGGCTTTCATTTCATGTTAGTATTGGAGAAACAGGAAAAATATGATGGTCACCAGCAGTTCTTTGCAATTGTACAGCTGATAGGAACACGCAAGCAAGCAGAAAACTTTGCTTATCGACTTGAGTTAAATGGTCATAGGCGGCGATTGACTTGGGAAGCAACTCCTCGATCTATTCATGAGGGAATTGCAACAGCCATTATGAATAGTGACTGTCTAGTCTTTGACACCAGCATTGCACAGCTCTTTGCAGAAAATGGCAATTTAGGCATCAATGTAACTATATCCATGTGTTGAAATGGCAATCAAACCTCTTCAGGCCAGTGTTTAAAACCGTTGCATTTAATTTAGCAGAAACTAGGGTAACCATCTTTGACTGTCAGACAAATTGTTTGGTAGATGGAGGGTAGGCATATATGAAGGTAAATAAGAGGAAAGGCTGTTAAATTACAGGAAGCAGTTGCATGTAGTAACACTAATATATTTAAAATAAGTCAACAGTAAACCACTGAAAATATATATACACCCAAAACGGGCATCTTTTGTATTAAGAATTGATTCTACAGGAAATGTTGTAAAATAATTCTAAAAACTTGTTTGTAGATTGATTGTACTGTTGAAAAGGATACTGTTTCGTGTTTTTGTTTGTGTTTTTTTCCTCCCCCCTTTGACTGACAAGCCATGTTGAGCAGAATTGGCCTCTGGCCACTGCTTCCCCCCCTGCCCCCCTGCCCTGCGCGCCGCCCCCCCCCCCCCCCCCTTTGTAAGTCACTACATAGTATTGCTGCTGTTTGTGTATATTTTTTGTGTATTTGCTAATTTTTATTAACTTCTAGTTTTTCATTAAATAAATATGACTTTCTTTTCTGTAATTCAGGTTTTTCTCTTTTTTGTATCTTTTTAAAATTAATTACAGGTGTCATCTTTTGATATGCATAATTGCTATGGTAAAACTTATATTTCTGTATGTTTGGTAAATTTTGTCTCTTTCCAGTAGTCAATTCATTGGTGATACTGTTCTTAATTGAGCTATTTTGTGAATGTACTGAACTCAAAAGGAGTACTTATGTTCAAAGATGTATCAGGAAAGAAAGCTCCTTTAAAAACAGGTCTAGATGTTGTTGTACTTTGAGTTATCTTCTAACAAAAATGAACAATTATTGAGAATTTTCCGAATTAAAAAAAAAAATAAAAAAATTCACGTTTCAAATTTAGAGATGCTTAGAAACTTGATTGCATCCATGTATTTGTTGGTTTTGCAGTACAAAGAAGGTATTGTCTTACACAGTATTTGTAATGATAAAACCAGACCATTTGTTGTTTTTTTTTTTTTTAAAAAAAGGCAGTCAGAATGAGATGTTTTCAGTCTTTTTATATTTGTCATTAAAAGAATACCTGGCAATTAAAAAAAACCCCACCTTTTGCTTTTTGCTTTAGCTCAAAGTTTGACACATTGATACTCTTGCTTAGTGTCTTGTCTTTTGGTTGTTACTAAAGTAACTGTCTTGAACTGATTTTTGTATATTTTAGTGACATGATACACATGACAATGCAAATAATCTCTTACAGGTGTGATTCACCAGCCATAAAGGCTTTTGAAGGATATTGGGCTTTATGCAGACTGCCTGTATGTGAAAAATTTAACCACGAATGTATATGGTATTTGTGTTATAAAACATAGAGACAGAAAAAAAGAGTAAGGTGAAAAGCTGTTTCATCTCAAGCTATTTGAAAGAAATCTTTGTCAAACCGAGTAGTAGTGGACATCTGTTTGGGGACATAGTCTGGCTATTAACTACTTTTGTAACACATTAAAATACAGTTTATTTACTGTGCACTGTCTTAACTTTATTATCAGAAGTTGATCTGTTAAGATAACTCTTGTTCTTATTATTTTGGTGCATGATGAGGTAAGTAGTTCTACAGGTAAGGAACATAATATCCATCAGGCTGGATTAATAAAATACTACAGAAATAGTTGGCTTCATGTAGTAAAAGTTTCACTCCTTACACTTTGGTATTTAGGATGTTCAAACTGTGCACAGATATCATTTAAAACATGTATTGGTACCTTGTGACAGTAGATAAAAGCTTCAAAAAATCCTGCAATCTAGCTTTTTTTTCCTTACGAATACACAACCAATTGTTTGCAGTCTTCTAAATTCAGTAATTATTCTCACCTAATTAAGCTTGTCTACATTTACCTCAGGTTTGTCTTCTGGTCTTTGACAGAAACTTGGCTAAATACTTCAGATATTTTTAGAGGAATACACTAACCATCTCACTTGCTCACTCATGACTGGCTGGTTTGGACTGAAGTTTGCCTGCCAAGGTTATCTGATTTTCAGCTCTCCAGTTGTGCGAAGAAAATCTAGCTGAAAGCCTGTAAGAACCCTCTGCAGTCTGAGACTTAGGCTTAGGGAGTAACAGGGCTGCATTAGCACATGAGTTGTGTAAGACTGTTCTCTGCTGCTGCTTGTACTTGGAATGGTTCAACTTGTGTTGTGTCCCCAAAAGAACTGTGAATCTTCAAACCTTGTGGCACTGAGCTGCAGTGATTTTGGTTAGGCTAGAATGGGCTGAAGATCACAACTGTACTTTTGAAGGGGACTTCAAAAATTGCATTTGTAGTGAGCTTTAGAAGTTAACTGGTATGGTCAGACAGTTTTTTTCATGTTTTACAGATGACAAATGCTATAGCATAACTAATGTACACTGACTTACTGTGATGTAAACTAGTATCACTTCATTTGGTGTGGGGAAAAAAAAATCCATGTAAAACATCTGATGTTCATCATCAGATGGAATGATTAAACAGATTGTACTTCGGTTCAGATCCTCAAAAGTATTAGAAGCCTAATTCAGTGGCTTTCCTCTAAAGAGTTTGAGGATCCGGTAAGTCAACTACACTCTAGACATCTGTACAGTTTACTACCTTATCTAAAATAAATGGTGTATTAAAGTCTGGCATTGTCTTAACATTAGCTATTTATTTTAGTACTATTTTACTTTGCTGTATTGGGAAAGAGTATTCAAATTTGTCTTTAACAGATGAAGTGAAATACAGTAGATCTCACATTTGTCTACTAGCACTACCGCCATTGTTTTTCATTGCCCTTTAAAATTTTTAAAACCCAAGCCTTAAAAGGAAAATGTTTGCCAAATGTGGATGTTAATATTTGGGTTCCGTTTTGACATATTTTGCTAGTTCTTGTTTGCAGTAGTGCTTTAAAATTAAAGCAGGTGAACTGTTTTGTATTGCTGCCTATACTGTTGTATTATCCAGTATCTTTTCAAAGCTGCTATGATTAAAGCATGAATTGCACTAGTGGGATAGTTATTATCTGTAACAATTTATAGTGTGGCTAGAGGAAAGGAGCCATCACTGCTTTCTTTTTACCTTTGATAAGCTTTAGCTATCTTACGGTATATTCTGAGGGACACATGTTTAATACCAGGTCCATTTAACTGTCACTTGCAGAGCAATCCCTAGTGTATTGAAATTACTTTAAAAGGTCTTTACTGTTCTGGCTTCCTGCTTGCACAGATTGTTATTCTTCTTGACAGTGTTCAGTGAAAGCAAAAGAAAAGGCACTAAAGTGTGTCTGTACTATCCACTATAATGGGTAATGCTTAAGTTTTGTTTAAGTAATCTCAACAAAGTAACATAACAAGTCAGCTCTGCAAGCAGGAACATGAACAGCTGTAAGTAAATGCCCATTAATAGCTTCAGAGTGGCATTAAAACCCTCACCTTTCAGATAAAGTCCAATGTGGACAAGACTTACAAATTGGAGTGCTGTGGCAGACAGAAGGTCATTGCTTAACTTTTCTTGGGAGCAACTCCCTGTTCTTCTGTAGTGAAATTGCTGTGGAAACTTTTTTTTTTTTACAGTACTTGCCCTCTTTCTTTCAAAAAAAATGCAGTTTTTTCTACGTGTATAAACAGACTGCACTGGAATTCCATGCACGTCTGTTTTCTCACTAGTGCAAAGTAGTGCAGGATTGTTATTTGATCTGCATTAAGTTTGGTAAAGAATTTTTTTTTTCCCCCTACTGGTTTTGATTAAAGGCAAAGCAGCACATTAGTTACTGTACCTTTCTGGTGTTTTACTGATTGTCTAGTTTCTTTGCACTTTTTGTGTTCAAGTATTTTGTAAGGCAGAAAGTAGTCTGAGACTCTGTGTTTGTTGCTTCTTACCCTTGGAACTTGGCTAGGGAATGACTAAGAGTAGAATTCTTAAAATAGTGAAACAAAAGGGGGGTTTATTTTTATCATTTTATTAGATGAAGTTGTAAAATCTTTTGTACATCAGATGCAAAAATACCCAGGGAATTTATTACTATCAGTGCTATTATGTTCCAGGCAAATCAGCTTTCAATCTATGGCAATGAAAGCAAAACAAACTATTATGTTTGATTTATAGGCTGTTTCTATAATAGGCTTTTGTCACTGCTACAATTTGCATTTCATAAGCATACCTGAGTTTGTTTCAGAATTAATGAGCAAGAAGAGAGTGTAACATACCGGGTTTTCTCTTGTAGTCAACCCTACTATAAAACAGTGAAAGTCAAGGATCTTACATAAGTTTAAACTTCTATCTTCACTAACATTCAAGGGAAGATGAGTGACAAAGCTATCACCTGAGATGGGACACTGACAGGACTCTTAAACCTTAAGTAAGTTACTCACAGTATTGCAGCACCTAATGCAGTTTAATGATCTAGCATTTTCTTGGCATGATTTAAATGGATTTAATTTTTATAGGCTAAACTCTGAAGGTAGGCATCCCAGAATCAAGTTGATTTATATCAGGTAAGAATGAAGGACATGTACTTTGTCCCTCCAAAATGTTACCAGGCTTTTTCATAAAGTCTTGGGGTTTGCTCCACCTACTTCTGGTGCTGTAAGTACAGCTGCGTGTATGTGAACGTTAGTGCGTTATCTCCCTCCCTACACAAGAATTGGTACATTTCAATTCTCCTGGAATTGCTTCCTGTATTTAGGTTTGAAAAATGATGTCTGCATTGACCTTGCTACAAACTAGAACTGAGTGCAGAAAGGACTGACTTACTTCATTTAGACCATATTGCTTCTATTCAGATCCCTTAAGCATATTTTTTAGATTTTAGAAACCTTGTTTTTCCTCTGATGCTACTGCTCCTTAGCATAGTGAATATTACTTCCTAAATAAGTAAACCCTTGTGCTAAATCAGTTTGCTTTTGGTAACAACCCCATCTATTAGACTCTCCTGCTGTGCTGTGTTTGCTGCAATTTGTGTTCTCTGAATATAGCTCACAGAATTGCATATTCTTCCCTGTTTGTGGGTGTGTCCTTTTTAAGGATGTAATCAGCTGTTGACATTTATAGACATATATGCCAGACAAGCTAAGGAATTCTCAACAGCTCCAGCTTTCTTATGCTTGAATCTATCAGGAAATGAGTATTTTTTTCACGATTCTTTGCTGATGATAGTAGAAAGCAGCAAATGCCTCTAAAATGTGGTTTCAGGTTGTTAACTGCAGAACTAGTATTTTTATTTTGATTGCATTTACACCCCCCATTTAAACAATCAGGTTTAGCTCATAGTTATACTTGATACATATATAGCTGATTGTTATTGATCTCTATTAAATTTGATACAGAAGTAATCTCAGCCTGTCTGCTTAAAGTTTACTATTCAAATGCTCAACTCTGGGCTTAACTGCAAATCCTCCATCAAAAGCTGCATTAAGAACTTCATCTAGACAGCTTGCCATAACAAAAGTCAAATCTTGCCGTACATTCACTGCAATTTCTTCAAGATCTTTTTCATTTCTTTGAGGAATGATAATTCTCTTCAGTCCAGCTCGGTGTGCTGCCAGGACTTTGTCTTTAATTCCCCCAACCTAATAAGGAGAAGAAATATATCTAAAAAACCCATGACACTAATCTAATAAAGTAATTATTCTAACAAATCACATCAGGAGTTAAATTTTAATGAAAGGATCTCCCCCCCCCAATCATTTAGGAAAGCAATTAAAAATGCAACAGTAGTTTTAGCTCATTATATGTTTAATGAGGGAAATATGTTAATATGCTACAGTACCCTTTCTATAACAGTTAATAGCAAGAGGAAAAAAAAATCAAAAAATTAAAAATTAATTTAGGAATGCAGGTACAAGAATATCAATAGTGGAAAAGTCATTACTTTTCAGGATTTATTTTGTTCTTAAGAAAAATGGCCTTAACTCAGTTTTTTCATATGGCATGCTAAAATCCTGCACCTATATTAGCACAGATGATTTTCAAGATAAAGGCAGTGTTGGGCTTAGGGGGGAAATAGTCTTAAGGATGCAATGCCACATGATAAGTTACTTCAGTTATAGAACAGAAAACGCACAGAAAAGCAAACCCATGCTCCAAAACTGCAAATATGTCTTTGTGCTAGAAAAACAGGCACCACTTCAATAAGACACCTGTTTGAGTGAGTTAGTTTGTAATGAGCTATAAAGAGGGGTTTTAAATTAGTTTTTCATTTAGACACAGCTGTAGCTTCTTCCCCTTGAACTCTTTTCTAATCCTACTTAAAGACCATCTTATAGAAGAAACTTGTAATTTTACGATGCTTTAGAGGAAAGGAAAGCCTTGTGTTATAGCACAAAGGGCAAAACTGAGGCTGCTATAAAACAAGGTAGTAGTTAACTGTAAATCCTCATGGTGATCACTCTAGTCTGGACAATGCTACATACTTACTTACCCCAGTGCTTGCTTTCAGGCAGCAGATGCAGTTAATGGCATGCTCCTATGATTTAAGTTACTAATAATAGTAAGATTCCAGACAACATTCAGAAAGAAGGTAAACCTGGTTTAGTATTTACAGATACCTAATTTTTGCACCCACCTTAAAACAGTAGGCAAAATCTGGTCACTGGTGCAATAAAGGCAATTTATTTGGGAAGCTAAGCGAACTTGCACCAGATCAGAGTTAATGCAGAGTTTATTTTTCACTAGAGCCTTGAACAACAGGCAATCTTGTCTAAGTGTCACCAGAATGCTATTTCAGAGATCATTCCAGTCTGCTACCTGGCCATGTTATCTCTGGTTTACTGCATGGAACAAAGTACTGTTTTCTAGCTTCATCCTTCCTTTATCCATCAGTTGGTATGAGATGGTAACTCCCATAGCTGCTTAATCACTTAGGCCAGGCTCCATTTGATACTTAAAACTAAAACTGTATCTGTTTGAATACTTCCCTTTGCCCTCATGCTTTGAAAAAGCTTTATGGTAACACCATTCAGCTAACTATATACAAGGAACAAAATTTAAGAAGAATCTAAAGTACATGCAGAGAGATGGTTTCAAGAGTAACCTATATGCAATTACTGTAAGAACTTTAAGAAACATCTTTTCAAAGAAAGTGGAGGTACTTCTGCAGGAATAGTTCGAGGAAGCATGTTTAGAAATTGCAATACATATTTTGGAACCATCTTGAATTTTAAGATTTCTAGGTTTCCTTTCTAACTAGTCATTTTAATGTGCTTTCCCTGAAAACAGTGTCAAGGCTAGCTTTAACATAAAATGCAAAACAGACAGATGAGTGGTAAAGTACTACAGCAGGCTGGCTTCCATCAGCTTACAACTGCACCAGAAGAGACTGGATTGCTGCTAAGGAATGATCCAGCAAGACTTTGCTTTTGTAAATGGCTATAAGCAGATTTTATATCCAGAATAGGGAGAATTAATACAACTTAGCTTTTTTTCTCAAATGATGCTTACTGGAAGAACAAGGCCTCTTAGTGTAATTTCTCCTGTCATGGCTACATCTGAACACACCAGCCGCCCACTGAAGAGTGAAGCAAGGCAGGTTACTATGGTAACACCAGCAGATGGTCCATCTTTTGTGACAGCTCCAGCTGGGAAGTGCAGATGGATGTCAGTGTTGTCAAGGAGATCAAAACTTCCAGAAGCTTAAGGAAAAAAAGAATGGTTTGAATGTGAAAAATCTAAACCCATTTTGTTCCTGGTCTTTATTCTAAAAGCCCACCAGAGAACTAAAAGTCTTAACACTATTTTTAACAGTAGGCTGAAAAAACAACACTATATTGCAGAGGCCCTAGAAAACAAACAAAAAGAAAACCCAGCAAGCCTTCCTACATCCAGATGCCTAGACAAAACCATAACAAGTTAACCAATGAGCTCGGCATTCGCATGTGTTGGGAAATTCAGAGTAGGGACTAATGTAGAAACCAAGGAATTCCTACATAGAATTTTTAGGGATTTTTATGTCATAAACCATAAATGTCAGTTGGCAAAGAACACAAAATCAGGACTCCACAGAAACCCAGCATTAGCCAATATTGTAAAGTAAATCTCTCATTTACATCTTTTCACCTTACTTAACCTGTAGGACATAAGAGTGTAAACTAGAGAGGTAGATGTGTATACAGTCAATGCCAGCAGCATTTCATATTTTAACCTATCTGAACTTCCATAAATAATGACAGATACTGACTGGACAATTATATGACTATTCAGCAGATGATCAAACTAGAAAGCACATTTCTGGAACTCTTGGGAGGTTCAAACAAAAACCAAAAGAGTTAAAAGTTTCCTGGCTAGAAGTCCTATTGCACTGCAGTTCAACAGCAGCCATACAAACGCAACTAATGCTCAAAATATTAAAACTTAAGACTACGAAAACCTACTTTTAACAGAAACTGTGCCTTCGTTTTAGAGGAAGACTACGGACTTGTGTATCTATATCTATGTCATAATAGTACTGCTGGAAAGCTTGAATGTAAAAATGAGTAAGAGGCAGTGTCTGCCACAAGTAAGGAGAAGCATCTTCAGAGGCTGTCCACAGCCTTCCAGGTTATTGCAGGGAGGGACTGGCCAGAGTGGGAGAATCCACAGTGACAACTCATGTTCTGCCTAGACCCACCTGTTTCCCAGGCCACTAACACCTCAGCTTGACAGGAATCAGGAAAAGAAGTACAAAATGGAACTCTAGAGCTGATTTCATCTTCAGTGTAGCACTGACTGCTGGAAAACCCTTTCTCTGTTAAGGCAACACTTAATACATTTCCACAACAAATACGAGTAACTTCACTATTACTCAGCAATGTTACAATCTGCTGAATTACTGAAAAATACCACATTTTGGGACGTTTAATTTCCATGCAATATTAATGCTTCCTTTATGGGCATCCCTGCAATAAGAGGCCAATGGATGCATATAATCTCTACAATGCAATACAGCTAGACGTTGTCATTTTTTCCCAACTTACCATTGGTTAGCTGGTATCTCTTTGCATTGCTGCGCAACCAGCTAATTGCAAGATGCGCCGACTCCTTCATAACATCTCCGAGTTGACCAGTCAAAGTAAGCTGACCTTCTCCATCCATGCGACTAGCTTCTACAAACATGATCTCTCCCCCTAAGGGAGTCCAAGCCAAGCCTATGGCTACTCCTGGCTGACTTAAGCGTTCAGACACCTGAAGGAAAACAACACAGGAAACAGTTTAGGAAATACTTGTAACAAAACTATTGCAAAACCAGTTTGATAGTTGCCTTCAAAACAACTGTACCCATTAAAACACAAAAGTTAAGCCCAAGTGTCTGATCCTTTTTTTTTTTTTTAATGCAGCAGTAATTCTGCCTTATGTGTAAACATTAATTACAGAATAGGAGCTGTATGTGGCTGCTTAGCTTAGGGCAATGGCAAACATCTGTTTTTATATCATTCTTGAAACCTTCCACACCCCCAAAAGTTCCATGAGAATTTTTCTCTTCAAAGGACTTCAAGTATTTAGTCAATCCTGACTGAATGCTTATATGACTTAAGCCATCTGCTAGAGGTATATTTGCCGTGACTCTGTTACTGATATGAAAAAGCCACTTTTGCTCCCGAATGTTACCTAAAAGCCTTTTTAAAGGTGGCTGCATTGCCTGAGCTACTGTCAAGACAACACACTGATTTTGTTCATTGCAAATGTTTATGAATAATTTTGAATAATGAAAACATGAGCCTGACAGCAGGCTAGATATGAAAGAGGATGGGAAATCTGACTACCTCCCATTAGTAATTGCAAGTAGTTAAGCAAGCTCTACTCCACACAAGAGTATGACCTACTTACTTATCTAAAAGTCCGCCTATGCCCAGTTACTGATGAGAGTAACGGAGGTCTCTCAATCCTATCTCCTGTGTTAAGAGAAGGGAGGCAGGATACTTTCCATGAAAGTTCCAAGTTTTGATTTTTTTTTCCCCTTCGTCTAAGAGATTCTTTTAGAATATACAGAAGGTCCTTTTGTTTTCCTGAGCTTCAAGGAGGTGTAGAAACCCTGATGAAAGTTCATACAGGTATTCAGCATATTCTGAACCACTAAGTTGTGTATTTATTACAAGGCAGAAAAGAAACTGGATGAATTTTTACTGTGTCGGGCAGTGACTAGAGCAAAAGACAAATACTCCTTTGTAAAATAAAGCAATAGGCCCATTTTAAAATAATTTTGCTTCTTACTGAAATGCAGAATTGAAAACTAATTTGATTCCTTCCTGAAAGGGATGAAATCTTCATTAAATTGTTTAGAGGATTTAAAGAAATGTTTCATTTATTGGACAGAAATCAAGTCAAAGGAGCCTCACAACAGAACCATAGTAAAAGAATTCAAATTCTGAAATCTGCATTTGTACTTATATTAAAATTCTGCACTGCACAACTCAACATAATCTTAATGCTTTCATTTTGCTTCCTTCCAAGAGTTAGCAGAGAAGTAAACTAATCAGACTTTGAACAGACACTGGAAAGGCAAAGCTCGGTATACACAAAGTTGACTTGCTTTTAACCATCAGCCCAGCTGCAAGATCAGAGAAATCTGTAAAGACTCCTTTACAGCCATGTACCTTAGGTCCAGAGGCAGAAATACTTGTATGGCCCTGCTGTGAGCTGGCTGTATTAGAAATACTTTGATTTGCGAGCTCCAAAGACAGTAAGTCATTACATATTCTAGTCCCTTAGTAAAATGCCTCTCTGTTAGCCCACTAGAAATGCTGCTGCAACTCCCCAAGTAGTACATGGGCCTGAAGTTTTGTAAGTGAAACAGCAGCAGTAAATTACCTAAGCAGAACAATATAGCTTTCCATAAGATTATCAGAACAAGAACTCTCTAAATAGGAGCCAAACGTTAACATTTCAGTATTGGGCCGAAATCTATCCCCATCATAAAAATAGAATCAAAATCAAGACCATAAAATTCTTAATGCTCAGTTTCTCTTTCCTGTTTTGCAAATAGAAAACAGCTTCCTTTATGCAATAAGAGCGAACAACTATTCACTCTACAGCTGGTACCTCTGGTTACTGGCCAAGAGATGCACATTTTTTAAAAAAAAAAAAAAAGCTCATTCACAAACACACAAGTTGTGCTACTTGTAGCTGTAGACAACTCAGACGCATGAGCAAGTTGTTCCTTAGCCGTGGACAACTTGGATGCATGAGCAAGTTGTTCCTGTCATCTAAGAGAATTGGTGAAGCAATAAAGAAAAAGCATTTCAAGTCCTAGAAAATGAAATTAAACATACATGCTTCTTGTTACAAGTTCTAATTTTGTATTATATGCTTTGCTAAATGCTATACTGAACTATCAAGCACTGTCTTCTAAGTTTGATGACTAAAATTTGAAATGTGACCCTCATTCAGGATCACTGTTTCTTGGTTTGAGGGAAATTAGCACACCGCAGAGCCACGGTGCAAGTAGTGCCAACTCTGACTATAGCAAAGCTATGCTGACCCAGGAGCTCCTGGCGCAAACAAGACTCCAGCTGTCGAGAGGGACAAGCAGCAGAGGCCAGTGGGACTTGGTGTTACACTCCTGGATCTAGCTGACAACCAGGTAAGTTAGCAACTATACTTATCTCACACTAAAGCAAAGGAAGCCACACATCCGCTCTCCTTGGTTCTCTTGTGGCTCTCAGTTATCTACATATTTTGAACGACATCATGCCATTTGCTTTTATTAGCATAATTTAGCTAGAATGGCCGTCTCTTTTTCTAGCATTGAAGAAAATTGTACATAATAGAGTGCTTCATTCTTATGGTCTCAAAATACCTCATCTTATCAAGCATTTTCATCCATTCCCTGTATCTTAATAGTTACAGTGACTTAGATTAGTAATTGCTTAGTAACTCAGATTAACAAAATCAATTCATCCTGGTTGCACTGAAAACCAACAACATTGAAGCATTCTCCTTGACAGTTGAGACAATCATGTATTTTGGCAACCTGTCATGGTTTCAAACATAGCAGGTATAATGAACAAAAGTAACTGTCCATACATTCTCCCATCCAAAAGTAGCCATCAACAAGGTTTGTTGGTTTGGGGGTTTTTCTTTTCCTTTTTTTTTTTTTTTGGACTGGATGTTAGCACCGGCTCTAACTGTGTATCAGTTCAAAACAGTTTATAGAATTAATTCCACTGTTTGAGAGCTCAGGGGCAGAAAATAGTGAACATGACTAAAGATCAAAACCCAAAAGGTTCTAATCACTCATCATTTCTCTCACCTCAGTACAAACTCCTTCATCTACCCTCTTCCTACTTTCACAAGTAAGTTGAGATCTTGTAAGAGAAACTAGGTGCGTAGTAAGTGTTAATCACCTTTCAACCATCATTCTTTGCACTGGTAGACTCAGAGGCCAGCACCTTCTCTTGCTGTACTGCTAGAGACTGTACTACCTCTACTGCAACCTCCTCACCTGAATATTAACTGATGCACGTTGACAGGCGTATGTATAGAAAACACCCTGACAGCTTTGATAACTGTCTTCAGAAAAGACCCTTGAAAATCCCTAAAAACACACACGCACAAAACCCCATACAACCATACAATACTTACAGGAAAGTATGTTATATTACATTAAACATACCTATGAAGTGTTAGAGTGAGCTCCACAAGACTCAATCACTCCTGGCACCTCTGAATAATTTCTTCTCACAAAAAGTCAGAGGAATTTAAGTTAGAAAAAAAATCCTTACTTATACTTTTTAAACAACTTCAATCAAAAATGACCATTAGAGTCAGCTGATGACTGGTCATGTCTGTCAGATGACAGAAGAAGAGGTCACTGACCTACATAAACAGTTGTGGTTTTGAAAATTTTTGTAGATGAGACCACCCCAGCTACAATTTAGCTGTAATCTGAGTAGATGAACATATTGTCAGATACATTTTAGCTGCCTGGACACTGCAAAATTAAAGTCTTAACATTTAGCTCAGTCAGTTATTTTAAAATATTTAAGGTTATTCTAAGATAAAGGAAAAGAGACATCATCCACAAGTCTGCAGTTTTGGAGTTACTTTATAATTCAGTGTAATTGACAAAAAGCTATTAAGTCACTGATTCATAATGGGAAGATAAGAACCAGTCCTAAATTACTTGCTGGCCTTTAGCATCTTTGTTATGCTTCCATAGGTTCTCCCAACCTGACTGTACAAACCTTTTTTCTAGTCTACTCGCCTGATTCATTCCCTAGCAAACTACTGCAGGCAAAATATGTAACAGCAGCTTCCCTTAAAGGGAGGATTTCCCAGAAATATCACCACAAGACTGATATTTCTTAGATAAAAATGCCTATCTAAATCGGTGTTTTGTACAGGTTTTACTTCTAAAAAATAACCTAATTTGTTTCTTAATTAGAATTGTGTATGTCCCATGAAATAGAGCTATTCTTTTATGGCATCTGCACTTTCATTTCCTAGAATAGGTAATTTCACTGACCTGGAGCTTCTGTCACTTCAACTTCACTCACATTATGAGGATACAGACTAATTCTGATGGGCCTTCCTGTGGTGCCAATAATGTTTTGTTAACTGAGCAGAATTAAGTGTTGAAAGAAAGAAAGAAAAAAAAAGTGCTAAAATCCAAGTCAAATGAGAAATATTTGTATATTTGGAATTAAGAACCACACTTCAGAAATTTTACTTGCACTACTTAGTCCTATAGAAAAAGGACAAAATAGCAGAAATTATTTGACAACACAGCCATACTACCAAATTTAAATGAATAATCAACTTCAGAAAAAGTTCAAAACTAGGCAGAACATCTAAGGAAAGTCACATATTAGCACATTTCTTGGCCTACAATCTGATTTTTAAAAAGTGTGAGAAGTTCATATTTGTTAGAATTAATTCTACTCTTGACTGACTACTAGGAGTAGAGTTGTAAGTGACCAGAACTTTTGTACAAATTTACAAAATTCAATTTATTTTTTAGCACCTTTATGAAACTAATAAACATCACTTGTAGTAATCAGCATACTGGCTTGAATATTAAGTTCAATTTACTACAATGGCTTCATGTGCATCTGCTATTTAAGCACTAAAAAGCCAAATGATCCTGCAGCGCTTTAGCTCCAAAGACCAGATGTCTGAAGTATATAACATACTTCAAAATGAAAGTTCAGATAGAACATTATTTCTCTGAAAAATACCCACATGCTATTTTTCAGTAATTGTTTCTAAAAGTCAGGTAGTGAGAAAAGACTAGTAGCAGACTAGACTCCACAGCAGTATTACAAATAGTCTGATGGCTACAGTCATTCCAAATCAAGCTAAAGTATATCCACACTACCTTCTTAATTCAAATGGCCTTGAACTGTCTTGTGTGATTTTATTATTGGGTATAGCGGCTTCTGAGGGATGAAAAGAAAGAATGTAAGCTGCTTACAATAAAGTCATTTGCTTAAAGAGCAACCTCTTCTAATTTCTAAAAGTAAAAAGAAATAAAATCAGAACACAAATGACCAATGTGAAAAAACCTCAGCCAAAAGAGCCATAGTGTCTATTGATCACTTGACCTTCCTTGCCTCCCATTCCCCTCAACTTCCACTGTTACCATCATCATCCTCTAACACAATCAATAGTGCTGTCTTCTTTCAACTTGTATCCTCATTTCTGTCTCTTCATTAAGAATCTCTTCCATGATAAAATCTTCAAATACATCAGTTCAGGTCTAAAAACTGACTCATTCCTTAACAATCATTCATTTTCTCCCGCTTCCCTTGCATATCTTGTCCCCTTTTTGTCCTCCAAATCCCACTGGAGTCTAGTTCTCTCATCTAGGAGAGAAGAACTATCACAGGGAAGTTCTTAGAAGTTTGAATTTTGTCTCTTCTGGAAGTTTTCTCTTAATTTCTATTTTCTCCATAACTTACTGGTTTACTGATCTTTTCTTCAGGATAAAGACAGAAAAACTTAGTGTTCCATCAGCAACTGGTTTCCTGTCATAGCGTTATATATACTACTTACACTCGGGTCAGTTCACCTGGACCTGAAGTAAAGCAGAGAATAACTGCAATGTAAATAGTGAAAAGAGAATCCCAAACTAACAAACTACTTCAATTGATGGCATTTTCATAGAATGCAGCAAAATACAGATGGGGGAAAGAAAAAATTCTGGAATATGCCTACTTGAGGAACAGAGCTGGTACTAGGAAGCTGGAGGTGCATGACTGATGATAAAACATTTTTAATAGCTAAGAGTCACATTAATCTAAAGAATGTCTGAGAGCTTCTGGTGCAAACTGAAGTAGTTTTAATACCCAAAAATGCTGACTGGCTTTAAGGAGGTATGTGGGACAGTCCTTAACACAGCTGCCTCAGAGACAGGATTGCTGGGTTCTACTTTTGGCTTCTTTCCCAAGGCCACCAAACATCCCCCAAACAAAAGCAAAGTTGTTATGAACTGAAAAAACACCACCACATTCTTAAGCACTGCTGTAGGCATCTTTGCTAACAGAAAGTCATGCCATTATGTTATTTACGTACCCTGAATTAAAACAAAACAAAAACTTCGTTAGATGAAAAAACACTTGGTGGAACACAATGAAACACAGTTCTGTTACTAATGCATTTTTCAAAAAGTTAATATTGTATAAACTCAGTCAATAGCAATAAAATAGACAACTAGTCAAACCAGACAGAAACAGCAGTCAAGCAGAAACAAATGAGGATGTTACCTCCATTTCATACATGGGTGGCCCCAGGATATCTTTTAAAGCATGGAAATCAATTAAAATCGGCATTTCAGGTGGCAGAGCCAGGTCAGCTGTGTCACTGATGGATTCTGTTTTCGTGTCTTCTGTGACATGCTCTTTGCAATCTAAGAGAAGAAAGTCTAATTTAGGATTTGTAGCAGTCTTTCTTGACACAGGAATGTCATGAGAGAGAAGAAGAGTCTCATGACAGACAAAAATATTCAAAGAAATGCTCAGAAAGTTAAGGAAAGTGTGCTTAAACCATCTTTCACAAAAATCTTGTCAAATTAAAGATAATATGGCATCAAATTTAATTATTAAGCCTAAACATGTTCTAACTGTTCAGCAAAGATAATATTAAATCTAGAGCACTGACAGAGATGCAACTCACTTAAATGCATTTTAAACTAGATCACATAGGAAAACACATTAAGTTCATTTAGGACTTTGCACTTTTCATCTGACTTGTGCATAAACCCAGTATTTGTAGGAGATGATCGTGTTTAATGTAGTGTAATATAGAGCCGAATGTGGAAATACTGAAAGTTCAGTAACTACTGTTCTTTTTACATACGTTTACAACTGTGCTCTCTGTGGTCTCTTTCTGCAAGGATTTAAATGCTTAACTTCTGACACTAATAATTAAGTTCTGTCACATAAAGTAGGAGCATTTTGGCCAGATTTACATACATTGCTTTGCCACATGGCTTCATTACTTATAGCTAGCCTACATAACATTCAATAACATCTCATTTCACAGCATCCAACAAGGACGGTGTAAATTACTGCTCTGTAACTCTGCCTTCCTCTCCACAGCCCAATCCTCACACACATAACCTCAACACCAGCTGACCAGGTGCAGAAGCTGTTACATGTAGATCATATGGAAACCAGCTCCACTGGAAGCTTAACTCATCCAGCCCTGGTGTGCCGTCTCCTTCCAGGCTGTCAGATGGAACCACTACCCCAACATACCACAGCTCACCTTTATTGCAGCCTATGCAGCACGTACTCTGACATTACACTTTTTACTTTGATTTTTGTCCCTTACAACTATTATGGCTTTACTCAATCATAGAATCATAGAATGGTTTGGGCTGGAAGGGACCTTTAAAGATCACCTAGTGCAACCTGCCCACCATAGGCAGGGACATCTTTCACTAGATCAGGTTGCTTAACTCACAAAATTGACGTCCCTCATTGTTCAACAGCCAGTTCAGAACACAGCATATACAGTCCTTGCTTAGTGGAAAAACCTCAATTTCAGTGTAACAACTTCACCTATGGCTTTTGTCTTGAAATATACTTACACAGGGCTCTCCTCTTTTCTTTGTTGGATGAGATATTTCTAAGAGGTCTTGACCAATAACCACTAGCAGCAAAAAAATTCCTCGAAGAGCAAATTATTAGGCATTTTCAGAAATACCTACAGGTGTGATGTACTCTTCAGAAAGGGCCATAAAACCCAGTTAGCCTGGCACTTTTGAATGTAATATACTCAAGCATTATCAGGAAGGGACCACATAATTAAAGCAATAGTTATGGATTCAAAAGTGTGCTCTTTCCTTCCTCCATTTATAGTATGATTGTATTTCTTACCTATACAATCGTTTCCTTAGCAGAATTTCCTTAAAATTTGCTTTCTCTACAAATGTGTTTTCTATACAAAAGTGAACTGTAATGGGGACCATATAAATATCAAAGCCCCAAAATTGTTTTAAACCAGACTACACAGCTGATCGTTTGCATGAATAAGCTCAACTTCATTTGTACTGGGCCTACAATGCACATTTACTTAAGCGACTGTATACAGAAGGAGAATATAAGCAGGGAGTCATTTCCCCACAGAATTTGATCCAGATGTGAAAGGCTCATTACTATTTTCTCAAGAGCCCCAAGCAATATTTTAGTGAAACATATATCAGAGAAATGAAAAATACTTGAACAATCCAGATGTTTCTAAGATTCTGTGGCAGTTTTATGGCAGTGCCTCCCTGCCCTGAGGCTGCCATTAAGAAAAGCATTGTACACATACATATAGTTAAGATATTTCTTCCCACCCCAAAACCACAAGCCTAAGATACATTTAAAGCAATAGTCTATATTACGTAGGAATGTATACTGAGCTTCAAGACTTCTGCACCATATTTTGGGAAATTACACGCTGTTGCTTCCTTTCTTTCAAATCTTTTTTACTTTCAACAAAGAAAGTGTCTTCCTTTGCATATTAATGCATGCACAGTAATTGAAGATCCAGGAATTTAAACAATCATAGGAAAAGACAAATCACTGATCTAATCTATTTAATATAACATTAAGAGGTGTTCTGTGCTGCAAAAGTAATTCTCAGAACGGATGAAGAGAGAATGTCTCCTTTCACAAGATACAAACTATCCTTTTATTAATCCTGATATATAAAGGCCTTTTTACAGTTAATTTTTTTGCAGTGCAATTAATACTAATGCCTTCATACAGTATCAAGGAAAACATTCTCCGTCACTATTATTATAATAACACGAACTCAGCTTTCATTCAGGATTCAAATCTAATAGTTATTATCCAACAGCCACTAATCTTTCCATCGTACAACTCATTGCTCTATACATAAATCCCATTTCTTTACTGTAAACACTGCCTTAGTCAGATGGCCCTCCTGTTGTTCCAGCATGTTTCTGTATTGTTGTTGAACTACTATTTCTGTACATAATAAATTCAAATGCATAAATACTAGGAGGTCTAGGAAACAACCTGCATGCTATTCTTGCAACTCAGACTGCAATTTCAACACTACAGATCTTCAAAACCTGAGTAATTTGACATGACAATTCACATTTTAAAAGAAAACTGAGTTTAGAAACAACTGGTTTTGTTCTATACCAAGATTTTACCACCCAACAAAATTTTCCATTTCTGCTTGCTCTTATTTCACCTAGTTCTGTGTATACAGCTGAAGGAGACAGACTTCTTGTAAACAAATCAGTAGGTAATTTTTGAGGCCACCTGCCCTATTAAAAGAATCAGAAACTCTTTCTTTGAGTTTATATAATCTAATTAGTAGACCCCATTTTATAATCTGTAACTATAACAAACTCCAGACTTTTTCTAAAAATATTAACCTAAATTCTGACATTATCTAATTTTCTATAAAAGCATACAGTGATGTTCCAAAAATATAATTACAAACACTAACTTTTTCTTTGAAGGAAAAAACATCATCTTTCACCACCATTATGGAAGTGCTGACTATGAAGAATCTAGAAAGATGCAAGTAATTAAGATTTCCATTAATGATGACAAATAAATGTTCCCTACCTATCCCACATGAATAGCCATAAACCATAGTACAAGTTAAATGACACATTTATCTAAAACAAGACAGTTAAATTCAAGTTTCCAGAAGCAGAACTTTTGGTTAGGACAACAGCTTAGTCATCTTTCATTCTGAGTTAAGTTGGAGAAATAAGTTAAAAATTCAAAAAGTGCCCTTAACAGAGCTCGATGCTGCACTGGAGGAACCACCTGCTGATCTACTATTACATTACTGCTTAAACAAAAGCAGCATGGTACTGAGTTGTTTTAACATGTAAAATTGGAAAACCTAAGAAAAAAACCCACCCCAAAAAAAACCCAAACCAACAAACACCCCTCCCCCAAAACAACAACCAAAAAAATGCAAAAAACAATCAACCAACCAAAAAAAGATTATGTTTGTAAAATTTTCAGAGCAGAATCTGCAGCTACTCAGCAAAGATCACGACAATGTTCCTCAAGAATCTGCCTTTGCAAGTTCCCGAAGCAAAATCTTGCATGTAAATACTAGGATTTGCAAGAAAATGGACTCCTAAGAAGACATACTGACAATGAACTACTATATATAATTCAGGATTTAATCTAAAAAGGAATTCCATGGCACAAAGATTTAAGAATTTAAGACTGCTACTTTCCTCTAGAGTTATAATGGAAATGAGCAAATAGAAGAACCTAAACCTTCCTCAACATGTAGCAATTCTCAGCTCCTCATAAAACATATTTAAATTAAGCACTAGTAATATGTAAGTCTGTATTGGTTTTGTGTGTGGCAAGGGTTACAGGGGTGGCTTCTGTAAGAAGCTGCTGGAAGCTTCCCCTGTGTTCGAGAGAGCCCATACCAGCTGGCTCTAAGACGGACCCGCCGCCAGCCAAGGCCGAGCCAATCAGTGATAGTGGCAACGCCCCTCTGATAACATTTTTAAGAAGGAAAAAAAGGTTGGGACAAAGAGAAACAGCTGCCAGAGAGAGGAGAGAGAACATGTAAGAGAAACAACTCTGCAGACACCAAGGTCAGTGAAGAAGGAGGGGGAGGAGGTGCTCCAGGTGCCAGAGCAGAGATTCCCCTGCAGTCCGTGGGGAAGACCATGGTGAGGCAGGCTGTCCATCTGCAGTCCCTGGCGGTCCACAGTGGAGCAGATCTCCACCTGCAGCCCGGGGAGGACCCCACGCCGGAGCAGGTGGGTTCCCGAAGGAGGCTGTGACCCTGTGGGAACCCCACGCTGGAGCAGGCTCCTGGCAGGACCTGCGGATCTGCGGAGAGAGGAGCCCACGGAGCAGGTTTTCTGGCAGGACTTGTGACCCCGTGGGGGACCCATGCTGGAGCAGTGTGCTCCTGAAGGACTGCACGCCGTGGAAAGGACCCATGCTGGAGCAGTTCGTGAAGAACTGCAGCCCGTGGGAAGGGCCCACGTTGGAGAAGTTTGTGGAGGACTGTCTCCCGTGGGAGGGACCCCACGCTGGAGCAGGGGAAGAGTGTGATGAGCCCTCACCCTGAGGAGGATGAAGTGGCAGAAAATAATGTGTGATGACCGTAAACCCCATCCCCGTCCTCCTGTGCCACTGGGGGGGGTTGGTAGAGAAATACAGGAGTGAAGTTGTGCCCGGGAAGAAGGGAGGGGTGGAGGGAAGGTGTTCTGAGATTTGGGTTTATTTCTCATTACCTTGCTCTGGTTGATTTGTAATAAATTGAGTTAATTTTCCCCAAACTGAGTCTGTTTTGCCCATGACGGTAATTAGTGAATGATCTCTCCTGTCCTTATCTCGACCCACAAGCTCTTTGTTATATTTTTCTCTCCCCTGTCCAGCTGAGGATGGGGGAGTGATAGAACGGCTTTGGTGGGCAGCTGGCGTTCAGCCAGGGTTAACCCATCACAAAGTCTTAAACCCAAAGATTTCTAGCCATACTTACTGGCCAAGATAGAAGAATATAATAGAAACCTAAAGTTTTTAAACATCTTTCAACATAACATATTCCGATTTGCTGAATTGCTATGAAGAGATATAAGACTATCAGCATGAAAGAAAAGGTTTCAAGTTTGTGGGCAATTAAAGGGAAAACAGCATGTTCTTTTTTCTCAGCTGATTTACTAGCAGATGCTTCAGCACATGACAGACTGACCCAGAATTCTTTTAGTCCCTCCAAACTAATAAACTCCACAAAACTACCTTTAGGTAGGAAAGGATGGGATTGCCCTTGTTGACAATGGTCCACATTCAAAGCCAGGCATGACATGAAACTATGCCTTAAAAGCAATTTTCCATTGTCCAACTTAACTCTTATGCACTACATACTTAGGAAGCATTACTTCTAAAAGATTTTCTTTTGGAAAGGAACTCCCTCCTGGGACCCCAATCCTACTAACATTTACTTGTATACTTAAATTTAATGCTATGTGCATTCTTCCCCACAGGATCAGAAAATTTATCTCAAAATAATTACATTCCATCAGTCCTGATCTAGAATAACAACATGAATAACAACTTGAAGCACTTGAATTTGAGGTTTTCATGCAGGAATATTTAGATAAATTAACATGGTAAAAAAATAGTTTGTATATAAACCCAACTTTTCATAACATTTATGCCTTTTTGGCCTAAACCAGAAGACATTCCAAGCAATTTTTAGAAAGAACCACATATTACAGTCTGCAGAGCTGGTAAGTATACTAATGCTGGCACAGCTGAGCTCAAACTTGAGTGTCTACAGTCATACAATCGTGGGATTTACGACGATCAGATTTCATAAACTCATTTCCCAGTGCTATGGGAGATCCCGTGCTGCTGGAAGTGCCAAGTTTTGGCTAGAATGCAGAACAGGTCACTTTCTGCAAAAGCAGTGATGTTAGCCCAGCTATATTAAGGCCCTTATACATACTAAAAAACAAACAAAATCCCCCACAGTCATGCATAATAATGTTTTGTGAATAAAATGCATTATGCCCAAGTTGAGGGAGGAAGAATCAAGACTACATGTTTCAGTTCACATTGACCACTTCAGTCAAACTTTCATTTAAACTCAAAACCAAGTGTTGTTTCATTCACAGGAGTAGAATAAACTGTATTGTATTCCTGGGTTATGGAAATATTTCAAAGCCCTGGTTTCAACATAGATAGACCCCTCATTTAATCACTTTTAGTTATTAAATATTACCTGTCCTAAATCTCCTTTCAAGTCTGAATCAGATCATTTTAACTCTGGGTTTCAACTTTTGTATCATGATATGATGCCTTAGTGCACAGTTGCTGCATTGTATTCTCAAGACAGTTGCACTAAAATAGGAAGGAGAGTTTCACATACTTTCGTGACTCCTAGAATTTCTTCTAGTGTCAAAGACTAGATGAGTGTCACATAAATCTTAGATACTGTTTCAGTAAAATATCAGATAGTGCTACTGTACACAAGGATGACTCCCTGGAGAGGTCTGAAAAATGAGTCCATTTGCTTTTGCTGAAGTTCACTGTACAAATTCAATGACTGACGCAAACTAACACTCCTCCACTTGCCAACTTCAGCTTAAAGCTCAGAAGTCAAAGGATTGAGGAAGGCAATACAAATCTGCGAGTGTATTTCAGTCATGCATTTTTGGAAAGTGCTAAATATGGCTTGACAGCGTATCTCCTAGCACCAGTTCTGCTATGGCAGGTATCCTCCATTCTTACAGCCTATCAAACAGTGTCAAAAGCCTGATATTTACAAAGCCTTTAAAACAGATGCTCCACTTTGATTTAATAATCTGATTTAATCAGTATAATGAAGGAAATTTTGTGGTTCTACCACTTAATGTCTTTCAACTTTTTTTACAAACCCACAAGCCAGAATGCTCTCAGCTGAGTAAACACAATAGGCACCACATTACTATTTTGATATGCTACGAATCATACACAAATTATGCTTTAGCAAGTTAGAATCTACAAGTCAAGCCTGTAGCTTGCTCTGACATTGACAACTCATGACATATGAACGCACTAACTGTAGTCTCAATCCCACATCAGTAACTGACAAATGTATAAAGCAAAAATGACTTATAGGTCTCTTTATACAGATGAAAAAAAAATAATCAAGAAATAATTCTAAATGAAACTATTAAGAGACAATAACTTGATTAACTATTCTTCCAGAGTCATTCATTATATGAAATAAAAATTCATTACCACTATGCACAACTGCACAAATGTCCACTAATCAACAGGAAAAAAAGTTCCAAAGAAATAAATTTAGGCTACAAATCCCATTATTTGCATCAACTTGCAAGTATTTGGGGTCTTTCTGAATTTTCTTTTAAATACTTGGTTGTTTCCAACAGACTGAAGGAAAACTAAACAAAAATATTTTTTAGAAGTGTCCTACTGTCATACACTCCCAACAAGTGACATATTCTGCTAAAAATACAGCAGGGTATAAGCACGATTAGTACAAAGTAAAACACATTTTGCAGACTGCACCATTCTATACATGTCTTCGTAATATCAAAGTTTAACTACAGAGCCACCTGTCCCTCGGACTCCCTTTTGTTAATACAGCTTTTTCTTATGGACAGTTTCGATTCCAGAAGTACAAAGGCAACTCTTCACAGCTCATTTCTCCTGGGCTTACTCCAAATTGTGTGTCAATCAAAAAAGCTAGCTTTTGCCCTCTTTTGAAGCACTTAACTTGCTGTTTTCACTTAGCTTTGGTAAGTTGCAAGTCCGGTACTAATTTTAACAGTGTATAATTTTAACAGTGTAAATACCTAAGTTGCAAGTACAGTGCTAATTTTAACATTGTAAATACCTCTCTCCACTGGATTGAGATACCTAATACAGTTCCTTTTTGTTCTTTGCTTTAACAGTAAAATGTTTCTTCTTATAGTATCAGGAGTTGTGCTCTGAACCTAATTTTGTTTATTTTATCAGAAGGCTTGAAGAGCAGAATGACACTTTTTTTTATTCAGCAATCACATTAGACCTTTTAAGCGCATTTTGGACACATCTACTCTTCAGTGCAAAGAAATACTGTAAAAGATGCTAGTCACCCTGGCCACCACAGCCCAAAGGTTCAGTGTTCTGGTTCAAGAGCAAGTTCAGGTATCACAGGAGTATCGACAAACTCAGTGTTGACTTCAGCAAAATCCAGCACAGAGGAGAGAAGGGAGACAATATGTACATAATAGAAATGGAAAGCATTAATAAATATGTCTTAAAAGCTCTTCCTTTTAATGTAGATGGGACAATTTAAACTGCACAGTCATTTATGCATGCACAGCCACTGCTACTGTGAGAGTTCACTCTCAATAAGCCAAACATTCAGAGGAAATTTTGCTGAATACACTTAAACACTGATTTGTAGACCAAATTCAATCTTCTGATATTACAGTTTCCACAGACATCATGATGATCTTAGAAGACTCAACAAGGTAAAAGAAGATTCAGAAGGGAAATACCGAGTTAGGGAAAAAAGGTAAGGTAAAGCTGAAAGACTGTCAAAAAACAGATTTCCAGAGACAAATTACAAAAGGTTTTACTATGGGTAAAACTCTTCTTCATATACTCTTCTAATTGATACTACTGTTAGTAAAAATATTGGTTATATTTCCTTCCCCAGGATCTACTCTCTGAAAGGGGGGGGGCACCATTCAGACTTGTAAGCTGCCTTGTTTTAAAAGAACAGATAAGAAGTCTCCTTGTTTGTCCTCCTCTAAATCAGTCCAGAACTATTCTAGCTGTACAGATGTTAAAGGTTTTTTCCACATCAGCTTAGTTGTGGAATCTTTCACATCAAACCCACAGGGTCTGTTTAGTATTTTAAGTTTGTGAGTATTCTGGAGCAAAAGTAAGCAGCCATTCTGCAGTTTCTGCTTTCTGGTGTCCTCTGGCCACAGTTCTCTGATGGACTGGCAGTATTTCTTGTCAGAAAATGTCAGCTGGACTCATAGCAGTCTTTAAAAACCAAACAAGCAAAACACACAACACTCTACTTGCTAGATTCTATTGAGACTAAGGACTATGCACATTTTAGAAGTTCAACTTCAGGTTCAGATTCTGTCCTTTCATGTTTTTCATCTACCTTGAATTGCAGGCTCCTGCAGACATCTAGTGCTGCAATGAGCACTCTGAGGCCTTCAACAGAAAACTGCTGTGTACAGTGATATCCTCCATCAGCAACTGGCTAGAATAAAAGCACAATTGTCTATGCTCTGCATGGTATGTTTCACCAAACACAGTATGGATGTTCATTTTTATTAAAGAGAACATTAATTTGGGGATGAAAAAGGGAGCAGTCACCAGTTGCATGTTGCACATGAACTGGATTATGGGCCTGACTTCTTCCTTCTCCGCCTTATATCTCAAGACTACAAAGAGGTCTACCTTTACTGGTGAAGGATTTACCTGAGTATTTTTGCTATTTGAGAATTTTATGTTTAGTTTCATTCAGTCTGGATGACTGGGAACGATAAATCACTATTGTCTGTACATATGGGAAACAAGAACAGACTTACTGAAGTTGACAAGTTACCAAAGCTTCAAGAGACTTAGAATAAGTGCAGTCTTAACAGGCACATAAAAATAGCCCCTAAACCTTTCTAATTTCAAAGCTCTTCAAGCAGACATTTATTTTAGAGTACAACAAAATAACCTGATTGAGTTCTGAACTGGCAGAGCATGCACAGCACAGTTAAAGAACCCCTTTAAATACAGTAACTAAAACCATGCTTAGTCTTTTATTGAAGAAAAAAAAAAGTTTAATATTTGCATTAAAAAAGCCTAGGAAGACATAAAAACATACACAAATCATAACTGCATACCTAAGATATGAAACAGATCCATTGTACTTCTGAATTACCAACTTGTCAGGCTGAAATTACTCTACTTACGTCCGAAGCCATAATTCAGCATGACTTGAATCATGCATAATTAAGAATGTCACTCTATTTGCAAAGCTTTTAAAAACAGAGCCCTTAAAGAAGCATAAAAAAGAAGAAAAGGTTGATAAATCAGCTTCCTAGTGACTACGTTAGAAGTTTCCCTTTTAATAAAACATGCAAAAGATACACACCTTCTTCATCCACTTCAGCACGATCTGGCTTTGTTTCTTTGTGCTGTCCTTCTGCCACTTTCACTGCCACTGCTCTGCAAATAGCTCCCAGCTTCCGGTCCAGAGAGCGGACTCCTGCCTCTCTAGTGTATCTAGTATAGAGACAATTGTTTTATTGGTGGATATTCTGTGTAAGACAGATTTCTTTTGAATGTAAACACACTTTATTTTTAAAAATACATCCAAATAAAATGAGATGTGAAATGCAGTGAGACCTTGGGCTACTCTAATAAACAGGAAAAAAAAGTCATGTGCTTTTATCAAAATGATTGTGGTTTGCTGGTAAAATTGTAAAAAAAGACAAACTACTAAGTGGGAAGAAGACATGACTAACACCTGGTGTCAAACCTTAGTGAAATGCTAAACAATGCTCCAATAGCACTGAGCTCTTCTTAGATGCATAAAAATTAAAAGAACTATTTTAGAACTCAAAATATAGTTCACTTAAAGCTGAGGAACTGACTGTAAAAGAGTATTTTCTTACAGTCTATGAATTAAAAAGAAACACCAGACAATAAAATACTTCAATTCATTGAATACTGATACACTTTCTGCATTGGAAATGAACTAGTTTCAAGTCCAAAAGATGGTCTGATCAATATCTTTGCTCTCACACCCAACAAAAAAGTAGTTCTAATTAATATAAGCTATTTAATTTTTTCAACCTAATTCCAATTTTTAGACAAATGTGGCCCCTCAAGTCACAAGAAACAAAATGGTAATTTCCATTTTTTCTGTGAAAATGACAGAAACAAAACTTCATTCTTTAAAATAAAGGTTGTCTGCTGCCAAGACCATGGCTTCCCACACTGAACACTGCAGCAATACTAGCTTCAAGTGTTTCTGTGCCTTGCCAATTGTGTCAACACAATCAATGGTGAGCCACACTCTGAGAGCCAGAGCAAGGAATTCTCTAGAGAAGGAAGGATGATTTGGTTTAGACAGCAGAGCCAGACAGAGCTCAGGAAAGAGCAATTCCATGAATTACCAATTGTTGGACTTCTGAAGCTAGTAATGACAATAGATCTTAAAAACTGTTTTGTGTTACCACTTTGTAAACGATTTACTAGTTACCAGAAAAAGAAGTTATTTAAACTTAAAACAATGAATAATAGATTTACCTGGTAATTATGTCCAAAGTGGTTACTTGTGGAATCTGTATTTGCTGTGGAGTCAGGCCATGTTGTTCAAGCTGTTTAGGAATCAAGTGTCTATGTGCAATTTCAATTTTTTCTTCTTGTGTGTATCCTTCAAAAGAAAAAACATGTTTACTAATTTTTTGCTTATACACTACAATATAATAAAATTTCTTACAATTTATAATTGTACCTGATTGAATTTAACAAAAAAAAACCAGCTATAATTTAAAAGGCTGTTGGTATGATACTTTGTGGTTATTCGTAACTTCATGTGAACAAGAAGAATAGAATTTTAGCGTTTCAAAGATCCCTTTATTCACTGGAATCTTCAAAAGATGCATCAGCCAACAGCCAGTTAGAATACAAACACAACAGCTAGTGAAAATATTGTTACAGAACGTATCTCCATATACCTGGAACTGAATTTTCCTAAATGCAATGCTAAATTTCATTCTCATGACAGAGGCCATAATGAAGACATCCTGACTAGTCTCTTTTAACGATTCTGGCCATTTAGTCTAGATTTCTAGCATGCTTACCTTAAGGAACTGCTTTTTGTTTCAGGAAAAACACCCCAATGTTGTTTAAGGACTTGCAATAGCCACTTTAATGAAAACACTTGTTACCTGGAACTTGAATAATTTCCATTCTGTCCAGCAGAGCAGGTGGGATAGTAGCTGTAGTGTTGGCTGTAGCTATAAAAAGGACTTGGGACAGATCAAAGGCTACATTTAAGTAGTGATCCGTGAAACCGTGATTTTGTTCTGGATCCAAGACCTTAACAAGAGTGAACACAAAATTGATGCAGTTGCTCTATTAGAGGTAAATAAAATATGCACATTTTTATCATATTCCATTTGCATCTGTCAAATCTGACTTTACATTCATAAAATATGTGATGAACATTACTAAAGCCTGACCCTCCGTATCTTGCCTCGCTCTGATTACCATAACTACATTCCACACCACATGCAAAAAAAAAAAAAAAAAAAAAAAGCCATTTCCCTGTTAGTTCTTTTTACTGTTTTCTAAAGATGGCTGCAGCATTTCTCCAGTCATTAAGTACCTCCTGTAAGCTATCTCCGTGACCTACTCAATGGTAGAGAGTGGCTTTTCAAGGACTCTCAGCACCCTTGGAAAAGCAGCCCATGTGGTCCCATGGGTAGAATTATCTCAAGTAATCCCTGACTCCAATCCTCATTTGCTCCTGGTAGCTCTTCTTACTCTAAGCACACCAACCTAAGAGATCTCACTGTGAAGACCAAGGGGAAGAACATAGATTATCTCAGCCTTATCTGCTGTTACTATATCACCTTCCCCACTCACTCAGCTTTGTCCAGCCTTTTACTACCAATGTAGCAGCAGAAGCTCTTATTGCCCATGACATCCCATGTAAGTCTTGACTCTAGGTGAGGCCTGGCTTTCCTAACACAATCTTTGCATTTTTATTTTTTTCCCAAATTTTGTGATAAAAACACAGAAACAAAATTAAACAAGCACTGTTATTCTTCAATAACAACACACACACAGTCTGACCAACCTCAAAAGTTTACTGCACAAGTAGAACTATGGCTTAAATAACAGTAATGTCTTCCTATTGCTTTTAGTACTACTTACGTGCACTAATGCAACACTTGCATATATTTAAGCTATTACTTGAATAAGCTGGTTTTCTGCATTAGGTGATAAATATTCTATATACATGGATCACAAGTGTACTAAGGTGCTGTCTTGTAGTTTTTTTAACAGTGCTGAAAATTGGAAGTTCATTGTATATAGCAATCTGCACTTGGCTTCTATATCACCACCTATGAACCACCTTCATTCCACCCCCCCCTTAAAGTACTGCCACAATTTTCCTTCTCAAATGAAGAATTATCAATGCTAAACCGACATGAATAATTCTCATGTTACAAATAATGGGACCTACGCATCTCTCAAGAAACAGCACACTGCTGTCAAAATAATTTATCTGCCTATACCCAAAGGAATGCACCCCTTGCCTTAGCAACTTGAATTATAGCCAAGAACAGTGTTGATAATTCTAAAAAACTGAATTTGAGCATTTCCTAGCTGGTTATGAAAGAAACAATTCTGAATTTTCATTACTCTTAAATTCTGTTCAGTCTTTGAAAAGTTAAAAATCTTTAGAACAGAAATGTTTTATGATCACAACAAACTAGCAAAATACTTTTTTTTACAGAATGCCAGAAACATAGCAGAACTTTTTTAAAAACAGAACAATTACTGATTTTATTTTGAAGTACTGCACAGATTTAAGACTAATATTTGGAAATGTATTGCTACTGTAATAAAATACAAGTTATATGTTCCCCTTAAAGGTGAAATCTTAAAATATACTGAAGGATATGTCTAAATTCTAAGACTAAGGTTGGAACTCAGTGAATGCTATTGTTCACTGGCTATAAGCTATTCAAAAGCTGCTTTTCTTACCCTCTTCAGCAGGCAGATGCTATCATTTACTCCCTTCTTTACTGATGAATGCAAAGGCCTTGAAGTATCCTGACTAGCCAAGTACACATGCATAATTCAATCAGTTATAGATGTCTCTTACCTCAACTAGTCCTACAATCTAGCCCTAAAATGTAGGGGGACACAACAATAAGCAGTGTATCCAAGCACAGCATCTACAAACTGTCTTCAAAGAAAGATCTATACCAAATATTAGTCTCACATTCAAAGTCTACTCTTGCAAATTTTTCAAAACTGATTTAAACAGCAAATCCTAATTCAACTTCGCCCCCCCCCCTTTTTTTTTATTTTACACTGGTAACACAGTAGTTTCACAAAATTCCAGTCTATTAGCTGAAGCATTTTCTACTACTTCCAAGGATGTTGAAAAACGATGTATTCTGACAGACCAAGTTGGTTTTTTATAACAGTTATCTACATGCATGTTTATCTCTCTCTCCTTCTAGTCTGCAACTAGAAATCCTTACGAATACTATTAAAGTGCTAAACTGGTGATTATGCTATTATTTACAAAGATATACAAAATATTGATGCTGTACTCATGCGCAAACAATACTATCCAATAAAGGTAAAAGAAACTAATCAAAACCAACTCGGATTATATCTAAAAAGGTGAATTATCTGAGATTTTCTACAAGGGCTAGAGTTTCTCTGGAGTAATAATTCTTCGTCATGGTAACTATTTCTTAGAATAAGACATAAAACAATACCACACCTATGCATTTAAAACAGATTTTTCCAAAGCAAATAGAACTGTTCTTCAGCTAGGTATCTGTGCTAAAGTTCAAGTTCAAAAGTTTTCAAAGATATTCAACTAATACAAAAATATTAAGTACAAAAAGAACATTCAGTGAACAAAACATCTTGGTTAATTTATGGCTGACAGTTCACATGTATACAAAGGCTTCTCTGTACCAGCTTTTTATTACCACAAAATCCAGAATAAGTTCCATGAACATTTAATTGGCTGGCTATGCTCCTGGTCTAATTTCCCTGCATACAAATACTCACTATCAGGCACTTGGATCCATTTCTGTTTTCTTGTTTTAAACAGAGGTCATCTAAATTTAGACTAAAACATTCCCTTGTTGATGAACAGTAACTGGAAATAGGAAGACATTCTGTTTTGCTTAAGGAACAACTCTGCAGAAGCACTAAACACATATTTGGCAATTATAAAACAACAAGCTTTGCTTCCAACCTTACAGGGTATGGCAATTTTCTCCTTGAATATATCCCATTATAGACAGTCAGTGAGAATTTAACACACCTACACATTAAGGAAAAAAGGATGTGCCTTTTATACTTAATGATGGCACTCACCAAACAAGAAGCAGCAGTCTGAAAAACAAATGTACCAGTTAGGTGACCACTTACTATTGTTTGTTCTCCTACATAACAGCCACCTTTGCCCATTCCAGATGGACCATAAACCACAAAAAGCAGATGAAAATTAAGCTGTTATATACAGGCATGAGTTCTCCATTAGAAGAGGTAAAGCACCTGCTTCAGGATGTTTAGACAGCAGTAGAGGGATATACAGATCTCACATGAGAGCAGCCCAGACATCATTAAAAGAGCAATTACTTCTCCAGATGCAACAAATGGTCAATTAGCTACGACTTACATATAGACTGCAGCCCAAGCAGACAGTTGGAAGCTAACCTGACAAGCCTCAGCTGGAAAAATCCATGGCAGGAGCTGAGTTGAATATCACTGAGAATGAGGTTTTAAAATACAGAAAACAGAAACACCCCAAAGCAGCAACAAAGTATCAAAAATTCAAACATAAATAATTAAAAAATAAATTCATTTCATTTGCCCTCACACACTTGACATGATAGAAGAACAGAAATGCTAATTCTCTACTGCAAGACAAGGAATAAAAAATAAATTAAAAGAAACAGCAAAGGTTGAATAAAATTAACAATATTAATGTACAGATCTGGATTCATGATTGGAACACTTCCAAAAAGAGTTATTCTCTTTCCAAGAAATGCCAAATCATTGCTTCATTACTGATTTTGGCTGCCTAGCAAACAACAGTCAGCTAGCTAACAAAATTTGATTTTCAGGTATTTTTTATCCATGTATTGACTAGACTGAGGCCAGCTTAGTTCAATATCTAAAGGAGAAATGACAGAAGAAATATCAGCAAACTCAGAGAAAAGAGCTCATTACCATTAACAGCAAAGAGTAAATAAAATCCCGCAAGTGAAAAGTACAAAGAAAACACATTTGAGTATTTGTTACACTCCCTTGCTTATTTTCCTTGCACTTAGAGGCTTTTCATGCACCCTAGAAATGTGTACTACACACTTGAGAAATACACAGGTAAAGGACCATAACTGTCATTTTTAAAAGCTACAAAAGTGAAGCCATAGTATTTTCTAGCACATTTACATTATTACTGGTTCATGTTAACATGCAAAGATCAAAACAGAGCTCTCAAACCATAGCCTGTTCATATGATTTTCAAAGAACTAGTTGGCCTTGTCAAAACAGTAATTTTAAACTATCTAGCAGGAAGAAAATAATGTCAATTGACATCCTACAAATGTCATTTCATTTGCAGAAAATCATACAGCATACAGATGAGCTTATGACACCCTAATTAAAGTAGCATTTTTCATATTCAAATCACTGTATTAAGCATTGTCAGTCAAAAAGAGTCATTAGAATGACTGTAGGCAAATATTACCAGAACTACTTTCATCCCCACCTACAACCACCAAGCTACAGAAGTTACCACACCTTAAGTCTGACAACTGAAGTGCTTCTAGGATTATGCCCTAAATCATTTCAGTGAAAGTGAGCCAGGCTAGCTCAAAAAATTTGGATAAATATCTTTTACTAACCCAACTCCTTTTGACTGAAACAGGTAAAGAACAATCACAGAAGCATTTCAGCTGAAACAGTGATAGGATGGTAGCCCCTACAGCCAGAGAGAACGTAAAAGAGAAATAGATAGTGTAAAAATACAGCAGTATAAGGACATTCTAAGTGTGCACAATACCAAAACCATTAAGTGCTCTAGCGCTACACCTGCTCTGGACAGCCTCAAGCGTTTCACCTAGCCCAGCCTTGCTGTGCCACTACCTTCCTCATTCCCTCCTTTCCTCATCATCAGTGCTAGCACAGGAAGATGTACATAGCCTGCTGCACTAAGATGCTGGGGAACAGCAAAGCTCTTTGTCTCTTCCCCATAGCTGAGGAGACTTTCCTTCCTCTCTCCAGCAAACTGCTAGAATAAAACCACTGAATAAGCAAGTCAGTGGAAGAAGGAGTTGTACTCAGATATCATCATGTATCATACTCCAGGAAAAAAAGAAGACAGAAAGAAGGTTCTGGCAACTCGTTACTGCTCTCTGCTACAGACTCCTCTGACACATGAAACCTGCAAGGCACATTCAGTAACATCTCAACAGTTGATGGATTTACAAAATATTCCAACAGTATCTCGTTCAAAGTCCTTACTTGTATCTCCTAGATTTTACTTGTGTCTTTAAGCAAGCCAAATTTAACACCTCTAAACTCTTTGTCATAAAATAACTACACCACATACTTCAAAATTAGATTAATTTATATCTTGGTCAGAGTCCCAGAATTTCAGAAAAAACACACTTAATAGCTGACTGTCATGGAAAGCAAACACTCACCACATCATAATCAGTCAAGGAGTGGGGATCTGTGACTTAAATGAAAAACTTAAGTTCAGAAAGTTAATTACAATACTAATTAAAGAACTGCTGCTAAAACAACAATGCAATTAGTTCATCTTACATGCTAGGTAAAATGCTTAGCTCCAATATAAGCTTGTACCATCAAAAGCTTCAAAAATATATTAAAATTGTTCTAAGAAAGGGAAAACTTGAAATAGTCCAGCTACTGTCTGGCTACTCTACAGTTCTTTCTTATAGCTAACAGCATTTGGTCATTAAAAATCAATGTCTTGAAGTCCCTCAAATATGTAATATTCAAGGCTTGAACAGTCTTCAAATATACAAAACACTTAGCACAAAACACATCCTTGTGTTTAAGTACAGATCACTGAGATTAAAGATATCTTGCTTAGCATACTATATAACAGCATTTGCATTGTGCACAATTGACAGAAATTCAACAATGACAAAACATAGTAGCTGGTATTTGAATAAAAAAGCTGTCATGCTATCTTTTGTCCAGTGAATCCTCCTTTCCGAGTCCAGTATTTTAATTCTTTTTAATTACAAATGAAACAATGCTTATAATTTAACTTCCCTTACCTCAAGCAAGGCTGCTGCAGGATCCCCCTGCAAGCTCTTCCCCAGTTTATCAACTTCATCTAACAGGAATACTGGATTGTTAACTCCAACAGTCTTCAGTCCATTGATTATTCTGCCAGGCATACTGCCAACATAGGTGCGCCTGTGAGAAGTAAATGTATATGGGGAAAGAGGGGCCAGAAGCATGTAACAGGAGTAGAAGCATCAAAAACAAAACTCAAAGGAAAATAAAAGAATAAGCAGCATTATAACAATTCTTGCTTTTTTGGAAAACTTTTTGGAACTAGTTGCTAAATATATGGAATATACATCTGAACTAATATAAGCAATTATAACAGCAGATGAAAATTCCACTTCCATGGTGCACTAGTTGGTCTGGAAAGATAAACATATGCATTAAAGTATATCCAAACTTTATGGCTTGCAGGCATTTTACATGATTCAGTACAAGCATCCTTGTAGTGTATGAACAAGCAGAAGCAGATTTGGGAACCTCATTAATACTAACATTTTAATAATAATGATACTGGGGTTTTGTCATCACAACACAGTTCACACAGCATGTTACAAATTAGTGCAAAATTCCAAATACGCTGAACTGTCCCCTGTATATACAGCATGCTTTAATTAATACTCACAAAAAATAATTGTATTTACTATGTCATTACAACATAAAATAAAAAACTAGAACAGTGCAATGGAGCAAAAAAGTTATGAGCCTGAATTTATTCAGCAAAGGTGGTAAAACCTTTTTTTCACAATGCACAGACCAACTACATTTTACATGCATATATATCCCTTGTTTGCTGCATTTATCACAGCCTTTTCTGCTTGTGCCATAGCTAAACAAAATATTAAAATTAAGAGTATGAAATACTGGTCACTCAAGAAGAAAGAGATACATAAAGTGCTGAATTACGGTACCTATCTCATGACCCTCATGAAGCAGATATGCAGCACAGGCCTGCTTTGCCATATGATCTGTTTCAATACAGTCCAAAATAAACAGGATGACATTTAGAAAGACGAAACCAAAAATACCATGGGAGTAATTTCAAAAGATACTAGAGAATACTTTAAATATTAAAAAAACCCAACTCAAACCACACAGCAATGGTGTTGGTTCCATGTAATATTTAACCAAGGGAACAAATTGTAGTTACTGTATTTAATTCTAGATCTGAGCAAAAATAAGTTTTTAAGATCTTCTGAATAGCCAGAAATGCAACAGAATTTCAGCTTGTCTGTGACCACCTTCATGAGACAGCTGCTGAAGACTGGAGCAGTCAGCATGCAATAGTTTATCACCTCACTGCTTTTGTGTAGAGTCTTACTCTGCAGTGAGTGAGTGGATTCCTTTCCACTGAGGATTGTGCTGTATAACATTTACTACAGATCAAGAATCTGCATGGGGGAGCTATTATACTAGCATGCAGCTTCCTTTTTCATCTGCACACAGTCAACCTTGCCAAAAGAATGAAAGGATTCTATAAAATGCAATCAGAAAATTACAAGACTGAAGCAGAACTGAAGTTCACAGAAGTGAATCATTTACCAGTGCAACCAAATTAATCATTGTAGCAATTTGGGGGTTTCTTTGGGGGGTTTTGCTGTTACTTTTTTTGTTTGTGGTTTTAGATTTCGTTTGTTTCATTGTTTGTTAGTGGTGGTTTTGTTGTTGTTGTTTTGTTTTTTTAACAAAAGATGCTTACTGCACTAGCAAATAATTTTATATGCTTCAGAGACAATGCAGCCTGACTGTTTTCAATATTCTATTATGTCAGTAATAGGATAACATAATTAGGTAAACATTAACCATTCTTCTTTCTTGCTTGGTACATTATTCTCAAGTGCATGCTTAAAGTTGTTATACTTTTTTAATGCATGCTTGTGGTTTTATATACACAAAGTTTTATCTGATCCTTTTAAATTCTATAAAATTTTGAAATATCTATGTTCCATCTAGTTTTAAGAAACAGCTTTGGTTTATAAACTAAATGAAGGTAAACTGGGTTTCTCTAGTCAAGGGAAAGCACTGTGAATAATCACTTTTTCTCTCCCTACAACATGTCCCTGCAACAATACAGGTCAAAGGATAGTGTTAGGTACCAAAACATTTTCTGAATAATAAATCTGTTTGTTTATACCCATGCACACACACATACCACTTTCAAAAACTATTTTGGAGTTTTTTCCAAATAGAAGCACTTAAAAAAACCCAAAACAACAAAACAGGAAGAGATTTTTCTTTCTTGAGATTAAAAAAAGCTGTTGTTATTAATAGATTTAAATACGTTTTCTTCCCCCTCAAACAACCCCGAAAATAGACTTCAAGTCACAGTCATTTTAGATTCAAGTAGATTTGGGTATTTAGTGACACATTTACACTTGTGGAAGATTCTCACAGATACAGCATCTTTCAGTAAGACTTAACTGTTGTACACAATCAAGTTTCTTAACATTTTAAAATAAACCATACACTAGGTAGGCTGAAGTACAATGTATCAAGACCTGTGGTAAAGAAAAAGCAGAAAAAAGCAAATATACTCAAGACAACTTATGACAAGTGAGATCAATAACTTGGAGAAATACAATTTTAAGAGTATAAAAATTAAGTGGCTTCTAAAGCAAGCAATAAGAAAAACATTCTAACAGTGACAGAAAATCATTAATTTAATTTTTTTTATAACGCACCCTGTCCAAAGTAAGCCTTGGGTCATGAACTACTGTATAAAAAAACTTAAAGAGAAACCACAGTCCAACTGAAATGGATCCAATATTACGAAAAGGACGAAATGGTTCCCTGTACAATCCAAGAGTTCTTCAAGAAACTCAAAGGTCAAAATTAAAGGAACTATTGTTGAAAATATGGAGCAGTTCCACAAAATACTCAGTCTCCACAGAATTAGGGTTAACAGATGAGAAAAGTGCATGCTGGCTAGAAACATTCTGCTCTTCATTTCACTACCTGACAACCGACTATTCTCGCTTTTCCTCTCTCATACTGTCATCTTCTTATTTGTATTTTCAATCATCTCTAGACATGGTAAATCTAAACAACTAACTGCAATATAAATATAAATGTTTAACTGATGTACAAAATTTCAAATAAAAGCATGCTTAAATTTATTTACATAATGTGATCAGGTATCACGAAATAAAAACTTGGACTATACATTTTAGGATAACAAATACCTAAATCTGTGATGCATCTTCATTTATTAGAGATGGACCAGTACCTATTTCATTAATCAAAGACTCAAGATCTCCATGGCAAGTAAAGAATGCTAATGCAAATGTCATATGTAGGATGACAAAGAACAATAATGTAGCATTCTACCTTGAAAATACATAGGTAGCTTGTTTTCATTTCTAAATGATTATTATGGAACGCATCTCAACACGAGTCCTTGGTAAGACAGACCCTGCAGATATTTACTTATAAAACCACTAGAATATATTAAAATTACAAGCAGATATGGCCATTATCTGTCTGGACATTAACCTTTGCCTTGTAACTTGTGAAACTGAATACTGCTGTTTGTGAACAGTAGCCACTGAATGCGATGTTATTCTTTATTTTCATTATTTTAGCTAGGGTTGAAAGGAGAAAGAACAATATTCTACATTAGCATTTTTGATGATATAATGGAGCTTTGCTCATTTTTTGATGCACTGTTTCTCTCTATGCATTAAACCCAGAGAGTCAGCTGTTTTCCATTCAGAACAAGAAGTACAGATCAAGTTTCCTGGTTATCTCATTTGCATAGTAACAATTAAAAAAAAGACCTTAAGAGCTCATGCCACAGAAGGTCTGTAATTCAGTAATCTTTTTATTTATTTTTAAATCAGTGAAAAGGTACCTTTAAAAAAAAAAACACACTAGAGTTGTACAGCACGTCATTAGGAGCTATGTATCCTAGAAAATGCAAGACAGACAGCTGGGAAATCTAACCTTGTCAGCTCTCCTAATGTAAACTGAGAATGCATATGAATCTAAACCCTTAAAGCAGTACTAGTATTATTGATAAAAACATGACTCACTTTCTTCATACTGTTCTAAAGACAAAAACTTTTACATTCTTTTTAACTACAGTGGTTTTCAAACTGCAGAGGTAGGAAAAGATAACAAAGTTAATGCCACCAAATAAACTATTTCTGAACTTAGTTGCACAAGGTCACAGCTTATTTTTTTGCAAGGACAGACTTTGTGTCTACTCAAGTGCTTTACAAATGTATCTATGCTTTGTAGTTGTATAACAAAGCTATTCCTCTCAAAGGTGAAACTGTTAGAGGTTTGGTTTTTTCTAGTGCAACAAGGTCTGTGCTGTGAACTTCTGTACTGGTGAGGAATCACAGCTTTTCTCACACAGATGCACCTGAACAAGTCTTCAGCACTGGCCTAAGCCAGAAGTAAACTATCCAAACTTCTAGAAACTGAAAAACAATGGTAATATAAGAAAAAGTGCTTCACATGGAGGTGAGAGGGAGAAAAAAGAGCTTCACAGTGATCTCACCAGCACCACTATAAATAAATGGCACAATTATATCTTTCCTTTTTAAAAATAGAAGACCACACACACATGCAACAGAGAAGATCATATAGTTCCTGTATAAAACAAAGTATCAGTAATGAGGAGCTCTTAAATGCAGCAAGCTCCTTGGAGAAAAGTTCTAAGTCGTCCTTCAGGGTGGTTTGGTTATTTAAATTATTTTTTTTTAATAAAAGTTAACAACAAATGTAAACCAGCAAACTTTAACATATAGTATAGATGAGTGGTAAATGCAAACAACAGCTGGAGGATGTCTGATAAAGCAGTTCTGTTTTTGTACCAAGATGATGATTTCATTTTGGGAATGCAGAACAGTAGTTGCTACTCTTCACCCAATCAAAAAAGGACTCACAAACAGCAGCTGCAGGCGCATGATCCACACTAAAATGGCAAAAACTGGGTGTTTCCAGTTACCCTAGTTACACATCACACAGAATAGCACACTTACTGAAACACCACTCCCCACCCTGCTGCCACCTAATGTATTTTATTTTGCTTGCTGAATCTATCAGTCTGCATTTTTCACTTACAACAGTAATAAGAGGCCAAAGTGGGTACTATTTCAGACAATATTTGCTTGAAAGTGAAACTGAACCACAGTCTCTTTTGTAACTTTCTAGTATATTTAGTACATTCTTTAAAATGTTTAGTACATTAGTAGGTACATACAGTATCATTCTTCTGCAATGTTAATGGAATCATTAACTTAAGCCTTAAAGCCTAATAAGGAGCTTTCAGGAGAGAAAGAATGGCTCCTAATATGTCATATCAGAAAATCAGCCTACTTAACAGTAAAACTCAAGAGAACAGCAGCCTATGTCTCCTCCGCTTTTAGACCACCTCTGTAATTCCTCTCTATCACTGCCACCAGATGCACAACATAGATTCACTTGACTGGGAATAACTTGAAGGATTTATTAATTCAAAAGGACATTACAGAGAGAGGTCCACAGAAGAGCTGTAGTTTTTAATTTGATTAAATCTTATTCTGAGAAGCAGAAAAGCAGAAAAAAAAAAAAGTGAAGCAGAATTAAAAAAACAATATGCAACAGTTGGTCTTGATTTTACCTATCAAAAACTTGCAAAAGCAGTCTGTTACAAGGGACTCCTCATACTAACTGCTCTAAAGTTTGTTTTTAAACTATACATTTGTTTGTTGAAGAGTAACCAAATGATAGTCTTGCTAATTCTAGATAGTATTTTCCTTTGCTGATGCAAAATAAAACTGTCTTATCAAATACTTCCCATCAGCTAATTTCAAGTTAATTTTTTTAATATGAAATTTATAATGGTTATCTTCTAACATGCATTAATAATTTAATAATGCCCTCAAAAATACTACAGTGACAGCCACAAACCCCTGAATTTAAAAGTTTTAAAAGGCCTCACTATCACATGACTCTAGCTGTCTTTATTCTTTATTAGGTCAAAGTACAAGACAGAAAGCCAAACAAATCAAACAAAAAAAGGGAAAACAGTAAGGAATTACTGGCACTTGAGTAAGAGTTGATGACAGTTTCATTCATAACGTCAATTTCACAGACGTGGTTTCCCTGTTAGAAAGGCTTCAGTCCTGCTCTGCCCTGGAAGAGTTACTTATGTCTATGACGCTTAGTATTCAACAGCCTCTAGTGGTTTCAGTTCGAATAGCAACATGTTGAATCACATTTTAAATTGTTTTTAGGATCCATGCCGTAAGTAGTCTGAAACATCAGAATTCTCACTTATTAAACAGCAATTACAGGAATAATACATAGTGAAGGAGGAGGACAAAGTTTCACTTCTTTTTCCATTAGTGTGTAAGTAAATGGGTAAAAAGGACAGCTATTACAAAGGTTTGCAAAACAATCACATGCACAGAATGCTGCTATGCAGTAAAAACCAATGCAGTAAAACAAATGTATCTACAAACCCCCAGTGGCTGCTGGGTATGTTGACTACACTAAGAAAAAAAACTTACAAATGTTCTTTCAAGCTACAAACTCTACGTAAGTGTCAAACACTCTGGAAAACAAAACTCCTGCAAATTTGCCACAGAAGAACGTGCACAGGAATAAACACATGTTGCTCATTTTAGCAAGGGTGCTGAACTAAAGGTTTATGAAACAACTCTGAATTTTCAAGTTGTCATCAAGTACAAAATCACTGTTTTGTCACTTTTTCATGTCTCATGTTCTGGTCTAAGAAGTGATCAGTAGTATATTATATTATAGATTCCTAGAAATACATTATATTCCAGATTCCTATAAGTTTATGAATATGTTAAGCACAAGATTTCCCAGTGAGTCTCCACATTCCCTCCAGCTGGGGCTGTGAGCTTCCACATTCTAATGTATTCACACATGCAACTAGCTTACACAGTCAGCAGTTTGAAGTCTGATACTACAAAATGAACTTTAATTAGGGCATTTCTTTTAAGTTTTCATTACAATTACATAGGTAAGTGGTAAGAATACCAAGGTCCTTTTCGTGCCTTGAAAACAAGAAGAAATTACAAAATAACCTGGAATTGAAGAATGAATGATGGTGTATTTGATGATTGAAAGTAGCAGCATAGCCATTGGGCAAAATTAACTGCTACATGGCATCAAAGAAATAACTGACAGCTTTAATTCACAATAATTTACCTACTGTTGTAAGGAGAAATTGTATTCAATAATATGACTTTAAAAAAAAAACCAAACCCACATGGTTTTACAGATCTTTAGAACACTAACAAATTCATTATTCCAAATTTCCTATACTGTATGCAATAAGCATAAAATACATTTAATGGGACCAAAAGTGCTGCACTGATGTTTGGCAGTTACTTATATACATTACCCATTCATTATGCTTCCAGTTGCAAGGAATGGGGAATGGACTAATATGAACAAATGGTTTAAAAGACTAAGAAGTAGATACATAAAGTAATGCAAGATCAAAAAAAGTCCTAAGGAAAGTCACCCAAAAAATCTCATTTGAAATCTTCCAGCTTAGGTATCCTTGTATAAACTTCCTTTTGAAATGGGAAAATAGTACACTAACAAGTTTGAGATACCAAGTAACCCAGCTGCTATCCTCTGGCAACTTTGAGTATTACTCTCAGTTTCTCCTCCAGTTTTAGCAACAAACATGGTTATAAAGTAATGCATTGTTATTCACAGACTATTTTGTGTAACTAAATCTTTACCTCCCTCCTAAAAAGTAGAAAAATCAGATCCAACATTTAAGAGTTTGCATTAGACTTGCTACTGAATTTTACTTCAAAGTGCCCAGATGACTAAAGATTAAATTCCACTGTCCTGTATGACAATAAAGGGTAGCAGCAGGAGAAAGAATAAAGGCTGTATCTCAACACTAAACACCCATTCCCATTACTAAAATTCTCTCCTGAATACCACTGAATGCCAAGAAAAATCAATTAATAACTATTATTGTTTGACATAAGCAAAATTTCTCTGTATTAGCTAAACAATGAAAATAATCAATACATTCTGTAACAAACAAAAGAAAAAATTACAGTTAGGAAAGGAAGTAGTTACCTGTGGCCTCGAATATCAGACTGATCACAGACTCCTCCTAAAGCAATTCTGTGGAATTCTCGACCCAAAGTCTTTGCAATTGATCTTCCAACACTAGTTTTACCAACTCCTGGGGGCCCAACAAAACATAGAATGGGTCCCTTGAGGTTGTTTTTAAGCTGTCGGACAGCTAAGTACTCCAAAACTCTCTTCTTCAACTTCTCCATAGCATAATGATCATTATCCAAAAGAATTCGAGCTGCACGAATTTCAAGGCGATCTATCAATCATTGACAACAGAAAAGATATTAGCACATTTACCTTTAAAAAAAATGAAAGAATTTATTCTACAATACAAGAGAAAAACTCTTTCTCAAACATGTTCATCAATGCAATCCCCCTGACACACACACATATTTCACACAATGTTTTCCTAAAACAAAGGTATAATTCTCCTTTAATAAGGAAATCAGACATAAGTTACACGGATCATAGTACTGATAATGAAATTTTAAAAAATGCACCTTTTCACTGTGTCACATTGAAATCTATTTCAAATGAACTTAGTGTCTAATCTAGAACAGCAATTCAATGATAAGCAAATTTTTCAGTATTTGCTTTCTCACAGAAATAAGTCTGATCCTGTAAGGTCTTCTCAAAAGACAAATTCATCCCTATATGTTCAACATGTACTTATGACAAGAGTCTATAACTACCTCGCAAACAAAGCAAGATATTACTGGCTTGAAGGGCAGGCTTTACTTGCTATGCAACACAAAGTGATTTGGCACTGTAAAAAATACCCATGTGACACTAGGTGTGGAAAAATCTTTTTTTTTTTTTTTTTTTTTTTTTTTTACTTTGAGATAAATGGTCAGGCCTCACCAATGGACATTAACTAATGCTTTGCACAGAGCAGGAATTTCTGGCACAAAGCAGCTGTCTTCTCATTTGCTCTACAACATAAAGAGAGTAGGCAGGAAGCAGTGAAGTCTACCAATTCTGCACCCACCTACCCTTCAAATTCTATGCATTCCAGATGCGGACCCCTCATACCGGTGAGTGTGCATATTTCAAGTACAGACAATTGTAATTAAGTTCTCATCATCAACCAAGTAAATTTCTGTAATAAACTACTGAACAAAAAATTCACTAATGATCATAATTTTCTATTGGATTTTTATATTCATGTATATTTTTAATCACTGAAGCTACAGAGTCCAAAGCATCACTCACATGAATATGAATACAAACTTTACAAGTTTGCTTAAAGTAAAAACTTCAAACTACATGTGACATGGCATAATTTTACAAGATTAAAGAGCAACTTTCACCAAAAAAAACATTCTGCTAGGACATGAGTGTCAACAAATACTTAACTCATGTTGGGATTCTTTGAACAAACCATAGAGATCTGGAAAGATCTGTAGGCAGATCTTTTTACAATTTAATGATTAAAGAAAATATTTACAAGATTTGTAAACAGCCAAGGCTCTAGTTCAAAACAGCCAAAAATTCATCACCATGCATACTGAGAAGACAAAAGATAGACATGTTTCTCTTTGTGTGGTATGTTAAATTTATTTTTAAAATCAGATTGTTTTAAATGCCATTCAAAAGCCTCATTCTTCAGTAGCTGATAGAAGGAATTAAAATACTTTTCTCCAGCAGTTCACCTTCTGGAAAGTCATTTTGCCCAATTAATCCACTTGTGTTGGTCAGTAGAAAAAGCCATGTTTGTTTTTCCACACTCTCCATTTTTGCATACTGTTCCCATATTAATAGTATCACTCTCTACTCACAACTTTTGAAAACCGTGGTACAAAGCTGACATGATACTCAGTTTTTCTATTGTACCTGAAGTTGTAATTATTAAAATTAATGGCAATTGTGCTTTTTCATCCTTTTGTTCCTTACCAAACTTGATTAAGACATACCAGAACCTTCTTCAGCAAGATTAATGCTACATAAACGTACAAAAGCTTTTTTGTCTGACATATAAAAAGTAATTAGATGCATTTTTCTGTATTATTTCAGATACATGCTAGCACAGATTGTAAGTAATATCACCTTCATTCTTTGGTGTAGATATTCCTAATACTTTTTAAAGTCACATTCTTAGATGTACAACTGAGCTACACAGGCTACTCAGTATACAGGTCTTACTTTAAGCCAGGTAGACCATAAGACTTCAGTAACATATTAATGACATTTTTACAACCAGACAATGACACAAACATTTGCAAGACAAAACTAAGTACATAGTGTTTATATGATGGTTACTCATCCTAAAATGTCTGCACAAGTGACAAAAAACAACAGAAGGGTTTACCTTTTGTACTCTTGTTCCATGGCAACTCTACCATCAGTTCCAAGTAATTTCTTGTCAAAGCATATTCCGGCATAGACTGAGGCATCTTCTTTAATCTGGAAATATATGCACAGAATTCATAAGGCTAACCAGGAATTAACTGCAAAGTAGGACTCACCTGCACCTATCTGCTCGAGACTAAGAAGGCTCTACAGAGAGATCTGGACAGGCTGGATTGATCGGCCAAGGCCAATTGCATGAAGTTCAACAAGGCCAAGTGCCGGGTCCTGCACTTCAGTCACAGCAACCCCATGCAGCGTTACAGGCTTGGGGAAGAGGGGCTGGAAAGCTGCCCGGCAGGAAAAGACCTGGGGGTGCTGGTTGACAGCTGGCTGAATACGAGCCAGCAGTGTGCCCAGGTGGCCAAGAAGGCCAACAACATCCTGGCCTGCATTAAAAAGAGTGTGGCCAGCAGGAGCAGGGAGGTGATTGTTTCCCTGTATTTGGCACTGGTGAGGCCGCACCTCGAGTACTGTGTTCAGTTTTGGGCCCCTCACTACAGGAAAGACATCAAGGTGTTGGAGTGTGTCCAGAAAAGGGCAACAAAGCTGGAGCATAAGTCTTCTGAGGAGCAGCTGAGGGAACTGGGGCTGTTTAGTCTGGAGAAGAGGAGGCTGAGGGGAGACCTTATCGCTCTCTACAACTACCTGAAAGGACGTTGTAGTGAGGTGGGTGCTGGTCTCTTCTGTCAGGTGGCTAGAGACAGGACAAAAGGAAATGGCCTCAAGTTGCAGCAAGGGAGGTTTAGGTTGGATATTAGGAAAAATTTCTTTACTGAGAGGATTGTCAGACATTGGAACAGGCTGCCCAAGGAAGTGGGTGAGTCATCATCCCCAGAGGTATTCAAAAAGCATGTAGACAAGGCACTTCAGAAGATGGTTTAGTGGGCATGGATGATGGTTGGACTCGATGATCATGAAGGTCTTTCCCAACCTAAATGATTCTATGATTCTATGAAGATATTTAGCTAACTTGAGGTCATCAGCATACTCTCTTACTTTCTGACAACCATAATAATAAAAGAGCAAGCTCTTTTACTCCTAATAGATTACTCCATCAATTAGGAGATTGCCTTTGCATAATAATAGCTAATTTATAGGATACAAACAAATGGAAAAGAGTCAGTTCCCTATGCATACAAAATGCATGCACCCATGCACCATGATATATGCATCCTCACTGAAAAAGAGGTTGTTAACCATGGATAGCTCAGTTACCCTCTCACCATAGAAAAACAGAGGGGAAAAAAAGACTCAATAACTGGGTCAGTTTATTCATTAATTATTAATAACTGCAGTGTTATTTAGCCTCTTTTTTTTTTTATCTTAACTTCATAACATGGAGGCTTAGAGCTTACAGCTTAATGCTATATTAATATATAAACCATATCTAGAAGACTTCCTATTTCTTTGTCATCACCTCTGATGTTCCAAAAGGATGAAATGATGAAATGTATAAGCAAAAAATAGTACTCTACTAAATTTTTAAAAATCATTTCCAAAACACAATCAACACAAACATATCATCAAATAAGAAAAGGTTAATGCAAGATTTGTTTTAAAAAATAAAGTAAGAAGAAATCACCATTTGAAAGTCTCCTACCTTTTTATTTCCTTCAGACAAACTTTAAGAGCTTGTTCTGACATACTGGATGTTCTAATCTTTTTTTCCAGCATGACAACATCATCATTATCTTCTTCTTCCTCCTCATCTTCTGTAGTGCTTGGAATGTGATTGATTCTTCTATTAGGACGAATAGTTACAACCTATAAAATGGAAAACAGACCCAGAGAATAGTATCAGGTTTTGTTTTTTAAATAAGGTGTGTACTTTGGCTTTGAATGGAAACCATGACAAAAACAGGCAAGGTGCTGAGAGCGCCTCTTTCATAGAAAAATTCAGAAGATATTAATCCAATAAATAACTTCGCAAAGTGTTATTGGTACTACTTCAAAAAGTTACAGTTCTTATTTTACTGTATATATTTCCTAAGTGCATTTATCATCTACCCTAAACTAGCAGATAACAGAAGACAAGAACAAAACTGAAAAGAGTTATTTGTGATTTTTTGGGCATTGCAGCCCATCACATTAAGCAGAGTAAGCCTAATCTTTACAAAATGCATAAGTCTTCTCTCTTACCTTTTTTAATTTCTCGGTTACTTCCTGTTTACTGAACTGTATAAGTATAGTTAGATGCAGCAAAAGTCTAAGCTGCCTTAGTTTAGCAAGCTACATTTTACAACACACATTCTTTATCTGTATTTCAAAAGCTATCATTCATCTGCAATGCCATTAGTAAAAGGTACACCTTTCACTGCACAGGCCAAAACTCAGTGTGTGCATACCATGCATGTAAACTGGGCATCAAATGACTATTTAAGGGAACCTGAGCATTTATTTAATGTCAGAAAGTGCTCAGATTAAAAATTAAATAGATAAATATAAAGTCTATGCAGTTCAAAAATAATATTTTCTCTTTTAGGTATCTGAACAGCCAAAGTTGCCAGCTGGGTGTTCTCTGCAACTCCAGACTGACCGTGAAACGTTATGGCTATAGATTAAAACTTTGCACAGCCTAAAATTTTGCACGTTCATTAGCCTATTTAAAAGTGCATCTTTATACTTATTTAGTATGTTTAAGTATCCCACATTTAAAGGTCCATACCCTTTTATCATCATCCTGTTTGGGCTTTCTTGTTTTCTGAAGCAGCTTCAGGCCTTCAATCTGTCTAACAAGCAATGGTATAGTCATCTTGAACCGTTCTTCCAGCCTCACAGCATCTAAAATCTAAAAGCAAGGAGTTATAAGCAGCCAACAAGTTCACGCTGATGGATCATTAGTCTGGGGGAGGGTAACACAGAGGGTACTGTTACTGTCTTTTGACCAGAGTTACAGAATAGATGGTTTAGGAAAAAAATGGTAGCAAGAAAAGCAATGAGAATACAGCACACAAAATCTAGCCTCAAGGCTCTGGATGCCAAAACTAGAAAGCACTCCAAAATAAAAAAGAACCTCTTTTATCCTGTCTGTTTTTAAAGCATCTTAATATTTCAGCAGCGTTTTCTGTGGCAAGCATCTATGAGTATTCTATTTTTTCAATTACTGAGTCTCAGGAAAGGGCTAGCCCTCTAAAAGTTACAGCATGATCTCCTTGGTTAACCCAGAGAAAAAATAATCGCCTTATGCTTTAAGGGTTTTTTTTGTTTGGTTTGCATTTTTTTTGTTTATTTTGTTTGTCTTTTAAAATTTTATACACTATTCCATTTTCATGTTTAATGAAGCTGATATGTGGAAATGGGTAGAATTTGACTCTTCAGTATTTCCATAGCTTCCACTAGCTGCTCTTTTCTTTAGCACTTCTAATAAAAAAAAGGACATGGTAAGTTTAATGACTAATGTACCTTCCTCCAGCAGGATATTCAGCTGCAGTACACACCTTCACTTCAAATTACTGCATTAATTTCTATTTGTTTGCTTTGAAAGAACCTAAGTTATGCTTTCAATTCAAGGTTGAACATGCAGCACTGGCAGTGGCAAAAGAAAAGGAACAACAAAACTTCTGAACACAGCAAGCAAATATAGAAATCAGACTAGTAAGCATCAAGCCATAGGCATAATTTTTACATAAAGTTATTTTGACATATGATGCAAATTTAACCAGTATCTCAATATTTAAAAAAGCCCACACTTCAAGATGTTTTTAAAAAGATTAAAAAACCCTGGTTCTGAAGCTGTTGGTACTAAAAGATATATAACGATCTGTCAACTGTGACAACTAAGCAAGATTTCAACACAGTTTGAAAAAAGATTTATCATCTTTACCATGAGAAGGGGAAGTCCTTCCCTTGTACTTATTGTTTAGTAAAATGAACAGTTTCCAATGCTAACTAATTTACCTATTAGGTGAGTTCTGACATATAGATATATAAACACTTTAAACAACACTACAAAAACTTTTTACAACTATTCATACTCAGTTGTAACACGAATACCTTCTGGCGCAACATTACTGCTGTGCAGTCTCAAGTGTAAGCAATTTCAAAATTACCTAAAAGTGATTAACTGTAAAAAAAATAGCAAACACCTAACTCCCCTTAAAAAAGTTTAAGAATGTAATACCTGAAGCTTCTCTTGATTGGATGTACGGATGATAGAAGTCAGTATGTCTGGCAAAGCTTCTCTAGGCAGACTGTCCAAAAGATGTCTCAGCTTTGCGACTGCAGGAACAGACATATCCAGCATCTCAACCAACTGTAAGGAACACAAAATGAACAATATTCATGGCTGCTATGTTTCATTTAAATAAGTATCTGACCTAAAAAGGATTGCATCTTTCAGTATGAAATGTGTCTAGGTACTTTGCCAAAAAGCTACTGAAATAAATAAAAAAAAAGTTCACAGAAGAGGCACTAACTCAGCATAGGGCAATCAAGACTTTGGGCTTTCTGCTTGTTTGAGAAGTTAAAAAAATACCATCATTGTTTGCAGCACTTTTTTCAATGCCTAAACCTCTTACTTCCCCCCACACACCCTGATTAAAAACTTTCTCAGTTATCTTAACACTATGATGACTCTTTTTCTGTACATCCTTTAAACTCAAATTCATTATACCTGGGGACATCTGTTTTATAATCAAGGCTCTAGAGGGGTTTTTTTCCCCCTTCAAAAATTTAAAAAAAACGAACCCTTACAAAAACCCAACCCATTGGGTGTATATATATAAAATCCTAGAAAAAATTAATCAAAAGTATTCCTTTTACTAAAGTGTATTTATAGTATTGCTACATATGAAATAATACCAACTTATCATAGCACTAACATACGCAGTTAGACTCATCCTACAATGAGCTGTATAGACACCCTGGAACTCCACACAGAAACTTTAAGCTATAACAAAAATATTTTGTAGCAGAAGTACTGAAACTCTACCAGTCACTGAAAAATATAAGAACTACAGAAAGAGAAGAGCAGATAGGAAACCAAAACCCCCAAATATATGCATAAATACATTGATATATGATACATAGAAATTAAAACAATTTACCTGCACTGCATACTTGTAGAATTGTTCTGACAATTCTCCAAGTTGCTCCTCAGACTTGTGCTGATTAGTAAACTGCTCAAGTCGATCTAACTGTTCAACTTCAGCAACAGGATACGGCTTCTCTTTCAGCAGCTGCAGGATCTGGAATCGGCAGAGGCCCGTAACCAGCAATGTATAATGTGGCTTGGGCCAGTTACTACCAACCACCTGAACTGCCAAGGCAGCAGTGCCAATCCTAAAAACAGATCAAACCTTCATATTATTTGTCACCTTCCACAGAACATTTTGCATGCCCCTCCCTTATCAAGAAGCAATCAAGCTATAGGTTGCAAGAACCTTCTGGGTCATAGTTCCTTACCATGAAAGGCAACCAAATTATACAATTTTCTTTGTAACGCAGATTGCAAAACCAAACTGTAAAACCTGAAAATGAAGATAATGTAAGTCACCTGATTTAGAAACATATATAATTTTTTCATAAATAATTTCATGGATTTCGCTGTGGACAGGAACCCTGACATTTCAGTTTAATCTGGACACATTGGAAAATTGAGCATTTGTAATTTACAGTTCTTCAGTGAAACTGTCAGCCTCACTCTGAACAAACATTTTGGATCACATGTGCCTGTTTAAGCAGATATCAAACAGAAGTTATTTTCTTGCAAAACCTTACTCAGTCCACTGACGTGATAAAGTTTTGAGAGCAAGGGTTGCAGCATGTTAGTTTTACTTATGCTTTATCCCACAGAAATACAATTCGTTTTCATTTTACATGAACTAGGTCACTATCCACGCTACTTAGTGGGTGAAAAATGTTGTTAACAACTGCGACAGCCTTAATGCTCCTGGCCTGCGTTTTTTGATCGCATTTTCCTCTTCCACCCCGGTCTCCTTTTTCAGGCTTTTCCAGACGTTAGTCAGACGGTCCCCGACACCACGCGCCCCCGCCACGGCCGCTCGTCCGGCACAGCGAGAGAACCTTCTCCGAACCGAGAAGCCTTTCCCAGACGGCGGCGGGGCAGAAAATACTCGCCCCCGCGGCCCGGCCCACCCCCGCGAGCCCAACGCCCCCGCGGAGGTGACAACATGGCGAGCTCGCCTCGGGGCAGTACCATCCCCCGGCCGGGGAGGCAGGGTCAAGTTCAGCGCGCTGCCGTACGGCGGCAGCTCGGAACGAGCACGCCAGGGCGCGGCGTCCGAGGCCGCCAGGGAGAGAGAGCCGAGCCGGGCCGGGCCGCACCTGTGCAGGGAGGGCAGGTCGTCGCAGTCGGAGGTGGGGTCGCTGGTGTTGGGGATGACGCCGATGATGGTGCTCCTCAGCGAGGTGCCCTTCAGGAGCCGGCTGCGCACCAGCTGCATGTTGCGCGGCGAGTCCACGCTCGTCCGCATGGTCGAGCCGGGCAGCAGCACGCCCTCATGGGTGAGCAGCAGCGGGAGGCGGCTGGGGATCTGGATGGCGCTGCCCGCCGCCATGGCCGCCCGCTTCGCTCCGCTCCGCCGGCGCGCCGCCCACACACCGGCACCACCGGGCGGCCTCGGCGCGCGGCTCGCCTCCGCCCCGCTACGGGCGCCCGGAAGGGACACTCCGCGCTGCACCCCGCACCTGGCTCCTGCCAGGCCGCGGGGCAGCGACGGGAGAGGCAGCTAAGGGCGCTACCCCGGCCGGGGGTGGCACGCCGCCGCCCCCTCGGAGGGGGGGCCCCCGGGCCTTGTACAGTAAAGTAACTTCTAGCTCGCTCACTTTTAATCTTTCTCTCTCGGTTTTGGTTTTTTTTGTTTGTTTGTTTGTTTCGTCTTTCTAAAAGACAGAGCCCACTGCGGGTCTCGGCCGCGGAGGTTCCCCTGAGTGCCGCTGTGGCTGCCTCAACCACCAGGTGTCAGGCTGGCACTTACAATTTATGCAGGCTTTAATTTATCTGTAAAAGAAAAAGTGCTATAGAGTCTGACGTAGGAGAGGGAGCGGGTAACGAATTATCATTTGTTAAAGGCGATGGTTAGTAAGTGAAATCCATTTTTTGTTTGTTTTCACAAAAATCTGCTCTCCTGCACCTGTGCTTATGGCCGAAGGGTTCAGGACCCTGTTTCTTCAAGCACAGGTTAGTGCAGGTGCTCTTCACAGTGCTCCAGGCAGCCCTAAACCAAAGGGAGGAAATGCAGGATACCACATCTCTTCTGCAGGGCAGGGGCCCAAAGTCAGGGCCTTCCCCAAGGGCTGGGGAGCTGTGAAGAGCAAAGCACTCACTGGTGCTCCCTGTTCCCCAGCCCAAGCCAGGCAGGCTACCTGCAGAGACAGACCCTGGGACCTCGACAAATGCTGTGGGACTTTTACTGCAATATAGTTATTTTCAGCAGACCTGGAGGTATCAGCCAAGGCCATAGCTCACTATGATCAGTACCATTCCTTTGCCCAGTCCTGCAAAAGCCTGCCCAGGTGAAAGGGCTCTGAGAACTGAGGCCCTATGGAGACTTCAGATGAACAAGCGGGTTTTAGAAACTTTCTTCCCCTCCCCCACTGGTGAAAAGAGGTGCAATATCAAAATTGCATAATGTCATGAACTACATTAGCCAATCTCTTGTTAATCACTGACTTGCACAATATGTTTTGAACAAAGGTAATTCTGTACAGAGGGGAAATCTCAGTAGCAACAAACTGACAATTTGAAATGCAAAAGTATACCTACAGTAAAAAACCTGCTTAATTTGCAGTTTATTAATAAAGTAATTTGTTGGCCTACTGGAAAATGCAAGGTAACAGGATATATGGAAATACTAACAATATATTTAAATGCAGGAAGTTATTACAGCTGAGAAAAGTATCTTCTAAAGCAGCCACCTCAGGTACCTTAGGAAGAAGCTGGGATTTAATATACTATTCAACATGACATTTAGAAAACACTAATACAAAAGGGCACATAACACAGGAATATGGAAAGTATTTTGTGAACTTCCTGATGTTAAATATAATTACTCTGTAAACATATGTTCAACACACAAATGTTTAAGCATCTCTAACTATATTAGTTTGGAATGTGAACACAAACCAAACCTAAAGGTTAAACATATGTTCATCACATTTATTGATGAATTTTCTCAGTCTGAGTCTTTTCATTAAAAAGAATCTACCAATCTTATCATGTTTATTTTTCAGGCTACTGTTTTTCCCCTCCCTCAGAGATGACTAGTCCCTATGGTCATTAAAAACAGTTTCTTAATTCATTCTGGTACTGTATCAAAAAATCTCAATGATTGCTTAAAATTCCTTTCAATTTCTACTGAACAATTCTTAATACCCAGGGCTGTACTTTATTGCATGTACTAAGTGTGCAATACAATAGGGCCACATCCAGATTACTATGTCTAGATAGTACGTGATTGCCCAAATTGTTTTTTGCTTAAATACAACCAGATCACATTTGAACAACAGCCTTTCAGAACTTTTTTCTGGGCTAGCTGAACATTTCTTGATACATGGAGAAACAGCCTTGTATTAAGAGAATTCTGTGCCTCCAACTTGGAGGATTTAAGATCAGAAGACACAATTGCCACATGGTCTGACCTCCTCTGACTCTCACCAGCAACTTCTGCATCAAGTCCACAGTATCCGAGTTACACTGAATCTCTTAAAGGCATTCAGCCTTGATTTAAAGACTGACTGTAACAGAGAATCTAACACCTCTATAGGTATGTTTTTCCATAGTTGATTACATTGTTAAAATTTACACTCTGCTTGTAATCTCAGTTTCCAGAGATTTCTGGTTTCTGTTGTATCAAACAGATTGAAGAGTTGCCTACTATGATAAAAATCGTTCCTCTGTCAACACGACCAATACTCCATGATCAAGTCACAGCTTAACTTTGAGCTTCTCTATTAGCCATATTTCTATTTTTTTTAAATGAAATCTCATCCTCCTTAAAATGTGGGTAGCCTATAACTAGTATTCCAGTACTGGTCTTGCAAAATATCATATAAAGGGGGTAATACCCTCTTTGAGTTTCCATTTAATATTGCCTTCTTCTGAGATCAAGCCTGAAGTTTGTAGTCCTGGATATAGCACCACTTCGCACAGCTTAAGTACTCATACTTTGGTATGGATGCAGCACAAACCTGACTGATGGAGATGGGTATCAATGTGGTATAGTACAAGACAGCGAATACTATACCGGAAGGTACAGTGCACCTGTTGATTCCCACCTAATAAATCTGTGCCCTGCAGAATCTCCTGCTTTCAGTCTCTGAAGCTGGACTGACACAACAACTGGCCCTTATAGAATTTTCATTGACTAAAACAGATGGGCACTGTTTTAGATCCCAGTTCAGCCAGGTACAAAACCAGCTCTTTCACATTAAGCACACAAGTGGTCCCATTCATTTCATGTCCTTCAAAAACTGAAAGGATAGCAACGCTCTTCCTGAGCTTGTTGACAAGATCATACTAATAATTTTGCAATAATGATCTTCTGCAAGACATCTTTCTTCAAAAAACAATGCAATTCACAGATATGTGTATTTTATATCTGTAAAACTCACATAACTTTTTCCTCTCCCTCTGAAGACTCGAGATTAATAGGTGTTGCTGAAGAACCATACCCCAAGCATACAGTGTATCAGAACAATCATGAAAAAACCCTCAGGATTCTTAATCCAGAATTCTCTTCTTCAAATACATCTAATAATTTCTCTTGCATCATATATACACCTCATTCTGTATAGTATTCCCAATTGTAGGCCTTAGGAATCCACATCATAGTGATTTTTGTACTGAAGACCAAGATGATAGATAAATAGAAATTTTAGCCTCTCACAATTCTTGCTGTTAACGTTCACAAACACTAGACTAACTTTCATATAAATGAAGACATTTCAGTTCATATTAATGCTGTATCTGGAAATTGCATAAAATTATTGTCTAAATTAACCTAACTTGACCTAACCTTTAAACTAATTACATAAAGAAATTACAGTACAACTGTATATAAAAGCATTTGCCTCAAGATTTATGGCCAACGGAAAAAATATTCTAAGTTAACTACTTGAAACTGACATGATCTTTTAAGTTTTGCACCATATAGTCATGATTTATACTATAAATGAAAATATATTTAAATTGAAATACTGATTATTTTGAAATAAATATACTCTACAGAAAATCCAAAATGAAAATTCAAGCTTGAAACAGTGGTATCAAAATTCAGCTTCTTTTCTCCAGGATCATCATTCTTTGAGTTTTAATATGCAGGTATAGATTCCTATGCCCTCCTACCATGTACTCCTGGATTCCTCTGTCAATCCTTTTCTAGGTTGTTTGACACCAGACAGTCAAGCAATAAACAGCACAAGAGTGGGCAGTTCGACTGGAGCGCCAAGCAGGCTAATTCAGTAGCTGCTTGATGTCAAATACAACTGTAAGGGCTCAGTTCTCCCTACTTTTTCCCCATAGGAAAGTCAACAGGATCTCTCTGCTGTTTGGCCACTGCTTCTGCCCATATTCATATCAGTGTAATGCCTTTGAAATCTTCAACACTGCAAAATGTTGAAGAGCTTCAAAATTTATTAGGACATAAGGGCTGGGAAGATTTGACAGATAATGTAATATATGCTAACTAGTTTTCTTTTAAAAAACCTGATAGCTTCTTTTTTCTTGTTAATCTACTTTATACTTATGGAAATTTACATTGTAAAGTACTAAAAATTTTCAATTGAAACAGATCATATACTTGCTGTACATCTACCTATTTTCATTTGAAGTACATTCCTATTATTTTGCATCACTGTTATTGTTTGGAAATAATATTATCATCACTTTAAAGTGGAAGTAATTTAATACAAAAACAGAAAACACAATTATAGCAAGTATTATTCTTACAGATGCACAGGAATTTAAAACCATTTTGCATTTTGATTGTTTTAACTAAGACTGTGCATCTTTGATGTGCTACAGGTTTTAGATTTGCTAGATCCTTAACTAGCTCTCATTAATCCCAATGTGATAGATTTGTTTTTTACCTACTAGATGTCAATTATTACTACTAATTTTTTTTAGCCTTTCTATTCCAGACCATAATTTTGTGACTTTGAAGTTCCCCTAATACAAATGCTTTGACTCTGGCTACATAAAAAATGAAGGCTTTATTTACATGGAATTAGCCTTACCTGGAGGCTTATGATCTGAGGGCAGACTGAAGTGATCCCGTCTTTTTTAAATTTAGCAAAAGAGGTTCTGGCAATTTTTGCAACTGGCAATCTACATATACTGAAGATACATTTCTTTCTTGGGAGGTTGTGGTAGAAGTTTCAAACCTATTGTCCTGGTTTCAGCTGGGATAGAGTTAATTGTCTTCCTAGTAGCTGGTACAGTGCTATGTTTTTGAGATAGGTATGAGAAGAATGTTGATAATGCTGATGTCTTCAGTTGTTGCTAAGTAATGTTTAGTCTAAAGTCAAGGATTTTTCAGCTTCTCATGCCCAGCCAGCAAGAAGGCTGGGGGGGGCACAAGAAGTTGGGAGAGGACACAGCCAGGACAGCTGACCCAAAGTGGCCAACGGGGTATTCCATACCGTGTGACGTCACGTCTAGTATAGGAACTGGGGGGAGTGGGGGTGGGAGGGTCGCTGCTCAGGGACTAACGGGGCGTTGGTTGGCGGGTGGTGAGCAATTGCATTGTGCATCACTTGCATATTCCAATCCTTTTATTATTACTGTTGTCATTTTATTAGTGTTATCATTATCATTATTAGTCTCTTCTTTTCTGTTCTATTAAATTGTTCTTATCTCAACCCATGAGTTTTACTTTTTTTTCCGATTCCCTCCCCCATCCCACTGGGTGGGGGGCAAGTGAGTGAGTGGCTGTCTGGTGCTTAGTTGCTGGCTGGGGTTAAACCACGACACCTATAAAAAGTTCTACAGAGGTTAATCCCAGCACCTGTTTGAACTTGTTCGCAAAACTGAGTTGTAAAATGGTACAGCTTCATAATGCCTACAGAGTGGGACACTTTGAGTATTAATAACACTGTTCTAAACCAAGAACAAGTTTCCATGCGATATAAACTCCTAGCCTGTTAAGATTTCATCTGCCTCTCTAAACTCAATTCTCTTCCCCTAAGTAAGATGTGCATACACTTCTCTTCTGCCCCCCTCACTGGCACTCCCTAGAGTCCTCAAGCCCTCAATCCACCTTCTTCAGCTATTTTATAAGACAAGACACTCAATCTGTCATCTGACTTCCCCTTTCTCATACTGGTTCTATTTTATACTTACAGATTGTTTGATGCAATGGTGTTCTTTAGGAACTATTTCTTTCCAGTCTCAACTGCTATGTCTGTAGATGAAAAGGAAGTTTGCCCCCTTTCTTTTCAAATTCTCTCCACTGTGTGAAAATTTAAGAGCCTCTCTTAAACACATCGGGCTCCAAATCCAACAAAGCATTTAGGCTTAAAGATGCTATGAAAGGATGCTTTGAATTGATTCAAGGTCTATTTCTATACATCAGTTAATATGAGAGATCCTATAAAGAATACAGAAGACTGGTGTAATATAAAGGACTTCCTGTCAGGATTTTACAATACATGTGATGATAAAACATACATTTTGCAGTCTTCTGAGGTGAAAGATTATATGGAGGCATGGCCAATGCCCTGTGCACAAGATGGACTACATAAGTTGTCTGTTCATTAGATTATTTTCCTCAATAATATCTCCTCTTCCCTAAGCACTCAGTATACTCTGCTGCTTCCTACCATCTTGGCATGCATCACGAACACCTCAGAAATCTTTGAAATACCATAACTAGGAAGAAAGTTTATGTAAAGCTATTCAAAGGATGTCATAATATAACTGAACTGCATTTTAAAGTTCATTTATTTTAATGTCTACTTTTTCTACTTACTGTAAGGTTGCAGTGAAAATTTTAAAATCTGGTTTTTAATGCAAGCTTTGTATTACGTATCCTCAGTCATTCTTTCTTCACACAAAAGAATCTTTGTTTTTTCACATCCAGCTTGATTAAAAAGCTACCAGTTGGTTATGTAAGCGCAGCACATGGAACGCATGCCAAGAATTGCTGGCAGCATATTACTGACTAAAAGAGTGCGAGACCCTCCAGAAATTTCTAAAGCTGTATGTGGGATTCTTTCACAGCAATTGTAAAATACATTTTAGAAGTAAGTGCTAACAGACCTCACAAGAACAACTGAACTTAAAGACTTAATCTTTTATTCAAAAGCATAAGAGCGTTCCAAGGAAGAGGGCAGGGAAGGTACACAGAAAAAGAAATTCAAACTGACTGTTCAAATTTAAAACTTGAGCTAGAATAGCGTGGGGCAGAGAGAGTTCTTGCTTGTCTTGCCTAGCCAGGCAGGATTTTCAGACCAGCTGCATACCACAAAAATAATAAGGACTCAGAGGAACTTCCGAACGACAGGAAAATCCATGGGAAATTAAAAGAAATGCCATTAGTAGAGCTGTGCTGATTAATGTTCAGATGAGGATACAGCTGTAAGGAATTGAAAGAGAATCTCACTTAAACTTAGTTTTGCTGCACACAATGTCATACTACCTGGAATATGATTTTTTTTTTCTCTTTGATCTGCATACTGCCAAATCAGCCTTTTTATGGAAACTGCTAGTAAGAGATAAAAATATGTTTCCTTAGTATAATGAAACTGAATGAGAGAGCTGAAGGGCCAGGTTTGAGTCTCATATATCTTTGGTATGGTTTTGTAAGCTTTGCCCTTTTTTTTAATCTCACAAAGGGGAAAAAATTGGGCTTGTAACTAAGGAAGTAAATTTTCTCCCGAAACCAAGATCGTAGCCACCAAAGAAGAGAAACACAGCTTACTGAAGTAAATAACTCTCCTGAGTCAAACTCAGTCATATTTGTAGTCCATGTTTTAATGAAGCAACAGTTTGAAGGAGCTGCAGAATCACATTTTTAAGTTCCTCTTACCAGAAGGAGCATTTTCTTTTCCATAGTTCAAATTAAATTTGCTGAATGCAACCTAAAAATGGTATGCTGATGTTGTGGAGTAATTCTGGGGTTTGACCTTAAAGAAAGTCCACATAGACTGTGAGACGGAGTCCTCAGGCCTGTTTTCAAAATCATTACGTAGACAAAATTGCATCTAAATTGTGGGATGAATGTGAGTTTTGCCTTTGCTTCTTAGCAACTACTTAATATCCTACTATGGAAGAAGACCTGAATATCTCCCTGGCTCCCAGAACAGCAGCTAAAATACATGCTCTCACCCTAGGTTTGCTACCGTCTCTTGTAAGCTACAAGGAATCAATCTCATGCTATTGCTATAGGATGCTATTAACAAAGGTTTTTTTCTGTATTTTTGTTCGTGTTGTCTCTGGAGGAGTTCAGCATAGATTGAGGAACTGTATCTTCCCAAATTGATGTGTCCTACCACAAAAGAGGGTGTCTGGCTGTGTCATGTAGCTAATTTGCTTTTTCAGCATAAAAATCAAGTTCTCTCTGGCTTTTCCTTCCAGTAATTGGGATAGTGCTTCTTTAACAGGATAGAAGGGAACACTGTTGTAAGTTCCTTGCAAGCTGAAAGTGGCAGTTGACTAGGCTGCTAGAGAGCAAGAGAACAATATAATCCATAGCAAAAAAGCAGGAAGAATGGAAAGTGGCAGGTGATAAGGGAAACTATCATCAGGAGAAATAAGCACAGAGACAGAGTAAATATTAAGTCAAGCATGGAAAGACAATATCAAAGGAGAAGGAATAGATAGGAAACAGAGATGCCTTGTGTTGCACCTCTTACTGACTGTCAAATTCTGCTGCTGTTTTCTGAGCACCTGCTTATTGCACTGTCTTGGACTGGGGTAATTCAGCAATTCTGAAGTCTGAGTATTATATTTTTAGATGTCTATAATGGGAATGGAAATGTTCTCTTTTAACTGATTTAACATTAATCTAAAAACATTTTAATTGATTTTTAATACAAAAAAAGAGATGTGCAACTTCTAATCTTGATGATACCAAAAAGTGAGTAAAAAAGACTGTTTAAAGGCTAGAGCAAAAAGAAACTATTAATACTCCATTTCTCCACTCTTATTTAGTGCTAAATCTAAAGCAGGCCCCATTGGTTGTGGGGTAGGCTCCTAGAGATCTTGTAAGCCTTGGAATCATGCTTCTTTTAAAGAACATGAGAAAAAATGAGATTACAGCTCTCCTAATTGTAACATTATTATTATGTAATAGTTATAATTACAAAGCACTGTTCTAACGATCTGGGATTATCTATGTACTAGGGGACATTTAGTTTTTCATAGGAAGCAGGGAAGTCAATGCACAACCTCTATTCTACTAATGGACAACTTGGTTTGGCTCTTCAGGGCAGCAGCACAGAGTAAGGCAGCCTTGACTTTACATGTTCTGCTAGCCTGTCCTTGTTTTACTAATGCTTCCAAGTTCACAATCTAATCCTATTGTCAAACTCAAGTCACATAACAAAAACATTTTTGATTGCTACTATTTATACATAGTCCATTTTATTAACTTAATTAATTTAGTGCAGTATCACAGGGGTTGCATCAATACTAAAGCAATGTTAACTTGGTGTTTACATGAAATTCACTGTGTTAGGCTACTAGTATAGTATTTTCTTGATTTGCAACCTTATTTCAGTATAAAATCTCATTCAACTTTAATTATTACTCCTTAAGCCTCTCTTGAAGTATTTTTGTTCAAGTATTACTCCACTGACATTTATTGCCCAGATTTTCTTTTACCCTAATCATTTGGTTGCAGAGGTACTGCTGAACACCTACAACTTCCAAGGAAGAAGTTTAGCAATCCTTATTTAAGACTTGTTCAGTCCTTCCTTGTATTTTGCTTTGATCATTTACTTCCCTTTTCTCTTTGGCTCACATGGTATTTTTGCTGTTTCTCCCTCTGTATTTTCTTCTCTTCATTTTGCAACATAATGTACTTTCTATCATATCTGTTCAGACAAGAACTCTGAACAGACTGCCTGGTCTAGATTTAGTCATTCTTCTCTGTTTTCAACAGTTTGATAGCATATTAACTGAACACTGTAGGTCAATCAGCTCAAGCATGTATCCCTACCTGATCCTTTTAAAATCTGCAGGATAATGATTCCCTACATGAAGCATGACCTACTCATCTTTGAGTTATTCAACCAAGTTTTATCTACGTTATTTAATTTTCCAGAGGCAAAAACCTTCAAAAATAAAGTCGAATTGAAGCAGTTACCTATCTCTGAATTACTGAAATAATCCTTTTCACACTGGTCATTCATTGTTACCATATCTACAGGCTGCCATTTGGTAGAATCTGTGCTACATAAACATGCAGCTCTTCAATACTGGTTTTGATCTCTATACAAACTAAATGGAGACATTAGCCAAAATGTTATCCATAATTTCACGTTTGAAAATATTTTTAAGCTGCCAAATATTACAAATATGGTTCCAGCTGCAATGATTTAAAGCCACTAAGTAATTGTAACTGTGTATGACCTGAGGACATTTCAGGAAATTGTATACTAGAACCAATTTCCTCTTTAATATGGTTGTCTAAATTCAGGTCAGGTAGCCACTGACCTCATTGTCTGAAATTCTGGAATCTCCATAGCAGAAACATATCACATGTACAACAACACTGCTACTTCATGCTGATTTCTCTAGTGTACATAAATTAAGTTAAAAACACCTTGTTTTTTCATAGAAATGATTGTATTAGCTAAGCACAGCATCTATCTTTTTACATTTTTATCCAGTTGGCCTTCTGGTAGAATACTATGATAAAGAATATACAAAACATGGCAGATATAGGTACATTTATTTTTATCTATTGCCTCTTTGTAAAACTTCCTTGCATACAAACTTTTTTTCAGTATGTATTATAAAAATTAAAAATGTTTATCAGTGTTCAAAAATTCCTGGGAGTCTTGCAAAAAACTGCTGTAAATAAGGACATGTAGAAAAGAAAGAAAGTACCATTAGACATTATAAAGCATACATTAAATAGCTGAGAATTTTCTGTGATTTACAAATATGAGATTAACCAAGTCACTGTGATATGCATCAATTTCTTAAGTTGGGCATATATTGCACTATTCAGCTTCGTGATTAAACGTGAAGGGTACAGTACACTTACCAGAACTGTGCTGAGTAAAGAGTCTTCCATTTAGCACCTTCTCTAGTAATATCCAAGACAGCAAGTCATGTTACCAAAATTACTTCTATCTATAATTCAATCACCCATTTTGGTATTAATTCTTCAGGCTAGGAAGAAAAAACACAATCCTGAACCAGTGCCAAAATGGACTACAAATTAATAGAAGCAAAAGCAAGCTTTATTTCCCGCACACCTCTGCATAAATCTTGAAATTTTACTCCACTTCATTCTCCTCACATTCCTTTACTTTTATGCCCTCTTTTACCAGAGAGGCAAACAATCTGTATTGATGTATCTAGTTACCTCTAGAAAACATTAATGTTGATATAGTAAAAATATATAATGTAGGTTCCTTTTCACATAAGCTATTTTCTCCTAAATTATGGAAATGTAGAACAGGAGAAGAAAGAAGCTGTTTTTTTCAATGTTTATTTATATGCTATTAAGGTAGGGAGGACCATATTTTCCTGTCAATTGCATTAGAGGAAGCCCATTAGATACAATTCTGGCATGCAAGTATTAATGATAGCAATGTTTTTGTCCTTATCCATTAATTAAATCTAGGGAATATTAAATTGCTGTGCACTTGCACATTCTGGAGTAATCCATAAGCATAGCTCTAAGAGGTAGCCCAGTGAGGAGAACAGTCTCACTGAGTACTTTGCTTGGTCTGCATCTGTATGCAAACTAATTAGCTACTGATAGCCAAGAGTCCGTTGCTAAACAAAATGTGCAATAACGGACTTCTGCTTATCTTCCTTTCAATTTAGACACTAATTAAGATCTCTTTTTTCTACCTAACTGTTGTTTTTTCACAAAATGTGTACAATTTATATTTGAATTTTTTACAAGTAGTTTCCACTTAGAAACAGATGGAAAGCCTGACTGCTTTACTCCAAATACAGAGAGCATTCTCCTTTAGCCTCATCTGTTTAAACATAAATATTTATAAATAATACCTATACTAGGTTAATAAAGGTTGAGCCTATACAATGTAGTTTAATACAGTTTTAATAGCAATCAAAATGTCCAACAGTAGGTGGCACATGTATTATTTGCAGTATGAGTATTTCACCATCTTTCTTTCTGATTTAATTCCATAGCAGTTTTAAAACCATTTACAGTACAATTGTTAAAACGCAAATACCTTGACATAATTTAAAGGGATAATTATTTTTAATTCTTAATTGCTACATTAAAAAAGAAGGGAAGAAACAGCAAGCTAGCTTTTCAGGAAATATTAGACTATAGGAAATTAACTGACAAAACACGGTGACAGCAGATAAATTACAAAAGCACCATTTAAAAATTAACAGAAATTTACATGTTCTGATTCTTTTTAGCCTCATTTTTTGTTATATCAGCTATTTCAAACAGGTAGCTGTGCTAGGCTGATGATTATTATCTCAGCCCCCACAATTTCAAGTGGAATAGAATTTTTGTATGGGAACAAAAATGTGGCCAGAAATAAAATCTAATAAAACCAGGTCCTATGAACACTAATGCAGAAAAAAATGCAGACTTTCCCTATTTCTTTTATGATATGCTTTATTTGGGATATTGAGGACTCAGGATAGGATATTCAAGTATTTTTTGGTATTTGAAGGTCTCAGACCTGGTTCACCAAAAAAGAGCTCACCTTCATTTATTGCATATTCAGTATTCAGCCTGTTGCGTCCAGTGCTTTGTTCAAATTTGCCTGTGACATCTAGTTTGTTCCATGAAAAATAAATGGTTTCAGACACGCTGGATTTCTAGGTTTCGGGTACACTTTAACACTTTAAACTTGGAAGAAAAAGATAAGAGGCAGAGAATTTCATATCAGACACTATGCTTCTAATGCTTCTAGGAACTATGAGAGTTCTTTATAATTTTCTTCTGAATACTGTTTTAGTGAAAATAATGTAAGACAGGTTTCTTGAATATTTGAAAATTGGTTACATATGTGAAAATTATAAACAGTTCAAATCAAGCAGCATAAACAGAGGAAAAAGTAAACAATATTGGAATTAATAGCTGGACTTTTTCCATGCTATCATAATTTACATGTTCTAGTAAACTAGTGTCGATTTAGCACTAAAAATACCAACTCCTGTGCTATGAATACCTATGAATACCTATGAATATGTACGTGCTATGAAATATATAATCACAGAATAGCTGAGGTTGGAAGGGATCCCTGGAGACCATCTAGTCCAAACCTCCAGCTCACAGCAGGGTCAGCTAGAGGAGGTTGCAATGTCTATTTGGGTTTTGAATACCTCCAAGGACGGAGACTCTGCAACCTCTCTACGCAACCTGTTCCAGTGTTTGGTCAACCTCACAGTAATTTTTTTTTTTCTTTCTTTTTTTCCTTCTGCTTAAACAGAATCTCTTTTATTTCAGTTTTGCCCACTGCTTCTCCTTTCACGTGATATCACCATGAAGAGCCTGGCTCCATCTTTCTATCCTTCCAAGAAGTATTTATACATATTGATAACATCTCCCTCAAGCCTTCTCTTCTCCAGGCTGAACAATGTCAGCACGTCCCCTCAGTATGTCAGATGCTCCAAACCCTTAATAACTTTTGTGTCCATTTGCTTGACTCAGTCCACTATGTCCATGTCTGTCTTGTACTGATGAGCCCAGAACTAGGACACAGAACTCCAGATGTGCTCTCACCAGTGCTGAGTAAAGGGAAAAGATAATTTCCCTCAATCTGATAGCAGCTCTTTTCCTACTGGAGCCCAGTCTTCCTAATGCAACTTACTATAGTATGAAATCAAGGGGAGGAACATTAAAATCCTTGGAGTATTGAAAGCTCTCCCTTCTCCCAATTAGCAGCTATTTTTCCTTACTGAAACGATGAACAAGAGATCCCCACAGAAAAAACAGATTGACAGTTATGACAGGGTGGGAGGCTGGAACTTGGAAACAGGAATTTCTTCTGCCCCAGTTGGTTTACAGCTCAAATTCCCCCAGTAACCAATCTTTTGCAGAAAAGATACAGAAAATACTGTTACAGAAAACATGCAGCAAATGCAATGAACCTAGATATAGCATATTACTATTTATTTTTTTTTAAACTTGTGAAGTTGTATTTTAAATTCATGTTAACACATGCTACAAGTTTAGCTTTAATGATGATTTAGTAAGGTAATAGAACTGTCAAGATACTGGCAATTTAATTGAACATACAAGACCAGGTGATATGCCTTCAGGATTTTTTCAGTAGAAAACAGAGAAAAACCATTAGTCCTTTTTAGAACACTGAATACAGGTTAGAGTAAGAGTTGTAAGCTCAGATATGCTAAAAACATTATATCCACCAGTCAAACAAAATGACAAATGTCCAGCATGAATTGACTTTTCCATTGTGAGAACTCCAAGAGTAGAAAGCATAATCAGTAAAAAGTGTAGATATGTAATACTTTTTTTTCTTTTTTTTCCCCTCAGAGTGATGATTAGGTTTAAAGTACAGCATTCTTTCACTATGTTCTAAACTACTCAAAGACCAAGTTACAAGGCCGGGAGCTTTTGAACTGCGGAGCAAGTGTCAACTTTGATCAGCATACTTCTCAGGTCTTGTACTATAATCATTGGCCCCAAACTGGAAATTTACTGCTAAAACTTTATCAGTGATTTCAATATAGCTCAACAAATCTATTTTAAGGAGAAAGAATGATGTGACTGGAACATGAATATAGCAGTCTGAAATACATAATTGGCTGCTGGACCATTATCACAACAATTATAAATGCACAACATTAACTAGGAGATAATTTCTGGAGATCTGATCTCAAAGTCACCAACACTAGATCACTTTCAATAAATATTTAATAATTTAATTTTAATTATGACTTACTATTTGATTTACTATTTAATTAACATAATTAATATTTATGAAGATTGGAAAGAGCTGTATTGTGCCTTGATCAAATATGCAGGTGATCTAAAACTCTGTAGAGGAAAAAGATATGGCACTTAATACAACAGAAATATAGTGACAGAGGAACACTAGGAAGCAAGTAGGAAACAGACAGATTTCTGCAGTGTTTGTAAATATATGTGCATGTACATGTAGATACATATTATAAAAATATAAACTATCCATGTGCATACATACATGTATATATATACACACATACCTATATGGATAAACACTTTAGCTGTTAAAATACAGCTTTGGTACAAGCTGACTCTAGTTACAGTTCGAAGACTCTTGAGCAGGAAAATCACATGAAGAAATCTGCATAAATAAATGAGATAATGCAACCAAAATAAAAAGAGTGGGGGCTTAATTCTAAAGCACTACTGGGAAAAAATCCCACTGATTCCAATTAAAATCTATGCAATTCAGACACTGAGGTGACGTTTTTGGGCATGATGTGGGTATAGCAACACATGGAAAGATAAGAGAGACAAGAAATAAGAACATTCTAACTGAGCAGTAAGACAAAAAGAGGGTGTAGCATTTTTTTATGCCTAGTAAATATCAAATAACAAATTATAAAGATTAACAAAACACAGAAGAAACAAAAGGCAGACTTTTAGAAGTTTTTTTCATTTTTATCAGACCAATAAGACGTTGGACTGTCAATATCATCACTGGAAATGTTAACCACACAAACAGACTAAAGTCTCTCAAATTAAAAGTTCCTAAATTTAAGCTTCTCTATCCTCAGTTGGACAACACAAGTAGCAAGTTTTCAAGAAAAACTGTGATGGTAATGAGAAGTATATTATAGCTCAGTTAAAAAAAAGAAATTGTACTGAAGATCAAAATGCAAAGGGAAAGCACACCATTTATACTCCTTTACATGCTTTTCTAATTTTTATCACTGTGGTACTGTCACGATGGCATATTCTAAGCAGGGAGAAAGCAAAAGTGATGATGGAGAGACTTTTGTAACCAAGGCAGAGGCCCGATGCATCCCTAGAGCAGAAGCAGACTAACTAACATATAATTAATATTTGTCTTAAACCTAGACCTACGAATACTAAAACAGCCTAACCACTGAGACTATATAAGGATTTTGTAACATTTTAACAATATGAATAACAAAACCAAGCAAAAGCATTTTTGTAACAAAGCTAAGCATATATATATTTATATGTATGTATATACATGCTGCAAAGGGGCATACAGAGATTTGTGGTACAGCTGCACAAATGGGGTAGAGAAAAACATCTGCAAGCAGTAAAATCTGAATGAAAGACAAAGCATGTAGGGCAGACAGGAAAGATGTCCAGGGAAACCAAAATTACCCTGCAGGAAAAGCAGAAAGTGTCCCATAAAACCAGACTAATCCTGCAAAATAAGCAAGAAACTTGCCTGGCAAAAGCCAGAACTCCAGGACGTCAAAATAAAAAGAACTGTGACAGGATGGTGTGAGAAGCATAAAAAACTAAGGACAGAGGAAAGACTGCAGGGGAAAAAAAAAAGCCTCCTTCAGTTCCAGCTTTCCTGGTTGAAGAGCTCTCAACTCTCATCAACTTGATTTCTGCAACTAAGACCATAAAGGACTATAGCTGTCAGTGCTAACCACACTGTATCAGGTCCATGGGTTTTTTTTACACTCAGCTAGTTTACAAGATTGTTAAGGAGTAATACTTTGAACGTGTGTTGATAATGATTGACAGTGATTAAGAACTAACCATTAGCAATGTGTATTGTTACTGAATATCAATCTAATAAAATGTTGCTTTGAAACTGGCCTTATTTATTTGCCCTCTAAAAATGTTCCCATCACTGTGATTTCTAATTCCCCAATACACACAAAGATACACAGATGTAACACATATATGCACACATGCATATATTCAGCTGGAACACTTTCCATGTTTATCTCCAATGATAACATTCTGTCATGACTGGAAAAAATCCCAGGGATTTTGCCACCAGGTTTAAATAGTTACTTAAAAATTGTTAAAGCTAATTATAAGCTTTTCAAATTTTTGCTCCAAAGAAAAATCTGAACAGGGATAAGAAACTGTGGAAATGGAATATTGGCATAACAATCAATTCAGCACCACACAAGGCAGATTGATAAGTACATAAAAGCTCTCTTCTTCAGAAACATGAACCCTGTTTAAAACACTGATTCCTATCCACATCAAAGCAAAGTAAGTCACATCTGTTTGTAACTGAAAAATGAAATGCAGAAACATACAGGACAGTTGAAATTTCATTAGCTACATTATTAGGAAACAGTGTCTTTCTTTAGTTTGTTTCTTTAACTGGGTCAATATGTTGTCAAGATAATGTTTAGCCGCAACCTGAGCTGAGTTAAACTCACAGAATATGACATCTCAGCATTGCTGAAAGGTAACGTGAACATATGCCCTAATACTCTGTGCACGCCCTGTAGCAGTATGAGGAGGATACTGGTTATGTGTAGCAAATGCCAGTTTTCTTCAAGAAGGGGAGTATCCTTCAGCACAGAAACAGAGCAGACAGTGTTCACTGGAAAGAAGGGCTTCATTCTTAGCCCATGAATGTGACCTTACCTTATAATTAATTAGTATTCAGGTTGTCTTTTATGCTCCTAAAAAAATGCATTGTAATCTCTGTCTAGAAGTGTCAAAAGATCTTTATATGCTTCAGAACACATAATTTTCTACAGTTAACATTTGTAAGGTCAGTCCAACAACCATAAAATGAACTTGGTGAATACATAATAATATCTCTTGTTTTCCGTTGGGTTGGCTGTTAATCCAATGGATGATGCAAGGTTGTTCTCATCTGCTACATATTCTTGGCTTTCACCCTTAATGATGAAAGGATATTGACACAGCTCTTAGCTACAAAAAGTTTTGTGCTGTTCCCATTGTTTAACTTAGTACATGATTCTCAGAAAATAATAAAATAAAAAAGGTGGGAGAAACATAACGTATTTAACATATAAAAGAAAAAGACAAGTAGGAGTTGTGTATAATATACAGAAAAACAGAGAAACAAACATAAAAGCAAAAATAAAAAAGGTTTGCTGCATCCCTCCTTAAACGTTATGCAAGAAGATCTATTCTGTACCCATAAAATGAAAAAGGCTGTGAAAAATTCTCAAAATTCATCAATCTGCATGTCTCTCCAGCCAAATTAGTGTAGAGTCCCAATCAAAAACCAGCTGAAGCTGCAAATGGGTTTTGTATAAGTTGAATCCAAATGTCCTGCTCATAATTGGCATGAATACTTAAGAATACTGTAAAATTTATTTATAACCTTCAATTCACATTCATAGCACCATGGGGTGGGATCAGAATGCTCTGAATTTTATAGTATCAAGTCCAAAAGAAATGAGTGAGCTTTACATTTGATATTAAACACCCCATGAAACTTCAGTTTCTAGTGCTAGAACCTGACATTTATTTCAACTTAACATTAGCGCTCTGTGACTTCACTCCAGGGGTTGAAGAAACCAATAATTTCATCCTATTCCCCTGTGGTCGACATTTAGCTCAAAAATCAAGACTGTCCTCATGAAACAATTTCTCAATTAATGCTTCATTTTACTAAATTCCTAGAGGAGTCATTTTGCATAATAAATTTGTTTCATGAGATGTTGCTCTGTGGAAATGGGCTTTGTATGTTATGTCTAAAGATGGTTTCAAATAAACTGATTAACAGTGCAAGAAGATGAATTTTATTACTTAAGCAGTTTCCCACACAAGTGTCTTACAAATTTTTGGGATTGGAAAAAATTCCATCAAATATTTCGCTTTTTAAATCAGGGACATTTACTTATTTATTTACAGATTTCAGCACCTTTGAAAAGCACAGCTTGCAAGCATTGGGCCTGAAAAAGTCTTCCTTGGGCAAAGTACTATGGAAATTCCAAAGAACAAGACTTTTTGTGGATATCATAGCACATTTAGTTAGCATTATATTTGCTGCTTTAATACCTATAAGTTCTACTTTGTATTTATGAATGATTTTACTAATATTCTTATTATACTTTATTACCACATAAATACTTAAAATGAAAATATTTTAAACACTTAAAATACAGTCTGGTTTTGGAAAGGTAAACTATATGATCTAGGAATGAATATTAATAAACTATCAATCCTTTTTTGTGAATGTAATCCTCAGCTACAATTCAGGGTTTTCTTATGCAATAGCAAGATGAACAACACAGGAGATGAATATATCACACCTACGATGAATAAGTAACAGCACAATGGGATATGTTGTCCCAACATGTCCTCCAGTGACCGTTCATTTTTTAATCATTGACCTTCATTTCTCTACAGAGGTATTTCCAGAATTTTTATAGGAAACCATGAACCTCACATGAAAATTGAGTTAATTTTCTGTATTTTCATGCTCTTAGAATCTGACAGGTTAACATACCTCAAACCACCAAATACAAAACCATTGGCTCTACAGAAGTTTCTCTTATCTGTATGCTTATCTCCTCTCACACGTGAACAGAGAACACAATACAGAGACTACAGAAGATTGTGTATACTCCAGTTTCCTCAACTATATGAACACAAAATACTTGTGCTCCACAAAGAAATGGTGCATCTCAGCCTGCCTGCTTTACACCACATCACACCACCATAAGTAAATAGATATAAAAAATCCCTAATGTATTTAAATTGATGCAAAGGCCCTACTGTTCAATCTCGAACTCACTTAACCTTAAGTGCCTCCTTAAGTCTACACTGAATGGTGGAAAGCAGATGCTGAGAGTATCTTTGTCTCTGCATCATCTCTGTTTTTACACTGCTTCTCTAATGGGGAGAAGATGGCAAAGAAAAACAGCAGCAGACCTTTTTTCCTTATCTTTCCTTTTCAAAAGCATAATTCCCCATTTGCATCTTATAGTTTGCACATATGTTAGTACACAGATCTGATCTTCAAAAGCAGGGATATACTGTTCCTGGATTCTCTCTTCTTTGCCCACAACCGGTTCCATTGGAAGCTGCTATTATCAAGAGAAGAGCAGGTTTCGTTGCTACTATGGAATAATTTCAGTATGATGAAATTAACTACTTATCTTGAATAAAACAAACACAAAAGAAAAAAAAAAAAACAAAAAACCCAGATGACTTTTGTTCCATACTCATGGAAGAACTTTTCAGAAATTTAAAAAGGCTTAAAGACTATTCTCTCCACCTTTACTGTATGTAAAGAGAGGAGCCTAGGACTGCCCTGAGCAAAAAAAAATCTATTTCTCCACATTTTCCATAAAGTGATATCTCATTGTAAATTACAAAAGTAATTTTTTATCTTATGATATGGAGGCCGTGAATGAAACCTGGTGTTTTAGTCCAAATCTAAGGAAGATTTCTGACAACACAGAATATAAATTTTTAATAGTCTGATTGAAGACCAGTGAGAACTTCAGTCATCCAGAATCTCTGTATTCTATGTGACCAAAAAGTGGGAATTAAAAGTAATTTTTAATGTTAAAGCACACTTTTCACAAAGACTCTAGTAGTACTTTTTCATTATTCTAAAAAGGGTCTGATTCCTTCTCATATTGGTACAGTATCTGATGTCCAGCTCTTCAAAGGCACTCAAGCATTATGTGCTATAGAAATCAGTAGCAGTAGGTAACTAAGTATAGGGTTTTGTACTGGGATTGTGTGGCAAGGTTTTGGTAGCGGGGAGGTTACAGGGGTGGCTTCTGTGAGAAGCTGCTGGAAGCTTCCCCTGTGTCTGACAAAGCCAACGCCAGCCAGCTCTAAGATGGATCCACCGCTGGCCAAGGCCGAGCCCATCAGCGACAGTGGTAGTGCCTCTGGGATAACAGACTTAAGAAGGAAAAAAAGTTGCAGGGCACACAGAAACGGCAGCTGGAGAGAGGAGAGAGAACATGTAAGAGAAACAACTCTGCAGACACCAAGGTCAGTGAAGAAGGAGGGGGAGGAGGTGCTCCAGGTGCCAGAGCAGAGATTCCCCTGCACCCCGTGGGGAAGACCATGATGAGGCAGGCTGTCCCCCTGCAGGCCATGGTGGTCCACAGTGGAGGAGATATCCACCTGCAGCCTGTGGAGGACCCCGCGCCGGAGCAGGTGGATGCCCAAAGGAGGCTGTGACCCACGCTGGAGCAGGTTTTCTGGCAGGACTTGTGACCCCATGGGGGACCCACGCTGGAGCAGTGTGCTCCTGAAGGACTGCACACCGTGGAAAGGACCCATGCTGGAGCAGTTCGTGAAGAACTGCAGCCCATGGGAAGAATCCACATTGGAGAAGTTCATGGAGGACTGTTGCCCATGGGAGGGACCCCACGCTGGAGCAGGGGAAGAGTGTGAGGAGTCCTGCCCCTGAGGAGGAAGAAGCAGCAGAGACAACGTGTGATGATGAACTGACCGTAACCCCCATTCCCCATCCCTCTGCGCCGCTGGAGGCAGGGGGGTAGGTAGAGAATCTGGGAGTGAAGCTGTGCCTGGGAAGAAGAGAGGGGTGGAGGGAAGGTGTTTTGAGATTAGGTTTTATTTCTCATTACCCTGGTGTGGTTGATTGGTAATAAATGAAGTTAACTTTCCCCAATTTGAGTCTGTTTTGTCCATGACAGTAATTGGGAGTGATCTCTCCCTGTCCTTATCTTGACCCACGAGCCCTTTGTTATATTTTCTCTCCCCTGTCCAGCTGGGGAGGGAGGGAGTGATAGCATGGCTTTGGTGGGCACCTGGCATCCAGCCAGGGTTAATCCACCACAGGTTTACATTCCATTTCTTTGATGAGTTAATACTGACTTGAAAAGTGCTCAAGTTCAAGGAAATATAACTCAAAAAAGCTAGAAAATAAAAGATTAGTAAGACATTCTACTACATATAACTTCTAAACCCTTTTTTCTGAATTTATTAAAAGTAAAATTTATTTAATATTTATTGTACTTGTACAAGTTTTCATGTGATTCTTTTATAAAAGACATTTAGCATTTTTATTCAAGTTATTCTCAAACATTCTGTATGCATAGTAATAATAATTAAATCAGGAATAACTCCTTTTCAACTATTTGCTTATGGTGCCATAGGAGCCCTTCTCTAAACTTACTCCAGTATTTCTACTTGAAAATTAATGCTTTTGTCTACATCTATTTCACCAAGTACAAACAGCAAATTTGCTCCTAATGACTAGACGTTATAGGTTTTAGAAGAATGACTATGCATAGCACAAACTTAGAACTAGATAAAAACACCACACAAAAATATATGCATTGTTGATAGAGGATAACTGCCTGGTGTTTTCTTGGAAAGATACAGCGTGCATCAAACATGACTTCGTTGCTTGATACCATCAGCCAGTGTTATCGATTAATGAGCAAGAAAAGGCAAAGCCATGGCATGCCTCCTCTGCCAGGAACAAAACTTCAGTACCTGCATTTCCCAGAGTTCAGTGATTGCTCTCCTTTCCAGTCCTTTCATGGATCTATTCCTCCCTACACCATGTGAAAGAATCTAAACAAAAACGCCTTTCCAAGAAATAAATGGCCTTTTCTTACTGAAGTGAAAAAAGTTTTAATACTCAGCTACTACAACTAGGGACAATTCTGTAAGGAGTAAACCAACAGATTTCAACTTAAATCCACTTCTTCGCATCCACTTTGGAGTGGGTAAATTGAAGAAAATATGTGGGCCAGATATTGGGTACAATGGTCAGAAGAAAACAATTCTTCAGCTTCACATCACTGCAAAAGTTTTATGTAGGAGCAAAAAAAAAAGTTCTTAAGATATTAAGCTATACTCTGATGCTTACATTTTTTTCATTTAAAGAACACATTTTATTTATTAATAGTTTATAAAGCTTCTTGCAGTAGAATGGAACTTCTCTGTTAGTTAATATGAATATATCTCCTTCATTTTTTACTAAGAAAGGAGGCACTAACATGTTTTGTTAATCAAAAGTTCTTTTGCTCACCTAAGCATTTACATGTGCTTTGCAGCATTTCTAAACTTCCACTTGATCCACAATGGCTGCATCAGCTAAACCAAAGGAATCCTGTTCTATGACTCAAAACTTTGCATAGTATTAAAAGACAGGCTGTATCACATGATTTGAATATGATTATTTGCCAGACTATTTATTAAATGCCCACGGGTCTGTCAAAGCAATTAATCCCATGTCAGCTATTTTTAGGATGTCAACAAAGATGATGTCGATGAGGTTCTTCACAACAAAGTCATCTGGGTCATAAAAGCTGTTGTAGTCAGTTACATCAATTATCTAGACAGTCCCTTCAGTTAAAAATAAGATGCAGGGTAAAAACCTAAGAAATTTCTGAAACACATAGAAGAATTTCATGTGCAAAGAATCACTCTGTATTTCAGAAGTAGTCTTTCTGTATGTTTGTAAAGCATATATATAACTCTAATATATCATATAATCTCTATATATCTAATATATCTTATATATATTCCTACTCAAGCTGTTATTAACATGGAGCTATTTCGTTAAACAAGATTTTTTTTTTAAAAAAAAAGCTTTTTTCCCATGTTCGTTTGCTAGCATACAGCGATGAGTATAAAAAGGGAAACCTGACTAATGTTCTTAGTGAGCAACAGAACACTATAATAAGAAATAAAATGTAATAGAAGTCACAGGAATAAATGAATATTCAGTAGGGAATCAGGAAGCATATATGCTTGAAAAAAAAACCATAAAAAGAGATAACAAATACCACTTTAAAAAGTGTGGCACATGGTTTGTAACATTTCTACTTTGTAACACTCATGTTCAATTATCTCCACTTAGGTTAATTTTTTGTCAGATATTTTAGTACTAAGGAAATGTTTTAACAAGATTTTTACAGCTTGATTACAGATGAAGATGTCTAAATTCTCAACTGAATTTCAACAAGAAGCAATTTCAGTAACTGGTAAGTGTATGCAAATAAAGGATGAGATTTTAACATGCATTAAATTGACCATAATGTACTATTGGGAAATAGCTTTTGCAACAACCACCTAAGGAATAGAAAATTGTGATTGCAAAGTAGCAAACACAATTGCAATTGTGGCTTTCTTTTCAATATCAAGAGTTCACAGAAACAATATACATTATTGTAGTTTCTAAAACACTTTTATTGGGAAGGATCTTTATAAGTTGCTCTTCAGAGTTTTCTCTCCTAATAAGAGGCAAAGAGAACAAAGTATCAGAAATTATCTCAAGAGGGTAGTATTTTTTTGCTCCATTCCAGAGCAACAAAAGTTCTCTGCACCAGTAGGAAAGAATCTCCTACTATGTGAAAAGCCAATAGCAACAGATCTGGAGATTCAGGTACTACAGATTTTTCTTCACAGTTCCATTCCTCTAAATTTAGTTTTCTAAATCACTGGGGGCTTTTTACAATTTTACTCCTAGAGTAAAAAAAAAAAAAAAAAAAACCAACACACAAAAAAACCCACAAAACACCAAACTCATTTATGCTAATGCTTTCCCAATGCATGTTTTTTCCTAACATATGTTATTTTGTACATGATTCACATCCAATTCAAATGTTCCAAGCACTTAAACTAATTATACTCATAATTCCAACCATTTTAAAATCAAAACTCTGTCTTAAAAACCATGATAGATGATGAAATGTGACAACAGTCTCAAACTGCCATGATTCTTCAGAGATTTATTTTTATTTCATGACCCTGATCTTGGAGCATGCTAAAGGTTACATATGCTGGCCCAAAGATTTTCAGATGACATTTGAAACAAACAAACAAACCAACCAACCAACCAACCAACCAAAACCCCCACTTCATTTCCTTATTCTAGTCGGATAACTGACAGCCCCTTAATAATTCCAAATAATTCCACTCACATTCTCCTTGCTGTTTATATCTGTTAAATATCTGTAGACCTTTATGAACGACATAGGTGTTTCTTTAACTAAGGCATGCATATTTAACTCACTTTATCTTTTCTTATAAATTATTCCCTTACTCTCCAAATAACTTTTCATGCATTTTTCTAAACTCACTCCAAATTCCCTTATAATCTTGAAATTATATTCCCCATTAATCTTGAAATGTTGATAGATAAGGAGCAACTCAGTCTTGTTGGAATTGACTTCTCATAAATTATAGGAAGATAGCAAGTATTGAATGTATGGTTCTTAAGGAGTAAATATAATGCCTCAAAATTCTGGTCACAAGATCAGTCTGTATTAATTTGTATTCACTTGTGAATGTGAACACTTACACTGAAATGCGATGGAGTGCCAAATACTCAGTGGAATGATAAAGAAAGGTATATAATGGGGAATATGCAGGAAAGGATGATATTAACACTTTTCTCATTTTTAAGTTATTAATTCATAAAGCAGAACTAGTACATACACAGAGAGAACAGAATATTCATATACATGTACTTAAAAAATTAAAAATATGAGAGGAAGTAGTGAAGAGGGATTCACCTTGGAATAAAAATTGAGCATGCCATATGCAAAAAAATAAAGGGGCATTTGTAGAATGGGCTACCATACCCATATTGGCTTAAGATAACTAGCAAAGGTAACAGTGTCTGTGAAAATGCGATGGAACAGGCAAATAACCAATCTGGTAAATTTGTACTCTTGATTGTTACGGTAAACTGGCCTATTACAGGAAAAAAACCTGTGCATTGTATATCCTCAGTAAAATCTTATGTCGAGACCATAACTTGTTGGCTTGTAAGTGCTCAAAATTTCAAATAGATCCAGTGCTTCTTGTCTAAAATGTAAGCTAGGAAGTGCAATAATTTATTTCTTCTCATAAAAAAATATCATAGAAGAACTAAAGAGAACACCACAGGTCTCACAGCATGAAAAAGCTGCAATTTTACAGACAGAAAACATGCGAGCTAGATGAAGGACTGAATTTTATTCATATATCCATACGGTTTAAAGCACTGTTTCAGAGCACAGATTTTATTCAGATGATGAAAAATAAGAAATGCTGAACTCTTACTTTCAGATACAATTATGCACTCAATATATGCAGCCCGGAGTCAGGTATGGAAGTTCTTCCTCATGGAGATATGACTGAAGTAAGTATTACAATTCATACTAAAATGTAAGCAATTATACTGCCATTTAAGAAAAAGGGAGAAAGAATAAAGGAGAAAGACTAGATTTTAAAATGCTTATAATTTTTTAAGTGAAGAAAACCCAAAACTGTATTGTAGGAGCAATCTTCCTATAGCAAGTTTATTAATACAATTAACCCTAAGAACTGTTACCCAGAAGAAAAGGCTTTAAACAAAGTCACTCACTTTGTATCCCAGGATTTCTTTTATACACTTAAATTTCTCAAAAATTCTGCACAGCAGCACATGTTCAATTGCATCAAAGCCTATTTCAGACATAACTGACTCTAGCTTGTCAGACATCTTGCCATGTTAGTAGGCCTTAGGATTCAACATGCCTTTTGTGTATGCATGTATTCTCCTAAGTGCACATCATCTTGTGATACATTTTTCTTATATGGGTTTGCCTCTAAGAACCTCAAATAACCTATTCAGTATCTATGCCTTTTAGAGGTAATACTGCATATAAAGACCTACAAGTTTTACCATCTTGTAATATTTTTCTTATTCTCTTGTCAATAAAGTTCATCCACATCCTATCAGATTAAGAAATCAAGATGGTAAAACAATGAAATATAGAGAAGTTCACTGAGTGTCTTTATAACAAGAAACTCGTTAGCAGACTAAGGAGAATGATGGTATTCTCTTCTGCTGTTTCAGTGTGGTTACTGTCTATGAGTCATTTATAGTCCATTAACAAGGGACAGTGTCTCAGCAAGGGCAAACTGAATAAAGCTATACAATATTACCACTGCTAAGCATCTGTACTGAATGTTTAAGTCAGTTATTTCCAAATGGTGAATTAACTACTGAATTTTGCCTTTTTTTTTTCTGATCATGCATGTAAGAACAAACATTCTCAAGTGTTTTGAAGTTAGTCAAAATTTTTTTTTAAGTGGCTAATCCCTGATCTGCATTTAGGGATTCAAAATGCAGATGAAAAATTTTACAGTAGAAAATTATACTATAACTGATTAAGCTAATTCAACTACTGCAGAGGCATGCATTTCAAATTATATAGTTGTTCCTAATAATCAGAGCAAATGCTAATGTGATCAGTCACAAAAGCGATGCAATTGGAGCACCCTATTACACAGTCACTTTGTTCACCTTAAGATTTCATCCTCTTTTTTCAAAAATCTTGGAATGAGAATGACCCACTTCCAAACTTCAGAAGTGGAGACATCTCCATGCCAGCTTATAACAGATCAGTTACTCACTGACCTGACCTGTTCTGAGAAGTCTTTTTGTCTTCCTTGGCTAGAGAAATAGCTATCAGAAAGATATATTTAAACAGAAGCTTTATAAATTTATACCCGTCGACTCCCCATTGAAGCTCATATACTAATTTCTTCAGGTGTGCATTGTGGTTAAACAGCTGATAGCTGCAATTCTTATTTCAGATTTGGGAGAGACAGGATTAAATTCTTCAGAAAGATTTGGGATCAAATGCTGTACCATAGCCAGAAAAATGTTAAACTTGGGGGGCAGCTGACATCATGAACCACTTTTCTACTCAATTTGTTTCTGCCCCTTTTACCACCTGATGATCATCTCTGAAAAGTACTGATAGATTTACCCATTTTGAAAACTTAATCTTCATGTGATTCAGCTAAAACAGGTCAAGAACAATATGCAGAATTTTAGTAAATATGTAGCAGTTTGCCTGAGCAATAGCCATTTTGTAGAATGCTTTGAAGAAATTTTAAATGCAAGTTACTACTGTACACAAGATTCCATACTACCTTTTTTTTTCCTCCTGTTATGATAGCCCTTTAGTAGCTTTAGACAGCCACACTCCTTTTTTCAGAATTCACTGCAGTGAAGAGCTATGTCTTGTTCTGTCAAAAATTTTCATTTCAGTGACTCTTGTACTTAAAAGATGCGATAGCTGAAGTAATGAAAGACATGAAATTGAAGTCTAAATTTGCTACAAATTCCGTTAAGGTTCAGGGACATGTTTATCACATTATGCCTATCTCTGTGAGAGAATACTTTCTCATAACCATAGTATTATCAAAATTATCAAAGATCAGGAGACAGGTGACAGTGCTCTTTTATGAACGTGTGCAAGCCAGCAACTGCAATACTAACAAAGGCCAAGTCACAGAATCAAGCCTCACAAAAGTTGTGTGTCATTCAATAGTGTTGCTCCATGGAAGGCTAAAACTATATTAGATGAGTAAATCCTCATCTGATTAAGAACGCATTCAATGTAAATCATGGATCAATTGTAATTATGAATGCAGAGCTATTTTCTATAATACTGTGTTTTGTGTAGGTGTCTGTCCTCTAACTTATGTAGTTCTCTCTTCCTCTTAGATGAAAGAGGTCTCTACCTTTCTGATGATCAGAAATAAAGGATCATCATTGTGCATGTTGCTTATGCCAAAAGAGATATTTATTTGTTGGATGATCCCCTACCAGCAGTTAATGCACATGCTGGAATGCATATTTTTGAACACTGCATAAAAGAGGCCTTAAAGAAGAAAAACAATACTGTCAGTAATGCATCAACTACAGGAGGTAAACAGAGGTGGGTTTTTTCACTTATGAAGACTGTGGTATAAGAGATGTATATATATTTTACTAAAATAGTAAAAATTCTACAAACTAGATAAGCAAATAAGCATCAAAGGGACACTGCTTTCTTTTTAGAAATAGAATAGAAAATGAGCAATATATCTGAAGATTGCTGTAGGTGCACTGGGGGTAGAAAAAAGGGAATAATATGTAAATACAAAGTGATTACATTTTCAAGAGTAGAGAGATATATTTTTGTGCCAAATCCACTACGAAGATCAGTAACAAGACAATGTTGACACTAAAAAGTAATTTTTAACTTCACACTTAGTATCTATTGAGATGAACAGAGCTTATGAGTTCTGTCAGTCTCATCTCAAAAAAAGACAAACCTCCATGGCTTTACATTTGTTTCTTTTGATTTTGACTTTTCTTCATGGCCTTAAGGACTGGAAACATGTTGGTGGTTTGTTTGTTAAGAGCAAGTACCTTTCAGGAAATAAAAGGACTGGCCATAAAAAACAATTAGCTGATGTATAAATGTCTAAGCACCCAACTGTTTTGAAAGGCAAATCATTAAATAAAAAGAACCTTTTTTATATTTGTTTGGCAAGCTAACTAATCATCTTGTATCAACAAGGTAAAACAAGAAATGAGAGCAAATATTTACTAGTTGCATCACCTGTGTGGCTTCTGCCCACTGATTATTCCAGAACAATTTAAGCAAAGGCTTAAGCTAGTTGTCTTCGCTGACAGCTGTTTTCTTTTGACCTTTTATACTAGCTTGACCTGATTCCTCCTTTGCACCCAACACAATCCTGGACTCTGAAATTCCTACAGCCTCAATGGACAGGCAGAACCATACTTCTACTTCATCTGCTTCATTCCTCCCTTGGCAAAAACACTGTACAAGTCTTTACCTAGGATGAATACTATTTTAACATTTCCATTAATGACACAGATAGTGGGATTGAGTTTAACTATTTAAATGCCATGTTATGTAATTCCTGAACTAATTGTAATTTCTGAATATTTAGTAATATTCAATAGATTTCCCCCTCATGAACTTGTCCAGTCTACCTTTGAAACCATGTAAAGCATCCACAGCAAGTTCTACAGATTTACTGCATATGGTACAAAGAACCATCACCCTTAGGTCCTCCTACTCATCCTCTTCAGTTCACTCCCATCTTTGCAGATCTCTATTACATCATCCCACAGCCATTTTCTTTATACCTTGAACATTCATTTCACAGATGACAAATCACTTTTTAATCTATAAAAATTCTGCCCTCCTAGTTCAATTCAGAAAAAAAAAAAAAGGTGGGAGGGGGAAATGGATTTATAACTACTTTTTCATGGAACAAAATTTGGGTTTTGCATTTCTTTCTATTGACATTTTGCTCTGTCAAGGATGAGAAGGGAAAAATGGAATATCAATACACTTTTGTATGCAGACCTAAAAGCTACTCATCACTCTTAGTAAGTACATATAATTTATCACAATTTGTTAGTCATTCAATAACTGCTACAAAACTGGAAGGAGTACTTGCCATACAGCAGCATCTAGCAAAAGCATATGAATAAGTACATTTGACAGAATGTTCCCATGAAATAACTAACAGAAAGGTTCTTTTGTCTGGTTTTGGACTAAAACATGTTTAATATTGGCTGACACTAGCACAAAAATGACCACATCTAGTCCTAGAAAGAAATTTGTATGGCAGCTCCTATAAACCAACTTATTCAAGAAAAGGAGAAACAGGAGTTCTCCTACTTTCATTCAAAACTAAGGTACACAGTATCAAACTGAGTTATTCTTTGTTTCAGCTAAATATCCCTGCTTTAACTTTACTGAAATGCAACAAATGCACTACATTAAAGAATGTATTTTCCAAAAAATAAAGCTTAATAAACTTTTGAAAGATCTATAAACTAAAAATGCAGATTGCTTTTTTTCCTCTTCAACAAGAAATATTTTAGTAGAGAAAATCATTGAAAGAAAAAAAAAAGGAACTGTGTATAGCTGGCATGAACATAAAGCAGCTAACACTTGGCTCTCACTAGGATTTTAGACTTATCAAAATCTGGAACATCTTGGTCAGCTGAACTTACAAATGGTGGGGACATTTCCAGGCTATTTAAAAACAAGATTAGGTTTACTGGCAACTGCAATCTAGAATTATTAGATTTTTGTTGTTGTTTTATACCTTTATCAATAAAGTTCTATTCTGTTGATCAATCTCTAAAGAAAGGACTGAGACCCACTGAAATTTTTACATGTGTATTACAAATTTTTAGAATCTGTGTTGGATTTATGCCCAGTGTGTTTTTGCTAACTGTTTGAATGCCAGTTCTTTTTAAAAGGTTCATATTCTTTATGCAGTGTCCAGTGGTTCCTCTTTATAAACACACAAAACATCTTCTTTCAGTCATTAATTTAATGAAAAGTCACTCACAGATCATGCATGAGATGTATACGCACAGGAATAATTTTGTTTAATATGAATCTGCCCTTTGGCATGCTTCTGATAAACATCAAGCTAGATATTCCCCTGTATATCAACTAAGTTTTGACGTTCTTATTAAAATTTTATTTGGGCAGAATTTACATTAATGTCACTAAGTAAAAAAGATTATACTCTTGTCATGGTTTAACCCCAGCTAGCAACTAAGCACCATGCAGCTGCTCACTCACCTCCCTCACAGTAGGATGGGGGAGTGAATCAGAAGGGTAAAAGTGACAAAACTCATGGGCTGAGATAAAGACAGTTTAACAGGTAAAGCAAAAGCCACGTACGCAAGCAAAGCAAAACAAGGAATTCATTCACCGCTTTCCATCAGCAGGCAGGTGTTCAGCCATCTCCAGGAAAGCAGGGCTCCATCATGCGTAACGTTTACTTGGGAAGACAGATGCCATCACTCCGAACATCCCTCCCTTCCTTCTTCTTCCCCCAGCTTTATATGCTGAGCATGACGTCCTACGGTCTGGAATATCCCTTGGGTCAGTTGGGGTCAGCTGTCCCAGCTGTGTTCCCTCCTACCTTGTTGTGCATCCCCAGCCTACTCACTGGTGGGGTGGGGTGAGAAGCAGCAAAGGCCTTGGCTTTGTGTAAGCACTGCTCAGCAGTAACAAAAACATCTTGGCATTATCAACACTGTTTTTAGCACAAATCCAAAACATAGCCCCATACTAGCTACTATGAAGAAAATTAACTCTATCCCAGCCAAAACCAGCACAACTCTCCATTCCCAATTTTGTAAACAGAAGATCCACATATACGAAGAATGAAAAACAAGTAAGGATTAAGTAATAATGTCTTTGCTGAGAAGCTACCCAGCACATTAAATAAATTTCATGTGTTAAATTACTTCTACTTCCTCAATGTGGTCTTATTTTCCATTTCTAGGTTTCACTCCGTGTTTCATGGTACTCCTTCTGTATGCTGATGATGGGCTCTTCAGCCTTCAGTAACTGGTGGCTGTGTTCCTGGGTACAGCAAGGCTCAGAGGTACATGCAAAGGAATATAAGTAATATTCTAGTTGATCTCTGATTCTTAGAGGGATAGTTGTAGATATATCTGAAGTATATGAGCAATAAAGGTCAAATTTAGCATATTTATAATATATTGACTATTAGACAATTATGACATACAACCCTGCTCTTCTCGAATCCTACTACAGATTAACCTTTTAGTAATCTTATCTCCATCTCAGTAATTGCACATCCCTCTTCTATTGTCATCAACTTCATTTCACAATAACCAGTGTTGTTACTATAGTGACCACATTGATCAAACCAAAATTAGAATTATAAACCACTAGTTTTAAGAAATATTTCATGCACTTTGCAACATTTCCCCCCCCTTTTTCCAAAGAATCCAATTAAGAATTCTGACTTCTATCTTTACTGTAAATAGTTTTAATTGAACAAGTGTGGGTTTTAGAAAACACCTAAAGCTTTGACTATGCAAAATTCTTAACTTAAGGTATTTCTATCATATCCTGGGCTGCATAAAAAGAAGTGTGGCCAGCAGGTTGAGGGAGGCAATCCTCCCCCTCTGCTCCCCCCCAGGAGTACCACGTCCCGCTCTGGAGTCCTGAGCACAAGAAAGACATGGACCTGTTGGAGTGGGTCCAGAGGACGACCATAAAAATCATCAGAGGGATGGAACACCTCTCCTATGAGGAAAGGCTGAGACAGTTGGGGTTGTTTAGCCTGGGGAAGAGAAGGCTCTGGGGAGACCTTATTGTGGCCTTTCAATACTTAAAGGTGGTATATAAGAAAGATGGGGACAGACATTTTGGTGTGGCCTGTTGTGATAGAAAAAGGGGTAATGGTTTTTAACTGAAAGAGGGTAGATTCAGACAAATATAAGGAAGAAATTTTTTGTTACGAGGGTGGTAAAGCACTGCAACAGTTTGCCCACAGAGGTGGTAGATGTCCCATCCCTGGAAACATGCAAGGTCAAGTTGGATGGGGCTCTGAGCAACCTGATGTAGTTGAAGATGTCCCTGCTCATTGCAGAGCTGGTGGACTAGATAACCTGTAAAGGTCCCTTCCAACCCAAACCGCTCCATGATTCTATATAACTTGACAGATGCATAGGGGGCACATAGAACTTTAAATATATTGTTTCTAGAGGAAGAGACATAGCAACAAGAAATACATCACAGCCATCTGAATCTAGTTACAATAACACGGAGCTCAAACACATCTTTAAAAACTCAAGAGAATTATCCTCTGTAACTTAACTTTATACTGCCTGTGAAAAAACTTCACTGTGTTTAGTGGAGGAAATGCTACAAACTTCCAAGCTATCCAGACACCTAAAACAAAAGTCTGAAAGCATAAAAAAAAAGTTGACAGTTACATCAAATGGAAAGTGAGGTATGAAAAGAAGAAGGGAGTATGATTTGGGTCAAAATGCAGTTTTAGATGGTGAAACTAAATACTGTAAAAATTTATAGAGAGTACTTAACTAATAAATCAGTAAAATTATTGCAAATGTTTCATAACTCAATACAATAAAAATGTGGCATCTGTGTTATACAAGAGCCCCTTGTATAACGCCTATAGATCCAAGGCTTTTTCTATGCATAAGATGTCCTCAAACCACTTTATACAACATCAGTCTTCCTCAGACTCGTTTTCCAATTTAAAAAAAAGAAAAAAAGGGGGGGGGGGAAGAGATAAAGCAGTGTAGAAGAGCTGCCTTCTATTTCAGCTGCCCTGTCTTTGTCCTCTCCTATCTATCATTGTATCAGTGAAGATCAGCAAAGATTTAGATCATGGTTCTGTTTCTGTATTTTTTAAAGGAAAACTACAACATTTTAGATAACGAAACAAAAACTGTTGTGCTGGAAAGTATCTCAGACAATCCTAGAACATACTTTTATCTATTAGTCTGTGGAATCAGCATGGTGACCATGATCATACTAAGCATCATTAAAGGGTTTATATTTTACAAAGGCAACATTAAAGGCTCCTTCTACGTTATCTTATAATGTATTTTATAAGGTAAAGCAACTACCTTGTTCTTTGCAGTTAGTATAGAATACTTATTTATCTAGACTTCCTTAACAATTGGAGGAGAATACCAGCAACTTAAGTGAAATTCATCCCATCCTGAGAGAAAATGCCTGAAACATGTCAGATGAACAGTCCTCTACAAGCGTGTACTTATTTCCACTGATTGTAAAGATTGAACAGATAGAATTGTTAGATAACAGGCTTGGATGCAGACATCTACCTTATAGGTACTTGAGGCAGATTATATGAATCTCAGTATTTTGCATCAGATTTTCTATTATATTACAAAAAGTACTACCTATAAAACCCTCTCAATTGGTTAATTTTCACAAAATGTCTAAAACCCTCTGACAAGGCCTCTAAGTAAAAACTATCATTCTATGTAACCTAAGTCTATAACAGCTATAACCTCTAATCTGCTTTAAGTTGCTATTATTTGTGTATAAATCAGAGCTGAGTGGAGGCAGTAGGTTTTGCTATGAAATCATCAAGTCCTTGATATCCTGACTCTCATGCATTTGTTTTGTTTTTTGCTTTACTTATGAAAACAACAGAAAGACTTCATGAAATTTATTTTACTTTCAAAAGCTGCTTTATAAATGCTGATATTGTAAAAGCTGTAATAAAATTGTTTGCTACTCCTATAATTTTAATCTTAGCCAAGATTATATTGTATGCATTACTACATAAACTCTAACTACAGTAAAAGACAAAGACTACCATCTGATTCTGCTCCTTCCCTTTATCCACAGATCTTACAGAGTCCAATGAGTTTCTTTGATACAAATCCTACTGGCAGGCTAATGAACCTTTTTTTCTAATAATATGGATGAATTGGATATGAGCCTTCCATTTCACGCTGAGAATTTTTTGCAGCAGTTTCAAGTCATCTTTATTCTAGTCAAAATAGCTAATTTCTCCTTTTCTGCTAATTGCAGTTGCTATCACAGCTATTATTTTTGGTTTTTTTTCAAGTAAGTTGATGTACTATTCCTTCAAGATATTTTAAGTGATTTGAATTATCCTTTTTGTTTGACCTAAAGAAATTTATAATGTACGCTTTTGTATTTTATTCTTAAATTTCAATTCTGCAGATTATTTTGTAAAGACTTACCAGAAGCTGAGAACTGTAGAACCAAGTATCTTAAATAGCAAGCACATCCAGCATGGCAAGCTGTCAATTATTCTCTGCTTTTTGTATAAAGGGCTGCATTCAGGCTTTGGTTAAACCATTTTTTCCAAATGTAGCCAAGTCTCTTCATCTGTGCAGAGTATGATTACAGAGGTACATGTCAACCACTACTGCCTGTTCACCCAGAGTCCTACAGCTAGCAACAAAGATCCAGAAATAGGCCAGGTTAGCAGGAATGGCAAATTGAAGTGGCTGGAAATTCACTGCTATAGCACATGACAGAGAGCATCCAGCAATGCAAGAATTTAGAAAATTCAAAGATACTTTCTCACATTCAACCACAACTCCAGAGAATCCAGGGGTTTTTTGAAGGGCATATGCTTGGTTAGATGCATTGCTATTTTTCAAGCCTCTTTTCCCTTCTGACTATCAATTAAAGCATTTTCATTGTTTTTCTTGTATGTTTTGTCATACTTCAATATTGATAATACATCATCAATGGAAGGACACAAAATAATGTAAGAGAGATTTTGCAAGGTTGAGGATCTTGCATTATTTTGTTACTAATGCATTATGAGCACTGAAACATGACAGGAGATTCTGAATAAGAAAAATGTATTAGTAACATTTTTCTATGCTAAAACCTTCAGGGAGGACCTGAGGAGAAAGTAGGTACAGAAATAGCAAGTGTGGCCACAGTTTTCAACTGACTGGTGACCTGAGATAACCCGAAGGGAACCAATTCAAATACTGGTAGCTACTCCTTCAAACAGGCTTTTAAAGGTGTCCTAGGCTAGACTCCTAAAATGGGTATTTGTTGAAACTGCAAGCCAGAAGGCTGTCCTAACTTTCTACTACTATGCCAAACCTAGAAAAAATCATTGTCACCCTGCTCCAGAAATAGAGGGACTACTTTCTTGTAGGTTTCTGAGGGTGCAAAATATTAAAAAAGTTAAAAGTAAGAGATAAGGCCATAGTCTCCATTTTCTCCAACTTGAAAGCAGAACTCAGTTGATAAGAAAAAGTAAAGCAGAGGCTGAAAGAATATAAGAGTTCTGCATTCTTGGGACATTCAGGCAAAATTATACAGCACAAAGCATCTGAGAGCTGTCACTGTATACACATGGCAAAGTTTCAGTTCAAATCACCTGCATGAGGCAGTATCATTACCAAATTATCAGCTGTGGTTTAGACCTGGGGTTTTTACTGGCACATAGAATTAGTACATTGTGTTTCTATCCTGTTGCAGTTTTTTTCTGAGAACTATCCATGAACTAACAAGAATGAAAATCAGCAGATCACCACTGTTGTCTCATATAGTCTCCTCTGTGCAAGGTCTTAGTATAATTCATGCTTATGACAGAAAAGACGACTCTATCAACCAGTAAGACAAATACAATTGACATTGTTTCATTTTTCGTCTAATTTAGATAGGCAACACTACCTTTAAATTCAGCTGATTGTGGATCCTATAGGCTGATATCCCCACTGAGTTTGACGAAACCTTAACAGAGTGATAAAAGAATGTTTCCATCAAAGTTACCATGCTACACAAGCAGCAAAGATCGCAGAGCTTTTTATATTTAGAAAATGAGCAGCCACAGGAATGCTACCAGCTTCCACTACAGACCCTCAAAAGAATTTAACAAACATCATTAAATCCAATCTCATTGTGCCAATATTGAAACAGAGCACATACTTTACCTTGGAGTTTTAAGCAATCTCTAGAACCCTTTTAAAGAGATAAGGTTCAATGACTCTTATTAGTGGGTTTTTAAAGCAACAGGTATTGCTACATGTATCCTCAGGGAAGCTGTCTCAAAGAGAGTAAGAAGGTTTGTCCAGAACCCAGCATATAAGGGAGTAGAGAATGCACTGCAGGTTAAACTGGTAACCAGTGGTTCATTAGGCTAATTAAAACATATTGATCTAACAGGTTTCTAAACAGTGAGATATCAGTATATTCAAGGAATGCCGTGCAGACCAGAGGCTCTCTCACTGTCCAACAGAAATGTTAAATAGGGTAGTTCACATCCATGCAGAGATTTGATTCTCAGGAACAACGAAAGGGCCCTACACTGCATGATTACATTTAGTTATAGTCCCTTTATACTCGTAAAATCTCAAATTCGTACATACTCTGCCCCTTTGAGGACTGTGGATCCTATCCAAATACAGTGAATATATCACATACACTTTTGTCAATATAAGTGAAATTTATAGATGCTTATCACAGTTTCTGCAAGACAGGATCATTCTTCTTCAACTTACCTCCAGAGTTCCTTGGCTAACCTCTTGCCTCATCTGTATATGGAGACAGAAATAAGTTACATACGTAATTCTCTTTTCTACATTTGAACAGAGTTTAGCTTCAATTTCCATGCTTGCATAGAATTTACCTTTCAATGTGTGTACTGAAGTAAAGTTTACCCACCAATCTGCCAGACTTAGTAAACAACAGGTTTATTACCATATTAAATATTAGTCTTTTCACACGTGCATTTACGTTCAGTAAAAAGAGAAAAGAAAAAGTATGCCCAAGAAGAGTGCTTCTCAAACTGATAGGGTTTCGCTGGAAACAGCATCTTTTAGAAAATATATTCCCCAAGCAGCACATACCAATCCAAGTATCTTCATCACATGGGAGCATAGTAGTAAGAACACGTGACCTGCCAGATTCTCTTCAGAATTTAGCACTTCCCTTAAAAAATGTGGCAATCTAAACTGATTCTTTGTAAGTTTGTAACCAACACGCCTGCTTCAGTAAATGGTGCTTGCACAGTATTTTGTGTGAAAACATTCAGGAAGCTTATGATTAAAAAGCAGCACTGCAACATTTGACATGAAACTTCCGCTTATGTTAAAAACTGTTTTATATAAAACTGAATGTTCATTTTTGCTTTCATTTCAGGGTTAAAAATTTAACTAATGAAAATGCCAAACATATGCTGTTATTCAACTGTGCATTATTCTGCTTTGCAGTTACAACAGATATCCTTGTGAGCTTCCTGACTTTGTGGCATTATTTGTTGTTTTGAGCTCTCCTTCCGTAAGTGCTGCATCAAAATATTTGACATTACCTTACACCATCCAGATAAAACAAATTATTTACAGGTCAATGTAGTTATTAAATTACGTTGTTACATGTAATTTTTTTATTCTAGCCACTGTTTATAACACATAGCTCAAGACTTAAATTCCCTTGAGCCACATTGTATCCTACTTATATTCAGACAGCATTTTGCAAGCATGCCAAGGCACAGCAACAAAAAGGAGAGCAGTAGAAGTCCGTACTTTGCAAAGAGCTCTTGTACAACACAAACTTATACATGTAGCTAATCTATATGCCATTGTGTCCTGGTTTCATCTGGGATAGAGTTAATCTTCTTCCTAGTAGCTGGTAGTGCTATGTTTTGGGTTCAGTATGAGAAGAATGTTGATAACACACTGATGTTTTCAGTTGTTGCCAATTATGTTCAGACTAAGTCAAGGATTTTTCATCTTCTCTTGCCCGGCCAGCAAGAAGGCTGGAGGGGCACAGGAAGCTGGGAAGGGACACAGCCAGGGCAGCTGACCCAAATGGACCAACGGGGTATTCCATACCATGTGACATCATGCCTAGTATATAAACTGGAGGGAATGGGGCTGGGAGAGACTGCCGCTCAGGAACTAACTGGGCACCAGTCGGCAGGTGGTAAGCAATTCCATTGTACATCACTTGTTTTGTATATTCCAATTCTTTTATTATTATTGTCATTTTATTACTGTTATTATCATTATTAGTTTCTTCCTTTCTGTTCTATTATAGTGTTCTGATCTCAACCTATGAGTTTTACTTTTTTTTTTTTTTTTCCCAGTTCTCTCCCCCATGCCACTGGATTTGGGGGAAGTGAGTGAGCAGCTGTGTGGTGCTTAGTTACCGGCTGAGGTTAAACCACGACACATTGTTATCGAATATGTATTTCATTTCACATTAATGCCCTTCTATAGCTTGTTAAACTCACTTGTAGTATCTTCTAAAATGAGATGGGAAGTATTTCACTAAGGGCAAAGCAGAGACTGGTTTTTTTTTTGTATCTTTATCACATTTAGTACAGTATGCCCCAAATTTGATTATTTTCTTTACGTACTGTTAAAAAAAAAAAAAAGGTAACTGTTCTAAACATGGGTGTTTAGAATATGTGAACATAACTCAGCTTTTTAGAATGCATAAGAAAAAATTAATCTCAGTTTGCTTCATTGCATAGAAGGAATTAGAATTGTTTCCTTCATAATAAATAGAATTGTGTTATTTTTGTCTTCATCATCATCATCGTGCAATCTCAGGTTAGTGCTTCTGTTGTTTTTTTGTTTTGGTTTGGTTTTTTAAATAATCTTTCAGTCTGCAAATATTTCAAATCATAATAAAACGCTGATGTGCAATAAGCATTTTTTCCATCTTAGCCTTTTTTCACCTCAGTTGTACTTCTATTTATGCTTAAAATTTGAACACCTACTAAAAATTAGTGTAGAGAAATGAACACACTATGGTAGCATTACTACTTGATTGTTAGTGTTGTTACAATATATTTAGTTAAAATTTCACACTAAATATACTGTTTATTGCCTTTTAGTAACTACGCAATATCTCCTTAAAATAAGAAGAGAGGCCAGAAAAACATCAAACTATGAAAGATATTATTGTAACTACTGCAGCTTGGCAGTCTCCACAGGCAGTTCTAATAGCTTGGAAATTGCCTCAGGGTCTATCACTGAATTCTGTTGTTGATGAGCTTTTGTATTGCTTCATTCTTAAGCAGCCTCTTACTTTGATAGTCACTTTTCTTTCATCAACAGAGCTATCAGAGATAAAAATGAACAAAAGGTGATTTTCCAATAATTATATGAGGTTTTTTTTTCTGGTTAAATTATAGCTGAGTGGAATTTTCCAGGTGTGTGTGAGAACAGGAACTGAGACAGACTCAAAATTTACTTCAGTTGAAGAGATAATGGAGTATGCCTTTGGGAAGACCTACCTCTAAATGTGGCAGCAAGACTACAGTTTATATAGATATTTTAAATTCTGTTAAAAAGTAATAGTATTATTAAGGACATTGTGCATGCATTGAATAATATACTTTTCCCACCAATTTCTGAGACATATGCCTGACAACCCAAAACACTGAGTCACTGAAATCTCCCAAAGGCTGGCCAAGTCAAGGAGAAATTATATTTAAAGATTATCAAATCACATATAGAGAAAACAGTTCTGTGGTGCTCACAGGACTAAATATTAAATTTAATGGTCAAGAAACTTTTGGCACTGTCAGAAGAACATGTTTTGATGTTATACACCTTCTTTTTTGTTGGGTATGCTTTTTCTTGTGCCACCTAATAGCGTACTTCTCACAGATCTACATTTCTAAGTAGGTTTATCTGTAAATTATGATTTTTTTATACTATACAGATCCACACTACATATTGCAAGTCTATAAAATGACATCCTAAGACAATTCTAAATAAAGTAGCTTAAAAGAAAAAAAAAAAAAAAAAGCAATGCATTAAGTGTAGTATACTCCATACACATAAATAAATGATGCTGAGAAACAGGAATTAACGTATGTGAAACAGTATGTAAATATGGCAGCATCACTCTTAATATCTCAGTTCACACAATTAGATCCAACCTTGTTATTTATATGCAACATTTCATTATGCCATGTAAACATATCCAGAGGGAGGGCAGTCTAGAAGTTTCATCTTTAATTACACACAAACCATGAAAAATGTTGCCTATTCAGAAAGTAATGAAAAGATTATCCTAGCACATTGGTATTTGTCCATTTACAGTTGAAGGAACATCACAGGTTAAATCAGGTTTTATTATCTTTATTTAATAAAAACATTTAAGAACTTGTGCATTTTCATGGACATTTCTAAACTCTCTATGAGTTGTGAAACTGTCTAATCCAACAGATTGCTCACACAGTCTGCTGTACATTAATTTAATCTTGTAAATTGTCCTATAACAGCAGAATTAACTGTGTAGGCTCAATTTTTACATTGCTCCTCTAAGATATTAATGCTCCTTTCTTAAAATTAGAAACCTTCTGAGTAGCTTTCAGCAAATTTCAGAATACCCTTATTTTAAACCATTTTTAATATTACTGGTGCACTTATTAACATGTTCAACAGAAAGCCCAAAAGGAGCAAGTAAGTGGCATGAACAAATCTCATACATCTTAAAAATAATACATTCCTCTCTTGCACACTCCAAATGATAGACATGTCATAACCATACAATGGCAAAGAGACATAACTGTTAGCATCTTGCAGTCATGCCAATTATAGTCTATTTCATTTGTAGGAAATAGAGCACAGATATTCAGTCAGAGGTCTGCCAGTGTAGACCCTCCTGCAACTATGGCCAGTATCCACTACAAATAACTATTTAAAACATCATTACATGTTTTATTTCCTGCAGACAAGTCTTCAGTACATGTAGCACTGTTTCAACTAGTAGAACCAACTGCTGGCACTGTCCTAATAGACAATGTGAACATCTGTATAATTAGTTTGCAAGACCTAAGAACAAAATTTTCTGTCATTCTTGAAGACACCATTCACTTCACAGGTACAAGAAGGTAGTTGTTTTATGATTAAACACTCACATTTTTTCTCCAAAGGAATACAAAAAATCATAATACAATATTTTTAACTTATGCTAAAATTTGCACTATTATAGAAGCTTAAAGCTCTGAGATCCAAGTACTGTTTTTGTTTCTAGTAATATCTCAGCTAACACCGAGATCCAAGCTCTGTTACATGGTTCTAAGATGAAGACTGTACACAGCAAACAATCAAAGCAAATAGAAGGTTGGAGAAGGGAAGCACTAATTCTCATTATAGATTGGAAACAGGGACAGATCAAGTGACTTGGTCAAGACAAAGCTGGAAACTAAACCCAAATCTCATAATCACTTGCCTAGGCATCCACAATAAATTAAATTTTGGGGAACTATATAAAGTACAAACTATTTCAAAACATTTAAATATCCCCCCTTTTACAGTAAAATTATTTTTTAATTATGGATGAGTGAACCATTTAAAAAAATTCTCTCTCTTTGGTATGAAATGTGTCACCAGGTACTACAACAAATTGGGTTGAATAGATGTTATTTCAAACTGAGTTCCTAAATCTTCTCTAGCAGTCTTTTTTCCCATTATGTGGATGCTACTGTACTAGCCTATCCAAAGCATTACTCTAGCACAATCTCTGGCCTTTCTTTTCAGTGGCTTCAGAGTGTGCACAAGTGTTCTTGAACCTCCCTTCAGAACACTGAGTAATGGCATCTGAACACATAATGAATTAATGAATGGCTGGTCTCCATTAACTTTTTTTTTTTCCCTTAAACTCTTCTCCAGTACTCTGCTTCATTTTCACAAAACAATCAGTGTCATCTTTCATGCTGTTACGTAGCCTTGGAAAAACTTGCTCAATTTGTTGACAAAGTTAGCATTATGACCTTTGTAAATCTAGCTTCATAATATGCCATCTTTTTAGGAAAAATAATTAAACAGAAAGGTAAATGCAGCCATTCTTAGAAGTGAGGCAGGGATTAATTATGGAAGATTGCTTATAGGAAGCTAGTATACTTTATAAAAATATAGCTTTTTCTTTAGAATAGTAATGTTTCCCAAAATGTTAATACTTAAGACACTGGGAAAACAGGACTTTTTGCCTTTTTTAAATGCTATCTCTTCCTCTTTCAGCTACAGTTTAGATCCTTCAGCAACTGTACAGATGATCAGATCTGGCAAGCACTTGAAAGAACTTTTATGGAAGATACAGTATGTATTTTGGGTTTTCAGTGAGTTTATTTTCTGATAAAAGTACTAAAATGAATTATGGCATATAATTATTAATGAAGGCTACAACAACAATACTGAATGAGTACTCTCACTAGCATGAGTGTACTATAACTAAAAGGTGCCTTCCTCCATTTTTATGTAGTACAGTACAGCTAGAGATACATGACAACTAATTATAAAAATCAAACAAATGCACAGTGGAGCACAATCAGTATAAAGAACAAAAGAAAAGTCTTGGCAGTTTTTTGTTTGTTTGTTTTGTTTTTTTTTAAAAAAAACACATTCTTGATATTAAAACTGCCAGGAAGCCTCAAGCAGCTATTGAAAATGGAGGGGCATGGCAGCTACTTTGCATGGCAAGAGCACCACTTCAAAATTCAAAAGTAATTGAAGTGAATTCAGTTGAGTAAGAAATCTGACCACTGCAAATATCTGAAGCTTTAAATCAAATTCCAAATCAATGCTGCATATAATTCCACAGTTTAATCACACCGAAAGGTGTGCAGTGTTGCAGTACTGGTCATAACCTCATGTACAGTATTTTTCTTAAACTGCACAAGTTGCTGAAATACAGGAATTGTTTAATCAGACTGAAATTCACTGCTGATTGTTCCAAATTCACCTAATGCTTCCAGATGCCAATATTTGCCCTGTTTCTTTATGGTAGGGATACATGGATTACCAGCCAAGACCCCATCAGCTGCACAGGCAGTAATAGTCATGCTCTGAGCAGCTAGCAAGAGAGCTCACAGAAGGACCAGGTTTAGCAAAGGCTCTCTAGGGTTTCTCGTTTATTTACAGGACATTTGTTGAACCAAACTGACACACACAGACCAGCAAAGCTTCCAACTACATCCTTTCATGCAGCTGTGCAGCCTGTAAACTCCATGCAAACAGAACCATTATTACATTTCTACTTCTGACTTTTGCTTATCCTCCCTCAGGGCCTTTTCAAGTTTTGAGCCTCAGCAGACACAGCTGGAACAGCCTGCTTCAGATCAGGGAGGCCCCCTCCACTGAAAATCTGAAATCTTCTCCTGACATTTAGTACTTCAGTCCAAAACAGAGCATGGCCTTTCCCTATGGGATTGGCTGGTGAACAGTTGTCCTGGTTTCAGCTGGGATAGAGTTAATTGTCTTCCTAGTAGCTGGTACAGTGCTATGTTTTGAGTTAGGTATGTAAAGAATGTTGATAACACTGATGTTTTCAGTTGTTGCTAAATAATGTTTAGTCTCAAGTCAAGGATTTTTCAGCTTCTCAAGCCCAGCCAGTGAGAAAGCTGGAGGGGCACAAGAAGTTGGCACAGGACACAGCCAGGGCAGCTGACCCAAACTCTCCAACAGGGTACTCCATACCATGGGACGTCACATCTAGTATAGGAACTGGGGGGAGTGGGGGCGGGGGGAATTGCCGCTCAGGGACTAACTGGGTGTCGGTCGGCGAGTGGTGAGCAATTGCACTGTGCATCATTTGTATATTCCAATCGTTTTATTATTACTGTTGTCATTTTATTAGTGTTATCATTATAATTATTAGTGTCTTCTTTTCTGTTCTATTAAACTGTTGTTATCTCAAACCATGAGTTTTACTTATTTTCCCGATTTTCTCCCCATCCTACTGGGGGGGGGAGAGCGGGGGAGAGTGAGCGGCTGCATGGTGCTTAGTTGCTGGCTGGGGTTAAACCACGACAACAGTGTACAGTATAACCATCTCCAGGAAACTGGAAATGACTCATATATTCATTAAGGTGGCACCATTTCTAGTCTGGTACAGATACAGTTGAAGCAAATGTCTGTTGCTGAATGCTGAGCCGGAGGTGGTGTGCAAGGAGTAGAGACTTTTTTTTTTTCTTTTAGTTAAGCTATATCCTTTTCTAATTTTGTCTCTGAACTATAATAAGGCTGTGGAGGCAGTCTTTTTAGATGTACAATGTGTCTTTTAAATCTCAAAGCCAGGAGGATTGTTTTAATGCACTTCTGTTTAACACTAGTTTTATTTTTGCTTTTCTACTCATACTAGTCACCTGAAAGATATGCTACATGTAACTAACTTCATAATTTACTTTATCAATCCATTAGCAGCTATGGAAGAAAAGTCCAACTTTAACAAATGAACATTCCTCAATTACAAATCAATCCCCCAAAAAGGTGAACATAAAGGCTAGAAACCTGCTGCATGTATACAGACTGATGTGACCAGACTGCACACAGATAATATGTAAAAATATTACTGAGACAGGATTTGCCATTTATAGGTTTGAGTTCCACTCACACAGAGACGGATTTCTCTACCAATTTATTTAACAATGATCGGACCAGACCTCTGCCTTAGTTTCTGCATGTCTAGAATTTGACAAATAGCACAGACCAGATTTATTTAACTTCAACCCCAAATATCCAGAATACTGAATTCCTTGTTGTGAATGAGTGGTTTGGGCCTCTTAAAGAATCACCATTAAGGGTATTAGCAAAAGTGATTTAATAGGAGCTTATAAAAGCATGACTTCAAAGTTCAATGGCAAGGTTCACTTTGTTACTTAATACATGGATGAAGCATACAAAGGAAAAATAAGTTAGAATCAAACTAGAATGATTTATACAGAGACTGAAGATGCAAAAGGGTAAGAGATACCCTCCTGTTGAGTCTCAAGGTTCAGAGAAGACCCCCTTGCTTTCTAAACTCCTGATGGAGCTTAGGTGCAGCTGGATCCACTCCTAGTACCAGACTTTGGCAATGTTTTATGTCTTAAGGGATTATACGCGTGTAGCAGCAGTCTAAGGTTCACTCACAGTTTAAGGTGGATCACAAGATTTAGCAGCACTTAATCATTGACTAATTTAACATTTACAAAGTGATTCAATAGAATTTAATACAATCACAACAGTGACTTAATTATAGATTTGGAATAGCAGTATTTATGCTATAGTTGCTATCAGATACCTAGGTCAATTCACACATGCACACATACAGACACAAAGATATATATAGAGAGAGATATAAATAAAGGTATACCTGTTAAAAATTCCCCTCAAGTTCAGTGAAATATTCGCTTCAAATGTCTCGGCTTTTCTCAACGGGCAAGGATTGAGCCTCAAAGAGTGAAGGGTATCAGCCCAGCTGCCGTCACTGGCTTTCGGTGATGGTCCTCCGAACTTCACAAACTGGAGAGTTTGTGAGCTCTGAGAGGCATCCCACTCAGAGGGAGATGTCAATTGCAGCCCCCTGCAGTCCAGGAGAGCTCAAAGGACCTCACTTAGGACTGCTGTTTATAGGCTTGCAAGATGATTGGCTTTAGTCATCAGAAAATTACTGGAATTCCAGTAACACTAGTACTGTTGCACTCAAGCTATGATCCACGTAAGGGATGCTCCAAGGCTGTCAGTGCTGACTAATTACTCCCGATCTCATTCGTCACCTTGGCCAGGTACAGGTTCTTGGTACAGCCACTCACCACCTTAGCCATGCAAGAGCTTCTGGTACCGTCAAGGGATGCTTAACTGCCCAACTCATTACACAAAGGCCAAGGCCTAACAGGAATTCCTGAGATTATAGAGGAGCCTTGGGGTGGTAGGGATGGGGTGGTATGCACCACCACAGTCCTTTCCTTTCCCATGGATGATCGTTCTCCACATTTCAGTTTTTCTAAGCAATTCCTATAGGCAGAAATTCTCAAAAGCTAAATTTGAGGCAATGTCTCATGACAAAACACTAATACAGCCCCTCAATGTCCAAGACTCTCCCACTGTTCTAGCAAGGAGACACTGTTCTTTAGTTTTTCTCTGCTAAAATCAAAATTGACAACTACAACTATTCCATGTTGTCAGGCTTTTACAGAGATTACCAGACTTCTCAGCTAGAACCAACAGTAATACCAAGCTGGCTAGCCACTAGCCATTAAAAACACCTGCTTCCATTAATTTATAACGAACAGGTTTGTTCCCTTACCCCCACTTCCCCCAAGATTCCAGATATGTAAAACTTCACTAGTGTTAAGCACCTTCCTACGCATGTAATCAGTATTGTACATTCTACAATGATGCAAGAGGCTGGAACAGTGTGAAACTTTTTTTTTTTTTTAATAAACAAATACCCAATTCCTTTATGAATTAAATAGTCTTTCATTAGCTAACCTCACTTGACCAGAATAATTGGCATAAAAATTACATATCTCTGTGTTTAGCTCTATTTAAATAAATGTGAACAATGTCAGTATTAATTAAGTGTAGATCAAGAGCTATCATTCCACTACTCAGCAGGTAAATTTCTCACAAAAAGAATTGTAAATAAGCAGTTACTGCTTTACGCTGCACAAAACTGTAATCAGGCAAACCTTCAGAATCACAGAGCCAATGTCAAAGAGCCTTTAACAAATCATAGCTGGGCTGAAGAAGGAAATTAATACAGATACGCTCATTTTTTTCTTATTAATAGTCAATATGGTAGTCTACACTTCATCAGCAAATTTATTTCAAAAAGGAATCTAATGCAGCCCCCAAATCGTGTCTTGATTCTAGTTTTTCACATGTAGATGGATTTTCAAAATCACGGACACCTCTGTGTATATACAACTGGAATAAATCAAGAGAGGAAAACCTCTTAGTTCTAACTTTAACATTTAAATGAAGTTAAACTCACAACCAACTCACTCATCAGCTGCCATTGTGACAGTCAGTGCCAGGTTTTTAAGAGTTCAGAACATGATTTTTCTGAGTTCTTTGGAAAAAAAAATAAATCTATTCTTAGCCCTCTATCTTGCTAAAGTACTAAAAGCTTCCAAGGTAAAAACAGACTGAAATGGTCTTACTGTTTACTCTTGTTGTAAGTTGTTACACTAAAATCTGCAGGACTCTCTACCACCTCAAGGAGATAAAAGCTCCATCATATCAGATAAAAGAAGCAAATACAGGAATAGGATATAAATGACATTTTCTAACTCTTCCCCCAGTATAACCTACTATATCATCCTGAGTTTGTGGGAGATACATAGTGACTGCATCCCAGTGCAGAAATGATGCACAGCAGCTTACAAAATGTTTCTTTTTAATGTAAACAAACATAATATCTAGATAAACAGATAAGCACCTGGATTTTAATGTCATCTTAACTGAATGAGAAGGAAGGTATTCCAGGATCAAAGTGAATACTGCATTCAAACTATAAACATAGCTGTTGTATATTTTTCACCAAGGTCAAAGGCAGCACACAAACATGAAATAATATTTAATATTTAAACATCACTTTTCAAACCTAATCCTTTTTTACACAGAATAGGTATAAATCCCAAAATATGTTAAGCATCTGCAACTTTTGTTTGTTTGTTTGTTTTTTAAATGTCATTGACTTCAAAGTGCTTCTCAGCTGCATTGGGTTTGTCCCAACGTGTTTTGAGATTTTTAGCTGAAGATTTTATGAGACTTATTTTGGTGTTTGCATACAAAAACATTTAAAATACTTCAGCAGAAAATATTATGTAAATTGCTGTAGCATTTAACTGAGCCATAGTAATCGTACGGTCATTGCTATGGAATTATTCCATGCATGATCAGGAAGTCTCTCTCTCCTGCTCGCCAAACACCAGGACTCTGCGCTATTTCCAGAGCCGGGTATTTTACAGCCACTAGGTGCTGCTCTCGTTAGAGGAAAACAGAACATTCAGAACCATGAAAAAGAAAACTTAGTGACCATTTCATTACATGAATGTGTAGTTCCAGTATTCACTATTTTCTCCACTATTTCCTTTGCAAAACAGCTTCTTTTAAAACTTTACCCCAGGTTTAGTAAGAAGATTGTTTCCACTGTTTTCTTTTAGTCTAGGCTGTGACAGATCTTTCATGAGATGCTAAGAATGATGACATGAAACCTGATTGTGCTCTAACTCTTTCTTTCTTGCTTGCATTGCAACATGTAAAACTACCCTGAAAATCTTTACCTTTATAATGAATTCCCACATTTTAAAGGACTTAGCAATTTTGTGCACACTGAGTTTTTAAGCAAAAAAATTACCTGATCAACATTTTCAGAGATTACATAACTTTATTTTTAAAAGTAATCTAAGGTATTTTCTCATCTCCTGCCAGTTTCAATTTTTATGCAAATTCAGCTGAAGTCCTGTAATGTCATTCCAGCTTTTTTTTCATTTTGTCATCATAAAATCTTCCCTGTTAGAATTCAGTGTACATAAAAAGAATTGTTTCCTTGCTTAATCAGAAGGCTTAAGGAATCTACAGAAAAATGATGGATTTAATGATGGCCAAGAGAATAGGTAATGCAACATTTTGTTGTGGGATAAAACCACCATACAACTAAAAAAGGAGCACACAAATGTCTCTTATTGTCTTCCTGATATGGTCAAATAAGAATGAATTCCCTCCTTTGAAGAAGAATCTTCACACACTTGTCCCATCCAAATTGTACAGTAAAAAGCTAGATAAGTGATTTTTATTTTTCTATATGCAGTTATCAGCATTCACATCTCAAAAATGAAGCTCCACGTTAGCACTGAGAACAAAATAATCTGTCCCAATAATTACCTCAGAGAAAGCATTTACCTCTCCATAAACAGAAAATAAATATATTTTAATAAAGTAAAACATGTAAAATAAACCTGGGACTCTGTCCTGGGACTAAAATACAGTATTTCTGCTTTGTTTATGAACACCAATAATATCATACCTCTTTTTTCCCTGGATTTGGGGGAGTTCTTCTGTTCATATATAAAACTAAGTTCTACCATCACAGGTTTAAATTACTGGCCATAACTTAAATCTGAGACCCAAATGGGGATGCATCAGTACATACATACATACATATATATATATATCTGCATAGATCCATATAATAATGTGTATATATATAAATAGCTAGATCTTCTATAACGGAATAGACATATCAGGTATATGAACTAAGATGTGGATTCAAATTTCACAGTCTCTGCATTTAGAGTAAATGTTCCTTGGGGTTCAGACTGCATCTTAACTATGTATACATTTAGTGTGTGGAAAAACAAAATACACCATAAAATGAGAAAATTCCTATTCATATTTGGTTAATAGCACTCTGAATCCAGATCATAAACCAGAATCATCTCTAGTCTGTGTTAGCTCCTCTAAATCTACTCTAATTTATACAAAATGGAAGAACCTACTTCTTGACTGAGGTGACACAGTATGGCAGGGCTTGGCATTAAAAAGGGGACTGTTCTTGCTCAAAGAACTACAGTCTAAACAAAACACAGATAAAGAGATGAAACAACATGCAGAGGTGAAGTAACTGGCCAAAAATCACCTTACAGATTAGCAAACAACCTCTATTTGCCATATATTATTTAAGTGTTTTTTCACTGGCTATTGCCTCACTTTGCATTTTCATGGGAGTTAAAATCCAGATATTTTTGTATATTATCTAAATATAACCCCACTGTAATATTCTAGGATAACAGAGATGTAAATGCAGTAACATTGTCCACTGTTACTCAGTCTAAAACTATGTTACAGTCTGTTTGCTCTAGAAGAGTGAGTACATGTCACCAGTTTATTTCAAGACTGCATTCTGGGCTCAGGAGAAGAAAATCTCAGATTGTAACCAGCCAAGCATCAGGAGTAAGTAGAAATAACAGCAACAGGAAGAGTATTAAATAAGGACACAGTGGTAATTCTTTTTGTATGGAAACTGCATTCAGTACCATCCTTGCTACTTCATAGAAATAAGGGGAGCACAGTGCAGAAAACAATCAAAGGTATTTCATTTAATCACTTGAAATGCACAATATCTTCCAAAATGGAGATTTAACATTTCATTTTATAAAGGTGGACAAACAAATAGTAATGCTATGCCTGGGAGCTATATTCTACCAAAATTGTATAGTTATAGTACCTGCACATCTATATAGTAAGCTGTAACATGTTAACTGAATGCTTTGGGGTTAGCATCCATGAAACCTGGCTAGAGCCTCTAAGCAACAGCAAAAACAAGCAACACCATCCCCAAATTGTAACAAAGCCATCAAAAATCTGTACCGCACCAGTTAGATGTTTTACTGCAATGCGTATTTGTGCCAGTAGAAGCCCCTAATGCTCATACATTTATGTATTAGTAAAGATGAGCTTTCACTGATCTGTTTCACTGTATCAATATAAATTGCAACTTTGCTGGTATGCTGAATCCACATAAAAGGTTCTATGGGATCTAGTATACCAGTAACCTGGTAGCAAGGACACAGCTTTAAACTAAAAAGTCATAATCAAATACTAGAAAGCTGTAAATGTTGTTTCAGCATATAAATTACCTAGAGTGTTTGTTTCTGGAAGCCAGACCTAGAGTACATTCTGAACAGAATTTCAACCAATTTAATTCAGTGTGTTTCTCTCTCAAGAAGAAACAAGTCCTTACCAGGCAAGAACAACTTAGCATTTCAGGATATCCAAGGCAGGTGCTTCAAGCCCTCATCTGAATCCAGACTACCATCGTTATTGAGTAAACTAGCAGCAGCATATACACCTATGCTGTGACTGCACAACCATCCAGAAAGAAAATTATCTGATAGTCAGCTAAAGAAATCACTGCTAAGATAGCTTTGTCCACCAGAGATGCATCACACTGGAGACTGAGGCTAGAGGACAGTGAATAACTTCTCAAATAATTTGACTATCAATATTTGTCTTTCAATTGCCCCTGAAGCACCTCTCATCCCCCACTGGCTTCTACTGCAAGAGAAAGGGCTGTGGCACATTTCTCATGTTACCCTCATTTAATCCAGAACACAGCAAACAGTTTTCAGATACACTGTTACCAGGCTTTTGTCTCATTACAAGCTTCTAAAATGAACTTACATTTGGTAATGCCTGGACAGCTATCTGATATGTAACAGAAGCATAACGTGTGTCTCTAAGTCACTTTTGATTGATGTTGCTGAGCCTATGGGAATAGGAACCATACGGCTGTAGATGCAGACAGTTTTATTACTTTATTTATCCCTGTTCATTAGGTTGAAGTGGCAGCTCCACTCCATTTGGAAAGGAAAACTGGAAAGAGCTGTTTGGGACTCCTTGAAGTGCTTCCTTTCCTAGCCTCTACATTCTACTCTACAAAGGACTTATCGGGGGGATCTGTCCTGTTCTCATATCCATACAGTATTAAATGTGTTTGAGAGCATGGTAATAAAATAAAATTAGCATATCAAAGCCCTATTGGGAAAAAGCCTCATACTTCTCCTGGCTGCTTCACCAAAATACAGAACAATGTGGGGTTTGAGATTTAATGGCATCACCTCTTGGGGACTTTGTTTGTTTTACATATACCAGAACTCGAGAAGGATGGCCTTATATATCTCTTGTACTCTACCCTCAAGCCCCTGTACCTGTCTTATTTGAAGCAGTTCATTCTACTCTGAATCTCTGAAAGAACCACTTGCTGCTTCCAGGGTCTCCTTATATAAAATAATAAAAATCATACCTAAAAAATGGAGCTTTTGTCATGACTGGCCTTATCCATTTTACCAACTCCACTGTTGCCCACAATTGAAATGGTCTGTATTTCCCAGTCACCATGTACTATCACCTGAGGTTTATGAGCTTTTTTTTAAAATAAGGTTTGTTTTAATTTTAGGGGGGAGGGATGTTGCTTTTGAGTGCAAGAACATGATGAAGAAAATGGAGCAACAATAAGCTGATTCGGTAACTAATTGGAGACCCTTCAAAGACTCGTTAACAAATAAGAAAGCCTAGTAACATCACTGGAAGTCATCTGCAACTGATGATTGCAATTGTAACTCAAGATTTTTCACCTCATCTATCCACATTTTCCAACACTTGCCTTCAAGCCTGCGATAAGCACACAAAAAAACATGGAAGAGAGCAGGTAGCAGACACACAGGAGAAGACTTTTTTTTTTTTTTTTTTAACAGTGACACCATTCATAGACAGGAGGCAAGTCATTTGACCCAACTCTAGATGGCTCGGATTTTCAAATTAAAAAGTTACATACTAATATAAAGCCTTCCTAATTAAAAATCTAACAAATTAATATTTGCACACCTAAGATACATAAATCCTACAATTTCAGGGTTTTTTTTACTCTCTGCTCTTTTGATCAGATAATCAAAATTGTGCAGATTATAAGAACTAGGAAACATTTAGGGCTTCAGGCATTCATTTTATATCCATTAAACGTAATATTAGTCCTTCAGTCACATTGTGTCTCTAACACTCCATGAAACATAAAAAAGGTGGTTTTCTTGCACTTTACTGGCAAAAGAAAAGGTCAGGCAAAGAACAAGAAAGATGCTTTACACTTCTTTCTTGCACAAAAGACAAGAACACAAACAGGACACGA